>NC_050071.1:67534533-68222455 GCF_009764565.3 Dermochelys coriacea
AACATGAAAGGGAAGGGAGTCCAGGAGAGCTGGCTGTATTTCAAGGAATCCCTGTTGAGGTTACAGGGACAAACCATCCCGATGAGTCGAAAGAATAGTAAATATGGCAGGCGACCAGCTTGGCTTAATGGTGAAATCCTAGCAGATCTTAAACATAAAAAAGAAGCTTACAAGAAGTGGAAGGTTGGACATATGACCAGGGAAGAGTATAAAAATATTTATAAAAATATTTATAAAAATATAAAAATATCATGGAGCAGGTCCTCAAAGAATCAATCCTGAAGCACTTAGAGGAGAGGAAAGTGATCAGGAACAGTCAGCATGGATTCACCAAGGGAAGGTCATGCCTGACTAATCTAATCGCCTTTTATGATGAGATTACTGGTTCTGTGGATGAAGGGAAAGCAGTGGATGTATTGTTTCTTGACTTTAGCAAAGCTTTTGACACGGTCTCCCACAGCATTCTTGTCAGCAAGTTAAGGAAGTATGGACTGGATGAATGCACTATAAGGTGGGTAGAAAGCTGGCTAGATTGTCGGGCTCAACGGGTAGTGATCAATGGCTCCATGTCTAGTTGGCAGCCGGTGTCAAGTGGAGTGCCCCAGGGGTCGGTCCTGGGGCCCGTTTTGTTCAATATCTTCATAAATGATCTGGAGGATGGTGTGGATTGCACTCTCAGCAAATTTGCGGATGATACTAAACTGGGAGGAGTGGTAGATACGCTGGAGGGGAGGGATAGGATACAGAAGGACCTAGACAAATTGGAAGATTGGGCCAAAAGAAATCTAATGAGGTTCAATAAGGATAAGTGCAGGGTCCTGCACTTAGGATGGAAGAATCCAATGCACCGCTACAGACTAGGGACCGAATGGCTCGGCAGCAGTTCTGCGGAAAAGGACCTAGGGGTGACAGTGGACGAGAAGCTGGATATGAGTCAGCAGTGTGCCCTTGTTGCCAAGAAGGCCAATGGCATTTTGGGATGTATAAGTAGGGGCATAGCGAGCAGATCGAGGGACGTGATCGTTCCCCTCTATTCGACACTGGTGAGGCCTCATCTGGAGTACTGTGTCCAGTTTTGGGCCCCACACTACAAGAAGGATGTGGATAAATTGGAAAGAGTACAGCGAAGGGCAACAAAAATGATTAGGGGTCTAGAGCACATGACTTATGAGGAGAGGCTGAGGGAGCTGGGATTGTTTAGTCTGCAGAAGAGAAGAATGAGGGGGGATTTGATAGCTGCTTTCAACTACCTGAAAGGGGGTTTCAAAGAGGATGGCTCTAGACTGTTCTCAATGGTAGCAGATGACAGAACGAGGAGTAATGGTCTCAAGTTGCAATGGGGGAGGTTTAGATTGGATATTAGGAAAAACTTTTTCACTAAGAGGGTGGTGAAACACTGGAATGCGTTACCTAGGGAGGTGGTAGAATCTCCTTCCTTAGAGGTTTTTAAGGTCAGGCTTGACAAAGCCCTGGCTGGGATGATTTAACTGGGACTTGGTCCTGCTTTGAGCAGGGGGTTGGACTAGATGACCTTCTGGGGTCCCTTCCAACCCTGATATTCTATGATTCTATGATTCTAAGTCCTGTTCTCACAAACAGTAGTCCACCACTCTCTAAGGTGGTATGGTCATCTGCTGTGAATGTCTACGAACTTCCCTGTGAGAATCATCTTAAGCTTTGACCCTTTGAAACCATGTAAGAAAGGGCCCCCCCAAAAACCTAAACCTTGATGGCTAGAGGGTGTCAACAGATACCTGTACCTCACAGGCATCCTACCCCATACTATGCCAGATATGGCTCAGGACAGAACATCATGATGGCACATAGTGCATTGGTGTCCTCTATGCTATCCAAGCGACAGTATGAGAAATAACCTAATCTGTTATACAGGAGATAAACACGATAATCTAATGGTCTGTGATGAGGGGTGTACCCCAGATAGGCCCACATTAACCAGTTATGGTACCTGGCTGCACCTGGAGGTGGCATAGGCACCAACTTTTCCCTGTGCTGATGGGTGCTTGCCCCTGCCCTGCCCCCCCCCGCCCTGCCCCCATTCCAACCCCTTCCCCAAAGTCTCCACCCCAACTCCGCCCTCTCCCTGCCCCTATTGGACTCTTTCCCCAAATCCCCACCCTGGCCCCGCCTCTTCCCTGAGCACACTGTGTTCCCCCTCCTCCCCACTGCCTCTGAGCACTTGCCGTGGCAAAACAGTGATGGAAGGAAGCGCTAGACAAGAGCTGATCTCCAGTCCCAGCCACAAGGGGGCACCTCAGCAGTGAGTGAAGCCCATTACATGGTCGCTTCTGGCTTCAGACTATCTGTGTGGTGGTTCAATGAGAAGCCTCGGGGAGATGGGGAAGTATCCACTAAAAATCTCAGAATAATCCAAAATGCCTAGCCCCCCCCAAACAACCTCCACTATTTTCAGAGTAGCAGCCGTGTTAGTCTGTATTCGCAAAAAGAAAAGGAGTACTTGTGGCACCTTAGAGACTAACAAATTTATTAGAGCATAAGCTTTCGTGAGCTACAGCTCACTTCATCGGAAATGCATCCGATGAAGTGAGCTGTAGCTCACGAAAGCTTATGCTCTAATAAATTTGTTAGTCTCTAAGGTGCCACAAGTACTCCTTTTCTTTTTGCGAACCTCCACTATGTGATTGTTACATTAAATTCATAACTTTGCTAGACACTAAAAATCATGGTCTTGAAAAAGACACTGGATTTATAGCTTATTACAAAAATCTGTAACCTGCTAACCCCCATTTTTGTCCTATGACCACAAGGGTATTAATGGGCCACTTCACCTTGAATGGTCCCTTAGAATATGTGCTGACTATTTATGCTAAACTATTTGTTGGATCTTGTATTTAGCTGTGACACTCTGAGTACATTTCCCAAACCCAAGGAAGAGCTCTGTGTAAGCATGAAAGCTTGTCTCTTTCATCAAAGAAGTTGGTCCAGTAAAAGATATTACCTCACCCACATTGTCTCTCTAATATCCTGAGACAGACATGGCTACAACAACACTGTATACACTATGTAAAGTCAATCAACAACTTTTGCACTCTAGTTTCCTGTATATAAGGCATTTATGGTGCAGCACTGCCGATTAACCCATAATTGAGGATGTCTGAAACATCACTAGGTACACAAGAGCTTATGTAAATGTCAACATATTCACATCTGCAATTCTCCCATCTCCTTTTGCAATTACCAGATTCGTCTTGAAATGATACATATCCTATATTAAACTCAGTGATTCATTCAACTATAGTGCTTATAGGTATTATAATAATAATAATAATAGTGGGGATAAGAAATCACAATTTCTACCTCCATTAACCTCCAGCCTTTACTAATCAAGTATGATATAACTCTTATGTCCTGGAGGAATCCATTATGTGGTTGTTTTGTGTTTTTCCCTAACAAGAAATATGAGGTTTTCTTTGCAGGTAATGGATGAAGCACTGAAGGGAAGCAAGGGATTTTTTTATTTTAATCTCTTGATGAACCTGTGTGTTGCTTCTGAATAAATCATAATGACTTCTATGACTTTTAGAGCTTGGAACCTAAGTCAGTATAAAATGAAAGGCATGTATCAAGTAGGCAAGTAAGTGTTTGTTTTTGTCCTGTCTGTAAACTTCACACATTTTTGCCTCCATTACTAAGTTTTATTACTACCATCATAATAGTTTTCAGAGTAGCAGCCGTGTTAGTCTGTATTCGCAAAAAGAAAAGGAGTACCCATGGCACCTTAGAGACTAACAAATTTATTAGAGCATAAGCTTTCGTGAGCTACAGCTCACTTCATCGGATGCATATTTACAAACACTGTTCATTTTTTCTTTCTTTGTGTAACATTAAAAAAAATAAACAACCACCCACTACCACACCTTTCACAGCACAACAGCAATGAAAACAAGATCTGTCCATTCTGATTTACAGTAATAGACTAGTTGCATTCAGTACCTCCTCAAAACTGTAATTACATGTGAAGAGTAAAAACATGTTTTAACTGGATTTAGCATTTTATTCTCATTCTATTAACACCTTGTCTGTTACCATATTTTATTGTCATCTCTATTTTAGACATAAATTTGAAATATTGAATTTTTTCCTACCTTTCCATATTTTCAATCATGCAGCATCACTAAGAAGAAAGTAGACATTTGTACAGCAGTCTAGTGTGGCTGGAAATAAGCAGGCAGATCCTCAGCTGGAGGAAATTGCCATTGTGCTATTGAAGTCAATGTCACAATGACAATTTACAGCCGTTGAGGAGCTGTCCCTTAGAAACCATTACTGTGTCTTGTGTTCTTTACACAACAAACATAAAATGAAGGAATACAGGCACACTGGAGTCCAAATATCCGTGTTTACTAACTAACTATACACACACACTCTGCTGCTCTGACAGGTTTCTGGTGACTTCTGAAACACAGAAGTCAGAGAGGGCCAGTAAAGGGCTCAGAGATACTGCTCAATTCCGATATGCTACACATATGCTCTTGGATTGAGCATTTAATTGGCAGAATATATTAAATCCTGGAGGAGAGAGGTCAAGAGATTGGCAAATTCTCATCTTTGGAGGGTTTGAAATTAGACACACCCCTGAATCTGAAACATGGTAAAAAATCCTAAATTCGTCAGAAAAAGAAAAAGAAAAGAAAAATGTTGAGCTTGATCCAAAGCTCATTAAAGTAAATGGACTTCACTGGCTTTGGATCCGGACCTTTCTCAGCTAAAACATAATATGAACTATATACAGAAAAAGGGATGTGTAAAAAGATTCAAAGTATAGGCAAATAGGATGCTTCAGGCAGTTTTAGGCCTCTCATTCAGGCAAAATACTATCCTTGTTTAAATTTAACAAACTTGCATAGCAAGCAAATAACGCAAATATTCATTTGCTGAATTTTTTTTTTTCATTTATACTTTGTTGGGCATCTACATATTGTTGCAAAAATTTCACAGGTGTCAAAGAGACATTAACAATAAGAGTAAGAAATGCACTTTGAATGTATTGGGAACGGAGGTTGGGTACACCTGTGTCCTAGGGCAGCTTTGTCTGTTTCTAATAGGCATATTTGTAAATAACTGCTTCGGGACCTGGTCAGAAAGCATGTGTATAAATCCCAGGGTTTTTGTAAATGTTGCAGAAGGAGAACTTTGACTTTCTTGTGTTTTTATCTGATCTTTTATTTTTGTTTTGACCAAGAGTTTTTTGACACAAGTGGGAGGATGAAAGGCGAGGGAAGGAGAATCTGAAAAAATATTTGGAGACTTTAAAAATAATATAAGTAATCACGCTCTTCTTAAGCATAAACAATTCTTACTTATTACAGACTAACAGTTTGATCCTGCTCCCACTGAGTTCTACGGCAAAATTCTTATAGATGTCAATGGAAGCAGGACAGTGACCTAAGTCGCCAACTGAAAGCAAAATGTGGATTTTCTTCATTTTGTTGGACAAAAAGACCCCACTTTTGAAGCTGAACTTTCTGAATATGTGCTTACATAATATTATGTGTTGATTTGCCTTGAAGTGCCTTTGGTCTCTGCTTGATTTTATGAGTGGAAACAAGAAAATACCTGCCAAGTGTGTTGTGAATCATTATGCACTGTAATTACATCTAGACGATGCCAAAATTCCTTCTGGAGTGAAAAACTGCCTTCTTTTATAATCACAACACTAATGGAATAAAATGCAGTAATATATTCCATCAGAATGAGTCTAGGAATCCAAAGATGTGCTATAAATATTCAATTAATCCTCCTGAAACAGTAGCAATAAGGCTGAAGATTAATCATCTTATCATTTCTTGATTGTTGTTGACAGTTTGACATGTGTTAATAATCTGGAAAGACTGCATTTATCAGAAGTAGTTTCACATTTGACATCCAGGCATTTTCATGGTCTCCCATACAATACTACTGTGTATAATACCAGAAGCTCTGCTCCACTTGTGAGATAAAATGGTAGGCTTTACTATTTATTCTGGAGAATTCTTTGCACCATGCTTTTCTCTTTAATTAGCATTTATGCTCTTTGGGCAGAGACTACAGGTGGGATCCGCAAAGGGACTTAGGTGTTCCAAAGCTGAGCATCACAGCATCTAACTTTTAGGTTGCTAGAAAAATCACAGGAACAACATTGCATTGCACAAAGCTGAGTTAGGTACCTAGTCTCTCCATACAATGAATGGGGAAAGATAGACCCCGAAGAATATGATCCACAAAAACTGGCATGCTAGGTGGGGAGCCACCTAAACCAGCCAATGAAAGAGGTCAACTGGAGAGGGGTATGCTAATCCCCACCCTTCTTGCAGAGATAGGCACCAAGACTGCATGGAGGTGCCTAGCCATCCATGAATGGTTGGAGGGTACCTACCTTTAAATTTCTGTACCGTGCTGAAAATTCTTTTTTATCCCAGTGGACTGAGCTATGGGATATTCTGATGTGGGGCCCATTGAAGCTGTTCCAATGTGGATAAATAATGGAACAGTGATCGGAGAAAGGGGAGTGGATCCAGTGTCTCCCATCTCCCAGGTAGGAGACATGAGATTACAGAGTCATTCCCTCTCTTGCTCTCTGGCCCAATGTCCATTTAATTATTTACAGTGGAATAGCTTCAGTGGGAGAGACTGAGGGAGTGCTACAGAATATCCCATACCTCAGTCTTTAGAGAACTCTCCTAAAAATTTGGAAGCCCCAGTTCAAGCTCCCCCCAGCAGAGGCGGGAAATGAGCCTGCATAGTCCACAGCCCAGGCAAGTGCTCTAACCACAGAGCTATAAATTGGGCACCACTCCCACCTCTTCCTCCTCCAACCAGATTTTAAATGGAACCCAGTCCAGAGGCCACTGAGCATGCTTACCAAATCAGGCACACTGTGATTTAGGTGGCTAGATGCCCTGTTTCGTGAATCACTCTGGGGCTTAGACAGGAGATCTACTTTTAGAGGCTACCCCAATTCTCAGCAGGACTGGGGGGGCTATGATTTGTGCCCCCCTACTTCTCCCTGCATGGCCAGCAGTAGGGACAGGAGCTGTAGGGAGAGCAGCAGCAGCAGGTTCTGCTGCCCTCTGGTTGGGGGAAGCCAGGGTGTAGCAAGTGGATAGACTGCTGAGAGAGGGGAGATTGCCAGAGCAATCAGGGGACCTGGCACCACCACTTCATTGGGGGAGGAGTCCCCCGACCATAGTAGGCCCCACTGCTCAGCCTTGGCACTTCCCTGGTGGAGTCCAGGCTCTGACACCCTGCTCTAGAACCCATTCATCCAAGAAGGAAAAAGAGGCACACCTGGTGCCCAGTCCAGCTGCTCAGCAGCAATCATCTCGTGCCTGCTGCCTCTTGTATCAACCACCCATCCAGTGATGGGCAGGGGAGAGAAATGGGAAAGGGGGTCAGGGATCTGGGGAACCATGTGAGAGGAATTGGAGACCGGATGAGCTGAGGGATCAGGGATCAAGGCAACTGGAAGAGAGGGAGGTCAGGAATCAGTGGTCAGAGGCTTTAGTGAGCCAGGAGTGAGAGAGAGGAACAGGAGACCTATGCGGGGAAAGAGGGCAGAGAACAGGAGCTGTCACCACAGAGGACCCAGGGTATGAGGAGCTCCCCAATGGAAAAAGGGCATCTGTGGGACGGGTGGAAAGTCACAGTGAAAAAGGAGACAGAGATGGGGAAGGCCTGGGGGGAAGCAGAGTGAGTGTTTGTCATGTACTTCTGCCTTGCTTAGAGACACCAGTTGTGTTCACCATAAGATCCTTAACTGCTCTTTCAGATATGGCTGAGGTTAGCTTAAATAAGGTCTTTTACAGAAAGTGCCACATAGTGGCTGAACAGAATAATACAGTTTATCATTCTATTACATCTCCCCTACCATTTACAATATTTACATTATCACACTGTCTTTGAAGTTCAGTACAGATCAGTTTGTTAAGTGTGTCTGAGTCATACTGGTTTTCTAACCAAACCTGTAACAATTTGGTCATCTAGTGGTCCATTAGTTAAAATGACTGATTGTAGTCTGTCCAGAATCCTTGAGTTGTCTTCTTGTTATGCATCTGCCACCTGTAGAGGTTGCTCTGTTGATTGTTCTCTCTGAGAAACAAAATGTAGATGTCAAGAGTTTTGGTTGAACTTTCCACTGTTGGTCTTGATCACATATGATCTGAGTGCTGATTTTTTTTTCTTTAGGACAGCTGAAATTGACCTTTTTCTCCATTCACTTTGACATGAACACCGTCATCCAATTCTAGACCTGGCAGTTCTCTGAATGACATCTGTTGTAAAAGTGTTTGTCAGTTCTTTTCACCAGTTTTGAGTTATCTTCCCATCAGGAGCTGTGCTGGACTATATCCAGTAGCTGCTATTCATCTGTAACTCAGAAGAGCAACGAATGGATCTTCTTGGATAGGATTTTCTTGGCTGTCTGGGCAGCTCTCTCAGCCTCTCAATTTGCTTATGGGTAATGTAAACTGCTACTAATATGATCATAATTATGTTTCATTCAAAATTATTTAAATTCTACTTCAGTGAATTGTGGCCCATTAGCCATCACTAGTTGTTCTGGAATATTGAAGTGAGCAAAACTACACTTCAGTTTCTCAATAATACTGCCACATATTATGTATTTCAAGTACAATTATTCTATATACCTGGAAAAATAGCCCATGACAACTAGGTAATGATGTCCTCTGAATTTTCATAACTCTGCAGCTAGTAGTTTCTAAGGTCTCTCTGGTCAAAGTTTTTGTGCACTGTATATTTCAGGATTGTCTCTTAAGTTGATTTGTACTGTATCTCCTTTTGTCATATCATATCATCATATCCTCCATCAAGTTCTTTCATGTTTCTGACTAGGCCCATCATGGCTGCCACACTGTGAGAAGATTGTTGCTATTTGATCCTTTGGTCACATGCACTCTGAATGCATAGCTTTTGTCTTTGTAAGTTGTTTTTGTGGTGAACTGACCCATGTACCAGCTACTCAGAGCTGTGGCAGGTGAGTTCAGCTCTGGGAGAGGTTGAAGGAGATTGTAAATCCCTTCTGAGATGACTGTGATGTCAGCTCCTGAGTCCATTTTAAAGTCAATAGTCTTGCCATGAAAACAACGAGTCCTATGGCACCTTAAAGACTAATAGATTTATTAAGGCATAAGCTTTTGTGGGTAAAAACCCACTTCAGATGCTGAAGAAGTGGGTTTGGGTAAAAACCCCTCATTGTTTTTGTGGATACAGACTAACGTGGCTAGCCCTCTGAGTCTTGCCATAGATATTCAGTTTCTCTCTCCGAGCAAGCTCTGTGTCATCACAAGTGACAGATCCCAGAAACAATGGCTTTCGATTGTCTGTATTATGAGTCAATTCCCTGATTCCTTTGGTGAAGCTAACAGTTTCAAAATGTCCAGGAATGGAGCAGGAGAGCTAAGGGGTGTTGTGTGTGCAGAAGGCTGGAAGGAGGCAGTGGTAGGAAGGCAGGTTAGACACAGGGGCAAAAGGCAGACTGGGATTTAAGGCAGGCAGGCAGAAGGGATGCCATGGTGGAGGCGGAATGGGGAGTTATGAGTGAGGGAGTAGGCATGTGGGGAAGGTAGGGTAACAGGGGAAAAACAGGCAGTCTTAGTGCAGCTGTGCTTGGCTCAGCAGCAGACATGCCAAACCCATGAAAAAATGCAGAAATTGGGCTTGTTTTTGGCTTAATTGGCTTGTGAGTTGCTTGTTGGCTAGTTTTTGGCTTGTAGCTTGCGGCTTCTTTTTTTTTTTTTTTTATCGGTTCAAGGAGCAATCTGGGGCAAGGGAGGAGAGAGTCAGGGATGCACAGCGGGCCCACCACAGTCCCAGACTGTATGTTGGCAGGGTCTACTCACAGAGTGTTGGGGTTCTTAGGGATTGGCTTGTTTGGGCCTTGTTTTGAAATAGGATTAGCTTGATTTTTGGCTTATTTTGAAAGTCGGGGCGCTTATTTACTGCGTGAAAGTTAGCAACTGTGTTCAGCGGCATAGAAGAGCCAGCACAGGAGACAGCCAAGGGATACCCTAGCACCTTGCTCTGCACTGTCTCCAGGACCAGCTGTATTCATTCAGGGTGCCCCCTATTTTTTTCCCATAAGTTGAGCACTGTGGGTATCTGGTGCATGTAGCAGTGGGCATGCTCAGAGACTAAAATGTAGGCACCCAAGGAACTTCAGCTTTGAAAACTCAGGCTCTGAGCAAGTTTAGGTGCCTGCCAGGTCAGTGGGAGTTTTGTGGATTGCAATAGAGATGTTATACTGTGTACTGTGAGAGTATTCATCCAAAAAATCCTGGGGAAACTGAGGTAAGACTTGATCTGCTTTCCTACAAAAGAAGAGCAGCTACCTATCCTGGTTGAAGGAATCTGCAAGGGACAAGTGAAGTTATCTGCCTTCAAAGAGGAACCAGAGATGGGATCAAGTGGGATTTGAAGGATGCTCTTGGGCTGGAAGTCTTGACATGGAGGAAGCCCTAATGCTGTCAAGGAGATAATCTCCTCCTCCCTTCCTGTATTTGGCTTATTTCAATTAGGGGTAGGGTCCTCTTCTGGATTACTAGGTATTTTTTAATAAACAATCACTGCCTAAATAGCTTTGTCCAGTTTTACATTATATTTCCTGGACTCGCATCCCACAAGTGCCCAACAGTTTTGGGTGCTGTTATGTAATTAATAATAAACAAGCGGGATATTTACAAGTATCTTGATGTTGTTGTTCTCCTCCTCCCAGATCTTTTACATATGCCGATCTACCACATTCCATAACACTACACATATGCTTCTCCTTTCCCCACCCTCGTGATGGGCTATCCACTCCACAGAAGGCCTGAAGGGGTTAAGGTGGCTAAGTGGGCCAATTAACTACCTATGCTGCATCTGGAGGAGGACCCAGAGCGTAATGAGTGTTAATCAGAGATGAGGCTCAGCTGGACAAGAACAGTATAAAGCCCAGTACCCAAGAGCAGAAGGGGGCTCCAGAGAGAGGCAGGCTGCATTCATTGTTGGGGGTGAGAGAAGGCATGGGAGGCAGCATCCCAGAGATACAGCAGTAAGGTTTAGGATTGTGCAGACCTTGACTTTTTCTTGTAGGATCCATAGGCTAAAACCTGGCGTGGAAGGTGGGCCTGGGTTCCTGCCTTCTCACTTACATAAGCATGATCACTTCATCACCATCATCGGTCACCTGCACCAGCTTCCTGTTCTTCCTAAAACTGACATTCTTGGGTGTGTTCCAGCATATCTCAGGCACACTGATTCTCTTTACTCTCATCCCAGATTCATCTATTTGTCTGCTTCCTCTGTCCACCACCATTCTATTGTTTGTGCAACAGCATTTTTCCTCTGGAGCAGGATTCTGGTATCTTTCCATCTCCCTCTTTTTCCTGAGCTGCCTGTGTCACTTTGTGCATTACTTGCAGTGGAACATAAACATTTACACAATTGACTTTCGTACCACACACTTATTGTATTATAATGTAAAGAATGATGGGAAACAGTTTGTATGAGGCACACCTAACAGGATAAATGTGGAGATCTCAGCACCTTTTTAATTGAGTAGGCTTTATCTATTTAGATGAGCTGTTTAAAATATATGGACAGGGGGCAGGGAATGATTCCATTAATACTGACAGAAGATAAATGTGTCTTGAATCTAAATTCCTTATGTGGCTCCATATGGCATTTAAACTGGTGCTTAGGGCATTAGCAAACACAAAATTATTAGCAGGTAACCCTAGAGGAATGGCCACAGCATAGACCAGCTAACCAGAGATACAGAGAATACCCAGAAAAACAAAGTTATCTAAAGTTACCCAGGCAATTTGGCAGATGGTACTCTGGTTTTAATTTCTATTATGTCTGTAGGCATACTTCTAATGCAACATGTGGAATGGCAGCAGCACTATTACTATGATAAAATCCACACCTTTCTAAGAGGCTGTCTACAGACACAATCAAAATTAAAACCAGTGTCACTGCAAGGTGCTTTGCAGAGATGAACTTCTCAAAATGCAAAGGAACAGAGTTTTTCCTTTGAAATATATGACTAGATACCCAGAATGCTAATTTCATACAGAACAAAATATTAAATTCTTTACAGAATAACATTTCAGACTTGAAAAATCCATCTGGGCACTCCAAGTTCTGTCTGTTTGTCTTTCCAGAATAGGTGATAAAAGGTAAACCCATAGAACTTAGGCAGATTTTTTTCTTTTTATGAGACTCATTACAACCCATTGATAACCTTAATTTACAAATCAATGTGCACATTCTGTATATGGCACCAAGTCCCTTAGGAACTTCTTTTTGGAGGGAAGGCCAAGGAGCTACAAAAATAGTAGGGTATCTTATGCCCTGCAAAAGTCATATTAAAGGTCTATATAAAATCATTAGGACAAGGCTCCATGTTCTGAACAGCTAAGGAATTAACTGGAGGTCTTTACCTGTTGTATTTTAATTTCTAGCTAACTGTTTTTTGAGCAGGAAAAGATGACCAGTATTAAGAGTTTTCCCTTAATGGCTAGGGTAGAAACTTACCTGAAGGACCCATAGATTAATAGACTATATTAGCTAACTACTAGTGTCTCTGCCTATTTACCTGGTTGTCCTGTTTCATGGTTTGCTTTATTACCACAGCTGATTCTTTACAATAAAGACTTCTGCTTAGGCCCAGAAACTGACAGGGTATTGTAACTTTTCTAGGTACTGTTATTACTAATCTGAAGCCCCACAAATGTCTCAGGGACACAGATCCCTGGTGCAGAACTGAAATAACTGAGCTGGCTAACTGAGAAGAACAAAATGTTAACAAAATTAGCCAATAAGTCTATTCCCCCAGCAATTTGGTGGAATTAAGGAATGAAAAAGAAAGGGAGAATAAAAGAGATGGGTGAAATGCAAAAACCTACACAGAAGAAATAAAAATAGAAGGGAGACGAGAACAAAGAGTAGTGTTCAAGGTCATTAATAAAATAATGAGGGAACAACCATCCCCCCCACACTTGAAAGAAGCAACGGTGATCTTTATTAGGCTACTGTTGAAGATTGCCTAATAAAAAACAATGAGTCTTAGTTGTCTGCTTTATTATTCTATTCTTGGTTCAGAATTAATAACTAAAAGCATTGATTATTCTATTTATTAAAATCATGCATACATTCATATTGAGACATAAGATTACTGTTTACCCAGAATGGAGATTACCCACCAGTTGATATCACCTTCCTGCCCCCAGCCCAACACATAGAATTAAAAAATCTATTTTTTGTCTCAGTCTGTATGGCAAGGTGGGATTGCACTCGTTAGGTTGCTTCTGAAAATGATAAACTAGATAAGGCTTAAAAGATCAGCCTCACTGGTTCCTTCCCTCCTCTACCACCCACACACCTCCCTTTTTATTTCATTATGTCTGTATCAGAGTCAATTATTAAGAAATTATGATTACTTTTTTATGCTCTGTACCCAACCATATGTGATTTGAAACAGATTATTATAGTTACTTGGATAAATGATTAATCACTTATAGATACCTACCCTATTTATTTATTTTAACTTTACAGGGAAGAGGCAGAGGGATAAAACTGAGACGTGCTTAGAAGCCGGCACAGAAAAAAGACAATGCTTTTCATCTACCTAGATTGTAAGCATCATAGCTAAAGGTGAAGATTATGTCCTGATTGATTTCTACCTTACACATTCCTTTGGGTCTTTATTCCTCTCTCTTATTGGTTTGCAAACTGATTCTCAATGAGGAGGGCCCCAGTCCAGCAAACAGGTAAAAATGCATGTAACTTATGCATTAGTTAGATCCATTGACTTTAGAGGGACTATTTGCATGAGTAACGATCTTGTTGGCAAGACTAGAGTTTAATATAATAAAGACACAGAGTTACATTCACAAGGAGGACTTAGATACCCAACTACTTGTCATTTTAGGTGATACTGGCATTCACAAAACCCCTGTTCAGTGCCACCCAAGCCTGTAGGTGCCTAAAGTCACTAGATGCCTAAATTTCCACTGTTAAAGTCCCTGAGGTGCCCAAGTTTCAGCATCTGGGGATGTGCACAGCCACTTATCTCATAACATCCCTCAGCAGCTTGCCATCTAATAAAGATCCAGAGGGCTTCCCAACTAGGCATTCCCTCACCTATTTTGAGTGTGGGGCCCAATCCAGTAGGCATGTGCAGACCATACCTAAACCTGCACAAAAGACAGTGGAACGTTCAACGCTAACAAACTTACTTTCACTTGTACCTGTTGTTGTGTGTATTGTAATATGAAATTCAAAAGTTAGGAAATGCCAGGATTAAAACTGCCACATAACCTTGATTTTGCCCTTGTGTGCATATATATTAAGATAGTCTATAACTATATGATATCATACTTTTTTCCCTACAGGATGTACAGAAATGAGATAGGGTTATATAGCGAATGAGGCTGGGGTTTCAGAAACGCAAACAATGGCCTTCTGATTAAAGCATTGGGCTGTGAGACCCAGCAGTCAGAAGCCTGCCCCAGTATATATAACAATAATGTGCACCATCCGAAGGTAAACTAGAATTG
Source organism: Dermochelys coriacea (assembly GCF_009764565.3). NCBI lineage: Eukaryota > Metazoa > Chordata > Testudines > Dermochelyidae > Dermochelys > Dermochelys coriacea. Next base: position 67,549,110 of record NC_050071.1, read on the forward strand.
CCAATGGTCAGTAGAATTTCAAAAAGAAAATACTTAACTAAACATTGAAAGAATGTTATGGATGCTAATAAAGTCCTGTATTCTCATTTGCACCAATATTCAATAAAATAATACTCAACACTTGCATTGCATTTTTATTTTTAAAATGATTTTCATATATTTATTCCTTACACCATTTCTCAGAGACATTGTAGGTAAATAATATTATCCCTCAAAGCAGATTTAGATGCAAGTCTTCCTGGAAGGCTAATTGAAGATATCTAACCTAGACTGATACCTAGACTGACTTATCTTCCATTAGCCTTCCAGGAAGATGTGCATCTAACTTCCTTAGACTGCTTTAGAAATCTCAGCCTGAATTACTTTTCTCAGTCGGCAGAAACAGTTGGTATTAGTGAAAGTATTAGAATCAGGTTTCAAGCTGCTGGTCCTATGCTCAAACCACATTTCTCTTCCATACATCATAGCTTTCTCAAGATGAAAGAGTAAAAATAAAAGACAAGGAAAGTTCAGATCAGAATTATGAGTTAGCCTGGTCATATTAAAACAAGGCAGAAATGGACAGAGATTGATTTCAGAACATTATCCATCTTTTGCTCCTCCCAGGTGGTTAGAGAAGTGGTGAAGTTCTATTTTTTTTTGGCATCAATTGCAATATATATCATCACTATTTTATAGTATTTAACATTCAGATATAACTGCTTTGCTTTGGGTTTTCTTTTTTGCAAAATGTTACTGTTTCTTATATGTTTCAGAGTAGCAGCAGTGTTAGTCTGTATCCGTAAAAAGAAAAGGAGTACTTGTGGCACCATGGAGACTAACAAATATATTAGAGCATAAGTTTTGTGAGCTACAGCTCGCTTCATCGGATGCATACAGTGGATGCATATACTGTATGCATCCGATAAAGCGAGCTGTAGCTCACAAAAGCTTATGCTCTAATAAATTTGTTAGTCTCCAAGGTGCCACAAGTACTACTTTTGTTTCTTTTACATAGAATTTAACATATTATCTCTGTTTTGCAAAGGAATTTTATCTCCTGTCACTGTTCCCTCCATATACTGTCTCTAATATTTATTCTGATTTTAAAATATCCTACTCTTTTTGTCTGCTTTGTCCCTCCTCTGTTCTGCCTGAGTATCCCATCCCCAGAATGGCAAGACTGCAATCAATACAGGATCAGAAATCTTGTAAAAGAGTAGCTATCTCAAGATTTCCAGTGTCTGAGACAGAAGGAAGTCCTTTCTGATGGCAGAAGGTAAGTAGCATTTTGAACCAGGAAATATAACAAGATTGACAAGCCCAGATGTTGCCTAAGAACATATATTACTCATAGGAGATCGTGATCCATTTGTGCTGGCTGGGAGAAAAAGGCAGAAGTTTTCGTCTTGCAACCAATGCCAGTCCCCCACAAAGTGAAGATGGAGTGCCGGGAAGGCTTGCAGGGAACTGGTCATCATAAGGTAGCACTTTGGGGAGCAATGAGTAAAGGCAACATGGACAATCAGATAACTGATGTGATGGGAAAGAGATTAGGCCTATTAAGTGGTATTGAGTGCCATGGCTTGGGAATGGGGGAATTAACCCTCTTTCTCCCTCCAAGGTTGTTCTCCCCAGGAAATCTCCAATCCTTTTCCCATGCCTGGAGGTTAGGCTCCCAAGGTTAGGGAATGTGTCCTCTCCCTTCCTAGCAATACTGTGTGTGCGTGTGTGGCATCCCAGCTCTTCACCACTTAGATGTGGAACTCCCTGGATAAAGGGTTCTCTCCATCTTTCACCTGGAGATTGCTGGGAAAGTAGTAAGGATTCCTCTTCACCCTCCATCTCTTTCAGCAGCATGAGGGAAGGTCTACAGGGGAAGGAGGAAATGTGAGGGGGCCCGCTCCCCAGGAACAAAATCAGTCTCCAACCCTCTTACTTACCGATGTTATAGAACTCTCATGAGTCACCGTTCTCACTATAACTATCCTCCCTATCTGGGGTGACAGTTTTGTTTTTCTCATGAGAGCACAACACACTCCAGCTGCTCTGGATAACTTTCATCCAAAATTCTAAAGTTCCAGGGATTGGAAAAAAGGCTTTGGTCTTGGCCCCTATATGCTATTTTTTTGAGGCTGTGATGTGCGCAAGTTTACTTGGGTGAATGTTCAGTAAAGATGACCAGATGAGCCAATGTGAAACTGGTGGTGTTTGTAAATACTGCACTGGCTGGAACAGTAAAGCTTTGAGACATACTGCAGGGTTGTTTTGCTACTAGTTTGATGCAGTTTGTCTGCCCTGTGCATCTGCATAATTGATCAAATTAGCAAAATTAGAAGGGAAAAGTTAAAAAAAAACCCTGTTCAGGTTTAACGGGTAATGCAAAAGCTGAATGCTGAGTGAGCCATGCTGAGACAACTGGTGATAAAAGAGCCTATTACTTCTACTCCCACTAGTGTTTTATGTGCTTTATCAGAAGTGGTCCCGTATGTCATACACCTCAATAGCTCATATAAAGTACTAGTGAAAGGACTCAAATCATCCTGTTTATCTTGTTCATTTCTCCACTGGAAGCACATTAAATGGGAGGTAGGGGTGGTTGTATGTGTAAAATCACAACCTGAGGTTGATCTGGGTCCTTTTCAACTCAATACAAATACCAAAACCTCCTTTTATTTATCTATATCTATATGGCATTTGCTGGGTGGATCTAGGAATATGACACTGCTCACACTGACAACCCAGTAAGATATATTCTAAATACAGCTAACTGTAGGGCTTCATATTTCAGTAATTCCTTGAGCAATCTATGAATTTCCATGGTTGCTCTGGCTGATGCAGGCTGGCTTGTCAGCATTACAAGTGCCCAGTGCTTCAGTAAGACGTGCCAGCTATAAGATCCACCTCCATTATGTAGCAGGTGCTGTCAGATAATTTAATTTAAGCCAAAAGCCACACACTTTGTTTGGTAAGTACTGATTCACAATGACCACATTTTTCAGTCCTATTAAAGACCTGTCTCTGGATCATACCCTATGGAATACAAACAGCCAAATTCAGCAGTGACAGATCATGGTCCTGCTTTGAGCAGGGGGTTGGATTAGATGACCTCCTGAGGTCCCTTCCAACCCTGATATTCTATGAATCTATGGTATAAATTAGACATTGGTATGACTCTCAGGTAGACGTGTGAGGTTTTGATCAAGAAAAGGAAACAGGAATGGCTCCTTAACTTAAACCTTTCATAGACGTTCCTATGTCCTTTTTCTGTTAAAACCCTGCTCTTCTGCCACATCAGTATTAGGTAATATCATTTACATTATCCCTGGATTTTTAGTCAAATGCTTATCTTCATGAACCAAGTACTGAATGGATTTTACATCTGGCTTCTCCAAATGAAAGTCATCATTCAGGTGGTCAGGAAATATGAACTATATTAATGAAGTAACTGAGCAAGAGGAGCCTGACATAGGTCACTCTGCAGTCAGAGCTTCTTTTCAGTATTACCAGCCTTATGCGATCAAAAATTAAAATAATGAGTTTGATTCCCCCCCCCCCTAAAAAAAGTTACGCTGTGTTTTTGGCCTGTCTCTTGATTTGTGAACTCCCTCTGGAGTTCACCTATGCTGCAGGAGCTCTAACTTATACCTCTGCCCGTGCCTCTGCTATTAATTCTGCTCTCATTCTCAAAATCAATTCTTGCCCCCCGTTCCCATACCAGTTCAACCCCCCAGCCTCACCTCTGTTCCTTCTGAGTTTCTTCACCCCCCTCTGCCTCTTCCCAGGCCAGCTGTTGCAAGGGAGATGGAGGTGGAGCAGAGGCACTGTTCTCTCCCCATTGCTCATGGGAGGGCGGTGGGGAGGAGGGAAAAGAGCTGCCTTAAGCTCCTGGGCTATTTAGCTCCATTCTCCTTCGAGAATGGTATTGGATCACAAGGGGCAGGGGAGAGAATTCAAGCTATAGATTGGCTGCTCTGGCCCAGGAGGTGGGCAAGTCAGCCAATCAGAAGGGGGCCCCTACACCCAGGCAGGGCTCAGATTTGCTAGAAAAGGAGCTTGAAAAGAGCCAGAGGGACCCCAGCCTCAGCTGAAATCCCATCACTCGTAAAAATGTCACAAGAGTTGCTAACACTATTTCATGCCCCATATAAATAGAGCACAATAGAGTAACTCCTCCAGGAAACAGAGATGCCACATGTCCTGTCTCGCTGCAGTTGCCTCGTTTTCCTATGAGGTGCTGTATGCTTGGCAATAGAAACAAAGGAGCACAGCACAGTTGCAGGCTGCAACAAGAGAGTAGTAGGACATTTTGTTAACTTATTTCTGTACAGAATTTTCTTCCTAATAAAGGAACGGTTCTGCTGGTCAATAAGATACTACACCCCTCTTTACAGCAGTAGTTACATTTATGCAGGGAAGCATTGATCCTAGGTACAGTTAGATATAATGTACAGTAGGTTTCTCTAGACCACAGTATGAAAAGGAAAAATGAAAATATTCAATCTGTACATGCATGCAATTTTAAGGTCAAAAGCGGAGCTAGGTGCATACTAAAAAAATTAGTAAAACCCATTTAAATAGAAACAAAAATTCACATGGCTGGTATCCATTGTCCCTTTTGCTTTCTCTGAATGTTAGTCTGAGCAAGTATTTGCTTCCACAAGTTTTCATAAAATATTGGACAAGTTTTCTTTACAGAAAGTGTGCTGTTTGTCTGTATAAATCTCATGTTCATTTAGATGTTTATCATTTCCATGGTACTGAAATGAACTTTATGAATTTGTAATTATCAGAATTACCGGTACCTCCAGTCATTCTTTTAAAGATGGGCACTGCAGATGATTCTAATGAGACTCCAGATCAGCCACTTCATTCTTAAGTTCTTCACAATTCCTGGATATATACCTTCTGGTCCTAGGGACTTGTTGCTCTTCAGTTTACCAGTTTTTTCCAGCATCTTTACTTTTGGCAGCTGAATCTGACATCATCTCAATTTTAAATCACATGAAAGTAGAAGGTCTGGCCCTCTATCACATGAAGAGAATAGGTGTCTCCCCAATATTTTCTGCAATTAAGACAGATACAAATAAATCACTGAGGGCCAGTGATTTAGACCTTAAGGCCCAGGTAGGTACCTAGTGTGATTTTTCTCAAGCACTTAGGTGCTTTTGAGAATTCCAGTAGGCATCTAACCTGCATCTTTAGGCACCTAAATGCCTTGAAAAGTCTGGCCCTTAATGTCTCCATAACATTTTATCCTCCCTCTAATTACTTCCTGTATTTATTGGTAACCAAATGAATCCAATGAGCTCCTTTTTGCTCTTTAATAGGCATTAGGTAGCTAAGAAGCAATTTCTTACATTTTATCTTTCTAATTACTTCATTTGAGCTTAATTTTCACTTTTTGACAGACATTTATTTAGCTTCCATAGTCTCTTGTGCCTTTGCTATATAACCATATTATTTCTTTCTTTTCTGGGACTTTTTTTTTTTAAAGGGATATGCATATTTCCTGTGAATATTATGCTAAATTTAGGTACTCTCAAGACTGTCTAAGGATTTTAATTACCCAACTTTTTTTTAGTTCAGAAAGGTGGTTTTTTTTGTTGTTTGTCTTTTTAATGAGAAAGCTAATTAAAGAGCAGGTGTTTCTCTTTTGTATTTTACTGCTAACTGATCCAAGTACAATTTCTTTAAAGTTTATCCCAACATTTGGGCAGTTTAACAGAAGGTGAAATAACCAGGTTATCCAGTTTCATTAGACTTGTAGCCTTATCATTTGCCTGATCTGGTGGCCAATAAAATAACCCTACTAATGTATTTGTGTCTTTCTGACTTGGGACTTGTATCCCTTCAAATTCTACCACACGGTCCTCTCTATTCAAATGTAATCTCTACTTCCCACACATCTTTGACCTAATTTGTCCTTCCAGTATAGTTTACATCTAGATAATACAATATTCCTTTGATTTATCATTCTGCTGTTTTTTAAAAACAAAAAAACTTGTCAATATCCTCAACTAGGGCCAAGTATTCCAGTTCATGTCTTTTTGCCTTTAAGTTTCTTACACCGGTATACTGTTTTCGTCGCAGTTAAAATAAAATTGGTCATTTTCGTCTTTTCCACTTCATAGTTTCCATCTCCACATAATTCCTCACAAGAGAGAGATGAAATTCTACCCAGTTCACAGTTTCAACAGATGATAATCTTCCTAACCTTTATATGCTCATGACATTTTTCTCCTTTTTAGAGAAAGTATACATCTCCTGAATCAGTCTTGCACACACAAATCTCCAAGGAACCTAGTTTGTGTTTAATTGGCATTTTATTTTTAAAGTTTGAGAAGTCCTGAGATTTGCTTTAGCTTTGTAATGAGACCCATAGGCTGATTACATATGCACATTCAGAGAACACAAACCAAACAGCCTTTGCAGAGACTTACTATAAGCAAATGTGGATACTTAATGTTTGAGCTTTTTCAGCTATGCTCCTTCAACCAGCATAACCTCACTGCTAGATTTAGGATTCAGCATCTAGTGGAACAAATTATCTGTTGTACATTAAGGATGAATATTCACTGCAACTGCATAGGAGCCTGACCATTTGCACTCTATGTAGCTGGAGTATGAAATAATTGGGAAGATGAATTCCATCTTCCCAACTCAGAGGAAGGGGGAGGTTCTGCTGTGCAGTGCCCCATCACCACCTATGTGGAATAGCGGGGCCTCTGGTTTTGTGTTAATGTAAATCTTCAGCCACTCTGATGAATTGTCACCTGTTTTACATACCCGCAATTGCACAGAAAGTGCTAATCCACAGTTCTACATCTATGTACACATATTCGAAATAAAGAACTGGAATAATTTTAGATTAACAATAAAATCATAGGTTTCAGAGTAGCAGCCTTGTTAGTCTGTATCCGCAAAAAGAACAGGAGTACCTTTGGCATCTTAGAGACTAACAAATTTATTAGAGCATAAGCTTTCATGAACTACAGCTCACTTCATCGGATGCTGAAGTGAAAATACAGTGGGGAGATTTATATACACAGAGAACATGAAACAATGGGTGTTACCATACATACTGTAACGAGAGTGATCATGTAAGGTGAGCTATTACCAGCAGGAGAGCAGGGGGGAGTGGGGAGACCTTTTGTAGTGATAATCAAAGTGGGCCATTTCCAGCAGTTGACAAGAACGTCTGAGGAACAGCGGGGGGGAGGGAGGGAATAAACATGGGGAAATAGTTTTACTATTTCAACGTTTTTATGGCTGACTTAGAACAACGCTTCCTCAGCTCTCGTCCCCAATGCCCCTACTCTACTTGCGCTACATTGATAACATCTTCATCATCGGACCCATGGAAAAGAAGCCCTTGAGGAATTCCATCATGATTTCAACAATTTTCAGTCCACCCAACAAATCCACTTCCTGGACACTACGGTCATATAACCACCACCCTCTACCTACTGACCGCTATGCCTACCTACATGCCTCCAGCTTTCATCCAGACCACACCACACGATCCATTGTCTATAGCCAAGCTCTATGATACAACCGCATTTGCTCCAACCCCTCAGACAGAGACAACCACCTACAAGATCTCTATCAAGCTTTCTTACAACTACAATACCCACCTGCTGAAGTGAAGAAACAGATTGACAGAGCCAGAAGAGTACCCAGAAGTTACCTACTACAGGACAGGCCTAACAAAGAAAATAACAGAACGCCACTAGCCATCAACTTCAACCCCCAACTAAAATCTCTCCAACGCATCATCAAGGATCTATAACCTATTCTGAAGGACAACCCATCACTCTCACAGATCTTGGGAGACAGGCCAGTCCTTGCTTACAGACATCCCCCCAACCTGAAGCAAATACTCATCAGGAACCACACACCAGAACCACTAACCCAGGAACCTATCCTTGCAACAAAGCCCATTGCCACATCTGTCCACATATCTATTCAGGGGACACCATCATAGGGCCTAATCCCATCAACCACACTATCAGAGGCTCATTCACCTGCACATCTACAATGTGATATATGCCATCATGTGCCAGCAATCCCCCTCTGCCACGTACATTGGCCAAACTGGACAGTCTCTACGTAAAAGAATAAATAGACACAAATCAGACGTCAAGAATTATAACCAAATTCAAAAACCAGTTGGAGAACACTTCAATCTCTTTGGTCACTCGATTACAGACCTAAAAGTGGCAATTCTTCAACAAAAAAAACTTCAAAAAAACAGACTCCAACAAGAGACTGCCGAATTGGAATTAATTTGCAAACTTGATACAATTAACTTAGGGTTGAATAAAGACTGGGAGTGGATGGGTCATTACACAAAGTAAAACTATTTCCCCCCCGCTCCCCGCTATTCCTCAGACGTTCTTGTCAACTGCTGGAAATGGCCCACCTTGATTATCACTACAAAAGGTTCCCCCTCCCCCCCGCTCTCCTGCTGGTAATAGCTCACCTTAAGTGATCACTCTTGTTACAGTGTGTATGGTAACACCCATTGTTTCATGTTCTCTGTGTTTATAAATCTCCCACTGTATTTTCCACTGAATGCATCCAATGAAGTGAGCTGTAGCTCACGAAAGCTTATGCTCAAATAAATTTGTTAGTCTCTAAGGTGCCACAAGTCCTCCTCTTTTTTAATAAAATCATAAATAACCTTCCATGGTTGCCAAAGGTTACGTGTTCATCAAACCAAAACTATGCTGCATTGATATGTAGATGAGCATAAGCCTCCAGAAACTTCAAATAACTCTGGCATAGAAGAAAACATTAATTCTGCTATCTGAAATGTATATTTACTATGAAAGATTATCACCTGAAGTTTTAGTGTCTTGCAGTATGTCCATACAACATTTTCCACTGAGTCTTCACTTAGTGCAACAGTGAACACCTTTACTAACGGCTCTTTGCAGAGATGTAGTTTCTTTCTTACTTAAATCTGGTAGTATTAAGTATTAAAGTTAACAGGCAACAACAAACAACATCCTTGATGCACACTCAGAGCTGGGAGAGAACCTGTAAATCACTAATTATAGCTAGACTTAAAAAACTGCCAGACTTGTTATTTCCAGCTGTGTGACACCAACATTTCTATTAGCATGCATGCACAGCTTGATCCAAAAGGTTCGCCTTTAGGAAAAAAAAATCTCCATAGGGAGCTAAATTACAGATGTTAAAAGTAAATCTCAAAGTTACATTTTTAGCTTGTAGTTAATCTTATTGACTTTTTTGGGTGCTCTCTTACTATTCTTTAAATTATTTTCAAAGTAAAGTTGTAGAACACAATGTTTTACCCCCATGGAAGAAAATTACAGTAACTAAGACTTCAATTGGCCTTAATTATCAAATAAGTAATAGAAGAACAAGCCTTTAAATCAGTGAATGAATCAGAAATTGAATGAAAATAGAATTAGTCATTAGCTTCCACAGTAAATCCAACTTTTAACACAGTATGGAGATTTCAGCTATCCATACCACTAGACTTATGAAACTTCACAATAGTAGCAAATTAAAAGCTATTTTTATTTAAGCCTTTAGAACTAGGCTTAATTCAGTAATTCAGACTAGGCTATTCCCACCTTCTATAAATGTAGAAACAGAAGCCTCTCTAGTTTGAATAGCAGAAGACTGGAAGAGTGTGCCAATATTCAAAAAAGCCAAATGGGATGATTGAGGTAACAATAGGCCAGTTAGCCTGCCATCAATCCTAGGCAAAATAATTTCATTATTGGTACTGACTCACTTTATAAAAAATTAAAGGATAGAATCATAGAATCATAGAATATCAGGGTTGGAAGGGACCCCAGAAGGTCATCTAGTCCAACCCCCTGCTCAAAGCAGGACCAAGTCCCAGTTAAATCATCCCAGCCAGGGCTTTGTCAAGCCTGACCTTAAAAACCTCTAAGGAAGGAGATTCTACCACCTCCCTAGGTAACGCATTCCAGTGTTTCACCACCCTCTTAGTGAAAAAGTTTTTCCTAATATCCAATCTAAACCTCCCCCATTGCAACTTGAGACCATTACTCCTCGTTCTGTCATCTGCTACCATTGAGAACAGTCTAGAGCCATCCTCTTTGAAACCCCCTTTCAGGTAGTTGAAAGCAGCTATCAAATCCCCCCTCATTCTTCTCTTCTGCAGACTAAACAATCCCAGCTCCCTCAGCCTCTCCTCATAAGTCATGTGCTCTAGACCCCTAATCATTTTTGTTGCCCTTCGCTGTACTCTTTCCAATTTATCCACATCCTTCTTGTAGTGTGGGGCCCAAAACTGGACACAGTACTCCAGATGAGGCCTCACCAATGTCGAATAGAGGGGAACGATCACGTCCCTCGATCTGCTCGCTATGCCCCTACTTATACATCCCAAAATGCCATTGGCCTTCTTGGCAACAAGGGCACACTGCTGACTCATATCCAGCTTCTCGTCCACTGTCACCCCTAGGTCCTTTTCCACAGAACTGCTGCCGAGCCATTCGGTCCCTAGTCTGTAGCGGTGCATTGGATTCTTCCATCCTAAGTGCAGGACCCTGCACTTATCCTTATTGAACATAAGTGATAGGAACATAAGTGATACCAATCAACGTGGTTTTATGGAAAATAGGATTTCCTCAAACAAACTTGATTTCATTCTTTGATGAAATAATGTTGGTTGATAATTGTAACAGAATAGATGTAATATACTTAGACTTTTGTAAGGCATTTGATTCAGTACCACATGACATTCTGATGAAAAGTTAGCACCACGTAATATCAATAAAGCACATGTTAAATGGATTAAGAAGTGACTGACAGATCTCAGATAGTACTTGTGAAAGGAGAATCATTGAATGGGGTTGTTTCTCTGCAGGTTCTGAAGGGATCGGGAGTAGAATGGAGTCTATTCAACATTTTCATCAGTGGGCTGGAAATAATTATACAATCACTGGAGATAAGACTTACAGATGACACAGCAGACACAGAACGATCTGAATGACTTGGTAAACTGGGCCCATTCAAACAAAATGCATTTTAATACAACCAAAGGTAAAGTTTACATATAGAAAAGTAACGTAGGCCATATTTACACAATGGGAAATTGTATCCTGGAAAGCGGTGAGTCGGAAAAATGATTTAGGGATCACAGTGGACAAGCAATTCAACATGAGCTCCTATTAAAATACTGTGGCAAAAAAAAAAAAAAAAAAAAAGGCTAATGCAATCCTTGGTTGTATAAACAGGGGAGAAGTGAGTATACTGGGACATGAAGCAGTATACATTATAACATGCTGTCATAAATATAAAGGGAAGAGTAACCACCTTTCTGTATACAGTGCTATAAAATCTCTACTGGCCAAAAGCAAAATCCTTTCACCTGTAAAGGGTTAAGAAGCTAAGGTAACCTCGCTGACTCCTGACCCAAAATGACCAATGAGGGGACAAGATACTTTCAAATCTGGAGTGGGGGGGTGGGAGAGGACAAAGGGTTTTGTCTGTCTGTGCGATGCTTTTGCTGGGAACAGATCAGGAATGCAAGCCTTACAACTCCTGCAAAGTTAGTAAGTAATCTAGCTAAAAAATGCTTTAGATTTCCTTTTGTTGTGCTGGAGGGATTGTATATTCCTGTTTTTGTGTCTTTTTATAACTTAAGGTTTTGCCTAGAGGGATTCTCTATGTTTTGAATCCGATTACCCTGTAAAGTATTTACCATCCTGATTTTACAGAAGTGATTCTTTTACCTTTTCTTTAAATAAAATTCTTTTAAGAACCTGATTGATTTTTCATTGTTCTTAAGATCCAAGGGTTTGGATCTGTGTTCACCTGTACTAATTGGTGAGGATTATTATCAAGCCTTCCCCAGGAAAGGGAATGTAGGGCTTGGGGGGAGATATTTTGGGGGAAAGACATCTCCAAGTGGTCTCTTTCCCTGTTCTTTGTTTAAAATGCTTGGTGGTGGCAGCATACTGTTCAAGGACAAGGCAAAGTTTGTACCTTGGGGAAGTTTTTAACCTAAGCTGGTAAGAATAAGCTTAGGGGGTCTTTCACGCAGGTCACCACATCTGTACCCTAGAGTTCAGAGTGGGGAAAGAACCTTGACACATGGCCATTGAGGCCTAGTGTGAATAGAATGTGCTTGACACGAGTACATGAGTTGCATGCTGGCAACTGAAGTGAGGATTTAAGGTTTTGAGCATTCAAGAACTGTTCATGTGAAACAACTTTTTTGCGTCTATGGGGACGAATCAGCAGATAAGGGAACACCACCAGCTGTGTTATGATAATGTATCTGTTACAGCTGTGGACAAAAATTGCGGGAAATGGAATGCCTCGGATTATGGCAGCATGCCTGGGACTGTTTTCTTGGAGTTATGGGTGAAAGGTCCAGTGAACAGAGACAGAGAGCTGATGAAGCAATGGACTGGCCTATAAATGGTTTCCTGACATATCGATTCAGGGCCCCGTTTATGAAAAGGTGTGCAACGCCAGCTCTCCACACCTTGTGATCAGACTAAATCTCAACTGGCCATTGGGACCTTGTTCTGATCTTCGGACTCTGGTGCAGTATGATTGGGGTATGAATGTGGAGTGAGTGAGACCTATATCGTGATTAATAAAGAGCATTTAGAGTATTAAATACCAACACTGTGGTGTATATATAGGTATCTTTCTGCTCTCCCATCCCGTAGAGAGGCCTCTACTATGAGCCTAACAAGTAGGATGACCATTTCATCTCTCATGAGACTGATATTGGAACACTGCATCTAATTCTGGTGTCTGTATTTTAAAAGGGACATTGAAAACCATAGAGGGTGAAAAAAGAGCCATAAAAATTATTCAAGGACTAGAGACAAGGCCTTACAGCGAAAGACTTAAAGGACTCAACCTGTTTAGTTTATCAAAATGAAGATTGAGATGTAACTTGATTACAGTGTGTAAGCATCTACACAGAGAGAAAATACTGGGTACTAAAGCAGGCGTGGGTAAACTTTTTGGCCCGAGGGCCACATTTGGGTGGGGAAATTACATGCAGGGCCATGAATTTAGGGCTGGAGAAGAGGGTTGGGGTGTGGGAGGGAGTGTGCAGTGTGGTGTGCAGGAAAGGAGGCAGGGGTGTGAGGTGTATGAGGGGGCTCAGGGCAAGGGGTTGGGGTGCAGGAGGGTGTGGCAGGGTGTTGGTGCGGGGGTGCACGAGGGGGCTCAGAACAGGGGGTAGGGGAGGGGTGCAGGGTGTGGGCTGTGGCCCAGCGCAGCTTACCTTGAGCAGCTCCAGGGTGGCAGCGGCGCACAGTGGGGCTCAGGCAGGCTCCGCAATTCTGATTTCCTGGCCAATGGGAGCTGCAGGGGGAGGTACCCGCAGGCAAGGGCAGCACACAGAGCCCTCTCCCCCCACGCCTGGGGCCACAGGAACGTGGTGTCAGCCCCTTCCAGGAGTGGTGTGGGAGAGATTGAGCGGGATCCCCCACACCAGAACATCCCATAGCCTAGTGGCTAGAACAGCTTGTGCAATGTGAAAGCCTCAGGTTTGTATCTCTTTTCAGATCAGGCAGAGGGGGGAAACTGAAGCTGGATTTCCCTACACCCCAGGAAAGTAAGCTAACCACTAGGCTGTTGGTTATAAGGGAGGGCCTCCTCTTCCCCCTCAACACGTTACGAATCTAGTCCTTTGCTTTTGTAAAAATGCCTGCAATGGAAACACATTTTTTATGTCAGGACAAAATGCAATGTTTAATTTCAACCAAACTGAAGATTTTTCTGACTTTGATTTGCTGAGAAAAATTGTTTTTGGTTCAATCTGAATTTATTATTATTTTGGTATTGCCAGAAAACTGAAAAAATCCATGATTCACTCAGTTCTACTCAGAAAGTAGCCTTTCAAAACTGTGTGAAGAATGGACCTGGGAGGATACTGTAACTACTACTTACACTTCATCACCTAAAAAAGGAATGTTTAGGCTATTTTAGAAAACGATTGCCTTCACACGGAAGAGTTGTTCTGTCTGAGCTGCTACACAAATCTGTGGGTTTTTTTTCCTAACCTGATGCTAATTTTTCACATGTATAAACAAAAAAAAATTTTTAAGATTCTTTTCCAAGATGTGAAAAAACACTTCATCTTTCTCTGAAGATCTGCCTCTTTACTTTCTAAAAGATTTAACCCATGGTTTCATGCTCTTTTCATGACACATCATGGTTTCCCCAATGGCTCTATACATAACAATGTATTTTCATCATGTCTTTCTTCTTTTGAGGTAGCAGCACTGATCAAGCCATGTCCTAGGATAACGACACAGATCAGTGGTAGCTCCTATTCACAACAAATAAATGCCCGATGGTTGTTAGCATCTAAAAACACTTTTTCTGCAACCTAGTACTGAAGACAAAACTTATGAACCTTTCTGAAAAAGACACAGGAAATGAGGCACCGTATTTCTTATTGTCTTAAGTTATTATTCATTGTATTTATTAGGGCAATGCCTCATGGACCAGCTAAGAATGGGACTCTTATGCTAGGTACGGTGCAGTTAGTTCCTGCCCCAAAGAGCTTACAACCGAGGCCACGTCTAGCACTGCAGTTTACCTACAGAGCTGCACCACTGAAGCGCATGTATTGAAGACACTCTATGCCAACAGGAGACATAACACTGTGCTCCTTAGTGCTTATGCCGGCGTAACTTATGTCATGGTGGTTTATTGACACTCCTGAATGACAAATTATGCCAGCATAAACTGTAGTGTAGCGGGGCCAGCTCTAGGCTCCAGCTAAAGAAGCTGGTGCCTGGGGCAGCAAATCTGAAGGAGCGGCACTTCGGCCATTCTAGCGGCAGCACTCGTCCCTCGGGGGCACTTTGACAGCAGCTTTTTCATTTTCCCTTCCTCAGCGGCGGCACTTCGGTTTCTTTTTCTTTTTCGGCAGCAGCTTTTTTATTTCTTCTTCTTCTTCGGCGGCTGCTTTTTTTTTTTTTGCGCTTCGCTCCTTGGGCGGCAAAAAAGGTAGAGCTGGCCCTGTAGCATAGACAGAGTGCTAACTAGAGAGGGCAGGGCAGGGGAAAGGATAGAATGCACATACACAGCAAACACACTAGAATCCTAGGACTGGAAGGAACCTCAAGAGGTCATCTAGTCCAGTCCCTGCACCCTTGGCAATTTATTCCAGTGCTTAGCCACCCTGACAAAGTTTTTCCTAAATGTCCAACCTAAGCCGCCCTTGCTGCAATTTAAGCCCATTGCTTCTTGCCCTATCCTCAGAGGCTGAGATTTTTTCTCCCTCCTCCTTGTAACAACCTTTTATGTACTTGAAAACTTATGTTCCCTCTCAGTCTTCTCTTCTCCAGACTAAACAAACCCAATTTTTTCAATTTTCCCGCATAGGTCATATTTTCTAGACCTTTAATACTATTAGAAATGCTGACCTTCACTCAAGTTAGTGCTGACAGGCAGAGGCGGAGTTTCATGGTCAGTACAAATTAATTAGAGTTAGATGTCATACAGGCACTCTATTCCTTTAATTAGCGTATGTTATCAGCTTTATCTGTATGTTTTTGATAAAGAATAAGGAGACACTTCTGTAAGCTTTCCACTAGCCTTAGGCTCTACTTTACAAGTGCTATTGTGTGCCCCTACATGATATGGTGGACAGCACTGAAGTAATCAAAAACTTCTTGCTTCTCCTTCTGTCCAGGGGCAATAGTTACTCTAATTCTGCCCCTCCTGGAAATCACTGGTTTTAGGTGCATTTGGTCTACTTGCCGTTTGCCTTGAAAGGAGAGTATGGCTGCACATTCATTTATAGTTGGCATCTTGGTTTAACAAAAAATGTGATTGCAAGAACATAAGTACCTTTTTGTGTACTCTTGCATGCCTGCACAGTACAAAGACAGTTCTAAGGTAACAATAGTTGTTAGAGAAATCAGGAGAGAGGAATCAGCCAGAGACTCCAAGTAGTAGAAGCACCCAAAGCAGGTACTGCTGCACTGTGGCCTTGCTGGTGCCACCTCCTCTACACAATTCTAGGGTTTGGCATACTGGGGAACTCCCCTGAACGCTCTTGGGTTACTAGGACCCAGGTGTTGCCTTCCCTCCCCCCATCACATGCAGTCTTGAGGGGAAAATCTGCAGAAAGGAACCAGCTAGTAGAAACAGCTGCAAATGTTCAATTTCTACCAACTGCTCACAGAAGAGAGGAGGAAAGGAAAATAAGTAGATCTTAAGCATCTAATTTGCCATAGGTCATGGCACTGACCTATCACAAATGAATTCATTATCCCAGATATGAAAAATTGGTAAGTTCTGCTCCTCCAGTAGGCGTCATTAAAGGTGGGACACAATGTCTTAAGGCATAACCAAAAACATTATGAAACAAAGATGAATCAGTGCCACAAACTTATTTTTGCTTGAAAGACTAGTTCTATAACCAGATAGGGAATTAACCCACCCCACCCCAAAAAAAAAGAAGCTAGCAATATTTTGTCATGCTACTATTTTAAAACCTATTTATTGAAATCTTTTGGCACATTAGTGACTGAAGATAAAACATGTAACTAATTCTGTCATATTCTGTAGTTCAGTCAGTGCAATGTCTTTTTTACAGTAATCATGAATATTAATTAAACCTGAAAATGTTAAACTAACCCTGAGGGTGTGCTTTAAGCTTCCAAAACCAAAGACATTCAAGACTTCTATATACCTACTCATTCTGTAGTGCCTAAATATTACGGAAGGGCCTCCAAATACTTGATGATCTTACCTGTTACTGTGCAGTGCAAGTTCATTAGTAACTGAAACCACAACAACATAAGGCTAGAGGAAGTATTGTTCCCGAAGAGAGAAAAATGGAAACCTGGGGCTGAAGAAGAGTCCTACATTCAAGCTCTACACCTCCTTGTGCATGGTACCTAGTACATTTGCTTGGATGAACTATCCTTGGTTCTTTCTGCACTGTGAAATGACACAGATGAGAGACCAAAGTGGAGAGCAAGTAGTGGAGCACCCATAGGAAGACACATCTGGAAGAACAAGGCAAGTAACCTCTCCTTCAAGTTGTGTCCCTATGAGCTCTACTTCAGGTGTCTCCCAAGCAGTATCTGTAGGACAGAGCTTTGGAGCCAGATGCAAGACTGATGATCTGGCCTAGCCTGTACATGGGCATAGTGCTTTGAGAAAGTGTGAACAGATGCCCATTTTTGCATATCTGGCATATCTTTCACCCATGCCATGTAGGTGGATTGGTATCTAGTGAAATGAGCTGTCACATTCTTAAAGGATGCTTAACATTAGTAGCCTCTTAACAAGTAAGGATATAGTAAGAAATCCATTTTGAAAGCCTTTAGATGGAAATTATAAGCTTTTGATCTCACTGCAAGTGAAACTAAACAGTCTCAGAGACACTAAGCCATATGGTTCTGTTCAAATAGAAGGCTAACTCCCTTCTAGCATTCAGAGTATAGAGGGTAGATTCTAGCCTAGAGTGTTGAGGCTTTGGAAAAAAAAACACAAGAACATAACTGATGTGGAAATTAGAGGATATTTTGGGTTAAAAATTTAAGATGTGGTCATAAGGAAACCTTTTTCTAAAAGAAAAAGGTCAAAGTATCTGCCATTCATGCCCCCAGTTCTCCAACTCTGTGGAAATTATGGTAGCCAAAAAAATTGTTTTCTTAAATAAATGTAGCACAGAGCAATTAGCTAGTGGCTCAAATGGAGAGTTCACGAGGCAATTAAGGATTAAGTTAAAATCCAATTAGGAGTGGGTTGTGACACTACACCCCATATTCTTCATAGAGATATTATATGAGTATGACATAACTAAGATGTGTTATATGCAAGATGGGTCATGTGAGGTATCATTGGAAAGGTTACGATTTACTGAATGTGATTATCCTGTTTGTATGCATGTATCATTTCAGTATCTGAAGTTAGGAATATTTACTATATAACAATTACAAGCGGGTTTACACCTGGGGAACACACACTAGACAGTATGCAATCAGCCTGGATGGGCCATTAGGGAGCACAATAGGACTTTGAAGATGCTAATCTCCCACCTTCATGAGAAGCTTCCTGGGATGCTGTGAACAACCTTTGACTCATGACTGCTTTGACATTGCAGGATCATGTCATCTGGTACTCAACTCCATCTTGGACTACTAGTATTTTTCCACTAATAGGGAGTGGGGATCAAACTGGGAAAAAAAGATTTCCGCCATAGGTAAACCCTATTTAAGGCAGAGAAGTGAGTAAATGGGGTTCATTCTTCACTGAATCCCCACCCAGGATGAAACAAAGAGAAAAGGGTGAGGGGGGAGGGAAGAGCTGAGCCCAGGCTGGAAAAGGTGTCTGGCCTGTGAAAAATGCTGAAAGCTTTTAGGGGGAGAAACTACTACTTGTAACGAGTTTCTTTAATGTATTAAGCTTAGTTTGCATGTTTATTTTATTTGTTCCGTAATCTGCTTTGATCTGTTTGCTATCTCTTATAATCACTTAAAATCTATCTTCTGTAGTTAACTTGTTTTTGTTTTCTCTAAATCAGTTTGTGGAATTCATAACTGAGGGGGGCAAAAAGCTGTGCATATCTTCCTCCACATTGAGGGAGAGCGTGAATTTAATGAGC
The DNA here is from genome assembly GCF_009764565.3 of Dermochelys coriacea. Taxonomy (NCBI): domain Eukaryota; kingdom Metazoa; phylum Chordata; order Testudines; family Dermochelyidae; genus Dermochelys; species Dermochelys coriacea. The sequence continues at coordinate 67,567,702 of NC_050071.1, forward strand.
TTAGGCTGTAGCGTTTTCTGTGCAGCACAAGACAATACACTTGTGTTTATACTCCAGAGGGGGAGTACACTTGAGTTCTAGGCAATTCCCTAACTGAGTCTTCCCATGAAGAGCTGATTTCAGTGTCTGTATCTTTTTGCAGCTGGGGAGTGTGTGCGTTGGAGGAGGCTTGAAGGCCTGGCTCAGCAGGACAGTGTAAGGGAGCCCAGGCTGGTGGAACAGGTGGGCTCAAAGGTACCCCAGTACATCAGGTTGCACTCTGGAATGGGGAGTAACCCATCACGTGGGTTTCCTTATTTGTGGGAATAGGTTAATCAATTTGTCATGGCTCAGGGCAACAGCAGTTATATTTCCCTTAGTGGTTCAGCAAGGTCACCCACTCTCAGGTCTTCCGCTCAAAAGAAGTACATTAGGAACATATTTAGTCCACCCTTTATACTATACTGTTCAGAAGTCTTCACGAGCTCCTGGAAACTCCAAATCAATTAGTAGACAATGGATTTTCCTCACTGGGGCCTAGCTTGAAAAGGGTGGATTCAAAGTGTATCATTTGCATTCCCCTTACACCACCTAGGAAATCCTAGTAAAGCCACTTTACATGTATTGTTCCAAAAGGCCCTTTGAAGTTCCTAATATCTTCCAGTGATTGAATTAGTCAATCTCTTATAGAAGTTACATGCAATTCCACAATAACTCATACACAATTGCATTTTAATACAATGGACTCCAAAAGTATTAAAGCTAATTCAATAAGAGAACAAGGCAGGAGAAAGAGCTATCACAGCCGTGGGTGACTGCTTTGAGCAGCAGCTAAACTGCTGGGCTTAAAAGCTCATCTGCTGACTCTTCCAATCAGGCAGTGTAGCCAGTTAGGCAGTCCACTACAGGCCGGATGCACTCTTTAGTTTGCCCTGAGACTGGCTCTGATGCAGGCCCTGTTTCCTGATATGATTCCCTCAAGTTTCTAGACTAACAGATTTACTTCCTAACATACCCGAGTAAAGTTTATTTTAAATTCCTAAATTACACCTTTGTTCTTATACATTTCTTTTTTATATAATTTCATAATTCAGGTAACCTAGTGAGTTCAATTCAGTCCCCAGAGTAGCTAGTTTCCCGATTATCCAGAGTGGCTCCCGCAGCAAGTTACTCAAGATTTACAGTTATTTCAAACAGGAGGAGAAAAATTTGACTCAATATGTTTACAAGACGGTTCACTTGCAAGTCGGTTCAAAAAGAGAATACAAAAAAAACTTGTTTTAGCAGTGATTAACTTGTCACAGTTTCATGGTTAACTGAACCTTTGCCCCCTACTCACCCTTATCTTCCTGGAGAACACCCACTTAAGATTTCAGGTTCTTGGGCAGAGACCCCCACCTCTCCCTCTAGACCAGGGATTTAGGCTTGCAGTCCCTCTGCACCTCACTGATTTCTCTAGCAAGTCTGATTGTGGTCTGTCACCTGTGGTTAACCTTTCTCCAGGGGCTACAATAGTGTATACCAGTTACCAACCAGCTTTCACAAAGCCAAGTACATTTATTCTCAGGATAAAAGCATTACAGAGAAAACATGTAAAAACAATAAAAATCCCTACACACATGCTAGAAGCTTATCAGAAGTTATCCGTCTTATGGGTCCCTAGTAAGTAAGTCTCTCCAACACTTCCACAAGAGTTGGGGTCCCATTTGCACAGAAGTCCTGTCCATTTGCTGGATCAGAAAGAGAGCCCATTGTCATTATAAACTCGATTTTATACCAAAAGCCCTTTTTGCTCTCTGGTAAAAACCAGTCTGAACCAGCATACACAAACCTCCTCAGGGGCTGATAATTCTCTAGAAGTGGTTACAGCCTGAGTGATTTGCCTTAATCACCTCCCTACTCTTTTATTTCCGGGAGGAGCTGTGGTAACACTCCCACAGTGGAGCTACATACAATCCCTGGTCCACTGTGATACATAAACCATTCATGAAACTTAACACGATGTGGTCCCTTGAGATACTGCATGTAGTTGCAATGTCTGTCACAGTACCCTCTTAGAAAGGTATACAATACTGGTCTTTAGAATGTGATGAAAGTAGACTGAATGTCATTTTTTTCAACAAGTTGTACAGAAGCAACATTTTCAGTTAAGATACGACAAACTACAATATTTACTTTTTTCCTAAAATATTTTCCTGGACCAATCATCATGCTATTTATGTCAATATACCCTTATTTTCACCTCAAAAGCAAATATTTTCTCTCGTACCTCTATCAGATTGATACTTTATATCCGGGGTAGGCAACCTATGGCATGTATGCCAAAGGCGGCACACGAGCTGATTTTCAGTGGCACTCACACTGCCCGGGTCCTGGCCACCAGTCCGGGGGGGCTCTGCATTTTCATTTAATTTTAAATGAAGCTTCATTTTAAATGAAGCTTTAAATGAAGCTTAAAATAAACATTTTAAAAACCTTATTTACTTTACATACAACAATAGCTTAGTTATATATTATAGACTTATAAAAAGAGAAGGTCTAAAAATGTTAAAATGTATTACTGGCATACAAAACCTTAAATTAGAGTGAATAAATGAAGACTCAGCACACCGCTTCTGAAAGGTTGCCAACCCCTGCTTTATATAAATGATAGTTCAAAAGTTGCTACAAAAACACATCTAGACAGTTACAATGTAAAAATAGTGTTTATTAATTCTTGGAATACTTCAAACTTACTACATATTATCAAAGTTAACTCATTATTTAATATATTTCATTTTTTTTTTTTTAAAGATGGGCTGTCAAAAGAAACACCAGTCTTTGTATGTCTGATATCGCTGCATAAGGCTGTATCTATTTAGCATTAAAACTTTGGATTTGTTCTGTTCTTGCACATAATTTAAGCTCCCTCACATAAAATGTAAATAGCAATCACAAAACATAAGGGGGTTTGTGAGTGGGAAAGCCATAGTTTTCCAAGATCTGCCACTCATTGTACACTCAGTCATGAAAATACTCATCTAACTGTGAGGTCCAAACTGAGATGGATGACCATTTGGAGAAGCAGGTGGTGGGGGTGGAGGTGGGGGCGGGGGGAATGGGAATGGTGGACTATAAAAGTTAGAGTACATGTTGGGCCCTGTCCACATCATGTTTGGATTTGGGGGTGGAAAGTGATGCATCTCATTACCAACAGGTCCAAATCCTGGAGGAGGAAAAGGATACTGAAGCATTATGGGATTTTTTTGTCTGTGAGGCTGTGGAAACATTGCAGATTCTTGATGTAGCCTGTGATCTGAAGAGTACAAGTGCGGAGGTCTTAGTTGTGGTCTTGAGAAGCTTGGATTAACAGATGGATGGGGAAACCTATCCCTTGAGAAGCCAGGATTAAATTCTCTGCCACGATAGCCTCTTGAATACTTTGAAGTAGGCTGTTGTACAGGCTGATGCTGAACTTCATTTTTCTCACCTTAAAAAATAGCCACAGAATTACTTTTTTTTGTTTGTTTTTTGTTTTTTTAAGTATTTATATTCAAATTTTGGAACTTGTACTATATTTAAAACAGCTTAGTCTAAAAGTCTGGCAAAACAGGTGGTCTTCTCTTCCTCTTTAAAATCTAATACTTAAACAGTATACGAATAAAAATATGCAACCCTCGTTTAAACAAACTCAAAACAAGGACTAGATTATGCTTAGTGTTTATCAGCTGATCTATTTATGTTTTAAAAATGATTAAAAACAAACATATGAACTGTAAGGTATCTTTTAAACATCTAAAATTAGAAAATGTGTCATTAGTGTGGTCAGTGTGGTCAATAAATTACCATTTGTAAACAAAATGTTAAATGAACTCCATTAGGGTGGTGGTGGGGTTTGTTTAAAAAACAAAACAAAACAAAACAAAAAATGCTGAAACAGTGACATTTAGTGGGTTTTTCTTGTAAGATTTGAAGGCTTGAAAATTAGTAGTAAAAAGAAGAAACATCAACTTTTTCCCCCCGCCAGCAGACATGGTTTATTTACCGTAGAAATACTCAAATTATGAATAGCACACACTAAAGTTTTCTTTACAATAAAATTTAACGAGTTTGTTTTGAGTAGAAAAAATATAAAGCTGAAGATGTAAAATTTGTGTTCTGATTCTGTGCAGGAGTTTTCAGATTTTAACTCCACTGAACACTGCTAAGAGTACTGGTACTGGATTTACCTAACAACCAACCAATTGTTTATTGGGTAAATCCAATACGTTGCCTGCAGCCGTCAAAAAACCCACCACATTTTGGTCAGATAAGAAGCCAAGAGATGGTATTTATGCAGAGTTGACCAATATATGCAAGGATAAGTATATCACATTATCAACATGAATTATTGATTCCACATATATTAATATGCCTTAAGCATACAGTATCAATATAACTTTACACTGTATATCTATTTCTAGCAGTTACAGAGCCTGTTTTGACCTATGTCTTTTTACAAGCCTGTTCACTTACGCTAAGTATCACTTTACAAAGTTGAAGTCAGCTTTGACATTAGAACACAAGAAATGTACCAAGGGCAAAATACATTAATGTTCTGACCCAGTACAAGCTGAGGAGGTACCTTCATGAACCAGTATCTCAAATACTAGTATCCAAAATAAGAATAAGGATGGAACAGAACAAGAAGTTAAAGAACTGGGTCAAACTGGTGGATTTTAGTGATATGTACAAAGTTTTGTAACTTGCAATATCATTTATAGGATGATAAACACGCCTAGTTAAAATGTGTAACTTTGGGAGCACCCCTTGTGCATATGTTGAATTTACCACCACCTGCACAAGACAGATTCCCTGAAACTAATATCCTTTAGCAATAAACCTGACTGACAACGGTTATTTGGTCTCTTGACTACATTTCATACCAAACCAAAGTATGGTCAAGCAATTGACTATACAATTTATCAACAGCAATATGCAGAATCTTGATTTCACCATTTAAATTTTACATGTGTCATGCAAGGTAGTGTCAAAGGATATCCCCTATATTAACTAATTATTTAGTTTATCAGAGTAAGCACATAAGAGGCTTAATCAGGATTTTGATTTTTATGATAACAAAAAGCAAGTCATGGAGCCCTTAATTAAAAGGTATTTTGACTCACTTGGGAAGATAATTGTAAAAGCATGTACATTTAAAAAAACCTGAGCTTATTATTCCACTGAAAGGAAAATCAGGATATCTTCGGTCATAAAATATTCACAAGGTTCAGCATTAGTTATCTAGGGAATTTATATTTTTATTGACAACCCTACTGTTGTAAGAACTGAGCCTACAGGTTAATTATGAGCTCATCTGTTAAAAAAAAAAAAGCAAGCAAGTTCATAAGAGGTCACAATCTATAACAAATGTCAATGGGAAAAGGTGCAGAAGCAAAACAGAAAAACTCAATTAGTCCCAATAAAAAAGGACTGGTGATATAACTCAAGGACTATGTTAAAATCATGCTTGGTAAACAAGAAAAGTATGGAACTGAAAATCAATAGGCCAAAATTGGTGTTTCAAAAACTAGGCCTAAAAATTGGTGAAGAAAAATAATGAAAGAATGGATTATTCCATCCAAACCTCCCTTTCAGGGTCCTTAAAAAACAAGACTTTAAAAAAAAAATTAACAAAAGCAGCAGCTGATTGCCAGCAGCTACTGAAAAAAGCTTCCCATCATGGCTGCCATCTCCAGGGTCTCCTGGGACCCAAGAACTTCTTTATCCTGAACTGGAAAGATGTCTTAAGAAAACTGGGTGGGTGAGTGAGAGTGCGCTAGATGACATCACCAGCTCAAGTTGAATCCTGAATACTTTCAGGGATGTTAGACTTTCCCAACTACTTGACGCTCTGTGTGTCCTTTTCTTTCCCCATCTTACTTCTTCCCTTTCCTTTCCCCTTCTGTCTAATAAAAAGCTAAGATTGCATATTTTGTAACACTGCTATAAGCCTTTGGCCAGAAAGTGGCACCTTACAGCAGTGCCCTGACCAGCCCAAGGCTGCTACCAAGTCTTGGAATGGCTGATAAGACTGTGTATTTCCATGGGTGAGGTTGCAAGGGAAAGGCAACCCCAGGCATAGAAGCTGCATTTTCTCTCTGTTATTCTTCTCTCCCCTTTTGTGTTTTTGTCTTATATCTTCTTAGGAAACAAGATCAGTCTTTAACAGCAACAGCAATAACAGCTCCAGCCTATCACAACTAATTACCTCTCTTTTTCCCAAAAAGGACTGCTATAACTATCTTTGATATCATCAAAAAGACTGTCAAACAAGGGTTTTTGTCCTTCTAAAAATTCTCTTCAGCTCAGGGGAAAGGGAACAAGGGATGTTATTAAAATGAAAGCCTTATTAATACTTTACATTTTAAATGCTTAACTGTTTTTCCTTCTTTTCTGTACCTTTAATAAAAGTTAGTAGGATTTTTAATGGCATTTACCATAGCACTAAGCAGGCTGAGGTCTTTGTATACCAAACACTGAACCCAGTTTAAAATGTTTAATGTTGAACACTAACTGGGTTAAGTTAACACCTTTGACTCGTTGGACCCATTTATTCCATCTAAACCAGTACACCATTATATTGTGTTTGCACACACATGCAAACTTAATATTAAGTGTATATAAAATCTTCCATATAACATAATACTTAAGCAAAGTAATATTTTTAGTTCACAATAAAGTTCTCATTTAATCTGTAAATATTTAAGCTCATCTGATAGCAATTCTTTGTTCCAATTTAGTGAGTTATGTTTGTATTTGGCTTTCAGACTCAAAACCAAAAGAGAAAAACAATGGTGAACTCTTGCAAATTCCAGGTCACCACTAGACTAGTGCATCAAGGACAACTCTTGCCAATGATTTAAGCGTTAGACTATTCTAAAAAACTTTGGTGTGTTTGTGAAATTTCTATATATACACACACACACATCAACATAACAGATACTCCATTTTTCCAGTAAAGAATTGACATTATTTAAATGTCAGGTACACCAGAATCCTTGCCAGACTATGTACTCTTTAATGGGTTAATGTAAAGGTGGGGGTGGGGGGGTTAGGTTCCAGGGAAATTTTTTTTCACAGATAAGACATTATATACATATACAGTACAAGTTTTAAATAATTTTATACTAACAATTTCATACTGTACTCACCAATGATGATTGTGAAGCTTGGTTGAGGCAGGGGCATAGCGGGACAGGGGCTTGCCCCACTCCACCCACTGGGCATTCCAGCTAGGGAGTGGGGTCAGGGTGCGGGGGCTTGCCCCGTTCCATTCACCTGGGGCTCCTGTCGGGAGCGGGATGGGGGCGTGGGGGCTTATCCCGTTGTGCCTGCCCAGTGCTGCTGCTGGGGAGCGGGGTCAAGGCAAGGGGTCTTGCCCCAGTCCACCTGCCCAGCGCTCCTGCTGGGGAGCAGGGTGGGGGCTCAGGGGCTTGCGCACTCCCTGACTGGAATGCTGGGCGGGAGGAAGGGGCAAGCCCCTGCACCCCCACCCCACTATCCGGCAGGAGCACTGGGCAGGTGGACTGGGAGGAGACACACAACGTAATAAGGGAACATTGCAGGACTTTAAAGGAGTATGTTCTCTAATAGGTCAGCGACCTAACAACAAAACAACGTTAACTGGGACAACATTAAGTGAGGGGTTACTGTAAATGATGAACTGAGTGCTTCATCAAGATTAAATGTTTTCATTTAGTGGATAGGGTCTTCTCTCTCTATTTAATGCCTCTGCACTGAGGCAACTATGTCCTTCCAGCCAAGCTGACTGTGATGCAGCTCCCATGAAGTCTGTCAGTTTTGATATATGTTGTCTAGAGGGGGACACTAATGAGTCATTTCAAATGCATCCGATGAAGTGAGCTGTAGCTCACGAAAGCTTATGCTCAAATAAATTTGTTAGTCTTTAAGGTGCCACAAGTACTCCTTTTCTTATTTCTCCTTTTGTGAGAGTTTGTGACAGCTGCCCCCACTGTGTTCTCAGCTACTGTCAGCTATGGAGTAAAGAACTGAATTCCGTTCCTAACCATGTTTCATCAATCACACTAGACCAGCAGATTTACTTTTACTGGATAGTACATAAATTCACAATTTAGAATATTCATTATATGTACCACAGATACTTAATAAGTTATGTATATTTACATAGGAAAAAAAAGCAATCATTTAGTAAAACAATCTCCTCATAAAACTTATTAGTGTGTTTATCTGTATCAAATAGTGCAAGTTTAAGGGATGTGCCCTCATGTGTTTTTAATTACAATTTTTAAAAGAATTGAAAGATTTCATGATGAAAGGTACCAAAGCTCCAATATTAAACCAGTATGAAATTTAAAGAAATATCACTATGCTTTTTAGACTTGGTTTGAGGGACTGAGGTTAAACCATTTATTTTTTCTATGGTATTTACTCACTTGAGTCATTCATTTCTGATTTGGGTTTCTTTCTTTCTTGATTCCGAGATTTCTTTTTCTTTAGTATTCCCTGCCTCTCCATTTCATCATCACTGAAATCTAAGGCCTTAGAGAAGTACAAAAAGATGATATTTAGAAAAATTGTCAAAAAAATTGTTATACATTTAAAAGTCAACATTTTAACTTTTAGAATACTTTACACAGGTCCTTTGGAAAATAGGTTGATCAAGTAATTACAGACTATCATAATGCATATGCACAAGGGATTTAAAATTAAGATTTCACGGACAACTTTAATTCTATCATTTCCTAACTTCTGAATGCTTAATGTAGTTTTTTGGATGTAATAACTATATATGTGTATATAAACATACATGCGGTATTAATAGTTACTGGATACTGCCTACAATGTATTTTTACTCATTAGAAGTTAACACAAAACAGGGTCAACCAGTTGTTACACAGCTAATAATTCCTCATTCAAAAATTTGAACTGGCCAGAAAAACCCTCTGCAATATGTTGGCAGCAAAGGCATATTTAGGCCTGATAGAAGTGTGTTGTGAATTTTAAGAGTTTGTCTGATAATATTTAACAGCGTAAGCATAAGCAGAACTGCACATTTGTAAGAAACTGCATGTTAATCATGTTTATGAGTAAAAGACCAGATAAAGTAACTAAAAAAAGCTAGAAAAGATCCACTTGAACCAACACAAAACTTGTAATGATGGAAAATGAAAGTTAACATAGTAATGAGAGACTTATGCATACAAGAAAAGAAAATTATAAATAAGTAAGTTTGTGTAACAAAGGGAGGTTGACGTTGTATTGTCCAGTGTTGGAGGCGATTATGATGGGATCGTTCTGATGAGCTTCCTACTTGTAAGTAACTGATCACCACTTGCTAAGCACTTTGCCGTAATAAAGATTTCTTAGACCCATGTACAGATTAAGTGAATCTCAATCCAACACAGCACATACCATAAATCCTCATATGAGGGGATGGAGAAACATGAATTTTTTTTCTTTTCTTCCCTCAGTCCAACAAATTCCCAGCTACTAACAAAAATATTGATGAAAAGTAAAAGGCACTTTGGCCCAAATTTTAAAGGTATTTAGGCAACTCACTCATGGAAATCAATGCCTAAATGCTTTTAAAAATCTGATCCTTCTAATTATTCAACTGCCTAAAGGTTGTAGTGAGAAATTAACCATTTACACAGAGGACAGGATGCTTGTTAAGCACTCATTATGACGAGTCAAGCTTGAAAAATAATCCAAGACAAAGTATTTTGTGAATAGTGCTAATCAACAGCAACAAAAAAAAAAAAAAAGGTTACTCACTTTCTCGTAACTGTTGTTCTTTGAGATGTGTTGTTCATATCCATTCCAGGCAGGTGTGAGCGTGCCGCATGCATGCCAGCCGGAAGATTTTTCCCCCCAGCAGCATCCATAGAGTTGACCTGGGCGCCCCCTGGAGTGGCACCCAATATTGGGCCCCGCTGATCCCCCACCCCCTCAGTTCCTTCTTGCCGATTATTCCAACAGAGGGGTAAGGATGGTGGGTATTGGAATGGACATGAACACCACATCTCGAAGAACAGTTACGAGAAAGTGAGTAACCGTTTTTCCTTCGAGTGATTGTTCATGTCTGTTCCAGGCAGGTGATTCACAAGCTAGAGCTCAGGAGGTGACATCGGATTATCCACAGAAAAGAGCACAGTTTGCCCAAAAGCCGCATCGTCCCTGGACTGTTGTGTAATTGCATAGCGTGACAAATGTATGCATCGAGGACCACGTAGCTGCCCTGCAAATTTCCTGAATAGGGGCTTGTGCCAGGAACGCCGCAGAGGCCTGGGCCCTGGTAGAGTGAGCGGTTATCTGCGGAGCAGGCTCCTTTGCCAGGGTATAGCATTCCCTAATGCAGGACATTATCCATGACGATATGCGTTGAGAAGATCCTGGGAGGCCCTTCATTCTGTCCGCCACGGTTACAAAGAGTTGGACGGACTTCCGGAATGACTTAGTCTCCTATATAGAGAGAACTAAGGCCCTATGCACATCCAGTGAGGGCAGTCTACGTTCCCTATCGGGAGTGTGGCTTGGGATAAAACACTGGGAGGAAGATGTCCTGGGTCATGTGAAAATGGGAGACAACCTTTGGGAGAAAAGCCGGATGAGGCCTGAGCTGGACCTTATCCTTATGAAAAACTTTGTAAGGGGGCTCAGACGTGAGGGCCCCGAGCTCCAAAACCTGTCAAGCAAAGGTAATTGCCACAAGGAACGCAACCTTGAATGAGAGATGCAACAGAGAGCAGGGGGCCAGAGTTTCAAATGGTGAGCCTGTAAGCCTGAAGAGGATTAAATTGAGGTCCCAGGCAGGGACAGGCTGATGCGCGTGTGGGAAGAGCCTTTCCAAACCCTTAAGAAAACGACTGACCATAGGGTTTGCAAAGACCAAGAGACCATCTAAGTCCAGATGGAAGGCGAAGATATAGTGGCCAAGTGGACACTTATTGATGACCGGAACTAGTCTTGATGCTTTAAGTGAAGGAGGTAGGCCAATATAAATGATATGGGGGCAAGGAGCGGCGACTGATTACGTTGCTCCGCCCAGATGGAAAACCTTTTCCATTGGCCAGGTAAGTAGCCCTGGTAGAGGGCTTTCTACTACCCAGGAGGACTTGTCTGACCTGGTCCGAACAAGACAGCTCTGCAGCACTTAGTCATGAAGCATCCAGGCTGTAAGGTGGAGCGATTCCAGATTCAGGTGCTGGAGTCAGCCCTGGTCCTGTGTGATCAGGTCAGGGACCAGCAGTAAGGCGAGTGGGGCCGCTATGGACATTTCCAAAAGTGAGGTGAACCAGCGCTGACATGGCCACGCCAGCGCTATTAGTATGACTCGGGACCGGTCCCTGCAGATCTTGAAGAGCACTCTGTGGACTAGGGGGATGGGTGGGAAAGCATATAGCAGGCAGCCCTCCCATGAGAGAAGGAAGGAAGGCATCCCCGATGGACCCCGAAGGAACAAAACATCTGACATTTCCTGTTGCCCGGAGTGGCAAACGAGTGTATCTGGGGAGAGCCCCAGAACAGAAGACTGAGCTCACATCTGGCTGAAGGGACCACTCGTGGCCGTTGAAGATCCGGATGAGACTGTCCGCCAGCATATTTCACACCCCTGGGAGGTATGAAGCCTGCAGGTGGATCGAGGGCTTTATGCAGAAATCCCACAGCGCAAGGGTTTCACGGCACAGGGGAGAGGAGCATGCACCCCCGTCTGTTGATATAAAACATCACCGAGGTGTTGTCCATGAGGATTGAAACACATCTGCCCATTATGTGCGTTTTGAAAGCGTAGCATGCCAGACATACTGCCCTCAGCTCTTCGACACTGATGTGAAGAGCAAGGTCCATGGGAGACCAGAGGCCCTGAGTCTTGAGGTCCCCTAGGTGAGCCCCCAACCCAGATCTGAGGCGTCTGACATCAAGGTGAGCAAGGGCTGACAAAAGGTACCCCTGTGCAAACCATTCGAGGGTCAAGCCATCATAGGAGGGAGTCCAGCACCAGGCAGGGCAGGGTTATGACCCTGTTCAATGCATCTTGGGCTGGTCTGTACACCGCCAGCCAAGACTGGAGTGGGCGCAGCCTGAGCCTGGCATGCTGCACCACATATGTGCAGGAGGCCATGTGTCCCAGCAGCTTTAGACAGTTCCTTGCAGACGTCGTGGGGAACAGTCTGAGGTTCTGTATGATGTCCTGAAGTGAGCGAAACCTGGCCTCCGGGAGGTACGCCCTGACTTGGGTAGAGTCCAGAACCGTGCCTATGAACTCTATCCTCTGCAACAGGGACAGGTTAGATTTCTCCTTGTTCAGGAGGAGACCTAAGTCGAGGAAGGTCCTCCTTATAAACTCGACCTGAGCCTCCACCTGGGCTCTCGAGTGATCTCTGATCAGCCCAGTCATCGAGGTATGGAAAAACCTGCATCTGGTGCTTGCGCAAGAACACCACAATGACTGCCATTCATCTTGTGAATACTCGGGGGCAGTCGACAGTCCAAACAGGAGGATGGTAAACTGGTAGTGGCCTCTATTCACCACGAATCTGAGACAGCATCTGTGATATGGGACTATTGCAATATGAAAATACACGTCCTTCAAGTCAAGGGTAGTGTACCAGTCTCCTGGATCCAGTGAGGGGATAATGGAGGTTAGTGAGACCATGCGAAACTTGAGTTTCTTTACATAGTTGTTCAGCTGTCGCAGGTCCAGTATGGGTCTGAGGCCCCCCTTGGCCTTCGGTATGAGGAAATACCAGGAGTAAAAACCCTTGCCTCTGAGCTCCTAAGGAACCGCCTCCACTGCCCCTACCGAGAAGGGGGACTGCACCTCTTGAATTAGAATTAGTTGCTCATGAGAAGGGTCCCTGAAGAGGGATGGGGCAGCAGGTGGGGGGGGGGCAGGAGGGTACAGAATTAGATGGAATATCCTCTCTCTACCATACGGAGCACTCATCGGTCTGAAGTAATTCGAGACCAGGCACAGTAGAAAAGGGATAGACAGGATGAGAAAGTAAGATGGGAAGGATCCAAAGGTTGTACTGGCAAGCCGTCCTCAATCGTACCCTCGAAAGGGTGGTCTAGAGCCTGGTGGGGCCCTGGGCTGGCCTGAGCTTTGTCCAGAGGGTGGGCGTTGCCTCCTCAGAGTGCTCCTGTTCCACCTACGCGGAGCATCCTGGTGGTTTTGGGGTTGGTAAGGATGAGGGCAGGTTGAGGCCTAAAATGTTTGCGCTTGAGAGCAGGCATGTGAAGCCCCAGCGACCAAAGGTAGCCCTCAAGTCCTTCAAGCTGTGAAGTCTCTTATCCATCTTCTCAGAGAAGAGAGCTACACCCCTGAAGGGAAGGTCTTGAATGGTCTGCTGGACCTCGTGGGGAAGACCAGAGCCCTATGGCCAAAGTGTGGGAGGCCACATCCGCTTCATTTAAGGCCGCTTGCAAAGACGCTCAGGAGACCAGTTTCTCCTCCTCCACAACCACAGAGAACTCCCCCTGAGCTTCCTGGGGCAGAAATTTTGTAAACTTAGCCATAGATGAGCAGGTGTTATGCCCATAGCGGCTTACTATGGCCTGCTGGCTGGCTATACGAAGTTGCAGGCCTGCTGTCAAGTAGACTTTCCGGCCAAACAGGTCCAGTTTCTTGGCATCCCTGTTTTTAGGGGTGGATCCTTGAAACCCTTGACGTTCTCTCTGATTGACCACGTCGACTACCAAAGAGTCTGGAGGAGGGTGGGTGTAAAGATGTTCATACTCTCTAGAGGGAACAAAGTAGCGGCGCTCAGATTTCTTGGCTGTAGGTGCCAGAGAAGCAGGAGTTTGCCACAAGTTCTTAGATGTTTCTTTTATCGACTTGATAAATGGCAATGCAGCCTTGGATGGTCCGGAGGGAGCCAGGATGTCTGTCCTCTTCCACCTCCTCTGCGTGAATCCCCAGGCTTTAGGTGGCCCGCCTCAAAAGCTGTTGAAGAACCTAGTTATCCTCCAAAGCTGGGGCCGTCAAAGTCCCCTCGACCGCTTCATCGGGTGAGGACGAGGAAGAGAGAACAGGAGGTGGGCCCAGTTCACTGCCTTCGGCCCCTCCAGGATCCCTCGGCACGCGGTACTCAGGCTGTGGAGCTGGTACTGATGAAGAACTCTGCGTCGCAGCTGGTGCCGGGACAGATAAATCCAGCGGGACTGATGCCATCAGGATTGGTAGGGAGGGAGCTGAGGCTTCTGCCAGTGCCGGAGATGGCTGAGCTATCAGTGCCGAAACCATGAGTCGGCGGGGACACTCCGCCCAAGGGCTGCACCGTCATCAACGGTGCCGTCGCTGACTGTGGCACGAACACCACCGAGGACATAGATACTGTTCTGGAGCACGGACCATGGACTTGACCCTGGCTCTGATGGTATGCCTAGGGTGTCCAGAAGGGCCATTGAGCAGGTGATTGCCACTGTTGCTACCATGGTGCCAGGTATGGTTAGTGACTGCGCCGGGACCTGGACCTTCTGCTCCGAGATCTGCTAGATCAAGCTGAGTCCACCTCCAACTCAGAGGTCTCCAAATAAGACGACCAAGGAGGAGCAGTCCCCTGGGTCGCCAACAAACAACGACTCGATTCCGGGGAGCGGTGCACTCCCTGCGTCTGTGCAGGCGGTGCCGGAGATGGAGACCTATGGGCCATCACGGTTGGCTTACCCCTGGAGTGGAACAGGGAGCTTGCGGTCACCAGAGATTCGTCCCTCCTTTGGGGTGAGGGCGGCACCGGGAAGCACATCAGGTCCGTTGCCACCGCAAACGCGTCGATTGTGGTTGTATGTCCACCAGAGGGACCAAGGAGGGTTCGGACTTGACTGGACCCTGGTGCAGGAGTTGATGAAACCCTGGGCGGAAGCGGTCTGTCCCGAGCCACTCACAGAAGGCGCCAGCCCCTTAGGCTTCAAGGAGGGTGATTGGTCCCTTACTGGCCTCTTCTGTACTGGCACCGGAGATGGAGAACAGTGACGAACTGAGGCTGACACCCTACGGCTCAAGTAGTGGCGGTGCCGGAGGGCTTTAGAATCCTTAGCCCGGCCCATTTTGCATGTCATTGGTACCAGAGTGCTGCACACCGAAGAGAACATGCTCAGTGCCTGGTCGTTGGGTCCCAGGTCAGATTGCGGTCTCAGAGCTGCCCCCATGAGCAGGAGTTTTAGTTTTTAGTCTGTGTCCTTAAGGGTTCTTGGGCAGAAACCCTTGCAAATGCGGCACTTGTCCTTTTGGTGAGTCTCACCAAGGCACTGCAGGCAAGACGAGCGAGGAACACTCTTGGGCATAAACTTTCCACAGGACTCACAGAGTTTAAACCCCGGAGACCCGGGCATACCAGCAAAGGGGAAACGAACTATCTAACAAACCACTACTAACTATATGAAAAAGTATAGAGAATAACTCTTTACACTCAGAACAAAGACACTGCTAAGGCGCTTACTCCAAGAGCGAGCAAAGTTCCAGCTAGCCGTCACGGGTGGTAAAAAGGAACTGAGGGGGTGGGAGGTGGGCGGAGCCAGATATTGGGTGCCATGAAGGCACCACTCCAAGGGGCGCCCAGGCCAACCCTAAGAACGCTGCTAGGAGAAAAATCTTCCGGCTGGTGTGCACACCTGCCTGGAATGGACATGAATAATCACTCGAAGAAAACACCAATACATTTGAACTTAATGCCTCTTACTTTAATCCACAAGTACAGAATATAAAATATACACATTTTATACAATAGAAGTTTCACAACAAAAGTAAATTTTAAAACTGCATGGCAGTGGCAAGAACACTGCTTGCTGAAAGCTGGAGTAATAGGAGGAACACACTTACTTTAAGAATATTGATCTTTAAAGACCATTTTCCACTATTATAATGCATTCAATACTTCTACAACATTTGTATTCTGATTTAGCTTGGCTATGCAGCATTTGGAATTCTGGCTAACAATTCAATTAAGATTAATATTTAATTAATATTAAAAAGTCACAGCATACACACACACTAAGAAGAAGTCTTGTGGTGTGATTAGTTCTTTGAGAACTTGCTCCTTTGTTCTGGACTTAAAACAAAACAAAACCATAACTACAGTCAAAATTATTTTCCTACTATACTAAGAACCCATATTAGTAAGTGCAGAAAAACAAAATGGGCACCTGTTTCTATTAAAGGCAGTGAGCTAACACACTGCTGAAATGCTTGGACTTAAACAAAAATCATTAAAAAGGTAATGCAGACCAGCAAATTGCTATATTTAGACTTGTTGCATTACACTCATAAGTGAACCATAAAAGTCATGAAGTATATGCCAACATAATGTTTATTATTGAAAAAACCTTTCAGCAATTTTTTCCAGTCATGATTCTTAAAAGACCATGCATAAACTTTGCTCCCACCCTAGAACAACTAAGGTACCTCCTGCAGCTAACTTTTTTGTTTCATTTAATGTGTTGTAAGAATCACCTTATGGAAGAGCTGCAACGACTTCCCCTTAGCATTGCAGCAAATGGACCAATCTCAGAGTTTGCTAGAAAAAGCTGTGTGGCTTAACTGCCCAGATATCATCATGTGACCCCAAAGATGGGGGCCCAAAGCATGGGACAATTGAGTTCATGGTTAATCCAGATCTACTTGAAAACAACACTTCTTTTCTGACAAGTTTGTAAAGGCGGAGAGTTATATGGGTCCCTGGTGCCCGTGCTCCACCAATATTTAAGAATGTGGGCCTGGCTCCACCAATGTTTGGGCTTATTGCACTTTGGGGGGGCTCCACACTTCAGGGGGATGAGGGGTCCAGGGCAACCAGGAGGGTTAGTGGGGGGCCTGGCGCTGGCAGCAGTGAGCAACCTGGCCCCAGCCTGCCCTTGCTCCACCCCCATTCCACCCCTTCCCCCAAGTCCCCATCCTGCCTTTCAGGCTTCTGCCCCATCCCCCAAGCGATGCCTGGAGCCAGCGGGGTGGGGCAGGCTGGTGCCGGGTCACTTGCCGCTGCCTGCATCAGGCCCCCCAGACCACCCTGGACCCCGTATCACCCTGAAGCGCGGGGGCCCCCCTAAGTGTGGTAAGCCCAAATAATGGTGGAGCCGGGTCCATGTTCTTTAAATATTGGTGGAGAATGGACACCACAGACCCACCAAAAGTTATATAAACCTGGCGCCATTGCATTAAGCCAATATTTTAAAGAGAGAAAAAGGAAAAGAGGCCTGAAATGAGTTGACCTAAATGTGAGAGAATAGAAGTTAGGTGCTTCAGTGCTTTTGAAAATCCTACTAGGCAAACTGCTCAATATTTAGGCACCTAAATACCTGAAGAAATCAGACCCTAGTTAACTAGAATATGGTTTAATACTAGAAATTAAAAGGAGTATTGGATCATAATTACAGAAAAGTGACTGGGCAAAAAAGAAGGTCCTTCATCCAGCAGCTGGCCACGTAAGACTGCTAGGGACCCTTTTGTAGCCTGTATTGGAGAGAGCTCTTGTACAGCACCAGTAAACCCTGGTTTTTGAAGGCTGTTCTAAAGCTCAAGTGATGCTGAAAAAGGTGGAATGAGCCCCATTCCACAAATAGGAATGCAAGGGCAATGCTCTCAGAGAAGAACTACTGCTGGATAGCTCCACAACTTGTTTCTGGAAGCAGTCTCCAGAAAGAAAGTTTTCTTACTTGTAAACGGGAGTTCTTCAAGATGGCTCTGCATATTCACACATATGGGTTTTGCATTGCCTAGTGGTGCCTAATGATAGAACCTTCTCCAAGCAGCATCCATTAAGAGCGCTCTCTCACCCCCTGCCACATCTTCCTTCAATATCTCCAAATGTTCTGAGGGCAAGGCTATACAAGGGGATGCAATGCCCTCTACCACCTGTGTTCCTTCCACCACCAATACAGAGACACAGAACAAAAGGGCTGAGAAAGAGGGGAAGGCAGGTGGGAAGTAAATAACCTTCATTTCTTCTTTGAGTTCTGCATATTAGATAAGAACAGCCTCCTGGGTCAGAACAAAGGTCCATCTAGCCCAGTATCCTATCTTCTGACAGTGGCCAAAGCCAGAAGCCCCAGAGGAAATGAACAGAAACAGGCAATCATCCATCCCATCACCCATTCCCAGCTTCTGGCAAACAGAGGGTAGGGACCCCATCCCTGCCCATCCTGGCTAATAGCTGTTGATGGACCTATCCTCCATGAACTTATCTAGTTCTTTTTTGAACCCTGTTATAATCTTGGCCTTCACAATGTCCTTTGGCAATGAGTTCCACAGGTTGACTGGGTGTTATGTGAAGAAATACTTCCTTGTTTGTTTGTTGTAAACCTACTGCCTATTAAACATATAGCACAACCTCACTAATTGACAACTGTGACAGAGCCATCCATCACACATTACCAATGTTGTAAGCCAGTTCCCAATTCAGGAAAGCAGTTAAGCACATGTTTAACTCTTATCATGACACATGGGTCTCGAACGTAGGGTTCATAGTCACGGTCATGCCCCAACCTGCCACCTCGCAGTCTCCATTTATAGGTAAAGAATAGAAGCTGCCGCAGCTTCAGTGGAATGAGATTGTACTGTTGCAGGAACAAGAATGTCTGCTAATGTGTAACATTCAGTAATACATTTTAATCCATCTAGAAATAGTCTGGGAATAACTGTATAACCCATGTGATTTTTAACATAAAACATGAATAATCTAGATGATTGTCAAAAGTTTTTAGTTCTACCTAAATATGCAAGAGCTCTTACTTCCAAAGTATGTAAAACAGATCACCCTTATTAATGTGCAGCTTTGGAAAATAAATATCATCAAATTAATTGTCTGGTATGAAAATCAGAAGCCACTTTTGGCAAAAACCTGGGATCGGTCCCAAGAACCACCTTATGTTTATGAAAGGACATAAAGGGTGGATCAGCCATCAAGACATTCAATTCACTCTCACCCTTTTGGCTGCTGTTATGACAATAATGAATTCCATTTTAACGGACAAATAATAAGGAACACTCATCCAAGAATTCAAAAAGGTGGCTTCTCGAGCGTAACTAAAACCAAATTAAGATCTCAAGGAGGGACAAGATTTCTCAAAGGGGGAATGCATAATGCATTGCGCCTTCACAAACCTCTTAACTATATTATGCACAAGCAGCCATCTACCATCTACTAAAAAATGATAAGCAGAGATCTATTTGAAAGTTCAGTTGGCAGCTGAATGAGATAACCCCTTAGTTTTTAAGGTGCATTAAATGTTCTAAAACACAAGGTATGGAAGCCGAGACCAGAAAAACCAGACTTTCACTTCATCCAAGCCACAAATCTGGTCCATTTCAAATAACACAGTCTACCTCTCTAGAATTAAGCAGTATATCCTGAACCAATGAGGAACATGTCTGTTCAAGAGCCAGAGTCTGACCATCCAGGCCGTCAGGCAAAAGCACTGCTGGTCTAGATGAAGAATCCTGCCTCCTTGCTGAGACAGAAGACTACATACAAAGACCCCATTGAACAGCTGAAGGGGATCCATAAGCCACTGTGGATACCACCAAACAGGAGCAACCAGAAGCAACTTAACCCTACCCTGACTTATCTTTCTCACTGCCTTCTGAATCAAAGGAAGCGGGGGGAGGGGAGCATACAAATGGCCCCTTTCCATAGTGTAGAATGAAAGCATCCGATAAGGATTGACTGTTCCTGTCTGCACTTGAATAGAAAAGGCAACACTTTGTGTTGAAACTCATAGCAAACAGGTCTATGTCTTGCTGATCCCAACTGGAAAATATGCTCTGAAATTAACTGATCCTTCAGCAACCATTCATATGTTTGAGACTGTGCCTATTGAGACAATCTGCAATTGCGTTCTGACCTGCTAAATGTAGGACCACTGGATAAATGTCACCAAGAATGCACCAGTCCCATAATCTAATCACCTCCACACATAGCTTAGCAGGGTGAGCACCCACATTTGTTGGCATAACACATAGCAGAACTATTTGCAGAAACTTGCCTTGTGAGGGAGGAATGAGGGACAAACAAATGGCTCAAGTCCAACACAATGTGCAAGCCGCTCTCTTGAAAAGACCAGTGACCTCAAACTTTAAGTTCGTTCAGATGCACCCTTCATCTCTCCCAACATCTGTTGACACACATGAAGTTACTGTCACCAACAGGAGACTGAACTGGACACCTCTGCAAATGTTTGCTGACTACCACATCATGTGCGTCCAGAATGTCTCAAGGCATGATGACTAACATTTGAAGATTGTACAGATTTGTTTGCATACTCAAGGCCATCCAATGCTACACTGGTCTCATTCTGAGACATGTAAATGGAATCCTGTAAGTAGTAGCTGTCATGAAACCCAAAGAAAAGATTAGTATCTTGGTGTCATCTGCAAACTTGCATATCTGAATGTTTAAAAT
This sequence comes from Dermochelys coriacea, assembly GCF_009764565.3. Taxonomy (NCBI): domain Eukaryota; kingdom Metazoa; phylum Chordata; order Testudines; family Dermochelyidae; genus Dermochelys; species Dermochelys coriacea. Next base: position 67,588,077 of record NC_050071.1, read on the forward strand.
ATATTGCAATATCTTTTAAAAATTCTGTCCTATGGTAAAAAGGCTTTCCATGCTCCCGAGTCCAATATGGAGCCTAAGAATAAAAATTCTGAGTTGGACAGGATTTGATTTTTTGACATTGAGAAGTTGTCCCATGTCTGAGGAAAGGGTGGTTGTAAAAGCAATGAGGCTTAATAGATCCTTGCAAATGGCAGCCTTCAATAGCCAATCATCCAAATAAGAGTAAACATAAATACCCTGCATTCTCAACGGAGCCACTACCACAGAGAGGCAATTAGTCAAAACTCTTGATGCTCGAGGCAGGCCAAATGGCAGCACCTTGTCATGGAAATGGTGTTCTGCTGCCACAAATGAAGGTACTTTCAACGATTGTCAAATGATTGTCAAACTGGCTCTGTGGGTATGGGGAAAGCGGTGGATGCGATATACCTTGACTTTAGCAAAGCTTTTGCTACGGTACCCCACAGTATTCTTGCCAGCAAATTAAAAAAGCATGGATTGGATGAATGGATACAAGGTGGATAGAAAGATGGCTAGATCGTTGGGATCAACAGGTAGTGATCAACTGCTCGACGTCTAGTTGGCAGCCAGTGTCAAGCAGAGTGCATAGGGATCGGTCCTGGGGCCAGTTTTGTTCATCTTCATTAACAATCTGGATGATGGGATAGATTGCACCCTCAGCAAGTTTGCAGATGACACTAAGCTGGGGGGAGAGGCAGATACGCTGGAGGGTAGGGACAGGGTCCAGAGTAGACAAATTGGAGGATTGGGCCAAAAGAAATCTGATAAGGTTCAATGAGGACAAGTGCAGAGTCCTGCACTTAGGATGGAAGAATCGCATGCACCGCTACAGGCTGGGGACCGACTGGCTAAGCAGCAGTTCTGCAGAAATGGACCTGGGGTTTAAATGGACGAGAAGCTGGATATGAGTCAACAGTGTGCCCTTCTTGCCAAGGAGGCTAATGGCATATTGGGCTGCATTAGTAGGAGCATTGCCAGCAGATCGAAGAAAGTGATTATTCCCCTCTATTCGGCATTGGTGAGGCCACATCTGGAATATTGCGTCCAGTTTTGGGCCCCCCACTACAGAAAGGATGTGGACAAATTGTAGAGAGTCAAGCAGAGGGCAACAAAAATGATTAGGGGGCTGGGGCACATGACTTATGAGGAGAGGCTGAGGGAACTGGGCTTATTTAGTCTGCAGAAGAGAAGAGCGAGGGGGAATTTGATAGCAGCCTTTAACTACCTGAAGGGGGATTCCAAAGAGGATGGAGCTCGGCTGTTCTCAGTGGTGACAGATGACAGAACAAGAGGTAATGGTCTCAAGTTGCAATGGGGGAGGTCTAGGCTGGATAATTTGAATCTCTGTTAGGATTGCATTCGCTAGTTGCCTTTTGTCATCCAGCAAATCCTGCACACACAGTGCCATCTTTGGAATTCATAACAGGCCACAGCAGCTTGGTAATTTGCCACCCTAATACCAAGAAGAGAACATTTTTATTCCTAGAGAATCAATCTTCTTTCCCTCTCTATCAGCTGAGGTGAAGTGTACCTGTTCAGACTTCAACCTGCTACTAGCAGCAGCCACTATCAATGAATTAGATGCAGGGTGTGTATGGAAATATAAAAACCCCTCCAAAGATAGCTGACATAATTTGTCTGCTTTCTTGGCTATAGACAAAAAGCAAGAGTGGTCCAAGCTGTCTTACCAGGCTGGAGCACACCAACAAGGATTGGTAGACATGGGGAAGTAGCCCCATGAACACCGGATGAGATATCTTCTCCATAGGCACTGAAGGAAAATTCAAAGTGGACACCAGGTGATCCACTAAAACTTACCTCAGGTGGTGGCTCTTGGTCATTCTGCCATGATGCATCAGACCCTTTCTCCCTAAAAGATTGGGCACAAAAATGTTGAGAAGCTTTTAATAGCAATCTAATTAATTGGTTAACAAGAGATTCCTAATTCTGTGACTTTATCCAAAGTAATTACTTTACAAAAAACAACACTAAGATAACAGATAGGCAGCTATGCCACCTTAAATAAAACGTAAGTGGATTTTGAGCTTGTTTTTAAAACAATTTCTAACTAGTTAGAAATACATTTCACAGCTTGGTAGATCATGCAGTTACTACACACCATTTCTACAATGCTCCTACTTTGAGTGAAGGCTTCATATAGTTAAAATTAAGCTTTGGCTGAGTACTTTTTCAAATATTTTTTTTAAAGCCAAATTGTTACAGTAAACTGGGGTACCTGTTGTATGGCCATTCTCTTTCCTAAGTGTCTGTTTTGATAATGGCACAGCATAGTTTGGAGGAATAGATAATGTTAAAAGGAGGTTCTTCTTACTTATGGCCCTGTGTCCAACCAACTCATCCTCCGCCATATTGCCACTTCAGGTTTCAGCTTACCATTGTGTAATGCCAACAGACCCTGTTGTCAGCAGGCGGGATCAAACCTGAGAGCTTAGTGCATGAGCCTCTACCACTACAGCCAACTTGCTGTTAGCTAAGGCTGCAGAGCAGACTCAATCTCTCTCAGTGGTCTCAGTGCCACTTGATGGGACAGAACATCACACCCAGAAAGTATGTGGGTTACGTATGCACTCCCCTTTTTCCCCAAACCACAATGATTACACACTACCTCTTGCTATCACTTTCATCTCATTCCCCTTTCTGTTATCAGAAACCCCTCACACACACATCCATCACCAGCTAGAGAATGCATTCAACTATTCTAGCAGGTTTCTCTGTAGAAAGATGGCTTAAGGAAACAAAGGTAAACACTTCTTGCTTAACACAGAAGATGAACAATTTCCAGTCCTGAGTTAAATTTCACTCAAAAGTTTGTAAAAAACCTAAAGATATCAACGTAAAAAGCAAATGCAAAAATGGTCAGCTTGACTATTGTCCCTGAATTTCCACTAGTCAGTCTTCTGCGAATTAGCAGGTATGACAAGTTAAATTGTACTATCATCCATTTGTGAAAACATCAATACTGTATGCCAAACTTAAAATCATGATATTTGAGAAAAAGTATGCAAGCTTTTTTTTTTTTAAAAAAAAATGAAAATCTCTCCACATTTCTTACAAATAATTTAAAAAATGCTTTGATCTGCAATACCAGGATATTTGCTAAGAAAATTTGTTTATGCTAATGTTCTATTTCAGTGGTAAGCCATGGCTTGAGCAAAGCACAGTGGAGATTTCTAGAAAGCAGTATTGCGGTTCTATTATCCTTTTAAGTTACAGCACCAAATTGAGATGGATCAGAGTTACATTGCCTCAGACTGTGCTATGGGAGGAATGCTATCTCAGAAAGGCAGAATTCTCCAGTCTGCACTGAGCATGCTCACTCTACACCCCTTCGAACTCTCCAATATACCATTGTGTTCCATCTCCTCCCAACTTTCCCTGCCATTCTTGGTGTGTTTGGCCCACAGGTAGCAAACAGAATGAGCAGTCTCTGCACTCTGTGGAAAGCAAAGGTACGTGGGAGGAGGAAGTTAAAGTAGGGTACAGCCTGGTGAATTTTATTATATGTAATGATGGCCATAGTGGCCACTTGTTTGTTTGTCTGTCTCTTACTGACTGAGTCCTTGGTCTTTTCTTCAAAGACTGATAATTCTGTTACCATAGAAATGCATATACTGCCGAATTTATACATTTTGAGTGCAAATAAGAGTTGTAGGAATTCTCTTCTTCTAAATGTTCTTAAGAATATTTCCTGGGATACGCATTTCAGGTTCTTTTCCAAAAAATAGCCCTCGCCACTTCCTGCAGCTCCCCGTGGCTGGGAGCAGTGAACTGCGGCCACGGGGAGCTGCGGACGGCCGTGCCTGCAGACAGTCAATGTAAATGAACTGTCTTGAGGCCCACCAGCGGATTACCTTGACGGGCCGCGTGCGGCCCACAGGCTGCCCACCACCGATCTAAAGTAAATGAACAGAGAATGACTTGTCTGAAAATCTGGTGGAAGTATACAGTTCAAATGCACATAATGGAGAAGCAAGGGGCCACTAGGTGAAGAAACCCAAACCCGTGGATAAACTCAGAGAAAAGAAATACAGACACAGGAACAACGAATCTAACAAGCACTACAAGCTGAAGAGAAGCAAAAGATAAGACAGCAAGAGTAGAGCTGGACTTGCAACAAAGCAGAGGAAAAGTGGTTTCCTCTCTGAAGTGACACAGTATACTGCTGAGAATAATTTCTTTTGTTCTTATTAATAATGATGCATTTGGTGTAACTGTACAAAGTAAGGAAGTGTGTACAAGCTCACCAAAAAGTTAGTTTTGTTAATAATAATAATAATAATAATAACAATAATAATAAAAAAAATGTAAGTTAAGTAGTAAGTAGCTGGTAATAGCCTATATTTATTTATTTTCCTGCTACAATTTTGGGTTTTCCCTTTTAAATAACTGAAAATTTAAAATTATCCCTTTTGTCTTGGCTTGCCTCTGCTTCCCCCCAAATTTAGCATAGCCTAATCTAGCCTGGGATCTCAGCATATGGATACAGATAAAGCTGCAATAGTGGCTTCAAGCAATCTTAAAACTGAAATTCCCACAGGAGAATTAAGATAGACCCAGAGGTGAAAGTAAGCTGGTGCACCGTACCAGGGTGGATCGGCTTCCCCAGGTGCAATTTAAAGGGCCTGCGGCTCCCAGCAGCAGCTGGAGCCCCAGAGTAGTGGCAGTGGGGCTGGGACGGCGATTTAAAGGGCCCGGGGCGGTAACAGCGGCCAAGCCCTGGGCCCTTTAAATCGTCCCCCGGAGCCCCGCCGCCGCTTCCCCAGGGCTCCAGGAATGATTTAAAGGACCCAGGGCTCCGGCCGCCGCTACCGCCCAGGGCCCTTTAAACTGCTGCCAGAGCCCCTGGCTGCCGCTGTTACCCTGGGGAGGGGGAAGGAGGCATTTGCTGATACACGGTGGGCCGGGGCTGGCTCTGACCTCCCCCAGCCCTGCCCCTTCCGCCCAAGGCCCCTCCCCTTCCAGGGGCCAGAGCCGACCACAGCCCAGCCCTGTACCGGTAAGTCCCTAGACTTACTTTCACCCCCTGGATAGACCCGTAAATTCCTAATGCAATATTACTCAGTAGATTTCACCTAATCAAATACTTTAGCATTTTGAACCCAGCTCTGCCACTGCCTCACTGTATTGCATGGTGAAGTCACTGAACTACTCTGTCTCAGTTTCTCTATCTGTGGATAACAATACTTAATTACCTACTTCACAGAGATATTGTGAAAGATAAACTAAACTAGTTATATTTTATAGCACTTTGTAAATTTAAACAAATATGTAAATGTTAAGTTATTTATTATCTAAGTAGTAAATAAAAGCCAGTTTCAAAATTGAGTTTTAACTGAGAGGATGAATTCAAATTCTTGATAAGGAAGAAACAGATATAAAAGATATAGGTGTACCTGGGTTAAATTTAATGGCCTGTGATATGCAGGAGGTCAGACTAGGGGATCTAATGGTTCCCTCTGGCCTTAAACTCTACAAAACTAACACAGAGAGAGAGATAATAATAATAATAATAATAATAATAATAATAAAATCTTCTATCGAGACGGAGCAGATAATGAAAATAACTACTTCAAAGATTTAAAACCAAAACAAAACTGGCTCAAGAATCTGACTTTCATGCATTATTTTACTTGAAATGTTTTACCAGTTCACATTACGGATTCAGAACACTAGGTAAGCTTGATTCCTACATCTAAAAATCTAATTTTAACCAAATTGCACTTTGTGTATTGAATCGCTAGTACTTGCTTTGTTAGGAACTCATTTGAAATTGCATCTGCCATTATAATTTCTCATAGCAAATGTGGTCACACGTCAACGTCTTTAAAAAGCCAAATTGTGTAACCTTATTATATTCTTAGATAAAATATAGAACTCCTTAGGGTTAAGTACATGGTAAACAAAGGGTAAAAAAGATGTAATTGTCTCAACAACAAGCATTACAAACCCAGGAAATTCAATGTTTCATTTAAAAAATATTCAAACAAACATGGTAAGATATGAAAAAAACACTATTAAGGCACCTTAACCTCATCCTACAATTATGCAGTAACCATACAATTAAGATTCATACACAATAGTGTTTGTAGTCTCAAATTAGAAAATACTTGTTTCTGAAAACATTTGACTTTCAATTTTTTCGTCATGGAAAAGCCATGACACCCGAGGGATGGTGGAATGTCTCAGGAGTGTCTCTCTCCTCAAGCATCGAGGCTTCATTCCCTTTGGAAACAATAGGAGACAGTGGTTACTTTCATATAGGACTTTTTTCTAATGAAGAAAAGGAGTACTTGTGACACCTTAGAGACTAACAAATTTGAGCATAAGCTGTAGCTCACGAAAGCTTATGCTCAAATAAATTTGTTAGTCTCTAACAAATTTATCCGATAAATTTATCCAGTGTTAGTCTCTAACAAATTTATTCATCATCCGATGAAGTGAACTGTAGCTCACGAAAGCTTATGCTCAAATAAATTTGTCAGTCTAAGGTGCCACAAGTACTCCTTTTCTTTTTTGCGAATACAGACTAACACGGCTGCTACTCTGAAACCTGTTTTTTCTAATGACAACTCTAACTTCATTATTCTTGTGAGCTATATGATAGCAATCCTTTTGAAAGAGGGTGATTTTTAATAATTTTCTGTAACACAATTTATCAGGGCCTGCTGAAGGAGAAACATTTCGTTATGAAGAATAAGGGAAAAAATTACTTTTATTCCTGTAAAGCTGCTATAAAGGTAGCCAATGAACTGTAAGTTATAACTATATGGGAAGCCTGAAGAGTTTAAACAGTTCCATTATTAAGATCTCTCAGGACACAACAGTTGTCTGACACAGGGTGCTAAGTCCCTTAGTGGACCCATTTTTAAATTAAACTTTAACTTGGATTTATTTGTCAATTATAAAAAAATGTATTCTGTACCCGAAGATTAAGTGCTATAATTTTGGAGAGGATAAAGAATTTTATGTATGAAGAATTCAGTGTAAGTGTAAAAAACTCAACTCCAACTATGGAGCCACTATAGGGGTTTCCATAAGTTTGCAGCACTACAAGAACAAATTATGAGGAATTTTTATCCAATTTTCAAATATGTAGATTAAAATACATAAAACTATACTACCCAATGGTTCAGGGAAACAGCAGGTTGCCCTGCTGAAAAGTTTGCAATTTCTTATAGCATCTGTGAGAGATACGATTCACACAGGCATATCTTGAGACTATTACATTTAACATTACGAATGTAATCTGTATGGTGTGTGCCAGCCCTTAACAGCATGAAAACATCAAAGACTATTACCCTGAGATGAACCAGATGATATGGAGCCATGGAATATTCATAGATCTTTGTACCAGAAAGTGTTAAATATACTTGTGTTCCTGGCTCACTGTGGAATCTGGAATCTCTAGGGGGTGATTACTGTAAAATACCAGAACTAATTATGCACATACCCAGTGACTGCAGCTTCCCTTGAGGGAAGGGACAATGATTAATTTTACCTAATGTTACTAATTGTTTCAGAAAGCTTGGGTATAAAGGCCCTTGGGGGTATAAAGAGCCAGCTTCAACTGAGGGAGGGGGACCCTTTATTTTGATTCAACAAATTAACATGACTTTTGTCCGAGTGGGAGCCAAACCCTGCAAAAGGGTTGAAAGGACTGGAACCTGCCAAGTCTCCACAGGACTGACGGGGAGACACTGTTAAGTTTAATATAGTGTTTAGACCATTTTATTGTTTATATATATATTCTCTGTAAGGCTTTTATCCCAAAATAAACGTACTCTACTTTGAAAGAGCTGTTTTGTTACTTGTAACTACTTGCCTACACTATTCATAGACCTTAGAGAACACAAAGTGCAAGTGCTGGACTCTGGTCAGGCCTACTGGAATAATCACATTGAAGTGCAGGAGGCCTACAAGCCTTGAACTCCAGTCTAGAGAAAGAGGAGCGCATACCTCTGCCAAGAGAGAGGTTACTGCTTGAGGCCTGAGACAAAGTATAGCTTGAGCAAATCACAGAGGGTATCAAAGGTGCGGTTATCCTGAAACTAACAGCATCTATACTCAAAGAACATAAAACTCGAAAAATCTGGTAACTTTTTTTTTTTTTTTTTTTTTTTAAGGAGAAAAGTAGATGAGAGTGAGGAAAACAAGAGTCATCTTACAAGGAGCATAAAAAGTCATATTTTGGAACACAGTCAGAAAGTAGAAGGGTATTTTATTTTATCTACTTTTTAATCTATGTTTTGTTAATATATCTAACTTAATATTATTAAGGGCTAGAGTCACAAAATTAAGCCTGGAACAAAAAACTCAAACAAAATGTGTTCTAGAGAATTATTAAATCTAGGATTGCCGTGAAGCCTGTTGTAATCCTCACAGTAAGTATATCTGATGGACAGATTAAGGAAGAACACCAAGGTACTGAAGTTGATTGATAAGATACACAAAAAATATGTACCAATATTGATAGTTCTTACCACTTCCGACTGAGCAACCTACTTATTCTAGATATTAAAACCCACTTTTAGTTTTTATTATAAAATATCAATCTATTTTATGCATCAGTGGCAACTGAGTTCTCTGAAATGGACTTTAATTGACTTATGTAAATTCTATGGACCATAAATATTCCCCTTCAATGCATACATGGAGGAAGATCCTCTGTGGACAGATCTCCCACAAGGAAGGGTGACTCGGGCTCCTCCGTGATACCATCTCCTCCCTATATCTGGGATCTGTGCTGGGAAGGGGTGGAAGACATGTACATCATTCTTCACCAACTCCACAAAAGTTGGATAAAAGAAAATACAACTTCTCTGTATCCTCTTCAGTGTTCCTAGAGGCAGCTGTTGCCAGGCGAAGTCCCTAGCAGTGCAGCTAAAGGAGGCCATGAGGCCAGGGAGTGGGATTTCCCACTGGAGGCCTAGAGCCAGTGCCTCTGTTTGACTGGCCCAGCCTACTGGGAATCCAACAGATTTAAGCAGAGGCTCTGTACCCTTTTCCAGCTCCTACCCCAACCCTGAAATAATATATGTGGTAGCTACATGAAGGATCCCTACGAGGTTTCCTCCCAAGGGTCTGTACAGAAAAAGGGAAGAGCTGAGCCCAAATTTATTTTCTTGTGTATTAACTGAATGCATCCAGATTCTATAGGAATAAAAAACAAGATAAGTTTGGAAAAATACTGTTATTGTTGGGTATTGCTGAAGAGACTGGTGAAATTTTGGTCCCCAAGGACAAACAGAAGAGAGGTCCTATGGCAAACTAAACAAACAATACATATGTAAATGGGGGAGGTCATCAAAAAGCAATAGTAGATAGTTCTACACAGCTCTTATCAGTGAATGCTTCTATAGGGTTTGTCTTGAAAACAAGTAAATAAACTGAGACTTTCTGAAGATTTAATTTGAAACTTATTCAGACAAATCCAAGCATCTATCAGCTTTCTTAAAGGCTCCTGAGGCTGTCAAAGGCAGCACTAATGAGCCCATGCTAATCATTAAGCTCAAATGTCAATTATATTCAAGACAGAAACTGGGTTTTAACTGAAAATGACAGTTTTCAGAAAAATTTTTTTAGCCATCATAATACTAAAAATCTGGTGTAGCAACCTGTCCAAAAGTAATATAATAAGCTTTTCTGACCACAATTGTGTTATATAAAACTTGTAAATAGAAATAACTGAAGTACACATGTATATTACCCCAAAAGTATCTAATAGCAGCTGCATAAAGGATAGCCAGGGAAAAATTACTAACAATTCTACTTGCACTGTTCTTCCCTCATCGTAGCATCACCTATATTAAGGTATTATAGCTCCACCAACAAGGAAGCCAGGGAACAAGAATCTACAATTCCAAGTGGTTTGAAGTCAGACACAGTAACTTTTCTACCTCAGTCAAGAAACTTTACAGCAAGAAAAATTCTTTTAAGAGACTCACCACCTAACAAGCATTCCCCTACAGAGAAGGAAGACAATGGAGGGAAGAAGAAGGTAACAGACAGTTATTGCAAAGTATATTTCTGCCGAGATGCAATTAAGCAGCTACAACATGCAGTAAGAATTAAGAGCAGTTAATATTCTCATAGCAGCACAGACTTCATACTCTGATCCTCAAGTGCCTACAATATGATCCACAGGTTATAGCATTGCACTGGGACTCATGAGATCTTGATTCAATTCCTGCTCCAATAACAGAGTACCCATATGAGCGTGGGCATGTGTCTCAATCCCCTCCTCTGTAAAACCATACATAGCACTTCCCTGCCTCACACAGGAATTGGGAGGATAAAAATCTATTAATTGTGAAGCACTCAGAACCAACAATGATGAAACACAAATACTTAGGAGGGGAAACCTGCTTTTTGTTGTGTGCACACAGTTGATTATTCCTGAGCAGCAGAAGACTGCCAAGTTGCTTTAATGATGGAATGTAACTCTTATCTTTGATGTCAGAGGAACAAAAACATCTTTTTCACCCTCCACCCCCAGAATTTCTGTAAGAAAACAAATCTGTCAGAAATACCAGAGCGAAGTATCAAAGGGAACCTGTAGCTCTGGTAGGTCATTACATGACACTTTGCAACCATACTGATTGCCCATAAAACTCAAACCTTGCTATAAGCCAGACAGGGAAACAATGACCAACTTGTCATCCTACTTCTGAGCCAGGCTTTTCTTCCTCAGCATATCACAATACAATTCACATGAACAGAGATACTAAATAACCTTCTGCAAGAAGGGGTAATAATTCTTTTATTTTTGAATTTTGGCATTTATTCTTAAGATTTACAAGTCCATCAAAAGGCTAATTTATCAGAAATATTATTTAATAAACCTTAAAATTAAACTCTTTAGATTGGACTTCATGTTTCAGACAAGTGTATTTTCCTTTTTAGCAGGTAATTATTCTTCATTAAAAGCATTACATTAGCAGCTTTCCTCTGGTGTACTGGTTAACAAAACAAAGTGAGGTTTATGCATAAAACACTGAAACTTTACTTTGTTCAATATGGACTGAACACAGGCTACATTTTCAAAAGAGATCATAGCTTCCCTTATGATCCTGATCTTTGAGCTGTTCCTTTTCGAGAACCTACAATCATCTAGTCAGGAGCAGGACCTGGAGCATTACAATTGCTGTCAATCATCAATGATGGCTGCATAGGAGTTCAATTTATAAGAGACCCAAGCTAGCTGTACTTGGAGCTCTGATTCTCAGGTAATAATCACAAGTCTCGGCATACCCAACTACACTGAAGGAATCTGCTGATGCAGGATGAGAAGAATGCAAAGCCAGTCCTAAATGCTTTGTGGCAGCCTTGCATGTAACTATGGGCTAGGTCAGACAATGTACTGCTACTCAATATGACCACCCCACCTTCCACTTGCAGCACATAGATGCAATCTGAGTTGTGTAATATTAACTACAGTTGCAGAAGTGCTATTTTGTCAGAATGCTAGACAATGAATTTTATGTTATATCAAATTTAGAATAAAAAATCAGCATCAGAGGGATTATTATAATAGTGGTAGAGTCTCTTAGGACAGAAGAAAGCTTTCATTTGTGGAAGAAAAAAAATGCAATACATTGCAAAGAAAAGAGGTGGGTTTTTTTTTGCAGAAATTGTGACAATTACAATAAAATTAAACTATTTCAGACATAGGAAGATTGGAAGTCTGGTTATGTATTTTACATTGTTTTAAAAATAAGTTTCAGTAATTGCTCAAACACTTATAGATTCATAGATACTAAGGTCAGAAGGAAACATTTGATCTAGTCCGACCTCCTGCACAGCGCAGGCCACAGAATCTCACTCACCCACTCCTACAAAAAACCTCACCTATGTCTGAGCTATTGAAGTCATCAAATCGTGGTTTAAAGACTTCAAGGAGCAGAGAAGTCTCCCTCAAGTGACCCGTGCCCCATGCTACAGAGGAAGGCGAAAAACATCCAGGGCCTCTTCCAATCTGCCCTGGAGGAAAATTCCTTCCCGACCCCAAACATGGCGATCAGCTAAACCCTGAGAATATGGGCAAGATTCACCAGCCAGATACTACAGAAAATTCTTTCCTGGGTAACTCAGATCCCATCCATCTAATATCCCATCTCAGGGGATTAGTCTTATTTACCCTGAATATTTAAAGATCAATTACTTACCAAAATCCCATTGTCCCATCATACCATCTCCTCCATAAACTTATCAAGTAGAATCTTAAAACCAGATAGATCTTTTGCCCCCACTGCTTCCCTCGGAAGGCTATTCCAAAACTTCACTCCTCTGATGCTTAGAAACCTTTGTCTAATTTCAAGTCTAAACTTCCTGGCGTCCAGTTTACACCCATTTGTTCTTGTGTCCACATTGGTGCTGAGCTTAAATAATTCCTCTCCCTCTCCTGAAGGAGAAGCTTGAAGATTATAAAGATAATTATTAGAGGAACATATGTACACTACAATATGTACAACTTCGTTATTACAGCATGGCTGTGAATTTCTGGAACAGTTTTCTTTAAAAACAACTACAGAAAACACAAAAGTACATGCAGAGCAAATTAGATCATCTTTGTCAAAGTTGGTAGTACCAAATCTTTACCTATTTTTTTTTCGTTCCTATTCTGGCCAGTTTAAGATACTGTGCTTTGTTTAGCTACATTAAAATATACATTAGATTAATATTTTAATAAGTTAGAGACTCACTGTTTTAATTTCTCTGTGAATATATACTGGGTAAAGTCCTCCACTGATGGTGCAAAATACACAGTATCTTGGATATTAATACCTTTTGCTTCAATATGCTCAGGACTGTTAAATAGCAACACATAGAAGGGATGCAAAACAGGACCAAATATCTCATATATCTGAAAGGAGAAAAAAAAGAATTACAATTTACCTGAAGAAACAACTTCTAAGGAGAAAATCAACTGTGAAATTTTAAATGTAAACATTATTGGTTATTATCAAGACAACATTAGCTAGTGCAGTGGTTCCCAAACTTGTTCCGCCACTTGTGCAGGGAAAGCCCCTGCCGGGCCGGGCCGGTTCGTTTACCTGCCGCGTCCGCAGGTTCGGCCAATCGCGGCTCCCAGTGGCCGCGGTTCGCTGCTCTAGGCCAATGGGAGCTTCCAGCAGCTCCCATTGGCCTGGAACAGCGATCTGTGCCACTGGGAGCTGTGATTGGCCGAATCTGCGGACACGACAGGAAAACAAACCGGCCCGGCCCGGCAGGGGCTTTCCCTGCACAAGCGGCGGAACAAGTTTAGGAACCACTGAACTAGTGCATTTAAAAAAAATAGGACGCATCAAATTAATTTTTTGCATGTTGAGTTTTTGTAATCGGATTTTTTTTTTTATGGAGTTGATTGACAGACTTCTGTCTTCTGTAAAGATCACTGCTAAAAAGTAATTTTCTTCTTTTCATATCTAACCTTGTCACCACCACACTAGTAGCAGTTTCTCACCAAATGCAAACTCCTCATCCTTGCAAACATAGTCTTACCTCCACCCATCTCTCATTATCCTCTTCTACTGCTTTGACTCCCTCTGCTCCTCCCTGTCCTTTTGCCTTGTAACCTCTTTGCTTTCCTTTCTAACTCTTGGTCTCCTCTCTTTTGTCATGTTGCTTGTCAAAGTTCAGGGCAAGGCACTTGTATTTCCCCTCCATGGTCTACCAAGGGCAATCACTCTACATTACTGGCTCCTCATCCGTCACCTTTCTTGGACAGAGAACCACATCTCTATCATTCCTGCCTGAATGGGTTTTTTCCCCCCACCCAGGCTGCACAGTTCCCTACCTACAATGGATATTTCCAGCAAGCTGGACTGCCCAAAGAGCCAGCATCTGCACTTCGCTTTCTCCCAGAGATTAGGAACAGTGTAATTGCCACAGTTGCAAGTGACAACACAGCTTTCTAAGAAAGCACATTTATTCTTAAGGTGAAAGCATTACAGAGAATACACTGAAAACAATAAAAGCATGCTAAAAATCTTACTAGAGATCACCCCAACTCCAATCTCTGTACGTATCAGTCTTTCAAAGTCCACAACTGGGTTTCCGCATGGGTTACCAGGTCATAAGCATCTTAGATTCAGAACCATAATCACCAAAAATAGTTCCATCTTTCCTTTATACTGCTCTTGACTTAAATCTTATCTCACATAACAGGTGATCAGCAAACTATGACCCACTCCTCTTGGCATAGCTTCAGAAGTATGGAGTTTTTTGCATAATCAGAGGTGGGGAATTTGCATTCAACCCTACCCCCCAACATTCCCCAGGAAAACCACTTAACACTTTTTGTTCCAAAAGCCCATTCTTATCTAGCACATTGTTCACTATAGTCCTTTGAACCCCCAGCTCTCACATCTCCCCCTTCAAAATGTTACACACTATCCCAGTTCACAATAATATATAGACCAGGGGATCTCAAACTTTCTTTCTGAGGCCTTCCCAACATGCTATAAAAACTCCAAGGCTCACCAGTGCCACAACAACTGTTTTCTACATAGAAAAAGCAGGACTAGCGTTCGAGCATAATAAGCAGGGCAACTGCCCAGGACCCCACACCATGGGGGGCCTGTGAAGCTAAGTTGCTCAGGCTTTGGCTTCAGCCCTGGGTGGCAGGGCTTGGAATCCCAGGCTTCAGCCTCATGCGGTGGGGCTTCAGCTTTCTGCTCGGGGTCACAGCAAGTCTAATGCTGGTCCTGCTTGGTGGACCCCCTGAATCCTGCCTGGGGCACCCCAGTGGGCCCCAGAACCCTAACTGAGAACCACTGATATAAACCATTTATTTAATACAGTGGTCCCCAAACTTTTTGCTGCTATAGCATATTCATGTTCCCAGAAGAGTGTGGCAGGCGCCGGATGACCAGGCACCAAAATGCTGCCAAGAAGCTGATCAAGAAGTATCGCCGCCGAAATGCCACCAAGAAACGGCAGCATTTCGGCGGCTGGTTGTCCGGCAGCCACACTCCTAGGTGGCATGTTTTCTGGAGGAAGTGCTCCCCTCTCAGTAGGCAGGCGCACCTAAAGGCCCCAGCTGGCGCCTGCGGGCACCGCATTGGGGACCACTAATTTAATACAATGGACCCCAAAGATAATGCAACTTAATTCTATAAGGTCTCTCCAAGATAGGACAGGAAATTGCCCTACCACACTGTCCTCTATACCCAAGGCCCTACCAAATTCATGGTCCATTTTTGTAAATTTTAGTCATAGCACTTTAAAAATCTTGAATTTCACAGTTTCAAATATTTAAATCTTAAATTTCATGGTGTTGTAATAAAACGAATACATATTTAAAAACAGCAAAATATAAACATGTAAAGCCCTTAAGATTCTACATTTCTCAAACTGGGGTTGCAAGGCTATTGTAAGGGGGTCACAGTATTGTCACCCTTATTTCTGTGCTGCCTTCAGAGTTGGACAGCCAGAGAGCAGTGGCTGCTGGTTGACTGCCCAGCTCTGAAGGCACCACTTTGTACCCATATAATATAGGGTACTTTTATAGTATAGGATAAACGTATACAAAAGACAGGTTTCAGAGTAGCAGCCGTGTTAGTCTATATTCTCAAAAAGAAAAGGAGTACTTGTGGCACCTTAGGTAACAAATTTATCTGAGCATAAGCTTTCATGAGCTACAGCTCACTTCATTGGATGCATTCGGTGGAAAATACAGTGGGGAGATTTATACACAGACACAGAGAGAACATGAAACAATGGGTTTTATCATATACACTGTAAGGAGAGCGATGATAAAACCCATTGTTTCATGTGTGTGTGTGTGTGTGTGTGTGTGTGTGTGTGTGTGTGTGTGTGTGTGTGTGTGTGTGTGTGTGAGAATCTCCCCACTGTATTTTCCACTGAATGCATCCGATGAAGTGAGCTGTAGCTCACGAAAGCTTATGCTCAAATAAATTTGTTAGTCTCTAAGGTGCCACAAGTACTCCTTTTCTTTTTGCGTACACAAGAGACCAGATTTCACAGTCCATGACACATTTTTCATGACCGTGAATTTGGTAGGGCCTACACCAGGAATAGTCTCTGTGTCTTTGTCTACCAAGAACTTTCTACCCCTACTTCAGATTCACCTCTTCACGCAACCCTTCCTCCCTTCTTCACATCCACACTGCATCCCTCACTTGTACGGCTGTGTTTGTGCAACTTGTCTTACTTAGACTGGAAACTCTTTGAACCAGGAAATGTGTCCCTATAGGTTCACTATGTATTGTGTAATTGCCCACATTTGCAAGTTACCACAAAGCTTTACAGCACTAGATGATTTGTAATAATCCCAGTATCATGCTCATATTCTTTTTTAATCTAAATTATAATTTTACTTATCTAAAATATATAATTTAGATAAGTAATTCATTTTCTTTTGATATAATTCAAACAGCTTGTATGTAATCTGAAACACTTCTCATAATGGATCAACTGATTTTTCAAAATCTGCATTTAAATTAAGATAATCAGCTTTAAGACTGTTAGCAACCACTATCTTGATGAGAAGTAACAGATTGTAAAAATCTCCTTCCTTTACACCTTTATTGCTTGTTCAATACAGAGAAAGCCTTCACTGTATAGATAGTACACAATGTGCAGAAACATTTTAATACTTAAAGTATAAAAGCAGAATGGAAACTTATTTTACAGACTCTTGGGCTTTTCATTTCTGGCTTCTGATACCGATACCGCCACAAATTGTTGCTATTCAATTGGAAGGTAGCAATTTTTAAGGAAGTATTTTTCAAGAACAATTTCCTTCCCTGTTTAAAACAAAATGGATATAATTCTTTTCAAGTATGTATAAAATAAAGGGAAAAGTACAATTTAATCTAAAAAACCCACTTAAATTCGTTCTGCAATTAGATAGCTTCAAAGTTTTCACTGAGTTCTGAGGAAAAACAGAAGTCTTAATGAAGTCTTGATAAGCAGGTGGATCATACTGAAATTTAGTGGAGAAAGACCTGGCCACATGTGTCTAGAAACAAACATAGTAAGGAAGTGAGATTAAAAGGAACCAAGCAGGGGTCAGGCGTGACAGAAATCCTTTGACTTACCAAACAGAAGAAGTCTGAAGAACCAGTGCCCGATAGTGATAGTTTCTGCAAAGGTTTGGAGAGGAGAAAGAAGGTAACAGAGCCCTATACTCTCCATGCTAGCCAGAGAAGGGGAGTGCAGAGCACACATTCTAAGATAGAAGGCACTATTACTCCAGCTGGTAAGGAATTTTCTTCATCATCACAGTTTTTCCCATCGGAAAATGAAACATACCTGTTAAGGAAATTTTTGTTGGGAATATTTCCCAGATCTAGGATGGATTTTCTGTTTTTTTAACCACAGAAAATCCCACCTCAGAAAAGCCAGTAGGCTGGTAGTTAGGACTCTCACCTGTGATTTGAGAGGCCCAGATTCAAGTCCTCAATTTATCCCATAAATAAATATTATATATATATATATTTTCGTATAAATAATTCTATATTCACTGGGCCAGACAGATAGTCTATAATAACTATAGTCAGCCTAACAAACTGATTTGAGCATAAGCTTTTGTGAGCTACAGCTCACTTCATCGGATGCATTTGGTGGAAAATAGAGGGGAGATTTATACACATACACAGAACATGAAACAATGGGTTTTATCATACACACTGTAAGGAGAGAGTGATCACTTAAGATGAGCCATCACCAGCAGCGGGGGGGGGAGGGAGGAAAACCTTTCATGGTGACAAGCAAGGTAGGCTATTTCCAGCAGTTAACAAGAACATCTGAGGAACAGTGGGGGGTGGGGGGAGAAATAACATTGGGAAAAAGAGTTTTACTTTGTGTAATGACTCATCCATTCCCAGTCTCTAGTCAAGCCTAAGTTAATTGTATCCAGTTTGCAAATTAAATTACAATTCAGCAGTCTCTCATTGGAGTCTGTTTTTGAAGTTTTTTTGTTGAAGAATTGCCACTTTTAGGTCTGTAGATCGAGTGACCAAAGAGATTGAAGTGTTCTCCGACTGGGTTTTGAATGTTATAATTCTTGATGTCTGATTTGTGTCCATTTATTCTTTTACGTAGAGACTCTCCAGTTTGACCAATGTTCATGGCAGAGGGGCATTGCTGGCACATGATGGCATATATCACATTGGTAGATGCGCAGGTGAACGAGCCTCTGATAGTGTGGCTGATGGGATTAGGCCCTACGATGGTGTCCCCTGAATAGACAGGTGGACAGAGTTGGCAACGGGCTTTGTTGCAAGGATAGGTTCCTGGGTTAGTGGTTCTGTTGTGTGGTTGCTGGTGAGTATTTGCTTCAGATTGGGGGGGATGTCTGTAAGCAAGGACTGGCCTGTCTCCCAAGATCCGTGAGAGTGATGGGTCGTCCTTCAGGATGGGTTGTAGATCCTTGATGATGCGTTGGAGAGGTTTTAGTTGGGGGCTGAAGGTGATGGTTAGTGGCGTTCTGTTATTTTCTTTGTTGGGCCTATCCTGTAGTAGGTGACTTCTGGGTACTCTTCTGGCTCCGTCAATCTGTTTCTTCACTTCAGCAGGTGGGTATTGTAGTTGTAGGAATGCATGATAGAGATCTTGTAGGTGTTTGTCTCTGTCTGAGTGGTTGGAGCAAATGCGGTTACATCGTAGAGCTTGGCTGTAGACAATGGATCGTGTGGTATGATCTGGATGAAAGCTAGAGGCATGTAGGTAGGAATAGCGGTCAGTAGGTTTCCGATATAGGGTGGCGTTTATGTGACCATCGCTTATTAGCACCGTAGTGTCCAGGAAGTGGATCTCTTGTGTGGACTGGTCCAGGCTGAGGTTGATGGTGGGATAGAAATTGTTGAAATCATGGTGGAATTCCTCAAGGGCTTCTTTTCCATGGGTCCAGATGATGAAGGTGTCATCAATGTAGTGCAAGTAGAGTAGGGGCATTAGGGGACGAGAGCTGAGGAAGCGTTGTTCTAAGTCAGGCATAAAAATGTTGGCATACTGTGGGGCCATGCGGGTACCCATCGCAGTGCCGCTGATTTGAAGGTATACATTGTCCCCAAATGTGAAATAGTTATGGGTGAAG
Source organism: Dermochelys coriacea (assembly GCF_009764565.3). NCBI lineage: Eukaryota > Metazoa > Chordata > Testudines > Dermochelyidae > Dermochelys > Dermochelys coriacea. The sequence continues at coordinate 67,607,182 of NC_050071.1, forward strand.
ACAAAGTCACAAATTTGCAAACTGGATACAATTAACTTAGGCTTGAATGGAGACTGGGAATGGATGAGTCATTACACAAAGTAAAACTATTTCCCCATGGTATTTCTCTCCCCCACCCCACCCCCCACTGTTCCTCAGATGTTCTTGTTAACTGCTGGAAATGGCCTACCTTGCTTGTCACCATGAAAGGTTTTCCTCCTTTCCCCCCCCGTTGCTGGTGATGGCTCATCTTAAGTGATCACTCTCCTTACAGTGTGTATGATAAAACCCATTGTTTCATGTTCTCTCTCTCTCTGTGTGTGTGTGTGTGTGTGTGTGTGTGTGTGTGTGTGTGTGTGTGTGTGTGTGTGTGTGTAAGTAAATCTCCCCTCTATTTTCCACCAAATGCATCCAATGAAGTGAGCTGTAGCTCACGAAAGCTTATGCTCAAATAAATTTGTTAGTCTCCTAAGTGCCACAAGTACTCCTTTTCTTTTTGCGAATACAGACTAACACGGCTGCTACTCTGAAACCTATAGTGATTATGGCACTCACATGGGACTGGGGGAGGAAGTGGGGAGAGTAGAGACCTCACTTTTTATTAAACATTTTGAAACATCTGGATTTTGTCCTGTTGCAAAGTAGAAAAGTTTCTGAACTATCATGGGAAAACCTTTTCCCACCCAGCTCTAGACACAATCTCTTTTCCCCATCCCTCTGAAAAGCTGTAACTCTGGTAATCATGCGACATCCATCAAAGCCCCTACATCATTGGTATAAATTTTACAGTAGCTGTCAGGAAGTTCTAAATTCTAAAGCCAAATCAAACCCTTAGATTCAAGCACCTGGAATTGGTACCCTAACACCCCTCCGCTCCCTCTCCTGCACCAAGTATAGGTCTGTTTTCTATTTAAGGCAACGCGGAAAAACTCTTTCTCCTTTGCATGCGTCAGAGTCTATTATTCCACAGGCAGCTGACTCAACAGACTGGTAGAAACAAAACCCTATTATCTTTCTTATCACCAGAAACTTACCTTCTGAAAAGTTGTTGATCAATGTCGGGATACCTATTCTGAAGAGAGCTGCAGATAGTTCCTGACTACACAAAGACTCCCATTCCTAAAATTATACAGCAAGCTTGCTAGTAGTTAGATATCAATACTAAGTGTTGATAAAGAGGTTTCACGATTTTATTTTTAAATAGGAAATGTGCACTCAGTCTTAATTTATACAGAATTATAGCAGGAGCCAGAAGCAACTTAACTCTTTCATTATAAAAAAAAGTTTATTTAAAAAAAAAAAACCCCAACACCCACCTTCATTGTTTGAATCAAAACTTTGAAATTTTCCCGAGCGAAAGCCCTGTAAATCAACTTTCATAAGCAGCTAATGTTTATTAGTCAATTTTCTCAGAGAATATATCTGATTATATCTGAACACAACATTAGCCCAAGGTTAAAACAGCAGCAGAGATCTAAAAACACCCCATACCTTTCCTATAGTTTAGGAGTAGATCCTATCCTCTCCAAACTTTTTCTAGTTCCCTGCACAGTGCCCATTTACTGCTAAAGAGCTAACTGTTAGATCATTTTTACATGCCTGAAATCAAACGGCAGCAGAAACTCTTATCTTGTCCTGTAATTCTTTAAAAGGACAAAGATCTTGAAATCTAGTCAGTTTAAAATAAAATGGGAGAGTTTTTCACTGGTGCAACCCCACATTAAAAGAAAGTCAATGTTTGTAATTTTCAAACCCTTTCTTTTTTGGTGGAAAAAGAGTGCTTCTCCCCCACTGCTGTCCAATTCCCACATAAACAAGAGGGGGAAATGGACTACAGTGAAAATGACTACAGAGCAACAGTTCTCGAACTTTAGGAACCCGAGTACCCCAATTTTGATTTAAAAATTTGAGACCCTCCAAACCCCCACCCCACCCCAACTCCACACCTTCTCCAAGACCACACCTCACCTCTTCCCACCCTCTGCCCCTCCTCTTTCCACCTCCTCCCCCAAGCACGCCCTATCCCTGCTCCTTCCCCTCCCTCCCAGTGCCTCCTTCACCCCACTGAACAGCTGTTCTGCAGCATGCAGGAGGTGCTGTGAGGGAGGGGAACGAGGAGGAGTTGATCAGCGGGGCCAGTGGCCCCAGACATGATTCACTGACTTCCTGGAGGACCCTCATGGACCTCCAGGGATCTGTGGATCAGTTTGAGAAACCCTGCTATAGAAAAATGCTGTCAAATGCACAAAACAAAAAACCTGATGTTTCATTTATAGCTATGTTGAATGTAACTTGTAAGAGAAGGTAAAATGTTCATATATGCATGATTTGAAGTTTGCGTCCCTTTAAGAAATATTTTCATTTACAAGTATGCCTCTGAAGTGCCTTATTGAAAACTCAGTTTTATAAAAACACTAAGACTTTTTTCCTTGAAAGTATTAGAAGTATGGTTAATTATTCTAGCATTACCTATACAGTCTGTTAAATGCAAGATATGTAGGTTAGGCGTTCAAACACATATGCAAAAATAGTCACACTAAACTAAAAAGCTAGCAAAGTAACCTAGCAAATATTTTACAGAACAAACTGCAATACAATACAATAGCTTTTGTGTTTCACACACCTTTCCTGCTGCATGTCGATCTCCTTTAAAAATGATGCTTTCCTCATTTACTGGAGGTAGGCCTTTCAGAGATTCAATTATTACTAAAATACAAGAAGATTTAAAATATATTAACCTTTAAAAATGTATTTAAACAAATTTTAACAAGAAGCAGTAATTGCAAATAATAAAGAGCATGTTTAATTACGAAACAACTTTAAGAAATAAAATTTGTGGATGAAACACCAATGCATATTTGTCATGAGATATACATACATTAAACTGTATTTGAAATACAGTTTCACCCTTATACATGTAATATATCAAAATGTATTTGTTTGCCGTATCAGATTTTATTAGCAAGATGAGGAGTTATAAAAGCACCCACCCAAGAAAGAACAATAACTCCAAGGTTATATAATAAAACCTCTCTTGCAATACTGCAAGAATGACACACTGATGGAGATTCTAGGTAGGAAGAAGAGAAAAGGAAAAGTTATGTACAGGACCAATATTTATATTAGACCTTCATGGGGGAGGGAGATGAATGAGAAGAAATTAGTTCAGATAGAAATTTTTAAAAAGGAACAAAAACAATAGAATAGTTTCACATACTAGGAGCCATCATAGGTACGCAAAACTTGCCTTCTGGCCCAAAATAATGTGGATCCCCTAAAAGCTTCTCATCTTTCAAGTGAGAGCAGCGGGATTATATGAAAAAGTAGCAAGTCACTAGTTATCACTAAGTATAATTTGACCCTGTCAAGTTTGTGGAGAAAGTGGTTTGCTGGTTTAGATTTACTTTTGGATGCAATCGTTCAGAAGACTGAAGTTATGTCCTGGACTATGGGTCTTTAGCATGTTTCAAAGACTGTTCAAAGTGTGTTGGTTTGTTGGGTGGGTGGAGGTGGGTTTGTTTTGGGTAATTTTTGGTTTGTTTTAAAGAAAAACACAATTTGGCTAACTACAGTGATAAATCCTAGATCAGAATGACCAAATAATACAGATTAAATGCACAACAATTGCATAGTACACTATTTGAGTTGCACTCAATCTCCACCATCTTTGCCCAGCCAAAATTGAAATATCAGTCCCATGAACACAGCAAAAGTTGTTAGCTTCTCTACAAAGTTAGTTTGTTCTTGCTTCAAAGATACTGGGCCTTTGAAACTCAGCTGCAGTGAAAATATTTGAGCACAACTGCACAGCTAACAACTTCAAAGAACGGCTACTGTATGTATTATCGAGATATTTATAACTAATTTAAAACCATTATTTATAATTTTTAGAACCTTCCCCAAACCTATTATACTCTGTTTGAATTACAGGACCAGCTGCATCACCTGGTAGAGGATGTGTTAACAGCTTCTCTAAAAAAGAGAGTCACAAGAATCTTTTATAATTAAGTGCTCTTCAATCTAAGTATAGGGGTCACCACCAGCTGCCACTATGGTTTATTGTAAGTAGGGCCCTACCAAATTCACAGACCATGAAATCTGGTCTTGTGTGCTTTTACCCTCTACTATAATGATTTAAAATTGGGGGTCCTGATCCAAAAGGGATTTACATGGGGGTCACAGTATTGCCTCCTTACTTCTGCGCTTCCAGGTGCCCAGCTCTGAAGGCAGCGCCCTGCCAGGAGCAGCACAAAAGCAAGGTTGGCAATACCATACCATGCCACCCTTACTTCTGCACTGCAGCCTTCAAAGATGGGCTGCTGGAGAGTGGCAGCTGTTGACTGAAGGCCCAGCTCCGCAGGCAGCAGCGCAGAAGTAAGGGTAGCAATACCATACCATCGTTACTTCTGCACTGCTACTGAAGACAGCAGCTTCTGCTTTCCAGCTGCCCAGCTCTGAAGACAGTGCCACTGCCAGCAGCACCACAGAACTAAGGGTAGCAATGCTGCAACCCTCGCTATAACCACTGTGCGACCGCCCCATAACTCCTTTTTGGATCAGGATGCCTACAATTACACCACTGTGAAATTCCAGATTTAAACAGCTGAAATCATGAAATTTACAATTTTTAAAACCCTAGAACCATGAAATTGACCAAAATGGACCGTGAATTTGGTAGGGCCTGAATTATAAGTTATAAAATTTGAACATAGCTGTTAAAATACCATGTGAGTCTCTGAGGCTTGACAGCTGCTTCCTAGATACTGCTAGGCAAAATTCTCCAGCTTCAGTCCACTGAGCACACACACATCTACTTGAAGAATTATTAACTTTGTATGTTTTAAATTATGTACAAGTGCCATGGGCTTCAGGATAGTCACTTCTTGTTTATAAGATTGAACAAAACAGTTAAATGACTCAGTCTGAAAAGATGTGAAAGGCACTAACTTGTCCCCAGTGAAGTGAATGGTTGCCAGAGCATTTGCAGAAGAGAAGGTGTGCAGCAATTAAGTGCTAGAAATTTGCTGCATGGAAAAAAAAAAAAAAAGAGGGAAGGCTGCCTATAGGAAAAATAGTGTTCTGCAGACATCGTTATAGATCTAGGCCAAATTCTCTCTCTGGTGCTTGTGTTAACTTAATTTTTGGTTATAAGCATTATCATTTGAAGGCAGAACTGTGGATACATCTGTATTTTGTTTCTACTGAGTCAGTACATCTCAGTTAACTGTATATTTTTTAAAATAATGCTACCATCTTTTTCCTGCCTTTTAAAAAGGTCATCCCAATATCCTGTATTGTGGTTATCCTCCCTTCCAGCAAAGAACTAGACTTGTCAGAAGGGAAGCTAAGATGTGCCAAAACACTATGGCACAGAGGTTATAACTTCATGTTATGTTGTCGCTATAAATATGGAAGCCTTATTGCTTCCACACAGTGCTGCTGTTAAAGCTAATTGTAAAAAAGTGATTAGATTCCTGACAGAGAGCTATAATACTCCATAATTGATGGGAGCTTACTAGAGTGGTATAACTGAACAGGCACTGAGCAGTAGCTTTATTTAAAAAAAACAAAAAAAAAAAACAAAAAAAACCCGATTATAGCAATTCTAGAACATTTATGATACTGCTACCTTAAAATATTTAATGAACATACAATACCATAAGGTACTCTTCATGTACCTGAAAGCCATTACCTTGTACTGAGGTGTTTAGCATATGTTTAGAGCAGTACCAGAAACAAGCATTCTTAAAAGATATAACCACCTCAAAATGCATCAGGGATTATTTGTTTTTAAGAATTGGTATCAGATAGCCTAAAGGCTACTATTAAGACACCAGTATAAGAAGTAGAATATATGAGGAAAAAAGTTCCCTGGAATTGGACTTATAGCGCTTCCTTTAAAGATCTGTTTAGGATGGTGGGACACTAGCACCTCTAAGGGGAGGACCATGCAGACAGGACAGGCTCTCTCAAATATTAATACATTATAAAAACTGCTACAAAGTCATTGTTCTAACAGACCTATTCCTTTAAACACATATGCAAAAAATTCTGTTTTGAACACGGTTTGGTAGACAGGAAATAAGTCTACTGGATTCTTTTAATTAGGTTTTTTTTAATGTATTTTCATCTTTGAAGAAATGGAAGTTTATTCCTTTTGTAGTCTCTTAAAAAAAAAAGTTGATTGTATTCAAGGATTTTATTTATTTTTGCTGCTTTATTGCACAGAATTTAAGATCTGTTCCTTTATTCTGATTTATAGAAATTAGTGTTGATAGTTGCTGGCCCACAGAAAATCAATGGGCCTCCTGGGCACAACATTCAGGAATACTAAATCCAGACTCAACGGTAAATCGTCCCCTCTTGAGGCAGCATAATGCTCAATTAAACATTCTCATCGTCTCATCACCATTAATGTAGACTCTTGATCACTTAGGCCTTGTCCGCAGTAAAGCAGCTTTCTGCATTTTAACTCCCGATGCGTACACACTGCCACTCCACTTAGTGCGCAGAAACTGTACAGTTGCAGTGTTGTAAACAAAAAAAAGCCACCCCGATGAGAGGCGTACAGCGCTGCGGTGCCAGTGTAGACACCCTGGTCGATTACAGCGCTGCACCACAATGCCTGTTCTCACCTCTGGTCATCAGTTTGAACTTTACTGCCCTGCCTCAGGTGACAAACTGTGAGCCCCACACCTTAAATTCCTTGGGAATTTTTGAAAGTCCCCTTCCTGTTTGCTTGGTGATGTGTGTAGTGGTCTCAGCGCATCTTTCCAGGTGGCCATGCCTGCTCCACGCACCAGGCAATCCACTGCTTGGGGCAATATCAAGTTGCTGGACCTCATCAGCATTTGGGGAGAGGAGGCTGTCCAGTCCCAGCTACGCTGCAGCAGTAGAAATTATGATACCTATGGACAGATTTCATAGAATCATAGAATATCAGGGTTGGAAGGGACCCCAGAAGGTCATCTAGTCCAACCCCCTGCTCAAAGCAGGACCAAGTCCCAGTTAAATCATCCCAGCCAGGGCTTTGTCAAGCCTGACCTTAAAAACCTCTAAGGAAGGAGATTCTACCACCTCCCTAGGTAACGCATTCCAGTGTTTCACCACCCTCTTAGTGAAAAAGTTTTTCCTAATATCCAATCTAAACCTCCCCCATTGCAACTTGAGACCATTACTCCTCGTTCTGTCATCTGCTACCATTGAGAACAGTCTAGAGCCATCCTCTTTGAAACCCCCTTTCAGGTAGTTGAAAGCAGCTATCAAATCCCCCCTCATTCTTCTCTTCTGCAGACTAAACAATCCCAGCTCCCTCAGCCTCTCCTCATAAGTCATGTGCTCTAGACCCCTAATCATTTTCGTTGCCCTTCGTTGTACTCTTTCCAATTTATCCACATCCTTCCTGTAGTGTGGGGCCCAAAACTGGACACAGTACTCCAGATGAGGCCTCACCAGTGTCGAATAGAGGGGAACGATCACGTCCCTCGATCTGCTCGCTATGCCCCTACTTATACATCCCAAAATGCCATTGGCCTTCTTGGCAACAAGGGCACACTGCTGACTCATATCCAGCTTCTCGTCCACTGTCACCCCTAGGTCCTTTTCCGCAGAACTGCTGCCGAGCCATTCGGTCCCTAGTCTGTAGCGGTGCATTGGATTCTTCCATCCTAAGTGCAGGACCCTGCACTTATCCTTATTGAACCTCATTAGATTTCTTTTGGCCCAATCCTCCAATTTGTCTAGGTCCTTCTGTATCCTATCCCTCCCCTCCAGCGTATCTACCACTCCTCCCAGTTTAGTATCATCCGCAAATTTGCTGAGAGTGCAATCCACACCATCCTCCAGATCATTTATGAAGATATTGAACAAAACGGGCCCCAGGACCGACCCCTGGGGCACTCCACTTGACACCGGCTGCCAACTAGACATGGAGCCATTGATCACTACCCGTTGAGCCCGACAATCTAGCCAGCTTTCTACCCACCTTATAGTGCATTCATCCAGCCCATACTTCCTTAACTTGCTGACAAGAATGCTGTGGGAGACCGTGTCAAAAGCTTTGCTAAAGTCAAGAAACAATACATCCACTGCTTTCCCTTCATCCACAGAACCAGTAATCTCATCATAAAAGGCGATTAGATTAGTCAGGCATGACCTTCCCTTGGTGAATCCATGCTGACTGTTCCTGATCACTTTCCTCTCCTCTAAGTGCTTCAGGATTGATTCTTTGAGGACCTGCTCCATGATTTTTCCAGGGACTGAGGTGAGGCTGACCGGCCTGTAGTTCCCAGGATCCTCCTTCTTCCCTTTTTTAAAAATGGGCACTACATTAGCCTTTTTCCAGTCATCCGGGACTTCCCCCGTTCGCCACGAGTTTTCAAAGATAATGGCCAAGGGCTCTGCAATCACAGCCGCCAATTCCTTCAGCACTCTCGGATGCAATTCGTCCGGCCCTATGGACTTGTGCACGTCCAGCTTTTCTAAATAGTCCCTAACCACCTCTATCTCTACAGAGGGCTGGCCATCTCTTCCCCATTTTGTGTTGCCCAGCACAGCAGTCTGGGAGCTGACCTTGTTAGTGAGACAGTGCACAATGCATGACAGAAAGGGGCCATGACCGGGACACACTGCAGTGCAGGGTCAAAGAGAAGGAGCTGCGGAACACCTGACAAGGCATGGGAGGCAAACTGCCACTCCACCCACAAACTGCCAGTTCTACAAAAAGCCGGACCGTGATGCTGGGTGGCGACCCCACCTCCATTGCGAAGGCCATCGTGGATACTTCAGTGGCTTGCATGCCAGTCGAGAGTGGACCAAGCCAGGAGGAGCAAATCTTGGATAAGGATGTGGAGCAGGACCCAGAGGCAGAGGACGACTCGGAGGTCAGAGATGCATGCAGCTAGTTCTTTTCTACCCTGAAAGAGGCTAACAAGTCACAGCTGTCGGAGCTTGGCGAAGTGCAAACAGAACAGGAGGCCCCTGGTAAATGGCTTTGATTTTGGGAAAAAGTGAGTTGTTGGGGCGGGAGGTTGCAAAAAGCAGGCTAGTGTCTGTACGATGCACATACCACTACATGCCTAGTCTGAGCGGCGGAACAGGATGTTGATTGACTTCCTCACTTCACAGGAATCTGCTTCAGAAATCTCCATGAAACTCTCATGGAAAGACTGGGAAATCCGTTGTCACAGGTTCTTTGGCAGAGCTGCTTTGTTTCTTTCCCTATTAACGGTAACTTTCCTGCACCACTCTGCTGTCACTGGGCAGGGGGGTGGGGTACAACACCATTGCTGTACACAGGCGAGCCAAATAAGGGCCAGGGCGGACGCTGCAATCTTGGAGAAGACCCTTGCTTGATTTCCTGCTCACCCTCAGCAGGGAGATATCTTCCCTAATGAACACAGCCTGTGGAAAATGTGGGGACAGGAATGATTATCAGGCCCCCCTCTACAGTGCTAGCTCTCCCCAAGAGCCACATGCTCAGCATACAGTAGAGTCCTGGAACACTGATTTACCCTGCAGTTACTCACCATTTGGGGGGGGGGGGGTCTTGTGGCTCATGTGTGATTGCCTGGGGTCAGCCAGTTAGTGACAGGAATGTGAATAGTGGCTGTGTTTTACACCAGTGGTCTGCATGTTCTAAACAATACTGCTTGTGTAAAATGTTGCATTTTGGCTTCACAGAGATGATTTTGTGAGATCAGCCTCCCTCTTCGTTATTGCTGGCTGAATGGCTGTGCAGAATTAGAAAGTGGCCACGAAAAACTAGAGGACTTTCTGCGTGATGTCATGATGCACTCCGAAGCTGAAAAACAAGAATTGAAGTGACGCGACAGTGAGAAGAGGGACCAAAGGGAGAAAGCGGCACACCAGAACAAAGCCATGACGCGGCTCTTAAACATTATGGAAGGCCAAGCGGACACGCTCTAGGCGCTATTAGCACTGCAAACCGAGCAGCTCCACTCCCGACCTCCCCTGCAGCCATTGTCACAAAACTCTTTCCCATGCGCCGCCGCCCCTCTCCCCCCTCCCCCCCAAGACACCATGAACTCACTCTTATCAAGATCGGGGCTCCAGTCTGTACCTGATGCATTCTACTCCTGCCCCATCAAAGCCCAGCCTTGCAGACTCCCAGTACCCACCGCATTCAACACCCAGCCCTCTGCAGTTTAGTCCTGCTGAAGTACAGTACCCACTGCACTGTACTCCAAAGGACAAGGTTGGATACGATACCTGGACATACACAAATCTTTAACCATCCCAGGACCCCACCTCCCCGTGGGACCTTCCCCTCCCCCATACCCTTCAGTGCTGATGTGTTATTTTGTTTCTCTCCCCCCTCTGGTTGTTTTTTAATAAAAAAATTGTTTTAGTTTGAAAGCAATCTTCATTCCATTAATTGAAAGCAAACAGAGCCCTGCAAAGCAACAGGCAATTTTCTTAAACCTTCACAGTGCATTGTCCCCACCAATCACAATCATCTCCTAGCATTACAAGCACTTAACTCCCGAGCATAGCAACAATTATTAGTGGCTTTCAGTTTCAATTTGCATCCCTGGATCCTTATGGCTCCACGCTGTGCCCCTCTAATAGCCCTGGTCTTTGGCTATTCAAACTCAGCCTCCAGGTGCTGAGCCTCAGCAGTCCAGCCCTCAGTGAACCTTTCACCCGTCCGTTCACAATTATGGCGCGTACAGCATACTGCTATAAGCATTGGAATATTGTCATCGGCCAAGTCCAGCTTCCCACATAGGCAGCACCAGCGGACCTTTAAACAGCCAAAAGCATACTCAGTCATTCTGCACTTGCTCAGCCCATTGTCGAACTGCTCCTTGCTGCTGCCAAGGTGCCCCATGTATGGCTTCATAAGCTATGGCATTAAGGTTATAGGCAAGGTCTCCCAGGATCACAATGAGCATTTCGACTTCCCCTATGGTGATCTTCTGGAAGAAAGTCCCTGCTTGCAGCTTCCTGAATAGGCCAGTGTCCTGAAAGATGCATGCGTCATGCACTTTTCCGGACCAGCCTGCATTAATGTCCGTGAAACGCCCACGGTGATCCACAAGCACCCGGAGAACCATAGAGAAATACCCCTTCCAATTAATGTACTTGGTAGCTAGGTGATCTGGTACCAGAATTGGAATATGCGTGCCATCTATTGCTCCCGCACCGCCCCCTGCCCCCCCACGCTCCCCACACACAGTTAGGGAAGCCCATTTGTGCATAGCCATCCACAATGTCACACGCTTTTCCCAAAGCCACGGTCTTTTGGAGCAGGATGCAGTTAATGGCCCTGCACGCCTCCATCAACATGAGTCCAAAAGTCGACTTTCCCACTCCAAACTGGTTAGTGACCGATTGATAGGAGTCTGGAGTAGCCAGCTCCCACAGTGCAATTGCCACGCCCTTCTGCAATGATAGGGCAGCTCCGATTCTCGTGTCCTTCTGCCGCAGGGCTGGGGCAAGCTTATCACATAGTCCTATGAATGTGGCTTCCCTCATCCAAAAGTTCTGCAGCTACTGCTCATCACCCCAGATGTGCATGACAGTGTGATCCCACGCCTCAGTGCTCGTTTCCCGAGCCCAAAAGCAGCGTTCCATTGTGGTCAGCACCTCCATGAATGCCACAAGCAATCTCGTGTCGTAGTTACCATGTGTGGCGAGATCAACGTCCAGCTCCTCTTGCCTTTGTAGTTGAAGGAATACCTCCACTGCCACTTGTGACGTGTTAGTGAGAACGAGCAGCATACTGGTCAGAAGTTCGGAAGCCATTCCTGCAGTCCAAACAGGCAAAGCGTGCCGTACACAAACTGTTGAAAGATGGTGCCAAATGTAGACAAAAGCACAGGGATTGCTGGGAAGCGAAGAAATGCATCACAGGTATTGGGACAGCACCCAGGATGCCCCGCAACCCCCTCTTAGCGGCAGAAAAGGAAGAGATGCTCTGTGGGATAGCTGTCCAGAGTGCACCACTCCAAATACCGCTGCATGGGCCACAAGTGTGAACACGCTCTTGCGCAGGCAGCTGCCAATGTGAACACACAACAGCACTTTCCCTTCAGTGCTTTCTGAGCAGTGATGTAACTGCCAGCGATGCAACTGTCAGCGTAGACATACCCTTAACGTCACTGCAAAACTTCACTAAACATTTCTAAGCAGCAGCATTGTTGGTAATTTTTGCAATGGGACTTTAAACAATAAAGTGTCCCAGTAGGCTAATTTAGTAAAACTGCTATAAGTACAGTGTGTTTCTCACTGTTAGATGTCTAACTTATCAACCAAGTCTGCAAGCATGCTACCATAAGACTACCCCACTTATTCAATCTCTGGGGGTGTAGAAAAACTGAACTACCTTCAGTTCTCTCATAAGAAGCCAAAGTAAACAGTAAATTAAACTTACTGGAAGTTTGTGCTTAGTTCAAACTCACACAAGGGAAGACACCTTAAAAAAAAATTCACATATGCCTTTTTGCTCCAACGTAAACTTTCCCCACCCCTCCATGTATTCTGCAGCAAAACAAACCCAAGTTCTGTGGCAGTCGGAACACAGCAGGCCAGAGGTTCTACAGCAGCTTTAGGTACATTTTAAAATGGAGGTTTTATTGTACTATTTATTTTCCACAGTAGTTATTTATTCTAACATTAAAAATTAGTTTACTACTGTGATAAGTGTGGAAATTTTTGGTAACATTTTTATAGCCATAGCCTCAATCTACCCATCCATATTGTCCTGCTATACACCGACTGTCACGGAGGGAGCAGGGGGCAGTAAGGGATGGGGATGGTTATGTCACATATTTGAGTTGGTAAGAAGGAGCCATCAACAACTGAATGGAATCAGAACATAAGAATGGAGAATCTGGAAGAGACAACAAGACTCTCAATGACTGAACATTAATGATTAACATCTGGAAAGCCAAAGCAGGCTTAATGTGTGAACAGTGGTTACGAACAAGAAATAAAGGAATGAAGTGTCAGGTGGCTGTTAAGAACTGGGCTTGGGAGTTTGGGACACAGAGGGTATGTCTGCACAGCAATATAAGCATAGGGTTAGTGGGACTTGAATCAGAAGACCCAAGTCTAGTAACCATATCCCAGAGTCCCTAGCACCCACCTCCCAATGAAATGTGGCTGCTCTAGCTCTAGGACTGTGATATACGGTGAGAAAAACTTTGAGCAGTAAAGTGCAAGTTACAGGAAGTTTGATCTGCTCACTCACACAGCCTGCTGAGCAGTCACTTTGGTCTGTGCACTTTCAGCTACTGAAACCAGCAACATGGAGAAGGTGCCTTTTGATGAACTTCTCTTGCTTGTGCTTTCACTTGTGCGTCAGGAAACTGGTAGAGCATTCGTGAGGCACTGGTAGCCCTTTAAGTGGCATTTTATGTCACACCAAAAGGTACGTGACCGAGGCGGCAGCAGAATACCACCCCCACCATAGACTCTTACTGGCAGATGCTATAATTGGCATAGCCGCTGATGCCATCTTACACAGACCACCACTTCTGGCACAGGGCCACAAGCACAGATTGGTGGGATCACATCATCATGGGATGACCAGCAGTGGGTCCAGAACTTTTGGATGAAAAAAGCCAAAATTCTGGAGCTTTGTGAACAGCTTGTCCCCATCCTCCAACGTAAAGACACACCGCTGAGGTCACCTTTGCCAGTCCAAAAGTGGGTTGCTATAACTGTCTGGAAGCCGATTACCCAACTGCTACAGGTCCATTGCCAAACAGTTTGGGGTTGGAAAGTAGATGGTGGGTAAGGTAGTCATGGAGGTTTCTGAGGAAATCAGGAGTCTGGTTTATCCCCAAGGAGACAGGCATTAAAGATATTCCTGAGGAAATTACCGATTTTGAGGGAATGGGGTTTCCTAATTATGCCAGGCTTATCGAGAGGACTCATGTGTCCACAGTTTGCCCTCCTCAAGAACCACATGAGTACATAAATAGCATTGTTATGCGGGCACTAATAGACCATAAAAGCATTTTTATGAAAGTCAACATGCGCTATATAGGAAAAGTTCACAATGCCAAACTGTACTCTTATTTTAGAGGCCCTGGAAAAAAAAAAAATAAAGGCTTAAGTAGCAGTTGTAGAATGGCTGTTGAATGTGCTTTTGGCAGATTAAAGTCACATTGGAGGGGTCTACAAACCCATTTGGATGCCAATGTCATTAATGTTGTCCACATTGTCACTTGCTGTGCTCTTCACAACCTTTGTGAAGCCAGAGGTGAGCCATTTCCTCCTTAACAGACCTATGATAGCAAGGGGACACTGGAACAGTACCCTCAACCAGAAAGTACAGCCACCACTGTGGGAACTGGTTGCAGCTAAGCAGCAGAGGTCAGAGGTGCTTTGTGTTCTCACATTATGGACTTTAATGTCCTAATGGAAGAGGGGGAATAGTACCTGTATGAATGTGCTTGGAGGGGAGTGGGCTTCATTACCATGCAATATAAAAGTCAATGACACAAATAATGAATTTGGTGAGGGGGATGGGGTAGCAGAATGGCTGTACAGACCATATTTATTGAAATATGAATCGCTGTACCTAGCTAAATAGAGGAATACTGCTCACTAATGTTTAATTGCTCCTGAACATTTTAAGCTGTATTAACTCAAATCATGATTGCAATGTGTGATGCAGTGATAATAAACTTACTTGAAAACATAGCACGCTTTATTTGTAAAAATGTCTTAAAACAGTAAAAACAGCCTTGGGCAGATCCACAAAAAAGGACCCAACACAATCTACTTCTACATGTCCCCAGGCCCCACATTCTCCTTTCCCTTCTTTACATATTTTCTCCTCACTTGACAGCAGGGGAGATGGATGGAGGTTTCCACTGGAAAGGGGTTGAAGAAGAAAGGCTGCATGGTGTGTAGTTGTCCTGCCCCGCACCTCATGACTCCTGAATGCACAAGCTGCCCCAAAATGGAGATATCCAAGCTACTGCTGGTATCTTGCAGGGTGATCATGCCATGGTGTGGGGGAGGCAGCAGGAGCTGGTGCTCTTGCAGTCATTATGGACAGGAGTTGCTGAACAGTTCTCTCCGTTGAGCTCTGTCCTCTTCCCTTAGCTGCCATTCCTGTTCCAAGAACAGATTTGCAAGTGCCTGCTCCCTCACTGAAACCCTGTCTTCCATTTGGGCAGCAAAGGTTAGCCTTTCCTGCTGCCTGTCAGCGTGCCATTGTTCCAGTCTTTCAGCTCTTTTCTTCTGGTACTGGACCTGCTGGTCTACCCTCTCAAGAACATCAATCATAACGTCATCGTGGAAACACTTCCTTTTGGAATCATCCATGAGGATACGTTGGGCCGTGGATCAAGTTCCTGAAGAACAGCAGGCAACATAGCTTGAAGGTCCTGAAACAGGACAAAGAAACAGCGGGTTACTGTCTAAACTAGCTTTGTGCAGGAGCACAGAATTAATGGATTGTGGAATCTGAAGGACATAAAAGGTAACATTTCTAAAGCGAACCAACACATTGTGAAGGGGATACCTCATACTGCCTCCAGACATAGCCAAGTTTATTGCAGTGCGAGATGCAGAAACAGTGGTAAGTTTAAAACTAATTTTTTCTGTTTCAAAAAAAAAATTGTAACTTAGTGCCATATTTGGGTGGGCAGAAAGGGGTATAGTGCCTTTGCTACAAAAAGGCTTTTTCTGACATTTCAGGCCTTTCATATTTTGGAAGACAACTGTTTTTGTGGTGATCTATTGGCAGAGGGAGATGTTATTCCAAGCTGGTGGATGGAGACCTGCAATGTATACAGCTCATTTATTTAAACATATAGTGACTGAGCAGCACATTTGTGAGTGGAATGCATTGGTCAGCTGTATGGGGGGGGCCTGGAAAATATGCCTTTCCCCACAATGTAGGTAACTATCTGGAGTTTCTGCTTCAGGAAAAGTTTGCTGCTATTAGCAACCAGGTTTGGGTCAGAATCCATGAGGGAATTAACACGATGCTGTGTTTACTCATTTAACAGCTTGTACCATTATTGCTGCATGCAAAACACACTGAAATCTGCAGCTTTTCTCCACCCCACATCCGGCACAGTTCTGGGGTGAAACATGACACTACACTCATACTTTGGAGACATGATTTTGTGACCCACAGACTGCATGGATTACCTTTAATTGAATGGACTAGATTTGGAAATAGAATACTGTTTCCCAAACACACACAC
Source organism: Dermochelys coriacea (assembly GCF_009764565.3). Classification (NCBI taxonomy): domain Eukaryota; kingdom Metazoa; phylum Chordata; order Testudines; family Dermochelyidae; genus Dermochelys; species Dermochelys coriacea. The sequence continues at coordinate 67,623,357 of NC_050071.1, forward strand.
ACAGTTCACAAGTGGCTCAGTAGACCCAGGAGGAGCGATTACAGAGTCGCAAACTTATTACTGAAAGGAAAACAAGAATGACCCTAGCCAACAACTGTGACATAGTTAAAATAACTTTCAGCTGTCTATGAACATTTGAAATTCCAAGTCACCATTTTGAACTCCATTTGGGGGACTAGGGGGGGAGACATCTAGGTGCTGTTATACAGTCAGCCATTAGTAACTGAACACCAGTAGCCAAGCCTTATTTTTGCATTGCTTCTTACAGCAGAAACCTCTCCCACTACTGTAATAATAAACTTTACATTTGAGTCACACTTACTGGGCTCTGGGGTAGCGTCTGTCTCCATCAGGTTCTCTGCAGGTTTGTCAGTGGGCTGTTCCTTGTCAGGGATGGAGAATGGTAGAAAGCAAACAGTTCTTCCAAGTAGGGTCAGAGAATTTGCTGTTGATCCTGATCCACAGCCTGCTCTGGGATTTTTTTTCATTAAAAAGGAGAGAGTCTATTCAAGCTCCTCACTGGGAGCCTGTTGCTGGCTACCATCAGTTCCCATGCTGCATTCAGGGGCCAGCAGGAGATACCCCTGCTGACTAAGTCATCATGAAGCAGAGTGGACTCTGTGCTGGGTGCAGTGTCCAAAACCCATAGACGACATAAAATGGGCATGTTGTTGATGAGTTGCCTGAGGTGTGGTTCTTGTCCCTAGTCTTCCAGTACTCACTCTTCAGCCTCTTAATACGCTCCCTGCACTGGACACTTGTCCAAAAAAAAAAAAAAAAAAAAAAAATCTGTAGAGCTGCCAGTTTTTTAAGCTATCTTCTGGTACGCATAGTCAGACCTGGCACTTTTGCTGAAGTCCACAATTTTACTGGCCACCAAATCTGGTTGTGTTCTCGTGACCATGAAGCAGCTCGCTTTGCAAAAGGTTTGATCAGTTCGCTCTCCATTGCAAACCCAGGAGGCTCTCTGATAGTATGCTTACAGACTGATGATCAGAAAAGAATGGGCAACGCCAACCTGAGCTGCTGCTGTTTGCAAAGTGGGGGTGGCTTCTTGTTTTCAATAGAGTGGATTGTAGATTCTTGGGATAGGGAGGACGAAGGAAGTTATCCCATAGAATTGTGGGATTCTGGCTAACTCCCAGGACCCGAGTCAAACAGGGTTGCATTTACACTGCAAAGCAATAGGACTCGAACCCTGTATCCTGGCTTAACTCCAGTTCAGACCCTCCAGCCCTGCGACCCTCGATCCAAGGTTAGCACAACTGCAGTGCAGATGCAAGAGGAGTTAGGCTGGAGCCCAGGCTCAAGAATGGGCTTACATTGCAACGTAGACATATCCAGAGACAGATATTGGGAAACACCACAGATCTCAGAAGAGAATGGAATCTTGGGACCATTGCTACCAATATGGATTCTGACTTAGACTTGGTTTTAACCTTAGACTTGCTCACCTAAGGTCTGCCATATGTTCTATTCCAGTTGACTAATAAATGCCATCTTGTTTTGAAAAGGCTGCCTGCTTCACTGCAAATACTTTGCTGGTTGCATTGCTCCTTCAGAAGGTACAGCCTCTCTCAGAAGTCTGATTTCAGTTGGACTTTGTTGAAAGCAACAGTAAGAAGCGGGTGTGCTACAGCCCAAAAGTTCAGACTCAGAATCGGGGGCTGCATGACTCGAACTGAAAGAAGTATGGCCCCTTTGGGCCTCACACACTGAAAAATAGGGTTGCTCCAATCCCTTTAAATCTGCGACGTATACATTTTACTTTTCAGTGCACCACAAACTTTTGTATTTACAATGAATCGTTACATTGTAGACAATATGAAGTTGGATGCTTTGCCAGTGTGGCAGGGGCAATGTAGACTTTAGTATCCAAAAGGAAGGACACAGTTTGAGATTGTGGGATAAACAAACTACCTGAAGGCAAGGCCATAGGAAGAAAGCCCATTCCCAGAAGAATTAAAAGGAAAGAAAAACAGAGGTGCAGAGAGGTAGTGACATGCCCATGCCTCACAGCAGGTCAGTAGCAGAGATGAGAACCTAAGACTTGATTTAAATTCTTTATACAAATGATACCTTGCTTAAATTATGTGAAATGCTAACGGCTAAAGTGATAATTGAAACAGTTGACTCACATTGCCATTATAATGTTTCAGAACTGACAACCAATTGAGATTACTGGGCCAGTTCACACATCTCAACTATTACATAAGGCAGTCTGCAGACTCAGGGCATGGGGCAAGCTCATCACATAGTCCTATGAATGTGGCTTTCCTCATTCAAAAGTTCTGCAGCCACTGCTCGTCATCCCAGATGTGCATCACAACGTAATCCCATCACTCAGTGTTTCCCGAGCCCAAAAGCAGCGTTCCCGTGGTCAGCGCCTCTGAGTTCTACAAGCAATCTCGTGCCATAGCTAGTATGCATGGAAAGATCAATGTCACACTCCTCTTGCCTTTGTAAGAAATAATTCCACTGCCATTCATGACATCTTAGCAAGAGCGAGCAGCATACTGGTCAAGAGTCCTGAGCTCTGAACAGTCTGAGACCTGGGCTATTAGAGGGACACAGCACAGGGCCGTAAGGATCAGGGATTCCTTGAGGCAGCAATTGGAAGCTGAAAGCCACTGAAAGCAGCTGAAAGCCAATATTTGTTGCTATGCTCGGGAGCGTAGTGCTTGTAATGCTAGAAAGTGATTGGTGCAGACAATGAAATATGTGGGTTTAACATAATTCTATGTTGCTTTGCAGGGCTCTTTTCGCTTTCAATTAATAGAATAAAGATTGCTTTCAAACCAACACAATTCTTTTATTAAAAGACAACCAGAGGAGAGAGTCAAAACAAAAAAAAAATCAACAGCAGTGAGGGGGATGGGAGAAGGGAAGGTCCCAAGATAGGAGGGGTCCCAGGATGGCTACAGACATGTGTATGTCCAGGGATCATATCCAACTTTCTCCTTTGGAGTACAATGCAGCAGGTACGGTACTTCAGCGGGGCCAAACTGCAGAGGGCTGGGTGTTGAGTCCAGTGGGTAGTGGGAGTCCGCAGTGCTGAACTGTGAGTGGGGAAGAATGGAATGTAGCGGGTATAGACTGGAGCCAGGAGGTTCAGGGGGGAGGGGAGGTAGGGGGGTGGGAAGAGAGAAGCATGGGAAAGTTTTGTGACAGCAGCTGCAGGGGAGGGCAGGCATGCATGGAGCTGCTCGGTTTGAAGAGCTAGTATTGCCTGGAGCGTGACTGCTTGGTGCTCCATAACCTTTAAGAGTCGCTCTGTGGCTTCATTCTGTCATGCTGCGTTCTCCTTTCGGTCCCTCTTCTCACTGTCCAGCCACTCCTTCAATTCTTTTCTTGGAAGCAGAGTGCATCATAACATACAGAAAGTCCTCCTTAGTTCTTCTTGACCACTTTCTAATTCTGCACAGCCGTTCAGCTGCTGATAACAAAGAGGGAGGCTGGGCTCCCAAGGTCATCTCTGTGAAGTTTAAACTCAACATTTTACAGAAGCAATACTGTTTGCAACACAGAGAACATTGATTCAGTGATTTAAAAACACAGCCAGTACTCGTACACCTGTCACTAACTGGCTGACCCAAGGCAAGCACACATGCCACAAGACCCCCAAAATGGCGAGCAGCTGCAAGGACAGGGTAAATCACTCTTTCCCAACCCTGCTGTACACTGGGCATGTGGCTCTTAAAGAGCCAGCATTGTAGGGGGGAGGCCTGATAATCATTCCTCTCCCCACACTTTCCACAGGATGTGATCATTATGGAAGATATCTTGCTGCTGAGGTGAGCAGGAAATCAAGGGAGGGTCTTCTCCAAGACTGCAGCTTCTGCCCTGGCCCCTATGCAGCTCGCCTGTGCGTGGCAATGGTCCGCCCCCCTCCCCCCGGCCCCCGACAGCACAGTGGCGCAGGAACATTACCGTTAATGGGGCAAGAAACAAAGCAGCTCTGCTGAAGAACCTTCAGCAGCGGATCGCCCAGTATCTCCAGGAGAGTTTCCTGGAGATCCCCGTGAAGTGAGGGATTCAATCAACAGCCTGTTTCACCGCTCAGACTAGGCATGCAGTGGGAGACAAGCCTGCTTTTTGCAACCCTCCTGCCCCCAACAACTCACTTCAGCAATTCCCAAAATCAAATCCACTTACCAGGGACCTCCTCTCCTGTTTGCGCTTCACCAACATCTGACAGCTATGACTGGCTAGTTGCGTCCAGGATAGAAAACAGCTCCTGGCTGCATTTCTCTCTGACATCTGAGTCATCCTCTGCCTCTGGATCCCCCTCCACATCCTCATGCAAGATTTCCTCCTCCTGGCTCTGTCCACTCTCAACTGGAATACAAGCCACTGAAGTATCCACAGTGGTCTTCGCAGTGGAGGTGGGGTCGCCACTGAGTATTGTATCCAGCTCTTTGTAGAACCGGCAGTTAGTGGGCACAGTACCAGAGCAGCAGTTTGCCTTCCATGTGCCTTGTGGTAGGCGTTCCACAGCTCCATCACTTTGACCCTGCACTGCAACGTGTCCCGGTCTTGGCCCCTTTCTGTCATGCATTGTGAAATCTGTCCATAGATATCATAATTCCTACGGCTGGAGTGCATTTGGGACTGCACAGCCTCCTCTCCCCAAACACTGATGAGGTCCAGCAGCTCGACATTGCTCCAAGCTGGGGATCGCCTGGTTCGTGGAGCAGGCATGGCCACCTGGAAAGATGTGCTGAGACCACTGCACGCACCACCAAGCAAACAGGAAGGGGACTTTCAAAATTCCAAAGGAATTTACAGGGTGGGGATGATGGTTGGTCACCTGAGGGCACAGCCATAGAGTTCAAACTGATGACCAGAGAGGTGAGAACAGGCATTGTGGGACACCTCCTGGAGGCCAATCGCAGCACTGTAGCCCCGGCGCAAAAAGCTGTACACCTGTCATTGGGGTGTTTTTTTTTTTTTAAAGTGTTACAACTGCGCAGTTTCTGCAACTAAATGGCATGGCAGCGTGTACACTTCAGCAGAAAACTGATTTACTGCTCAGAAATTTGTCAAGGTAGATAGGGCCTCAGGAATACACCACCCACCCCTGTACTGGTTTACATTTGGAAGGTTCCTTTGAAGCCATAAGGACTATAAACTTAGGCCAAAATTTTAAAAGTCTGTAAAATCAAGCCATGTCTAGACTAGAGAGTTTACAGCAGCATAGCTGTACCGATGCAGCTTCACCACTGTAAGATCTCCCACGAAGCCACTCTATGCCAGTAGGAGAGAGCACTCCCATCCATATAATTAAACCATCGTCAATGAGTGGTGGTGGTGGCGGCGACAGCTACTTTGGCAGGAGAGTGTCTCCCGCTGACATAGCACTGTCCACACCAGCACGTCTGTCGGTGTAACTTATGTCGCTCAGGGGTGTGTAAGTCATACTGACAAAAGTGTGAGTGTAGACATAACCTCAGTCTCTTAAAATTTCATGTAGACAACTAAAGATAAGTGATTCTCAGAAAATAAGCAACTGAGGGAGAGAGATTAGGCCCCATTTTATTCCTTTTACTTCCTTCCAGAGGATCTGTATCACGGTGACTATCGTTCCAAGCGAGGACAACTGAACTCAACTTCCTCCCAAGATTCATTTTGACTCCTTTGAACAGCTAGAAAAATGCAAGGGGACTGCATGAACAGTTCCTTCCTTTCTCCCAGTAACTTCTGTCACAGTTTAAATTTGGTTCCTAATAAAAGAGGTTGTCAGGTTCAAATTCATTTAAAAAGAAAAAACAGTGGGTTTCCTTATCTATTACCAACAAAAATTTAGATTCAAATAAATGTTAAGTGATCTAATTTATTTTTTGGATTTCACTCAAAGGAAGAAAAAACTACTAGTCAATTTCAGGCTTGTTTAAAGTGAGTTTTAATTCCTGGTTTTCAAAGGTGATAGGCTTCTGCAACAATTAGGTCTGAAATATTTTTAAAGGAATAATGTGCTCCCACAAATAAGCTTTAAGTTATTTTTTTAAATAAGATTTCATAGAAACATTTATTTAATGTCATGTGCTTAGAAGTATGATTTCACAAGATCTACATTTGGGACCTATGTGGACATGAAATATCCCTTTAATATAAACTGCCTGTATCTATGCTTTCATCCACTATACTTCACAATCCCACGTGGGCTCACCCTGCAAACAGCACAATACATGAAGCATTTCTGCACTTTAATCATGCTCTATCCTATGACTGCTGGCACTGGCAACCAATACCTGGGTCAAGGTGCCAGGAGCTAAGTAATAAAAAATGTGAAAAGGATGAACAAATGCACAGTGCAAACGCTGCGGGAAAAACACAAGGTTGTTTCTCTATGACCATATTCTGAAGGAGAGAGGAGAAAGCATTCTGGCCTGCATTGCTATAGAATGTTGAAGGCTTTCCTTCACCGTCCTATACACCTTCTAAGGGTATGTCTTCACTACCAACGTTAAAGCATAGTCGTGGCACCAGCACTGGGGGAGAGCTCTCCCAGCACTGTAAAAAAAACCCACCCCCATGAGTAGCAGCAGCTCCCAGCACCAGTGCACTGTCTACACTGCCACTTTACAGCGCTGAAACTTGTATCGCTCAGGGGGGTGTTTTTTCATATCCCTGAAGCGAGAAAGTTTCAGCACTGTAAAGTGGCAGTGTCGACAAGACCTACAACAATTTAAACATAACACGTGACTAAATCAAACCAAAACTCATTTTAAAGTGAGAACTTTTGCTCCATGATTTTCCTGAGCTTGTCACCTTACCCTTTCACCAAAAAACACAGCCAACTTGACACCTTGTTCCTTTGTCTATTGCTGTTATCATGCTGTGTTCACTTGGTCAATGTCCTTTGGCTTCCCAATTATGTGTTAATGTTTGGTCACTGAGGGTATGTCTACACAGCAAAGAAAAACCTGCTGTTTCGTTGCTGTGTAGACATCCAGGTTCAGGCTGGAGTGCAGGCTTTGGGACCCTCCCACTCTGCAGGACTTGTCTTTTGCTGCGTAGACATATCCTGAGTTTCAAAATTGTCTCTTCCAGAGTCTCCATTCATATATGCTGATTCTGTTCAGCTCTTGATGGCACTTTCACACTAAATCAGACAGTGACTTAACAATACAATAGCCACAGAGGCGCATTCTGCAGAAGTAATGGACAACCTACCCTAATTCTCAGTTACTGAGGGACAATCTCCACTCATTGATATATTTTGCTTTCCTCAACCAAATCTCTGTACAACTTCTCATGAGTAATGTACCCGAATACTTGGATACTAATATCACAACTGTAGTCTTAAATTTATTCACCTAAATTTTAGTTATTGCTGATTATGTACTCTATCATATGACTTTTAAAAACAAAACATTTGTGGATAATCTAAGCACTATACCCAGATGTACAGACACTTTTCTCAACCTATGTATTACATAATTTTTTTTTTTTAACATTAGCTTTAATAAAGTGTTTCTGTTCAGTAGAATAGTTTGCATTCAATGCCCTACCTTCTTTTCCCTTACATTCTGCAAGTCAATGGAAATGGAGTACTGCCTTAAAAAGTGTGATAGTGGCAATAAACACCGTTCCCAAAATACTAACAACAACAACAACATACAGACCCACACCCCTATATATATCCTTCAATTCTAGTACACGGATATGCAGCTTCTTTTCCAAGTGGTTCCAGTTCTCATGAATACATATATAAATGTATTTTCATTTAAACAAAATAAGAGAATTATATCTTGCTTACCCAACTGCTCAATAATGCTTGAAACTGTCCCAAAGGGCTTCAACTCAACATCCTCAGGCAGAATTATTGTCAAATCTTCAACAGGAGGTGGTCCCTGCTAATACAGAAGTAATTAATTTTCAAAATATAATACTTTGTGGTTAGACATACCCTGCCAACCACTGAGGAATGATTTTAAACATTTACTTTTGTAGTTCAAGAAAAAAGTTATGGCTAATTTTTAGTAATAATTCATTCTAATAAATGGCATTCAAACAAAATTGTTCAAATTAAAGAGAGCTGAAATTACATCTGGAGAAATGTTATTTTACGTATTTTTTAAATACTTCCACACCACGGCACAGCTGCATGACATCTAAGACAGTTTTACTCAGAGAAGATTAACTTGAACAGTTAAGAGAAATTTGTTTTTAAACTTTACTTTCTGACATGAATTTTTAGATGATTATATAATCATATCCATGTAAAACACTGGAAAATATTTCTGTAGCAGCAGACAAAAATGGTATTAAATGCAGCACAGCAGAGATTAAAAAATCTGATATAACAGCATGGAGAAGAGTGTATTAAACCTAAAAATTATTGAATTATATAGGATACTAGTACTGCAATAAATTAAGCCTTTAGTAAGAAGACGTCTGAGCTGTTGTCCGGCACACAATAAAACAGCCTATGAGAACATTTTAAAAATATGTTTAGGGTTCTTTTACCCCCACCCCCTGCCAAAAGATACATAGGTACAAACCAGTATATGTAATATACATAGCTAAAGTTATATCTATACTGCAGTCCATAGACGTGACTGCAGCAAATGTAGACATACCTAGCACAATCTTGATCTAGCTAGACTAAAGCTAGCTTGAGTAACAATAGCCATGAAGCTATAGCGACACAGGCAGAAGCCACTGAATTACGTATCCATGGGTGCTGGGTGGCAGAGCTACCCTATCCAGCCACCAGTCTGCGATCAAGCCTCCTGAATGCAGCATAAGCATACCCTAAGATTCACTCCACGTAACAGAAGGTTGAAGACCCATCATAGTACAGCAATCATCACCACCCTCCAAACTTAACATTTTTCTCTAAAACCATTAGCATACAAAACTTAAAAATACTCAAAATTGTATTAATTATCCTCATCATCCCATTTTATTGTATTGCATTGATATTGTTAAGAGGACACCATGTACAACTTCTCCCTATATTCCTGCAAGTTTGCTACAGACCTCTTATCTTATGGTATTAAGATAATTTACACGTTAGTTCACTCATCCTTGAATCCAATGTCTTCTGGATTCTCTTGGGTAGAGTTCACAAATACTCATCAGACCTCAAACTCCTAGCTTCATTTTTGTTATTTTTGCCCTCCACAATCAGGAAACCCCACAGTATTAAAAACCAGATAATAGTGAAGACTCTTTTTATCCAGTTTCCTAGGATGGACTTGTATACTAAGATAAACAATTTTGATATCATACCTCCCCAACCCAACCCAACCAGCAATGGGGCCTAAATCTACAATGTTTGTGCCACATTTCAGACATGTTAATTATTGGAATAAATTTGCATCTGAACAGTGGAGGAATGATTTGAGGGGTTTTGTATAACTACAGTGCTTCCCTTGCATCAACATCATTAGAGGCTTTGGTAGTTGTATATAGTACTTCATCCAACACTATTCGCTCCCTTATCCTGAGATATTTCATACCATTCTAAATTTAGATTAACAAATTTTCACTGAATTTTTATATTAGCAGAGACCATACTTTTAGGAGGGCTTCGGGTATACAAAATGTATTTCAGGAACAGAGTAAAGCCAATGATTACTTTATAGACTCACATAAAATATGCAGGGTCTGAACATATACTACTACTACTACTACTACTACTACTACAACAACAACAACAGGCAGGCAGGCATCTGGAAAGCTTTACCCTTACACTTTTGCAGTTATGCAAAAAGGTACAAAGGTTTGGAACCAGAACATATCTGCCTGATATTTAATACCAGGCTCGTTCCATACATGAAACTCTGAATTGACCAAATTAATTTAGAAAAAGAAATGATTCAGGATTGGCCTTAGACAGGATAGGGATAGAAAGTTAGCCAGATTGTCTCTACTTTCAATATGTAACTATCCTTTGTATTGGGCTCTCATATCCCTAAATAACTAAAACACACATTAGCTTAATATATTCCTCAATAGCTTCTTGGAGGCATCATGTAGACAAGCTCGCCTCCATCTTGGCAGACAAGCTTTTAATCTTGGCAGAAGTTCAGCTCTTCAGGATTCAAAACCCCAACAAATTGCCATTGACAAGGTATGTTCTACAGTTTCAGGCTGAGGACTTCTAGGCCTCAGTTCTCCTTCCTACCACACAAACATTGATAGACTTTTTAATTGGTTCCAAAAGTCCTTGGGAAGAGACCATCTGAAGGTTACTCTGCTGCACCCAGAGTTCTTCACAATGGATCCTGCACATTCCCACTCATGGGACAATGGAACTTTTCACAGCAGTGCCCATTGCAGTGCTCGTGTCTTCTACTCTTTTCCTTGCATTTTCTAAGAATTAAGGAGAAGAGTGCTCCAGTTGCCAGAGTGCCTTCCTTTGCCTCCTCAGGTCCAAGACCTAAGTTAAGAATCCAGGGAAGAGGAAGATGGGCAGGGAATTTGAATGTGCAAAGAATTTCAGGTACAGGTAACCATCATTTTTACTTTGTAGCAGAACCCTCTTTACATTCCCAACACATAGGATAGTTTGGGAAGAAGTACTGTCATCTGAGAAAGGTGGGACATAAAGCCCTAATTAAACAGTTACTGAAGTACCACTTTACCAAACTGAGAATCTGACCCTGCATGCTAGGACTAGTGCATAGCGTTTAGTAAAAGTGCAGAGTTCCACAGAGCAGCTCTATACATTTCTACAGGGGGAATATATCTAAAGCACAAGGCCTCTTTGGCACTATGGAACGTTATCTAATACCTAATGGGAGAGTAGAGGCTAGCTACCTTCAATACGTGTTTTCTTTGGGTAGAGAGGAAACATCTAAAATAGACTGGTAGTCTGCTTCTACTCTCAAGCAGAAGCTCAGACATTTGGTGTTGTGCCTGGTTGTGAACAGATTTCCCGAGGCAAAGCTCTCATCTATCACTGATGTCTTTAGAGACCAGCTTGTCTTGCAAGTGAGGAGGAAAAACTTTAGCATCCAGCTAATTGGTTTCAATTCTAGAACACTGATATGTAGCTTTTCCAAGTGGTTCCAATCATCATGAATTGTTAGGTTGCTGAAGTGGGATTCTCCATCCCAAATTGGGTTGCTGATGAAGCTATGGAGTTTAAAATTTCTCCTTTCAGAATTCAGAGGAGTAGCTATGTTACTCTGTATCAGTAAGAACAATGAGGAGTCCTTATGGCACATTAGAGACTAACCAATTTATTTGGGCATAAGCTTTCATGGGATAACACCCACTTCATCAGATGCATGGAGTGGAAAATACAGAAAGCAGGTATAAATATACAGCAGATGAAAAGATGGGAATTGCCTTACCCATCAGTGCTAACAAGGCCTATTCAAATCAAGGTGGATGTGGCCCATTCCCAGCAGTTGACAAGGTCTGCGTATCAGAGGGAAAATTATTTTTTTGTAGTGACCCAGCCACTCCCAGTCTTTATTCAGGCCTTATTTGTTGGTGTCAAGTTTGTAAATTAATTCCGGTTCTGCAGTTTCTCATTGAAGTTTTTTTGGTTGAAGAATGGTGACTTTTAAGTCTGTTAGTGAGTGTCCACAGAGAATGAAGTGCTCTCCTACTGGTTTCTGAATGTTACAATTCTTGATGTCTGATTTGTGTCCATTTATTCTTTTGCGTAGAGACTGTCCGATTTGGCCAACACTCTGTCTACCATGAAAGATAGGAGAGCTTCTCTTGGGAGAGTCAATTTCAACTAGGCAGATGTTTTGCTAGCCAACATTGCAAAGCTCTCATCTTGAGCTGTGCATTGGGGTTACGTACGTAGCTGAGGCTATTAGGTCTGAGGAAGAACACTGCTGTCTAGTTGGAGTTCTCTTAACATCTAATTATTGCTGACTGAATTTTCAGGAAGGGTTCCTCTGTAAGAAAGGCTCCTCCTGCTTGAAAATCCAGAATCATGTAATGAAGGGGAATTTCTGTATAGGAAGTAAGTGCTTTTTTCCCCAATTTATTCTGAGTCAGTTTCTCTGAACAGTAGCATGTCAGCCATATTGCTGGACAGATTTCTACATCGGGGTATGCAGGGTGTCACCGTTACAGGGCAAGCTGCACTTTAGACCCCTTTTAATCCCTCTTGAGTACCCCCTGCAGGTGGGAGGCCTGGCTTCCTTTACCCTCTCATGGGAAAAACCCATGCAGTTCACTCACTCAGACTGGGTCTCCCCCTTTAGCAATCATGTTAACCCAACAGGACCAACTAAGTTTGGCACCTGTAAGCCCTTTTCCTCCAGGAGCCTGTGACATCAGCTGATTAAAGTGACTCAAACAATCAAAACAAAATATTATTCATTCACCCAGGAGTACATAACATCTAAAGCAAAAGATTGAAACAAAAAGTCCTATAGACATAGGTTTTACCTACATTGTCATATTTCCTTGCAAGCTTTTATACACACCCTTTCAGCCAGTTACCTCTAACTCTGAGTTGGGGGAGATAGCCTAACTACTGCAGTTTCTGTGACTTTCTAAGGCCCCGTCTACACTACCGCTATGTTGGCAAAATTTATGGTGCTCAGGGATGTGAAAAAAACAACTCACCCCTGAGGGACATACGATAAATTTCACCTGCACAAGTGGTAGTGTGCACAACACATTGTCGGTGGGAGAGCTGCTTCCACCAACATAACTACCGCCCCTTGTTGAAGTGGTTTTATTATGTTAACGAGAGAGTTCTCTCCCACCAGCATAAAGCCTGTGGGAGGAGAAGGGGGGGGTGGGGGGGAACATGGCTCTGCAAACTGACCCTCTCTGCAAGCACTGCCCTTGCAGCTCCCATTTGCCACAGCTCCCCGCTCCCAGCCAATGGGAGCTGCGGGGAAGGTGCTTGCAGGCAGGAGCAGTGCGCGAAGGAGACCCCTGCCGCCCCCCCCCACCCCGACCATGCTGGCCGCTTCCGGGAGCAGCATGGGGCCAGGACGGGCAGGGAGCATGCCTTAGCAGCAACCCCACTGCACCACAGGAGATCGCGATCAACTGGGAGATCCTCTAGGATCAAATAGCCGATCACGATTGACCGGTTGGTGACCACCGATGTAGATACTATTCTGATGCTTTATCCCTCCCTAAAGCAAAACAGCTTGTGGGATGAAAACCCTGTTTGTATAGAGATACTAATACGGCTCTGCTCTCATATAAAGTACTCATTTGGTTTCACAGCCCTGCCAAGCTTGTGGTTGACTATATTATAGTGAGCAACACATCCTTAATGTTTCAAAGGTGCTGATGGGTCTTCAATGCTAAATAGTGTAGTAAATGGTAAATTTAACCATAGACAAGTACCAGCTAACAAAACAACACTTGAAGGTAAATCAGCAATATTACAGAACCAGACAGACCACTGGTATAGCTACAGAGCCTGTCATTGTTTGACTCAATCACTCAATTTCCTTGCTTTTATGGGGTGAAGTTCTAAACACAAAAAAACCCTGCAAAAGTAGAGAACACTAATGCTAGTCCTCAGTCTTGATAAATCTCACTATACTTCAGTGTGCTCTAGGCAAGCATGCTATCTTATATACACGCAAGATGAGCTGGTAACAGTAGGACAAGGACACGGCAACAGGCTTAAAAAATTCTGAATGTCTTTGCTTTTTCCATGTTTAAGTTTATTCAAATTGTATATATATTTAATTGGCATGAATTTAGGGGAGTCCCACACAATACACAGAAGATCCATAAAACCCATAGTATTGTAGGATCCTATTCCAACCCCATCTAGCCCAGTATCCCGTCTGACAATGGCCAGCACCGGCTGTTTCAAAGGAAGATGCAAAAGCCATTAACAGGAAGATATGGTACCATCTACCCCAATTAAGATCTCCTCCTAGTCCTTAATAGTTTGAAGTTTACTTAAGCTCTAAACCAGGAGATATTTATTCCTTCCAAGTCACTCTGTTCGCATTAAATATTACAACTCTGAGTATTCAATAGTCATATTGTCATCCAATCCGTATAAATTCTTGCCCTCAATGACACACAGCAGTACTGAGTTCCAGTCTAAATATGCATCAAGTGAAAAAGCATTTCCCTTTTTCAGTATTCAATTTGCCACCTTTCAATTTCACCAACCATTCCCTTGTTCTTGTGTTGAGACAGGGAGAACAGATGCTCCTGGTCTATCATCTCTATATGCTTCATTCTTTTACATACTTCTATCATGTCCCTTCTTATTTGCCTCTTTTCTAAAATAAACAATCCTGACGAGTTAAATCATTTTCATTGCCCTTTTCTGAACACCCTCTAACTTAGTAGTATTCTTTATGTGAGAAGATCACTATTACTGCACACAGTATTATAAATGAGGGCATATTATCAATTTATATAATGGCATCAAGATAATGTAATCCTTTTATTCTTACTTCACCTAAAGTAGATTATGGCTAATTACCCATCCTCATGTTATCAGAAAGAAGCCAGTTTTAAATATCTTAATTAGAATTTAGTTCTTATCTTGAAATAGGGAGTAATAATTACAGAAATATTTAAATAAGTTTGTACCATTTACGAAACTCAGGAGAAAAGAAAAGAACAATTAGATTCACATCAAGATGTTTCATCTGCACTACTTAGAACAGAACTAATTGCAAGCACACAAAATATAAAAATCTATAACAAGTTCTGTTACCCACCAGACAATTCTCATTAATATGAATGGAGATGAGGGATGGTAGCATAATCTTTGAAACCTTCGGGAGCTTAAGAGCCAAGACATTTGGGAGGGCCAAAATTTACTTTTCCAAGGTTTGATACCTCTACAAACATTTTAAAATAATTTGTAAAACTTGCAGAATACATTCAAGTTTTACAAGTCCCACATTTGAAAGAAAGATTTTTTTAATTTTGTTTTAAAAATTAAAAGAGCCCAGGGAAATCTGCCTGACAAATGATGAAGAAAAACACTAACAAATACTTCCAGATTAGTGACAAATTGCTTTAGAGAGCCTTCTAATGGACCTAATGCAACCATGAACAGAAAATACATATACACACATTTTGAGTTGTGTGAACTTCTCCTCACTTCTGTTAAATTGGTCTTATTTAATACACTGAAATGTCTCTGAAAATTCTGAAATAGTATACAAGCTTGTAATTTATAATGAATGTTAATTATAAGTAGTCTATATTTCCTCTAACAAGTCTATGACTGACTCTTTGTGAAGTGAAAAACCAATAAATAAAGACAGCCATATTAGGTCAGACCAAGGGTCTATCTAGCCCATTTTCGTGTCTTCTGACAGTGGCAGGTGCCGGACGCTTCAGAGGGAATGAACAAAACAGGGCAATTATTGCATGATTTATCTAGTCCCACCTTCTGGAAGATGGAGGCTTATGGACACCCAGAGCATGGGGTTGCATCCCTGACCATCTTGATGGACATACCCGCTATGAGCATATCTAATTCTTTTTAAAACCCAGTTATACTTTTAGCCTTCACAACATCTCCTAGCAACGAGTTCCACAGGTTGATTGTAGGTTGTCTGAAAAAGTACTTCCTTAGGTTTGTTTTAAGCCTGTTTATTTTGTTGGGTAAGCCCTGGTTCTTGTGTTACGAGAAGGAGTAAATAACATTTCCCTATTCATTTTCTCCATATCATTCAACAGAGATTTTGTAGACCTCTATTATATCACCCATAGTCATCTTTTCCAAGATGAACAGTCAAAGTCTTAAATCTCTCCTCATAAGGAAGCTGCTCCATACCCTAATTATTTTTCTTGCCATTCTCTGTACTTTTTCCAATTCTAATATATCTTTTCTGAGATGGGGTGACCAGAACCACATGCAGTATTCAAGCTGTGGGTGTACCATGGATTCATACAGTGGCATTACATTTTCTGACTATCGATCCTTTTCCTAATAGTTCTTTATATTTATATGGTTCTGTTAACTTTTTAACTGCCATTGTACATTAAGTGGATGTTTTCAGAGAAATATCCACAATGATTCCAAGATCTGTTTCTTGAGTGCTAACAGCTAATTTAAGCCACATCCTTTTGTATGTACAGTTGTATGTTTTTTCAGTGTGCATTACTTTTCTTCTGACATTACTTGTCAACACTGAATTTTATCTGCCATTTTCTTACCTAGTCACCCACTTCAGTGAGATCTCTTTGTAACTCTTCAGAGTCAGCTTTAGACTTAACTATCTTAAATAAATTGGTATGGTCTGCAAACTTAGCCACCTCACTGTTTACCCCATTTTCAAGACCACTTATCAGTATGTTGAATAGCACAGGTCCCAGTACAGATCCTTGGTGGATCATGCTATTTATCTCTCTCCATTCTGAAATTGATCATTTATTCCTACCCTTTGTTTCTTATCTTTTAACCAGTTATTGATCCACGAGATGACCTTCCCTCTTATCCTATGACTGCTTACATTGCTTAAGAGCCTTTGGTAAAGGACCTTGTCAGAGGCCTTCTGAAAGTCCAAGTCCACTGGATCACCCTTGCCCATGTTTGTTGACCCTCTCAAAGAATTCTAATAGATTGGTGAGGCATAACTTCGCTTTACACTTCCCCCACATATTGTATTCATCTATGTGTCTGATAATTTTGGTTTTTTACTATAGTTTCAAGCAATCTGACCAGTACTGAAGTTAGTCTTGCCAGCCTATAATTGCCAGGATCACCTCTGGAGCCTTTTTTTAAGTCAGCATTACATTAGCTATCCAGTCATCTGGTACAGAGATTGATTTAAGTGATAGGTTACTACAATAAGTAGTTCTGCATTTTTATTTGAGTTCCTTCAGAACTCTTGTGTGAATACCATCTGGTCCTGGTGACTTGTTACTGTTCATCAATTTGTTCCAAAACCTCCTCTCCTGACACCACAATCTGACAGTTCCTCAGATTTGTCATCAAAAGAGAATGGCTCAGGTATGGGAATCTCCCTCACATCCTCTATAGTGAAGACTGATGCAAAGAATACATTTAAGATCTCTACAACAGCCTTGCCTTTCAGGAGTGCTCATTTACCACTTTGATCATCCAATGGCCCCACTGATTGTTTAGCAGGCTTCCTGATTTTTATGTTCTTAAAAAAGTAATGTTGTTGGTTTATTTCTTTTGCTAGTTGCTCTTCGAATTCTCTTCTAACCTGCCTAATTACACGTCTACTCTTGACTTGCCAGCGTTTATGTTCATTTCTCTTTTCCTCTGTAGGATTTCACTTCCAATTTTTAAAAGATGTCTTTTTACTCTAACCACCTCTTGTACTCCATTTCACCATGGTAGCATTCTTTTGGCACTCTTACTGTTTTTCTTTTTTAATTTGGGATATACAGTTTAAGCCTCTATTATGGTATTTTTAAGTTTCCATGCAGTTTGCAGGCATTTCACCTGTGACTATTCCTTTTAATTTCCATTAACTAGCCTCCTCATTTTTGTGTAGATCCTCTTTTTGAAGATGAATGCTCTTGTGGTGGGTTTCTTTGGGTTTTCCCCCCCTACAAGAGGGTTGCATTTAATTACATGATGGTTGCTAAAACCGAGTGGTTCAGCTATATTCACCTGTTGGACCAGATCCCGTGCACCACTTAGGACTAAATCTTAAATAATCAACTCTGGTACTTCTCAGGAAGTGAGAGCCATATACCCATTGATCATTTTATTTTAAAAAAGGAATTTTACAAAAGCTGCAAGTTTAATACATTTAACACGATAACTGAAAAACCTTGGAAAGGTAGCTTTCATAATATACTTACTTCAAGAGGCAATTCATCTTTTGTTTTAACATGGGAAGATGTGTTATCCTTTCCATTTTGCTGACCATCATCACTTTCAGCAGATCCAATTGAAAGAGAACATGAAGAAGAGGAGGCAGAAGATGAACTATCAGAATCCGTATCACTGCACAAGACAAAAAACAGAAGTTAAAAACATCTATGTCTTTTTGTAAGAAAACTCCTATTGTACAGTAAAATAAAAGACATGAGGATTATACTTGCATCTATTATCCTTGGATAACTCAAATAAGGGCACAACACAAGATTAGGCCATGGAACAAAACCACTGTAAGGGACTGCGGAAGACTGTTACGGCCTAGCCAGGGAACTTCCGCTTTCTCAAGCCGAGAGGTTACTGTGGGACATAGATAGCTGCTTCGTTATTGTGGGTAGAGATAGTTTTTGAAGGACACAGCTGCTTTGCATGGTTCTTCGCCAGGTAATGGAAAGCCCTCCTTTGAGAAGTACCTAATTTTATATTCATGAGCTGTTTTTGTGTAATGCTTATTAATGCTGACTGTCTGCCCCTCCGTTGGTCTCCGTCCCAGGCAAAGCTCCGGTGTGCTGGGTTCCCTGCCTCTGTGACTGCAACGCTTGGAGTCCCCTTTGTGGGTGGGTCACTAACCTTCAATAAAGCCAATAACTCACTGCTGTGTGTAACCCTCATTTTTCTCAGAGTATTCCTGCCAGGCCTGTGGTGCTTCAAGCATGTTGGCCCAGAACAACCACCATCTTTCTTAGATTGTAAACTTACTGGGTCTATGAGTGTTTACATAGTCCTGACTGAGGTCCCATTTTACTAGGCTTCCTGAACACCATTGTAATAAAAATAATTGCAAATATATTATAAATTATAACAGGGTTCAGAAAAGAACTAAATCAGTTCATGGAGGATAGGTCCATCAATGGCTACTTGCCAGGATGGCCAGGGATGCAACACCATGCTCAGATGGTCCCTAGTCTGTTTGCCAGAAGCTGGGAGTGGATGACAGGGGATAGAGAACTTGATGATTGCCTGTTCTGTTTATTTCCCCTGAAGAACTTGGCATTGGCCGCTGTCAGAAGACAGGATACTGGGCTAGTATGCAAGTTCTTATGTTCTTGTTCCACTGAGCAGAGGGGCTCCCAGGTTCTGTATTAGTTAAAGTTTCTGAGTCATCTTCAAAGATAACCCTGAATTCACTGCAGCACTCTGGCCTGGAGGTTGGAAAGGTATGTCTGAACATGGCAAGGTCTGCAACTAGGGAGCGCAATCAACTGTCATCAGCAATTGTCCAAATTACTTCTCCCCTGAAGGGCTAAAATCCATACGCTTTTTATGTTACAACCTGATATATAGACTGTGTCAGCTCTTTTTACAGGCCCAAAATCCAGAGTTTGATCAAGACGACAGAGGCCTAGCAAATAGTGAACAATATTAGCTAAGAAGCAGAACAAACAAAGGACAACCTTGCTTTTTGTTAAGATAAGCTTGGTCAGCAAGAAGCCAAGTGGAAATTATAATTGGGGGCTTTATCTCAAAGTTGCAAACAGGGCCCCTTTCATTCAAGGTCTGTTTCTTCTGTAGAAGAGGTGTTTTCCTACACACGAGCCTTGAGTTTATGGAAGAAGTTCCAACACATCAGTATGAGATATGATATTCTCCCTTTCACAGATGTGGATCCCAAATCAGAATTCAACATATATATATTTTATATTAACATACTCTATATATTGTTTAAAGGAAAACACCTGTGTACTAATTAAGTGTTATGTGTTAACCTGAAACCATAGGCAGAGACATTATGTAACCTTTTGACCATTGGCTACTGTGCTTATCTTGTCTTGCTGCTAGACCTATCCAGGGGTTTGGGACTGCCTACCCCATCATTTCCCTCCGCCCAGGGAAAATCCATATAATCCATTGTAATCGTTTGGCAGCGTCTCTGAGCTTAATAAGCGAGGTGACACTCCATCAGTGCTGTACGTAATAAACCCACATGCTTGATTCTTCATGGTGTCCATATTTTTTTCCTTCACCCCCCCCCCCCCACTACCTTTTCCAACTTCAGCTTCAGCCAACTCTCCCAAAGTCAGTTTCATTGCATTCTCAAAAATCTCTCTTCTATATCTGATAGAAGAGACAGAGCAAAGTAGCAGCAGCAAACTATGGTACTACAGTTTAGGACTCTTTGCAATTTCCCAGACACATACTAAAAGGAGAGTAACAAAATGGAATCTCTAGGAAGCTATTTAAAAAAGCCTTAAAGGAGAATTAGCAATATCAATCCTCCAAGTTTATTCACAAAAGGAGGAAAAAAGCCACTGCAGAAACAGCCTAATTCAGACATATCAGCAACACCTCAGTCAAGAGTAACAAAAGGTTTTGATAGAGCTCCTATCTAGTTGTGCAGAAAGGTCTAATCAACTAAGGCCCAGTCTACATCTAATAAATAGATCAACATATCTACATCAGTGAATGTCATGAAAAAATTCACACCCTGCACAATGTAGTTAGGTTCACCTATCCCCCACTATAGACACAGCTAGGTCAACAAAAGAATTCTTCCATTGACCTAACTACTGCCTCTTCTGGGAGTCAATTTACTATAGGCAGCATCATTGCTGCTGTAGCACATGTATAGGGTGACCTGATTTCCCATTTTTAAAGGGACAGTCACATATTTAAGCCCTCCTGCAGGTGTCTGGACTTTTTCTTAAAAACAGGCAAACTGTCCCATATTTTCTGTTTCTCCCTTTCTCCCCCCCCCACCAATCAATAATGGAGGGTCCTGCTGCTGGCCAGATCCCTGCTTGCCAGCTGCCCAGACCAGCGATAAGTGCGGGGGCAGGGTTTCCAGTTGCAGATGATGGGTGTGCAAGGCTGGTGGCAGGGCAAAGCTGCAACATGCGGGGACAGACGCTCCCCTTGCTGGTCCATCAGCGCAGCCCCCGCTGCGTGCCAGCTCTCAACCAGCAGAGCCTCGCCCCGTCCTGTTTCCAGCCAGCACTGGCTGTGCGCTACATGTTGCCTCTGCTGCCCACCCATCGGCCCTTTACATGCTGCCCCTCTTGCTGTCCTCTCCCTGCTTTACCCCTTCACACACCCCCTCCCAGCCCCGCTGCTCCTCTATATCCTCCCCAGCGGGGTGCATCCTGCTTCAAGAGCTGCGCAGAGAACCAGCCCCTCATCGGAGCACTCAGCTCACCAACAGCCTTGCCAGCAGGCTCCTTCCTTCCCCTCTGTGTTTGGCTGGGCTGGCTCCCAGGGAAAGCCCAAGACCCTCCGGCCCGGGGGCACTGACTAGGAGGAGCCAAGCCCTGCATGTGCTAAAGCCCCGCACAGCACTGGCACAGGTTAGACTCTCCGCGCCTCAGCTAAGCTCTGGAGTGGTGGTTGGGGGGGGGGGGGGGGAAGCGATTTCCAGCCTGTTTGCACCCCAATCCTGCAGGCTCCACAGCACCCTCTTCACCTGTCCCCCTCCCCAGGTCCTGCCCCCAGGAAGCGTGGGGCTGCTCCATCCCCTAGGTACCCTCTCCAGCTGAGCCACCTCTCTGGCTGGGTTCGCTGAAGCCCCTGCAGTCAGATTCCTTGGGCCCTGGTGCACAATGCATCCTTAGGGCTTACCCCTTCCTGCCTGCGCTGTAGCCATGGGACAGGAGGCGGCTGGGTTACGCTGGTGGCCAGCAGCAGCCTGGAGGTGTTAGCTGCCTTTCAACACTGTGCGAGCAGGAACAGACAGGAGCTGCTTCCAGCCACAGGGGTGGGGGTGGAAGAGATGAGCTCTGCAAAGACAGGGGCCAGGTCATCCCTTCCCCTCCTCCTGCCCTGTGGCTGGAAGCAGCTCCCATCCCTTCCCTCCCACACAGTGCCGAAAGGCTGCTGCTGGCCACATTCTGATGGGAACCCTGGCGGAAATCGGAGGGGGGGAGGGGGGCAAAAGACATGTAATCTTGCGTGCCCCACCCTCCCGCGTACATTGCCACAGGAAGATGTGGTGCCAGGTACCAGGAGAGGAGGGTCTGTCCCAAAGGCCCAGCCAGGCATGGAGGGTCAGGTCAGTCACACACCCCCAACACCTATGTAAGAGAGCTGTACCAGAATGTGTGTGTGTCACCCCTCCCTGCAAGTCAAAGAAATGGGCTTGCACTTCAAATGGAAAGTGATGAGGTTTGTGATGATCCTTTATGGGGGAAGCTCATTCCAGTGTCTTGTACCATCAGCCGAGAATCATTTCTGTGAGGGAGACAGAACTTTTACTCTCGTTGTTGAGAGTTCCATTATGCAAAAGGAAAAGGTAACTGTTAACCACAGTCTTTGTCTCAGGATTTTAGGCAGAGTTTTAGTTCTCTTGGACCCATAAAGTGCTTTAAAGATAAGGACTGAGACCTTGATTCAAAATTATATGGGAAGTCAGTGCAGAGAGCAGAGAACAGGTCTGCTATGATGCAGAGGAAATGCACCTCAGTGTTTTGTTCTAGATAGTGTTTCTTAAGTGCCAAAGGCTTCATGCCCAGGTATATTGAATTGCCGCAGTCCAACCAAGAGGTGAAAAAGGCATGAACAACTGAGACCAAGTCTTTGTACACCAGGGTGTGATGGAGTCTCCTAGCCAAATGGAGAGGATAGAAACATTACTTACGGCTGTATTCAAGTGTGCATCTTGTAGTTAGTAAATTGCAGTTCCCCAAGCATGCTCAGGACTCCAGCATACAAAACCAACAGGTCAGCATGTTTATCTCCTGATAAGTTTCAGAATAGCAGCCGTGTTAGTCTGTATTTGCAAAAAGGAAAGGAGTTCTTGTGGCACCTTAGAGACTAACAAATTTATTTGAGCATAAGCTTTCGTGAGCTACAGCTCACTTTGCATCCGATGAAGTGAGCTGTAGCTCACGAAAGCTTATGCTCAAATAAATTTGTTAGTCTCTAAGGTGCCACAAGAACTCCTTTCCTATCTCCTGATAGTGAATCTATAGAAGGATTCAAATCAGTCTGATCTGACTTAGCCACAAAGTAGATGGAAGATTCCTCTCACCAACTGTATTACACTTCTGCTCACATCTGTACTTACAAAGCGAGTCTGTTCTCACTTACCTTTCATACCCCAAAGAACAGTTCTGCAAGCCTGGACTAGATACATTTTTACCCTTCACTATAGCTTCAACATAGCTATGCAAGTTAGAAGTCCCCTAAATCAACTCTTTCAAATTTGTTCACCATGATCCACCAATACTAGTGCAAAAGAAACTAGTACAGCTAGTACTAGTACAGTAATTTTTAAAATTATGACTCCCCATCCACACACTCACCCAACAAAAAGTAGAAATTAGGGTTTGGCTTAAAACACCAGTTAGATGCCAATAACCTCGACAATTAACAACCTGCCTTGAATTTTGAATTTTCACATTTTCAGCACGTAATGCTTAGTTCGCCTCCCTTTCCGCAGGGAAGACAACACCTGTGAGGAGGACAAGGCACAAGAGCACATCCCGAGGGCTGCTGGGGGACAAAGCCAGTATAACCATAATCTCTGAAATACACATGAATGGGGCAACGATACTTTTCTGATGGTGGAGACTGGCGGGCCCAGGGCTCTGCCGGTCAGCGCTTCCCCCAAGCCGCACAAGCGTGAAACTGACAAACCCCCCGCTCAGTTTCGCGGCTGCTCCTGCCAACCCCGAAACTGACCGGAGCTGGGAGGGCCAAGGGCCGGCACGGGGACGAGAATGGGCTACGCACCTGTCCGAGTCGGCACTGCTCTCTCCGGGCGGCTCCTCCTGCAGGCCCTGAGCGCCGGGGGCTCCTCCGGCCGCAGGCGCCGAGGCCTGGCCAAGCTCCTCGCCACCCCCGGGGTCCTCCTGCCCCGGCTGCGGCCCCCCTGTGCTGGGAGTCCCCGGAGCGCCCCCGCTATCAAACTTCAGCGTCTCCAACTGCTCCACCACCTCCATCTCCCCCCGCCCGTCCCCCACCGCAACGGCTCACGGCCACGCGGCTCAGTCTCGCCGCTGCCTCCCCTACTTCCGGCTTCCTCCACACGTGCGGAGGGGCCTGGAACGACTCTCCGGGCAGCGGCCGCGCGCGCGCGCGCATGCGTACTGCGTCAGCGGGCGGGCTCACGTCCCACTTCGCCCAGCCTTTTATTCGCCCCTCCCCCCCCCACGTGTGCGCGTGTGCGAAAAATAATAATAATTTAAAAAAAAAAAAAAAAAGCCCGCGAGTCCGTGAGAAGCTGCTCCCTGAGGAGCGCCAGTTCTGCCTTCCCCTCCCCTTGGCCCTTGTGGCAGCCGCAGGCAGGCGCGGGCCCAAGCAGAGAGAGGGCTTTGAAGTGGCCCCACGTAGTCTCCCCCCCCCGTCCCCGACTGGGAGAGTTTGCGCGAGTCCCGCTCTGACGGGCGGCGGCGCCGCTGCGTGACCCCGCAGCACCCAGCCGCGCACGGTTACATCTTACGCCCCCCCCCCTCAAAGCCCCCAGAGTAGGGGGGAGGAGAGTGAAGTGCGTAAAACGAGCACGCTCGACCCCTTCAGCACTGCACTGTCGGAGGGGCACAGGGCCAAGGCATGGCGGGAGGGGGCTGGGTGCGTCCCAACGCCCTGCCCCAGGTCAGAACCCCTTCCTGCCCCCAAACTCCCTCCCAGACCCTGCACCCTCTCCATTAATATAGTAGAAATGTGCGGCCCGTGACCACGCACCAAAATTCGTGGAAAGAAAAGGAGGACTTGGGGCACCTTAGAGACTAACAAATTTATTAGAGCATAAGCTTTCGTGAGCTACAGCTCACTTCAGCGGATGCATTCGTAGTGGCCCCCCTGCAAAAATTATGGGCCACCCATGATCAAGATGATAGTTCACAGTGGTTTAGAATAGGGTACCAGGAATCACAGCACGTTGTGTTTTCTGTATATGTCTGGAGCCATTGAAATGCAAATAATAATATCCCTCAAGCTATACTTTCCGTTCCCTCCCCCCAGTAATTTTTTTGTGTTTAAAAAAAATAAAGGGTTTATGGACAATTAAGTTTTGAAATAACACAGAAGCCCCAACATGAAAAACAATGACGTTAACAAACCTATAAAGGCTTTTTCAGTTAATAATTTAACTCGTAATACAAAGGAAACAAAAGTAAAGTGACATGGAAGAAATCTGACACTGCTTTGATGATCCCACCTCCCCTATTTTCCCCCAAGCAGTCACAACTATCAACCACGAGAGTACTCATACATGGCGCTTGATAAACCCTATGAGCAACAGTGGTTTTTTTGTGATTTAAAAATAAAGCCACATTACAATTTTATTAAATAAATTAAAAACAGTTTCAAAAATGTGAAAATTTTAAAATTTATTTTGACATATACTTAGAGGCTCACAGTAAAAAGACTGAACAAAATTGTGCAGGCATTAAAGTGCACTAGGACAGTTTACCTGGTCATTCTTAATCCACTAATAAGACTTCATTTTTCTGTTTCTACTCCCTCATACTGTGCAAGAAAAAAGTTTCAAATTTTGACTTAGTTATTCATGCACCTTTACAAAAGTACTTTGCTTCCCTTAGGCCCAATGGTAGAAAGGCCCTCAAAACACTTAACGGGTTACGTTCAGCCCTAGCATTGGGTGAAAATTTTCAGCTAATAGAAATTTCACCAAAAAATGCCTTTTTCAGATTGTCAAAAACTACTGTGAGGAAGGAACAAAAAACTAAAAAACAGATTACTTCTTAAAGGGTACTTAAGTGCTCCCCAGGGATAGTTCAATGGTTTGAGCATTGGCCTGTAAAACCCAGGGCTGTAAGTTCAATCCTTGAGGGGACCATTTAGGGATCTGGGGCAAAAATTGGGGATTGGTCCTGCTTTGAACAGGGGGTTGGACTAGATGATTTCCTTCCAACCCTGATATTCTATGAAATCAAAGCATTTTGCATGTAACAGAAACATTGATGAATGATAGCATTGTAGTGCATTAATAGTGGCCTAAGGACAAGCAAAGGGCCCTTGCCAAAATTGTATGCTTTATTAGTTAGTGTCATTGCAATGCTCTATTGAGCTTTTGCAGTAGCACCATTTCCAAGACACATTTTGGCTCCTTGTCCTTGATGTTTGAACACACAACAGAACCAGGAGTGTGCACATAGGTTGGGTCAGCTGCCTATACAAGTTTTGGAAAGCAGTTCTGTTCTGTGACCACTTGCTGTGAAAGTCTTCTCCTTTGCATTCACAGAAGTGGAAAGCATAAGCACACTGCTATAATCCAAACATCATGGCCACATTGGCATCCAGCTGGTTCCAGAGGCATCGCCAATGGGCTTTCGGATGTCTAAAGGTATACTGCATGACCTTTCCGCAGCTACTCTGTCTGTGTTGAACTCCCTTTTCCTTGGGTCATCAATGTCGGAGTACAGCTTCATTAGCCATGGTAGCAGCAGGGTTGCCCAAAATAAAGGTCAGCACAGAAGCACCATACACAATGACATTGTTTCAGGGGATATAAGTCCCTTCTTGCCGCTGTAGTACAGTCACAACTTCCTGAGCACCCTGGTATCACGGACTTTTCCCATCGTCTGAAATTGTGCTATTATTTCAGGGATGCTGGTGATGGCAGCTACCTATTGGTAGATCACAGTAGTGATGAGTCAACAGTCTAACACTCTTGCAAAAAAAGCTAACATCATTCTGGGATGTATTAGCGGGAGTGTTGTAAGCAAGACACGAGAAGTAATTCTTCTGCTTTACTCTGCACTGATGAGGCCTCAACTGGAGTATTGTATCCAGTTCTGGGCAGGAAAGATGTGGACAAATTGGAGAAAGTCCAGAGAAGAGTGACAAAAATGATTAAAGGTCTAGAAAACATGACCTATGAGGGAAGATTGAAAAAATTGGGTTGTTTAATCAGTACGGTAGACTGAGAGGGGACATAACAGTTTTCAAGTACCTAAAGGGTTGTTACAAGGAGGAGGGAGAAAAAAAATTTTCCTTAACCTCTGAGGATAGGACAAGTAGCAATGGACTTAACTTGCAGCAAGGGCGGTTTAGGTTGGACATTAGGAAAAACTTCCTAACTGTCAGCATGGTTAAGGACTGGAATAAATTGCCTAGGGAGGTTGTGGAATCTCCACCACTGGGGATTTTTAAGAACAGATTAGACAAACACCTGTCAGGGATGGTCTAGATCAGTGGTTCTTAACCCTGGGGGTGCGAGATGCCCTTTCTGGTGGTGCAAGACATGCCGGATTTTTTTAGAAGGTAAATCATCGAAAACACAAATTAAGTGCAGGCATGTAAGTACAACTACTTTGTTTCATCAAACCTATGTATTTATTAACATTATACATTTTTAACGATTACTGTAATATACAAACAGGTTTAAAGAACTGACCTTCTTCAATGATTTTTGATAAGAGGTGCAAGAACATATTTTGAGAACCAAGGGGTGCAGGCTGCAGTAAAGGTTAAGAACCACTGATCTAGATAATACTTAGTCCTGCCATGAGTGCAGGGGACTGGATTAGATGACCTCTCGAGGTCCTTTCCAGTCCTATGGTTCTATGATAGCCTCTACAGCCACTGTCCCTACAGTTGACTTCCCCAACCCCGAACAGTTTTGCAACTGACTGATAACTGTCAAGTGCTGCAAGCTTCCAAACAGTGATGACCACCCACTTCTGGCACTGGAGTTTGATGCAAGCTCCTCGCCCAACTCGAAAAGGGTATGCTTCTTCATCCTGATGGTCTACAGCCACTGGTCGGCATCCCAGGTTTCCAAGACAATGTAGTCCCACCACACCATTCTGGGTCTCCGGGACCCAAAGAGACAGTTCACCCATGGATTCCAATCCCAACATTTAAGCTAGCTTTTCCATAGGATGCCACTGGACTTTCATTCTTCCACTGGGCCAGCTGTCTTCAGCGACTCAAAATTCTCCAGAGCGAATGTTTCCAGCGTCCAGTTCTGGACCTCTGGAACATTTATCCCACAAGAAGTAGCAGAAACAAATCCTCACACTCCATGTCTCCAAAGTAGTTTGGAAGAAAGGTGAGATAAGCAGAAGCTGCTGTCACCAAAATGTGGGGGAAAACATCTTATGTTACCTGCAACATGCAGCAAGGCTGTTCCCAGAGTGTCTCCTATGATGCAAAGGATTCTGGGGCACCACCCCTGAATTCATGGTTCTACTGTTGTGTGCTGAAAAGGGTCAGTTTGGATGTGAGTACTGCCCAGGCACAGCATATACGCATACCTGGAACGGCATGTGTGAATAAGTATAGAGTGCCCCTCTAGCAGTGTACGTACATGTTCCTGTGTCCACTTGCAAGTGTAGATGTATCCTTAGAAGCCACATGACTTGTGATTTGTTTAAGGACATAAGAACGGCCATACTGGGTCAAATCAAAGGTCCATCTATCCCAGTATCCTGTCTTCCGACAGTGGCCAATGCCAGGTGCCCCAGAGGAAATTAACAGAACAGGAATACAGACTAACACGGCTGCTACTCTGAAACCTAACAGAACAGGTAATCGAGTGATC
Source organism: Dermochelys coriacea (assembly GCF_009764565.3). Lineage (NCBI taxonomy): Eukaryota > Metazoa > Chordata > Testudines > Dermochelyidae > Dermochelys > Dermochelys coriacea. The sequence goes on from NC_050071.1 coordinate 67,651,592, forward strand.
CAACTGCTGTCACCCATTTCCAGCTTCTGGCAAACAGAGGCTATGGACACCATCCCCGCCCATCTTGGCTAATAGCCATTGATGGACCTATCCTCCATGAACTTATCTAGTTCTTTTTTGAACCCTGTTATAGTTTTTGAACACTCTGACAAGAATTCCCACAGGTTGACTGTGTGTAGTGTGAAAAAATACTTCCTTTTGTTTGTTTTAAACCTGCTGCCTATTAATTTAATTTGTGAGCCCTAGTTCTTGTGTTATGAGAAGGAGTAAATAACACATCCTTAGTTACTTTCTCCACATCAGTCATGATTTTATAGACCTCTATCATATCCCCTCTTAGTCGTCTCTTTTCCAAGCTGAAAAGTCCCAGTCTTATTAATCTCTTCTCATATGGAAGGCGTTACATACCCCTAATCATTTTTGTTGCCCTAAATGATTACATGGAAGCAGAGTTATTTTGCAGACAGGGACCTACTTATGGGCTAAAGCCAAAGAGGCAGCAAAAGCTGGCTGTGAATGGAGGGCAGAGGCCTCTGCATGGGGAACAGTGGAATCAGGGACAGGAGTGGAAGTGGGGTGGCTGCTTTTTGGAGGAGTGAGGTAAGCTACTGAGACTCAGCAAGGAGAGTTTCTACCTGCTCCTCAGTCTGACCCCAGGCACCCTGATGGTCACTCCAATCTCTCCAGCTTCCACCCCCAACATGTATGTGCAGTTTAAAGGGAATGATGCACAGGAGTGGAAACATAGATCAGCCCCCACAATATTTCCATTGAATAGGTGCTAGCCCTCACCGCCCGTCCCATCCCTGTTCCACCATCCTGTCAAACTGTGCCCACTATAATTAGTAGGAATATGTTTGGGATTTATTATTAATTTGTATTACTGTCATACACCTAGATACTCCAGTCATGGATCTGGACCCCCATTGTGCTAGGAGCTGTACATACACAGAACAAATAGTCTATATCCCAAAGGGTAGGGCCCAGTCTTACAAGGCACAGAGCATCTTTCAGAGTAGCAGCCGTGTTTGTCCAACTGCTTGGGTAGGGTACAGAGCCAGTTATAGCCTCCGAAAAGGAGAAGTATTGGACAAGGAGACATTGTAGGTAGAAAATTAAGAAAGTCTTGTGCTATTTTATTAAAGATTGTAATTTGTTATTGGCCTGATCTTGTACTTTATAGGATTAGGCCCTATATTAAAATAGATCATTATGGCATTAAGAAAAACACTGCAACTACTGTTAATCTATTGGGCAAAGGTACAGTCAATGTTTATATTCAATTAGTTATTACCATCTCTAATTTGCTCTAACAATATGAATAATAGTTTTCAGTTTATCATCATTTTAAAAATTATGTTTGCTTAATTGATTCCTAATTTCAATGTTTACTGTATTTCATAATTTATTTAAAGTAGTAAATTGTAAGTTTTATTTTCATTAGGCATCTATTTACTTACATGACAGAACAACGATAGAGACCATTGCTACTGTTTTGGGTAGGCATGAACATGCCATTATGGTGATTTTTTTTTTTAAATCAAATCTTGAGTGGTGCTGGAGATATGAGCAATTCACCATTCATGTTAGTATTTCATATGGCTCAGGTAAGGGGCTGACAGAACAGCACCATAAACATTTTCTGTGATTAAAATTCATTTAAAATGTATAGGATTACTCGCTAAAGTTTAATCAATACCACACCATCTTTAACAATGCCAAACTATGACTTATAACCACCGTATGCAGGAGGGTTTACCATTATAGGTACATTTTTATTCTCTTGTAGATTAAGTCAGAATTTTGGCCCTAAGCTGTCAAACACTTATGCACTTAATTTTACTCAAGTTAGTAGTCCCATAGAAGTAGTAGGACTAATTCACCATGTGAAGTTAAGCCCCTGAGTAAATGTTTGTAGGATAATGCAGCATTATTTTACTGTGGTAGGTTTACCTGAAATTTGTATGTACAATTTAACTAGAATAGGGCTACTGTTAAATATTTTTGCAGATTTAATATTATTTTGTAAACTCTTTGGAACAGGAATTGTATCTGCCTCTCTGTTTGTATTGCATCAATCACAATAAGGCTTCATTTCAACCCTCATCAGAGTTCCTGGGCACTTATAAAATATAAATATTACACATTAACAACATTAAATGTTAACAGCTCTTCATAGTTGCACAGTCAATGTCTCAAAAATAAATGGTGAGCTGTCATCAAAAAGAATATATTTTAAATCTCACTAGTGATATGGTTTTGTCTCATTTTGATTACATGAAACTAAGAAAGAATGACACAAACAGGGAGGTACATGCAGGGGTGGCAAGTTAGTATAATTTTTGGTGGTGCCCAGAATGGGTCCAAGTCCCACCCCTCCCCCCTCAATGTGCCTTGTAAGCCGATATATATTTTTTTAAATAATGTAAAAATGGACTGGAAACAGTAAGCGTTTAACAGTTTCCCTATATTGCACAATGTGGGGGGCAGGGATGAAGGCTCTGGCTGGGGGTAAGGGCTCTGGGGTGGGCTGGAGATGAGGGGTTTGGTGTGAGGGAGGGGTTCAGGGAGAGGGTTGGGATGTGGGGGGATGAGGGCTCTGACTGGGGATGAGGGGTTTGGGATGTGGGAGGGGCTCAGGGCTAGGGCAGAGGGTTGGGGTGCGAGGGTGAGGGCTGTGGGTGGGGCCAGGGATGAGGGGTTCATGGTGCAGGAGGGGGCTCAGGGATGGGGCAGAGGGTTGGGGTGCAGGGGGGTGAGGGCTCTGGCTGGGGGGGCTCTGGGGTGAGCTGGGGATAAGGGGTTAGGGGTGTTGGAGGGGGCTCAGTCAGAAGTTTTGGGTGCAGGGGTGAGGGCTCTGGCTGGGGGTATGGGCTCTGGGGTGGGGTGAGGCTGGGGGTGAGGAGTTTGGGGTGCAGGCAGGCTGCCCCCGGTCTGGAGCCAGAGAGGAGGACTCCACAGTCCCCCCAGCCCTCTCCCTGCTGGCAGCACATTCACCTGGCACTGGCACTGCACATGCTCCTAGGGGCCAAGCCCCCTTGCCTCCCCTGTGGTGAATGCTGTGGGGGAGGGCTGCCCCACGTGTGTGCCTCCTCCCCTCCTCCCTCAGCCAGCCGCTGGCGCTGCTTCATTTTGTAGCCGGCAGTGGCAGCAGCCAGCGAGGGAGCGCAGCGCAGAGCAGCAGGGCAACCGCCTGCTGCCCAAGACCCAAGTAGGGCTGCTCTGGGGGAGGCACATGGTGGCAGCAGGCGGGGCCGGGACTCACTCTGTGAGAGGCGCGCAGGGCAGCAGGTGGAGCTGCGGGAGAGACCCGGCCCCGAATATTGGTGGAGCCAGGCCCCCGGAACCTGAATTTGCTGGAGCACAGGTATCCCGGGCCTATATTACTCACTGCCCCTGGGTACGTGTAGCACAGAAGATTGATGAAAGGCAGGATCCTGCTAAGGCCCCAGCCCTGCAAAGACTTATGCACATACTTAATTTAAGAGTTAAGCAAGCCTTTCCAGGATTGGATCCTAAGACCAAATAAGGTGACTGTAGCAGGCTGCGGTAAATCATCAAGAGAGAATGTTCAGAGGTTCAGGCTGGAACACAATCAGCATCTCTGGCCTCTGGGTAAGAGTTATTGCAGGGATTCTGGTTCAACCCAAACTGACATCAGCTTGATAGAAGTCTCTAGCTGCAATCCTTCCATGCAATTTTATACACCCCAAACTCAAAAATATAACGGAAAGCATAAAGCATACAAGGTAGTCACTATAAAAAGAAAAGGAGTACTTGTGGCACCTTAGAGACTAACAAATTTATTTGAGCAGAAGCTTTCATGAGCTACAGCTCACTTCATTGGATGCATCATTATCATAGGTAGTCATTATGTTTCCTGAGAACAATCTCTTTCTTATCAATGGGACTGGTAGTACTGACAATTATGTTTGCCTGACACTTCCCTTTATGAAATCATGTTTTCAGTTGCATATAACTTTGCTAGGATTTACTGTTTGAGCTGAAATTTTCTGTCGTGTCAGCCTCAAGCAGAATCTTTCTGGAAAATGTCAGCCAAACAGTCAGCTGTCTTCAGGGAAGAGACAAGGGAAAATCCATTGCTTTGCCCATGTGAAATAATTCTAGTAACTTTTATTTGAAAAGCTCTAGCAACCCAATGCTTTGAAATAGGGAAATGAAATTTGGTACAAGGTAGGGAGATGGCCTTTGTGCCAACGATGTGCCTTTTACCATCTCTGAAAATCCATCAAAATTTGGCCAGGTTACAAACCTTTGAAAAATTGCACATGCTCAGTAGAGGCTTCTGTCATTTTAGCCTCTAAATTCCACTAAGATTTCATCTGGAGTGGGCATATTCAAACTTGGAACTGCACGGGCTTTTTTCCTACAATTCTCTGTGCTGCCATGAACTGTGCTGGGTCCAGATCTGGATCCAAGCACGCACGAGTGCTGGAACAAATTTTATGGTGGGGGTTCTGAGAGCCATTGAACCAAACTGTAAACCTGTATATGATAGAAACCACTTGAAGCCAGGGGGTGTGACAGCACCCCCAGTATCACTTGTTCCAGCACCTACGCAGGCACCTGAACTGAGACCAGGGAGACTGTCAGCCCTGTGCTCTCAGTGCTCCTTTGCTTGTCCCAGGCAGTCTGGAGGAAGTAACAGCCTGATTTAATGCTGAGGATACAAGAATAAGATCCAGGGAAACCTGGAAGTGGGAGAAGGAACTTGAGAGGGGGATACTGCGACTGGGTGGGTGATTAAACAAACTAGGACTGGGAGCCTGGGACAGAAACTGGGACTGGGAACTGGTGGGAAGAATGGGACTGAGGGGGCAAAGAGAATGGGAAAAGAACCATGGGGAAAGGAGCGGCAGGGAGACAGTGAAATTGGGTAAGGAGTCTGGAGAGGAAGATTGGGATTGGGAGTCAGAGATGACAGGAAATGTGGGTGTGGAACAGGTGACTTGAGTCTAGGATAGGTGAGAGAGATCTAATGAACAGCTGGGAGGGTGTGAACTGAGACTGCCTGGCAAGGAGACAAGGAGGTGAAGCTTGGGGCTGAAATTGGGATTTGCTAATCAAGGAGATTGGAATTTGGATGAAAAACCTGGAGAATGAAGATAGACTAAATTAGGTGAAGAGAATGTGACCGGGACAAAGAGCTTGGGTGGAAAAGAGACAGGACCCGGAAAAGGCCAGGCTAGATGGGACAGGGCAAAGGGGGACAAGCTTAGAACAGAAGAGACAGTGCCTCCTGGATCACACTTGCCTCTAGATCCTGTAAGGCAACCCAAGATTTCCAAGTTTCATTATTCCTCTGCTGACAGCAAATATCTGGGAAACCTGCTGGCAAAGTGTCCCATCCCCCACTGTCGATGGACCACAGAGATTGACAATCTACCACTCCCATCAGTCCTATCCATTGGTTCAAGTGGCAGTAGTCTGTGAGATGGATCTAAATGTTACAGCCCTGCTGATGACACATTGAGATGTCAGTATTATGCCACATGATGGAATTTCTGTTATTTCAGTTTGCTTTTTTAAAAAGACGTAGGAAAATTTATGCTAAAAAATGTTAAGAACATTAAGATTGCAAAGTCATGGACTCAAAAGTTTGGAAATGCCAATATATTAAGGTTGTGTCTGCAACCTTAATTCAACCCCCTCATGTATGTGCTTATGATACAATCTTTAATTATATGATCAGATGTTATTTTTTCCACAGGATCCCTGCCTTATTCAGTGCACAAGATGGACCTGCTCTGACTCAACACTATAGAATTGATTCAAATCAGAGACATTCCAATCAGTAGAAGGCTCATGTATGGAAGCTAACTTTGTGACATAACTTTCAAGTACTGAAGACAGCAGCTCAACATGCAAAGGGCAGGGAATAGACTAAATTAGCCATCTAAATATCTGGACATAAAAACAATATTAAAATTAATAAATAATATCAGTGGCTTCAAATTTGTCAAATGACTGATTTGAAATGTCATTGTGACAGGTTTTTTGGTGAATTCATGGAAGGGACCCCAACGCCCTGCAGCACTGCACCCAGTTGTTACCCTAAGAGGAGCCACGCTAGACAACACCCTGGAACATCGTTTAATTCCCCAGCCATAATTCAGAGACGGTGCAGGAAGGCATTCCAAGCTAGGAGCTAATTAGGTGCAAATAAGTTCCCTGCTAAATGTAAACATCGTAATAATAATAAAACACTGATTCCTGTCGTGCAATTCTTGTTCAAGCAAAGAACTAAGTGATTTTTAAGACTCTCATGAATCATACTGTGACATTCCATTCCATATCCCTTATGAAAATATGTTTATATGTCCATATTCCTTATGAAAATATACTTATGATATGCTTATGACATAACTGAGATGTACTTTATTCAAGATGGCTCATGTAAGATATCATTGGAAAGGTTATGATTTACTGAATGTGATTATCCAATTTATATGCCTGTATCATTTCTGTATCTGAAGTTAGGAATATTAACTATGTATCTGTATTTCAAATGTGCTACTTTGGGTGTCAACCCCAACCAGCCCTTCAGGTACAACAGTGGAAAAGCCAGGCAAGGCTAATGGGCCATTAGTAGAGACAATGGACTGTAAAAGAGCTTAGTCTTCCTGTGGATGCTGGAGACAGCCTACTAGTAATGACTGCCACAGCCCTGCAGAGACATGGAGCCGAGTCACCTGGTGCTGGATACCCCTCCTCCCCTTTTGGAATTCAAGTGGTTTTCCACCAGAAGACAAAAGGTTCCTGCCTTACACAAGAGCTATATATGGCAGAGAAGTGACATCATCATGTTCTCCTCTGCATCCCCACCTGAAGAGACACTGAAAAACACCTGGAAGCAAAAACTGAACTGGGGGGAGAAGGGCTGAACCGAAGCTGGAAGGGCATCTAGTTTTTGCGTAATAATGCCTGAGGTCCCAAGAGAGAGACCAGTGCAGCAGCCTTTCAAGACTTTCTGTTATCTGCCTGCACCAATACCTAGGGTGAGAAATACTGTTTGTAACCAATTTCTTTAGTGAAACTAGCTTAGTTTGCGTGTTTGGTTTATTAGCTTAGTACTCTGCTTTGTTCTGTTTGCTACCCCTTTTACCACTTAAAAATCTGCCTTTTTTAGTTAATAAAATTTGTTTTGTTTACAATATAACCCAGTTTCTGCAATTTCTAACTGGTGAGGGTGGGGTGAGAAATTGTGTATACCTTCCTCCAAATTGAGGGAGGAGGCAGATTTCATAATATACCTTGGGTCTGCATTCCAAGGGAGGTGGTCACCTGCGTGCTGAAGCAAGTCCCTTAAGCTGAGTCTTTCCAGAGCTGATCTGCAGCTGGGTGTGGCCCTGCCTGTGTGTGTGTTAGAGGAGGCTTTAATAGCCTGGCTCAGCAAGACAGGTAAAAGTGGGCCCATGCTGGCAGAACAGGTAGACTCAGTGGTATCTCAGCACATCAGGTGATTTCCGAAGGGGTCCAACCCATCACACATACCTTCCCTATATATGCCTTGTAAAAGTATTTTAGTATTTTGAGATCATCCTGCAGCAACCACATTTGTTGTACTTTACAAGTTTCCTCCATTTTGAGAAAATTATCATTTCCAGCAGAATTCTTCATTTTGAGTAAATGGAATCTCTCTCAAATTGGAGAATCTTTCAAATCAGAAGACTATTTAGTATGAACATAGGGCTTCTCTTAGAATAATGGTTATAAAAGGCATTATAAATAATAAACATCAGCGTCCATTCAACAAGAGCAGAAATTGAAACAATCTGCAAAGCCGCAATGCAAGCACTAACATGTTCTAGGATAAAAAGAGAAATATTTAATATATGAACAGCTGAAACTGTCTAGCTCACATGCCCTACTTTGAACCATTTTCCTCTTCTTCCGATGTATTTAGGTGCCTCATTTTACCCATTAAGAAAAGGAGTACTTGTGGCACCTTAGAGACTAACAAATTTATTAGAGCATAAGCTTTCGTGGTGCATCCGATGAAGTGAGCTGTAGCTCACGAAAGCTTATGCTCTAATAAATTTGTTAGTCTCTAAGGTGCCACAAGTACTCCTTTTCTTTTTGCGAATACAGACTAACACGGCTGCTACTCTGAAACCTGTGATTTTACCCATTCTCTCCTTTGCCAGATAAAGTAAGTACAATCAGCATTACACTGTGTGTGTGACATCATAAAAAAAATCTGCTAATCTGCTTATCTAGTCAACATGTTCTAAGGTGGAGCTGAAACTTCTAGGCATGGCACCTTCATGACTCTTCCTGTCCATTAAATCTCTGCCAGCTCTTGTCACCTCCCTCCAGCCCAGAGGAGAGTGAATGGAATCTGCTTTGGTGGAGCAAGAGTGGGAACAGGAGTCCTTTAGATTTTGTGCCTGCTCATGGTGCTCTCACTACTCTTCTTTCTATCTCCCTTCTCGGACGACAGGGAAGACTGCTGTCTTCTGGGTCACTAGCATAGATCATCATGTCCATCGAACACATTTTCAAATTGTTACATATATTCAGTAAAATGTTGCCATTAATTACAATACTAGTTTTCATGATCTTAACATTTGATGCATGTTCTTCCTGAGACTGTGATCCAATACCATCTGTTAAGATAGAACTAGAAATTATTTCAGGCCTGTTCTCTGCCATATGCAATTCCTTCTGTTGAAGCTCCAGGAAGCCATTTTTGACACTTATTTTATCAGTTCCTGCCAAAAGCTGCTGAAGGAGTTCTGCCTCCTTGACTCCATAATACTTTTAAAGTTAAAAGTGACACCATAAAAATTGCAATGTATTGTTGTTATGATGCTGGGTTAATTTTTTTTCTATACACTTTAGGAACCAGTTAAAAATCTCAGGTAAAACCTCAAGATTGCAAATTTCTTTGGGATTAATACACTATATTACGAGTGTCAGGAGAAAAAGTAGAAAAAAGCACTAATGAAAAAGAAAGACACATTCTGTATTGTTATTGATAACTTTATTTCATCATTGTCTTGCATTCCAATTAATATTTTTCTTGCAGTCAGATTTGTATCAGTAATCCACAATCCTTATGTTTTCCCATGATATTAATAAGTCAATTTTTACTTGCATAAATTGTTTTTGGTTCCAACATTTCATCTTTGCCGCTATATCAATACTATGGCTTGCACAGTTAAAATGTCTTGTTCTGAAACAAGTTTAAAAGTTACTGTGCAGCACTTTGTCACCTGTTCTAAAACTTCAAGTTTGTTTGTTGTTTCTATATATGAAATCCTTTTCTGATAACTAGATAAAATAAAACATAAACAAAGAGCTTGACCTTCTAGCTACAGAAGACATTTTTCAAAACATCTGCTTTCAAATTTGGAAGAAATAAACAAAGCTCCTCTAGGGTTTATTTTTGAAATGTTCATCATTTTCTTTATCCTTCCAAACACAACCAGTAATTTCTTGATGATTGAGCTCCCTACAGACAATTTCTTTTATAACAATTTTCCATCCATTCACTGGCATACTAATGGTTCATCTCCAGCTATTCTCAGAGAATGTGTAGTTCATTTATCATCTCTTCTAGTAGGTTCTATTAGACATTTCCTGGTTATGATTTGTATCACTATTGATTTGGATCCAGTCTTTTTACTTATGCCAATTTAAGTACCGTTTTATCAGTTGTCAAGCTTGTAAACTGCATGTTGCTAATCCCAACAATCTGTGCAGCTCAAGTGTTAGTTTGCAATGTGACTGCTCTCGCTGGGTCTAGGCTAACTCAAGAGATGAAAACCCAAGTGTGAATAACTTGCACTAACTCTGCACTGAAGAAATACCCTTAATCATGCCTCAGGCATGTCTAACTCAATAGAGACAAATTAATAGATTTACCTCAATGCCACTCATTAGCTCAGATACATGCCACACACCTGCAGGTCCCATCACACAATGACAGAAAGACCACTCAACAGACAAGATAACATAGGAGAGATAGAGGGAAGTGGCTGTGGTTAGTGGGTTTGTCCTGGCCAGGAGAAGCGTATAGGAGAATGGAGGTAGGCAGAACAGAGGCTGGACGTGGTCCAAAGTCTCTGAAAGAGCTGGGAGTTGAACACAGATTACAGAGTCCCATTTTAGTATCTTAACTACAACACCTTTCTGCCTACCTATGCAAGTGTGATGTGTTCTTGCCAGCCCATTCCCTTCATCTTGTACTTGTAGTACATCATTTATATATTTAAAACCCTCTTTTTTAATATTAAGATTCTGGAACATAAAAAACAACCAAATAGGAAATCCAAGGTTAAACCTGACATTCCCAAGCTCTACTTTTCAAAGGGAGGGGACTGTGTTTCACCCCGTTCTCTACTCTGGGTTTGCATATACATATTCCGGTATGCATGTTTTTGTATACTCTCTTGCACATTCAGATGACAAATTCCATCACTTGTAATAGAGGTGTATAGCTGCATGTACACAAATCTCATTGTGTGTGTATGCAAGGGACTGTGCACAGAAAGTGAACATGTAGGTGTGAGAGTCTTCAAAATCATGAAACCACAAATGTCAGCCCTGTCCATTGAAAATAAGACACAGAATGTCAAATTTAACCTTGGATTTCCTCTTTCAAAGTTGTGCATGCACAAATGGAGGCTGCCATTTGAAAAATCTTTGGCTGATATGAAAAAGTCAGTATTGTTAAGAGCAGAATGGCAAACTTACACTGAAAAGAGCTGCCACAACAAATAAAAGAGACAAACCAAGCTGAGACTGACTCTGGAAACAAAACAGATTTCATTGATATGGATAGGAGTCACTAATGTGGATATACAATTCTTTTTTTCAAGGAGATAATTGAGTATTATTCCCATACAAATTAGGAAACTTTGGCACAGAAAAGTTAAATGACTCACACTAGGTCACACAAGATCTCCCTGGAAGAATGGTAGTAGAAATCAAGCTTCCTAACTCCTTGGCCAGTACCTTAACCACAAAAGCATTACTTCCCTCGTTCCTCGTCAATTACAGTAGATGCAATTTTGGAATCCTCAGCACAAGACTGTAACTAAGATTATTTCTGGATATTCTTCAACATGGCAATACTTGAAAAACCTGCCTACCATGTATGCCATCATCATAGTGGAAGTGGACAAGAGTGTAAAACAGTATGGTATGTTTAAACAAGAAGGGCTGTTGTTAAAGTGAACTGATTTGTTTTGATCTAGGATTTCCAATATATTTATCCTGTGATACTCTGCTTATAGTTTTGAAGCAAGCATCACTTTTGTACTTCCAAATGGAAACCAAATTCCTTTTCCATCGACAACATTGAATGCAACTGACAAAACCCATGCACAGGTTGAACAAGAAACTGTCAGTATAGTTTTGGAGATTAGATTTGTTCATAGGGACGGCCATTTATTTTGATCACAGATAACTGATCTAAACACAGCATTCTTCTTCAATAGCAGAATGCCTATACCAATGAGCTCATTTCTTGTTTGTTCACACTTACATCATGCAATACAAAATATAAAATTGTATTCTAGGTCCCAAGGCCTCTCACATCTGCTCTACATAAATGATGAATAATTAAGAACTGCTTCAGAGATCTTTGATGAAATCGACAAAATGATCTGTCACTGGTAAAAACTGATCCACTGAGAGAGTGGAAAGGATCTTTTACTACTAATGAAGGAGGTTCTTCACAATGTCAACAGGAGACTGGTTCTGATTTAGCACCATATTACACATCTTTCTGCAGCGGATTGGTTTCACCCCAGCTTATGCTCACTTCTACTGATATAAATCAGGATGCAGGACCCCATCACTGGAAAGTTGTTCAAAGGACTTTGCATCCACATAAGGCAGCCATAACCTATCCTCTGCCAGGGCATGAAGGGGTTCAAGCACAACTCAAAACTGTGCTGTGTTAGGCTAGGACAGCTGGACACGGCAGTTGGGGAGATGCCATGATTTAGTGAACCTCTTCAGCAACCTTTACTGGTGGGATCCTATGGAGCTTTGGCCCAAATTAATACTGCTTCTCCAATGTAACCCCTGAGGTTGGAAATACCTTCTGCCCTCTATGAGCAAATTTCCAGTGGAGAGCATTGTGTCTTGCTGGCATAGGGAGTTGCAGTTTGCATCTTACTGCACTCACTGGGATGGATCTGGCTCAGTAACATAGGGTGTGTTAGCATCAGAGATGCTCTGTAATAATGTCTGAATATTAATAACTGGATGTTTATTGTATGAGCATATTTGTTTAATTTAATAGGGAGCTGTAAGGAAAAACAGCAATAAAACATAATGGTTTGAGATAAGCCAGTTCTCCACAAACACTTGAGGGCTGTTAAGGGACAATGCCTAGACAGCTAGTGTGACTGCTGCCCTCTTGGCCAACACATCAGAAATTGAATGGGGACCTCTAGCACTATAAGTGTTAATTCCCACAGCTTGGGCTAAAGAGTCAGAAATCTGTAGCTGGGGGGCTATAACAATTTTACCCCCTCCTCAGCCCACTTGCTAAACTAATTTTGTCCAGAAGGGCCACTGCCTGGGAACACAGAAGAATAAAAGGACTACAGCAGTTTAAAAAGGGTCTCTCTCCCCCAAAAGTTGGGAGGAGTTGTTCAGGGGAACTAGACTGAGGTGCATGCACCCATTATTGTATCTAAAGAAGCGAGGCCTGCCTAGGTTATCATTAGAGCATGATAAGCCATTAGGTAAGATAGTCATGCATATAGACTGTTGTTTTAAGATCTTTTCTCTCTAAAATGCTTTGTTCCTACTGTTAAAATAAACAATACTTTGTTTTAAGAAGGCTATTTAGCCACTGTATACTCCTGTAGGGAAGAACGGTTGGTATCAAATCCAGTTGGACCATCTGGGTAAGCACATTTGATACACAAGGTACTTTAGCCCAGTTCCCCACCCTGAGAGTGGGAGAATTGTGTAATTACACCCAACATAGGTAAAAAGATGAGGCCTGACACCTGAGGGGGTCACACAGAGAGACTAGAAGGGAACAGAAGTACAGCTAGCTCTGTAACATAAGAGACACGTGATCTCACTCTCACACATCAGATTAAATGCTGGAGTTAGCACACACTAAATGCAAAGGCGTATGGTAGTATTTGAACATGATCATTAGGTGTCATGTTGGGACCTGTAATTGATCAGACAATTGACAACACTGCAAAAAAAGGTTTCAGAGTAGCAGCAGTGTTAGTCTGTATTCGCAAAAAGAAAAGGAGTACTTGTGGCACCTTAGTTGCATCCGATGAAGTGAAAGCTTATGCTCTAATAAATTTGTTAGTCTCTATGGTGCCACAAGTACTCCTTTTCTCACTGCAAAAAAAAATTATTGATTGTCATCTGGGTCCATCATAACTTCATCATGGTCTCATGAGTTTTACGTACGTTCAATTGTCCTCTGCAGTGCTTCTGAAAACCCAAACAGCCATGGTCACAACAAACAACCTGCCTTTTCCAATCTATATCTGACAAGAAGATTGTGCCCCTTCTGTTTTCAGACTTAACCTCAGAGATCCATGCCCAGGTTTGATTATTGGAGTTTTCCGTACCTAAGAATGCAACTGCCAACCTTACAGAATCTACAACTGGCTCAGAATACAGCATGCCATTTGCTCTGCAAAACAGGTTAGATTCTAGATAGAACAATAATAAATCCTCTGATCCCCAGTGGCACCAGAACACTTAATTTCTTTTCTTTTGTGGAAGGAGCGGGGAAGTGTCTGAAAAGCAAGGCACTTTAAGGAATCAGAAGCTGCAAATAGAAAACAAAAATATAGTGGAGGCAATAAATTTTGCCACCACTGCTGACCCCTTTGGTAATCAAGTTGAATTTAATTTCATCAAGGAAAAATGCATGATTTATTTTAATGCAAGACAAAGATACCCTGAACTTTAAAACTCATTAATGTCATTGGAAAAACTGAACAATGCCTATAATTTTCTTAATTTGGTTTACTTACTGAAGTAACTCAATATATTAAAAGGAAACATAATCCAGAGTAGCTCGTTCATTTTCAGTCCACTTGGGAATTTTTGTTCATTGGGAAAGATTCAGCTCCTCATTTCCACAAACGTTTATGGGGTGGAAACAGGGTATACTCAGAATGGTTAATTTCAGAGTAATAGCCGTGTTAATCTGTATAGATCACTCTTGTTACAGTGTGTATGGTAACATCCATCGTTTTATGTTCTCTGTGTATATAAATCTCCCCACTGTATTTTCCACAGCATGCATCCATTGAAGTGAGCTGTAACTCACAAAAGCTTATGCTCAAATAAATTTGTTAGTCTCTAAGGTGCCACAAGTACTCCTTTTCTTTTTCAGAATGGTTACTTACACACACAAAGGCAGCATGCATATCTGCACTATTTCTGCAGCTCTGGGGCAGAAGAAGAGCTTTAGCGATGGAAGAATTCTTGAAGAACAAGAAGCCTGGGATGTTGTCTGCCGCTCCAAGTATACAAGCAGAGCCACTGTCTGAAACTCCCCTTCCTTGTATTTTCAGCCTGCACTGACCTTGTTTTGTAGGCAAATGGTACCCTTGATCTGACTTCCCAACCATCTGTCCTACCAAACTATATATAGACCACCTCTAGCCCCTTCTATTAGTTACTTCTTTTTTCTATGGCAAGTAGACAGGGAGCACTGCTTAGAAGAGCTCTCAGCAAGGGCTGGAAGGATGCAGGATGAAAGATTGGAGATCCCATTCTCTTATAGAGAATCAATTTTGTCAATATAGGCTGGAATTGGGGGAACTGACACAGGGCAATGAGGCATAAGTGACTGACAAGAATGGGAGAGGCATTGCTTGGAGCAGATGGAGAGAAAATGAACCAGCAGTGAAAGGGAATTGGATCGGAGCAGACAAAGAGAAGTGACAGCAAAATATGACATGAGACAGTGTTACACTAGTAAAAATGATACCAACAGGATCTTGTAAGAGGGACAAGGCAAATTGCCAAGTTTATTGTAAATACAACAAAATATTCCTATATGCAATTTCTATATAGATCCTTTCACACACACAAACATTCACACTCAGGTTCTACATGAAAGGTTGTTATAGTTACCAGCCTAGATGTTGCTCGTGCCAAGTCACTGGCCAGGTGGCCTGGACACGAGAGTGAAGCCGAGTCATTGTCAGATGTGCATCTGATGCTCCTGGAGGGTGGTCGTAGAACCAGACTCAAAGAACACAGTCCCTGGACCCAATTTTTATAGGTCTGTGGTTCAATACAAGTCTATGGAAATTGCTTCATCATGCTGAATTTATAATTGAGATGTCCATCAATCAGCTCAATCAGCAGGAGGTACATCCATGACGGTTCCATGATGGCTAGGTGTTATCTTCTTGTTCTTCCTTGATGCGTTTTGGGTGGATTCTGGTTCGCCCTCTGGGGTCATCCGGTTATCTTCACTTTGCATATTCTTCAGCCCATTGATAATCAAGGTTGAAATTCTTAGGATTAGGCTGGCACCATTTACTAACCAATTATTTCCTTGCTTCAGGCTCTCAATTCCATGCACTCATCATTCATTCTTTTACTTAACAACACAATCTATGACTCTTGATTCATTTAACAAGTTTTATCCCACTATCTATTTTCCCCTCTTTGGATACCAAGATTTACATAGGCATGACAAGGGGCCCTCGTGGGGGAAGAGCATCAAGGCGTTGTTTTAAAAAACAGCATTGTTTCCTCAAAGTTCTTATCACTTTCCAGCACAGACTCTTTGTCCAGTACCGGACTGAAATAATTAGCACTTTGGCCTTGCATTTGTTACAGAGTGAAATTCAACAGCATGGAACTGATGTTCATACCTTTTTACAATACCTATATACTTTTTTGTCTATCTTTATTTCTACTACTACATAATTATAATACTATCATACTTATATAACTTTGAGGGCAACCCAACAGCAGAGACTGGTAGTATCTGGAGGAAGTAATAGTAAATTACTGGATTGTGGTTATTAAGAGGAGACTGACGAAGGAGAAGCAGTGACATTAAAGCTTTGGGCAATGTAGGTGATTTAAATGTTAGTTTAATAGGGACGTTGACATATGAAACCATTCCCTGCGGTCACAGTAAAGCCAAATCCTAATTGATTAATAAAAATGTATAGCTCAGGAAAGTAATTGTAATATTTACAAACTTTGCCCATTCATTTTTCATTATTTGTTTTCATGGTTGTTCAGTAAAATTATGTCTCCTAGGGCATGAAGGCTTGATCAGCTCCATGAAAAGTTAGAGAGAACATTGATTCAGATCACTAACAGATGATCAAAATGCAGCATCTTAATTCCATCTGGTATCACATGCAAAAAAGAAAAAGAAAGCAAGCCCCAGATACTTAGGCCAAGAATTACATATGGGCCTATCAGAAGAGTCCTTTAAAATAGTTTAGATGAAATAATTGTATTTCTAATACAGTTATATTTAAATTAAAGACATTTTCATTAAAATGTGGTTCTATTTGAAAAGTGACTCAAATAAAAATTTAGCATCCTGGAAATTCCACTTATTCTTGCGAGAGAGGAAAAATCAATCCAATATCCCTTATTACTGTAGTAGATTGAGTGTTACTATTATTTAATTATTCTATGCCTTGATCCTGTACCACCAAAATCAAGGGAAGCAGGACAGGGCCCCATAGATGTTATACAAAATGGAAATATAATCAAGCAATAGAATTGTCTTTACAGTGTATGATAGCCACTGAAATATAAAACAAAAAAGGTAGTTTAACTAAGGTGACAAAAAGGTTGAGAAAATTTGGAATATGACTACAAAGCAGATATTTTCTCATGCTGTTACCTCTATCTGTAACCATATTATTTGCATACCTATCTGTTTTTTAATTTATGTTCTGCTTAATCTTTGTAACCTTCATGTACAGAGCATAGAAATCAAATAACAAAAAGACTGCTGAAAGATAATCACAGTAACCAATAAGAAAAGGCAAATAATTTGTTTGATTTATCACTTTATTGCCACTTCCCTGTTTAATCACTGCTGTATTAAAATTTCTTTTTATCATCTGGTATTACATGGAATAATAAATGTACTTTTCAAATGATAGTTTAAAAAAATTAATACAAAGTTGTGTGTGTGTGTTTTATTTCTTTGATGACGCTGACTAGTATCAATAATTTGGCAGTATTACCAAAGCCTTTTGATGTTTTGCAAACAGTAGGTTAGCCAATGCAACAATTACTTACCCAGGTACTCCTAGGTGATTTTTAATTTTACACTACTATATCTTTTATTTACATTGCACCATTAGTAAGAACTGGATTTTTTTTCAGGCACCCTTTTCTTTTTGTACATTAAAATACACTAACATAGTACTCAGAAATGTGGAAAGAATAAATATAGAGGATAGATTCAGTTTTCCATTCCAGAAATGGCAGTAGAGTCAACAGTGAACATCTGGCATTTCTTCAAACTAATAATCCAGATGGTGAATTCATATCTGAAGCATGTTGATAATATAATTTCACCAATTACTACTACTGTTTCTTGTCCTCACAGATAAAATGCTCAGTTTTCTGATCTCACATTAGTTAATTTAGAAACTAGATGAATTTACACCACAGAATCTCAATTTTGGAGAAAGGCAGTATTTATATATTTGAACGTTTTCAAATACTGTGCTTCTTGAACATTTCTGTTCAAGGAAGACAGAAAATAGGCAATGTTACTTATTGACATTTGTACTGTTTCTCAGTGTATGCAAATCAAAGTGTGTGTTTCATCCAGGCCTATAATTTATTGATATCACCATAGTTCTGCTGCACAAATGGGCCAATTTATGGAGAGGCTGGGCAAGAGGACTTGGCAGCCACCATCATGCTGGTAGACCAGTATGGAGCTGCTCTATAATATGTAGCCTATAGCTGTGGACTGCCTGAGCAGGTGCTTCAGGAGCCTGCAAGTGGCTCCACATTGGGGGAGGAGTCAGTCCTTTCCATAAAGCAAAACACTGATTCAGTCCTTTCCATAAAGCCTGTGTTCTTAGGCTTACTGTCAGTAACGGGACTTTCCACATACAAAGCTATTAAGTGAAATGCTAGCCCCATTGAAGTGAATGGGAGTTTTTCCATTGATTTCAATGGAATTGGGATTTCACTCACTGTTTCTATCTGGCTGTGCAGAGTTGGTAAAGTCCCAATCATTGATCTCAGGGGTGTTGGATTGGCCTGTAAAAACAGCACAGTGGTTTATAATCAGAGTACTTTGTCTGAAATCTTAAAAGTTAGAAATTTAATGTATCTATTAATATTTAGCTTATGTTTCAGAGTAGCAGCCGTGTTAGTCTGTATTCTCAAAAAGAAAAGGAGTACTTGTGGCACCTTAGAGACTAACAAATTTATTAGAGCATAAGCTTTCGTGAGCTACAGCTCACTTCATCGGATGCATTTAATGCATCCGATGAAGTGAGCTGTAGCTCACGAAAGCTTATGCTCTAATAAATTTGTTAGTCTCTAAGGTGCCACAAGTACTCCTTTTCTTATTTAGCTTATATAGCTCTTTTTCATTTCTAGATCTCAAAGCAGGTAAATAAGTTTGTATTTTGCAGAAAATAATCTGGGCCATCAGAGAAATGCAGGTATAGTATCCCAGAAAGTAATAGCTCAATCCAACACTTGCTTTTGGATCTTTCAGAAAGTTTGCTGGTTTTGTAATGAAAAGCTATCTCCAGTCTTACTTTCTTGCAGAGTAAATTTCTGGTCATTATATATTTCCTTTGGTGGAACACTTTTTTTCAAATGCTTGACAGCTGGTGTAATGGTTCTCTAGATATTGTGATACAGCATGGCCAGAAGGCAGCAGGAGAGTGATATAGGAGAGATATGTAAGTCCCAGGATGAGGAGAAGCCTTATTCCCTGTAGAGGGAAAAGAAGTTTCTATAGATTAATTAAAAGCACCTGAAGCCAATTAGAGCACCTGAAGCTAGTCACCTGATAAAAACCCCCTGCTTCAATCAGCCAGGGGAAGGAGTTGGAGCAGAATGGTTTGGAGTTGGAGCACAGAGCAGTTTGGAGAAGTGCCGTGGCTGGCTAGAAGACAAGACCCTAGGTAAAGAGACACCCAGCTTGTGCAGAGAGCGAGCGAGCGAGCGAGCGAGCACAAGCACGCAGGAAGCCCCACAAGCTGAAGAGCAGGAGAGGGAAGCAGCCCAGGGGAAGGAAGAACTAGTTCAAGTGGTTTACCACTATCCCTAAGGCCCCTGGACTGGGACCTGGAGTAGAGGGTGGGCCCGGGTCCTTCACTCTCCACTACCCTTCTCTGGGTTACTAGTGGGATAGTAAATACCCTAGTTCAGGGGCAGGAAACTGTGCCCTGAACCCCCCCCCCCCCAAAGAGGAAGTGCGGGACCCATCATAATCGTTCCGGCAATTTGCCACAATATGTTCCTCTTCAGATCAGTCATGACTACACAGCAGATAAGTAAAAGTGATATCCACACATGGCTCTCTAGCTATCTAAGAAAAGGTTAAATTACTCTCTCTCTCTCTCTATGTGTGTGTATATATATATATATATATATATATATATATATATATATATAATGATCTCAAGCAGTATGACTCCTGTTAATTGAGGACATATAGCTCTAATAACCATTCAGCATCAAAGAAAATTTCAGGTATTATTCACTCCCTGAGGCCAGGAGGTATTTCCATACTTTCTCTCCATCCCCATTTTGAAAAATCAGAGGCTGAAAGAATCCATTTTATGACTGGAATCAGCAGCAAATAACTATGACAGTGACTGAAAGTTTTCTTCGTCAAACTGATGTCTGTTGACTTCTGCAATGTGTATAATATCCCTAGTTGCTGTCTCTGTGGACTAGGGCTCTGCACAATATTTCATGAATTGGGGGTCAGGGCAGTCACTTCCTGAAGGATGAATTTTCTCGGATAAATAGCCTATTAAACTTTGACAGGAACCCTTTGTATTGCAAAGGTCGATGCTGTAATTTGGTTACTTGACATCTGTCATGTTTGATTTCTTGGCTCATTAAATAACTCATGGGCTGTGGAAGGAGTCAATTATGGTTTCCTGTCTCCAATAAATGTTTAGCAGAATTGAAGCATCCGGAGAATATGGTATAACACTTTATCACAACATCACTGAGGCTTTTGATAGAACAACCAATCACACACTTGTATGATTCTTTAGTATAGCCCCACACTAATTCTTCAGTTAGATTACCCAATCTCAAGGAAAAACATGTGTGCCTTATGGGTATGCAAATTGAGGGGACATTATTGAGCCTCTCCTCTTGTTTTGTTCTCCAATTCCATTTCTGATTTTGGTCTCATAACTCATTCAAGGGTCTTGTGACATTGACCTGGATCTACCTAGGAACACAGGTGCCTAAACCCCAGATGTAGGAAATACTGCAATCCACAAAACCCTTGGTTGGCTGCTACCTAACCTTGTAGGCACCTGAACTCACTCAACGTCTTTCACTGGAAAAGTTCCCCTGGCACCTATGTTTCTGCCTGTGGGCATGTACACTGTTGCCTGACTAGGCATCTGGGAGCCTAAAGCCCCAGTACAATTCAGGAACAGAGGGAAAATAAGCACTCCTCCACCTATCTCAGATGTGGGGCCTGAGCTGTGAGGTGTGCTCAGAGGCCAATTAAGTCCCCCCAAGACAGCCAGAGGAGGATGAGTTCCCTTATAACCTTTAGCCAAGTGATTAGGGTACTCACTCAGGAGGTGACAGAACCCTAATTCAATTCCCTCCTCTGCCTGATGAGGAGAGAGGATTTGAATAGCAATCTGTCAGGTGAGTGCTCTGGGGATCACAATTTTACGTGCCTGCCTTTACCCCTTCATTTTCTTGGGAGCTTAGGTACCTAATTCAGCCCTGGTCTACACTAGGCATTGAGGTTGAATTTAACAGCATTAAATTGATGTAAACCTGCACCCGTCCACATGACGAAGCCCTTTTTTTCGACTTAAAGGGCTCTTAAAATCAATTTCCTTACTCCACCCCCGACAAGGGAATTAGCACTGAAATCTGTTTTGCTGGGTCAAATTTGGGGTACTGTGGATGCAATTAGATGGTATTGGCCTCCGGGAGCTATCCCAGAGTGCTCCATTGTGACCGCTCTGGACAGCACTCTCAACTCAGATGCATTGACCAGGTAAACAGGAAAAGGCCCGAGAACTTTTGAATTTCAATTTCCTGTTTGGCCAGTGTGGCAAGCTGCAGGTGACCATGCAGAGCTCATCAGCAGAGGTGACCATGATGGAGTCCCAGAATTGAAAAAGAGCTCCAGCATGGACCGAACGGGAGGTACAGGATCTGATCGCTGTATGGGGAGAGGAATCCTTGCTATCAGAACTACGTTCCAGTTTTCGAAATACCAAAACATTTGTCAAAAATCTCCCAGGGCATGAAGGACAGAGGCCATAACAGGGACCCAAAGCAGTGCCGCGTGAAACTTAAGGAGCTGAGGCAAGGCTACCAGAAAACCAGGCCGCTCCGGGTCAGAGCCCCAAACATGCTGCTTCTATGATGAGCTGCATGCCATTTTAGGGGGTTCAGCCACCACTACTTCAGCTGTGTTGTTTGACTCCTTCAATGGAGATGGAGGCAACACGGAAGCAGGTTTGGGGACGAGGAAGACGATAATGATGAGGTTGTAGATAGCTCACAGCAAACAAGCGGAGAAACTGGTTTTCCCAACAGCCAGGAACTGTTTCTCACCCTGAACCTGCCAGTACCCCCTGAACCCACCCAATGCTGCCTCCCGGACCCACCAGGCGGAGAAGGGACCTCTGGTGAGTATACTTTTTAAAATACTATACAAAAGCCAGCATGTTTAATGATTAATTTGCCCTGGCATTTGTGGCTCTCCTGGATATACTCCCAAAGCCTTTGCAAAAGGTTTCTGGGGAGGGCAGCCTTATTCCATCCACCATGATAGGACACTTTACCACTCCAGACCAGTAGCATGTACTTGGGAATCATTGTAGAACAAAGCATTGCAGTGTACGTTTGCTGGCGTTCAAACAACATCCATTCTTTATCTCTCTATTATCCTCAGGAGAGTGATATCATTCATAGTCACCTGGTTGAAATAGGATGCTTTTCTTAAGGGGACGTTCAGAGGTGCCCGTTCCTGCTGGGCTGTTTGCCTATGGCTGAACAGAAATGTTCCCCCGTTAGCCACGCGGTGGGGGGGAGGCAAAATGTGACCTTGTAACGAAAGCACATGTGCTATGTATGCAATGTTAACAGCAGGGTTTACCGTGAAAGAGTGTGCCCATTGTTCTATAAAATGTGTCTTTTCAAATACCACTGTCCCTTTTTTTTTCCTGCACCAGCTGCATGTGTTTCAAGGATCACAGGATCTTCTCCTTCCCAGAGGCTAGCGAAGATTAGAAGGCAAAAAAAACACACTCACGATGAAATGTTCTCTGAGCTTATGCTGTCCTCCCACACTGACAGAGCACAGATGAATGCATGGAGGCAGACGATGTCAGAGTGCAGGAAAGCACAAAATGACCAGGAGGAGAGGTGGCGGGCTGAAGAGAGGGCTGAAGCTGAAAAGGTGGCAGCAGCGTGATGAGACAAGGCAGGATTCAATGCTGAGGCTGCTGGAGGATCAAACTAATATGCTCCAGAGTATGGTTGAGCTGAAGGAAAGGCCCTCCTCCCCAAGTTCCATAGCCTCCTCACCCAGACGCCCAAGAACACGGTGGGGGGGCCTCCAGCCATCCAGCCACTCCACCCCAGAGGATTACCCAAGTAACAGAAAGTTGGCATTCAATAAGTTTTAAAGTTTTAAACTTTTAAAGTGCTGTGTGGCCTTGTCCTTCCCTCCTCCACCACCCCTCCTGGGCTACCTTGGTAATTATCCCCCTATTTGTGTGATGAATTAATAAAGAATGCATGAATGTGAAGCAACAATGACTTTCTTGCCTCTGCAAGCAGTGATCAAAGGGAGGTGGGGAGTATGGTTAGTTTACAGGGAAGTAGAGTGAACCAAGGGGCAGGGGTTTCATCAAGGAGAAACAAACAGAACATTCACACCGTAGCCTGGCCAGTCATGAAACTGGTTTTCAAAGCTTCTCTGATACGCACCGCACCCTCCTGTGCTCTTCTAATCACCCTGCTGTCTGGCTGTGCATAACCAGCAGCCAGGCAATTTGCCTCAACCTCCCACCCCGCCATAAACGTCTCCCCCTTGCTCTCACAGATATTGTGGAGCGCACAGCAAGCAGTAATAACAGTGGGAATATTGGTTTCGCTGAGGTCTAACCGAGTCAGTAAACTTCACCACCACGCTGTTAAACGTCCAAATGCACATTCTACCACCATTCTGCACTTGTTCAGCCTGTAGTTGAACAGCTCCTGACTACTCTCCAGGCTGCCTATGTATGGCTTCATGAGGCATAAAGGGGTAGGCTGGGTCCCCAAGGATAACTATAGGCATTTCAACATCCCCAATGGTTATTTTCTGGTCTGGGAAGAAAGTCCCTTCCTGCAGCTTTTGAAACAGACCAGAGTTCCTAAAGATGCAAGCTTCATGTACCTTTCCCAGCCATCCCACGTTGATGTTGGTGAAACGTCCCTTGTGATCCACCAGTGCTTGCAGCACTATTGAAAAGTACCCCTTGCAGTTTATGTACTCACTGGCTTGGTGCTCCAGTGCCAAGATAGGGATATGGGTTCCATCTATGGCCCCACCACAGTTAGGGAATCCCATTGCAGCAAAGCCATCCACTATGACCTGCACATTTCCCAGGGTCACTACTCTTGATATCAGCAGATCTTTGATTGCGTTGGCTACTTGCATCACAGCAGCCCTAACAGTAGATTTGCCCACTCCAAATTGATTCCCGACTGACCGATAGCTGTCCGGCGTTGCAAGCTTCCACAGGGCTATTGCCACTCGCTTCTCAACTGTGATGGCTGCTCTCATCTTGGTATTCTTGCGCCTCAGGGCAGGGGAAAAGCAAGTCACAAAGTTCCATGAAAGTGCCCTTCCGCATGCGAAAGTTTCACAGCCACTGGGAATCGTCCCAGACTTGCAACACTATGTGGTCCCACCAGTCTGTGCTTGTTTCCCGAGCCCAGAATCGGCGTTCCACCACATGAGCCTGCCCCATTAGCACCATGATGCCCACATTGCCAGGGCACGTGCTGTGAGAGAAGTCTGTGTCCATGTCCTCATCACTCTTGTAACCGCGCTGACATTGCCTACTCACCCGGTTTCGCTTTGCCAGGTTCTGGTGCTGCATATACTGCTGGATAATGCATGTGGTGTTTAATGTGCTCCTAATTGCCAAAGCGATCTGAACAGGCTCCATGCTTGCCGTGGTATGGCGTCTGCACAGAAAAAAGGTGCGGAACGATTGTCTGCTGTTGCCTTGACGGAGGGAGGGGCGACTGATGACATGGATTACAGGGTTGGCTTACAGGGAATTAAAATCAACAAAGGGGGTGGCTTTGCGAGAAACTGAATAGGCGCCTCAAGGATAGAACTCAAAACTGGGTTTAGCAGGCCGTTGATTTCACAGAGGGAGGGAGGGAGGAGAAAAAGAATACAAAACAAATCTGGACTATTTCTTGTTTTGAGCCACTTCATCTATCTTTATACATCTTGCTGGCAGCAGACTGTGCAGTACGACCACTAGCCATCATCACCTCCTGAGCGCTCGGCAGAAGACGGCGCAGTATTACTGCTGGCCATCATCTTCTGCTGGCTGCTGATTAAAGACAGTGCACTGCTGGTAGGACTTAATCACCATGTGACGAAACAAGGGAAAATGACCTGGCTGAGTCACTCCCATGTTTGCCCAGGTGCCCGGTTAAAAGAGCACCCACGACTATGTCGACGACGGCTACCAGTCATACTGCATAGTCTGCTGCCAAAAGGCAATAAACTGCTGCTGTGTAGCAATGCAGTACCATGTCTGCCAGCACCCAGGAGACATACGGTGATGGTTAGCTGAGTGGGCTCCATACTTGCCATGGTATGGCATCTGCACAGGTAACTCAAGAAAAAAGGCACAAAACGATTGTCTACCCTTGCTTTTATGGAGGGAGGGAGGGAACAGGGGCCTGACGATATGTACCCAGAACCACCCGCGACAATGTTTTAGCCCCATCAGGCACTGGGATTTCTACCCAGAATTCAAATGGGCGGTGGAGATTGCAGGAACTGTGGGATAGCTACCCACAGTGCAAAGCTCTGGAAGTCGACGGTTGCCTCGGTACTGTGGACACAGTCCGCCAACTACATGCACTTAGAGATCTTAGGGATCTTATAAACACATCTTTTATATGTAAGACAGTGAAAACTGCTATAATTTCAGTGTAACTCATGACAACACAGTCAGCTGTGCTCTAGTTGTACATCTAATATGTGAGGATCTCTTGAGAAATATTTACAGATCATGAAACGAAACAACTGATAACAAGTGCCTTACTCATACATAGCATAGTAAGGTGTGAGCAGATGCGTGTAAGGCCCTAATCCTGCAATCAGTTGCATTTGGGTATGCCAGTGTACCTACTGTGACAAAAGTTCCTGCTCTACCTTGGTAGGCCTTGCGGTTATTGGCAGATTTGCTCGCCTTGGAGCTTCACGGCAGCCCTCAGCTTGGCCGTTTTTCTTGAACCCACAGTCCAGGTCGACTCCTCCTGTGTCTGACCAGGAGTTGGGAGGATTTAGGGGGAACCCGGGCCCACGCTCTACTCTGGGTTCCAGCACAGGGCCCTGTGGAATGCAGCTGTCTAGAGTGCCCCCTGGAACAGCTGTGCAACAGCTACAACTCCCTGGGCTACTTCCCCATAGCCTCCTCCCAACACCTTCTTTATCCTCACCATAGGACCTTCCTCCTGGTGTCTGATAATGCTTGTACCCTTCAGTCCTCCAACAATCAGTGTTCTCGCTCCTAGTGCCTCTTGCTCCCAGCTCCTCACACGCACACCACAAACTGAAGTGAGCTCCTTTTTTAAAACCCAGGTGCCCTGATTAGCCTGCCTTAATTAATTCTAGCAGCTTCTTGATTGGCTGCAGGTGTTCTAATCAGCCTGTCTTAATTGTCTCCAGAAGGTTCCTGATTGTTCTGGAACCTTCCCTGTTACCTTACCCAGGGAAAAGGGACCTACTTAGCCTGGGGCTAATATATCTCCTTCTATTACTCTCCTATAGCCATCTGGCCTGACTCTGTCACACTACACAGAGCCCCAGTGGGGATCTGCATGTAATCAGTTACAGAATGAGGGTCGTTGTTGCCTTACATGCTCTTCTAAGGTACTTCATTTGAGATCTGCCACACTATTGCTATTTTCTGGGCATTTTCTGGCAATTGTACTGAACTGTGCTATTTTTGAATACCAAAATACATATTGTGTGGTATGGAACACAGATGGTACATACCCAGTGGAATTTACATTCTAAATTAGACATACAATAAGGGTCAGACAAAATATACCAGATGACAAAATGAGGGTTCAGTCCCAAAGCAGTGGAAGTGGTCTGATTTGTTTATTTTTTTTTCTTTCTTTAGTGGATATTTCTGATAAGGCTTCACAGAAAATATATCTGAAGGAGGGACTTGAATGAAAAGAGGCTGGCCATTTGGTGGTGGTTTTCTATTATAAACAAAAAGTTACTAGAGAAAAGGTTGAAGTTATCAAAGCTTTGTGCCTGAATCCAAGGCCTCAATCCTGCAAGGTGTTAAGCACACGTGCTGAAATCTCTGCAAGACTGGGACCCAAGTCTCCATAAGTGAAAAGCTAGTGCACTTATATGCAAAGATAATGCCTTTAGTGACATCATAAAGCAAGTGCCTGGATGTATATGAACTGAGTCACTTTAATCAGTGCTAACAGAGCTCAACGGTAGATCTTTATGATGCAGACTTCAAGACTGTGGAACTAGACATAACCAGTAACTATACACAGTGAAATCGCTTCTCCTACAAAGACAAAACAATCATCCCTTGCAACAACTTAAAAAAAACAAAAACAACCAACATTAAAATGTGCATGTGGGGAAAACTCTTGTGTATGCAATCCTGTCAGGCTTTATGGAAAAGCTTTGAGATCCTGAAATGCTTAATACTATTAAATATAATTTTTAATATATGTATTTAGGCCTATATGAAAGAAAGTTACAAGTAGAAAACTTTGAAGAGATACCTGAAACTGATCCTGGCCACTTCAAATTATTGAAGACTATTCTGATTTAGGAATGATGTCACATTTCAATGATCTACTTTGTTTAGAATCAAAGGAAAGTCATTATGGTGACTGAAATATGATTGTAACTGCATTTTAAATAATAATCCTGATCCTGTTTCCATTTACATCAATAAGAGTTTTTTGTGGGAACATGATTGTGCCCAGAAATTGTTAATGATTTTGCTTAATTATATATTGACAATTTTTTTTCAGCATCACCAAGATGATCTGCTATGTCTGTAGAGTAAATCTGGGCCAAACCAGTTTTCCAAATTAAAGACAGAGAAAACTGGGGTTTATCATGGAAACTGGTAGTTACCTTAACGATGCAGAGGCTAACTCTATGCAGTTGCATCAGACACCCTCCCTCCAACAGACACTCTCACATGTGTAATATACTCTATCGGGCTCTTGAGAATGCATAATGGGGGGAAAGTTGTTAAGGTTTCCAAACTAGAGCTAAATGTACAGTTTGAAAGAAGAAAACAAAACTCAGCTTCTCTTAGGCACATCCTAGTTCCAAAAGACTTAATAAAAACAGTTTGAGGTGTTTAAGCAGAGATCTTGTTTTCAACCTATTAACTACAAACACCTCCAAAATATGGAAGGTAAATAGTTACAGTCTAAAACAAGTTTTGTTCATTGAATTGATCCAAACCATAGTCCTTTGAGATTCAAGTCTCTCTTCAGAAAAAGAAAGAAGCATTGTTTAATTATTAACACATCATGCTACTGGGGACTCTTTAGAAGAGGCACTTTCTTGTAGTCAGGTTGGAGGAAAGGAAGAAACTGATGGCACTACACAAGCCACAGAAATTATTGATGAGTTGGAGGGGGGCTTGTGCAAACCTCTAGTTAATAGAGCAGACCTTTGGCCCCAAAAAGAAGAATCTCAGCTTTCATTAAAAAAATGTCTAGGCCCTTTTCTTGAGAAGATAGCCTTGAAAATATAAAATTATATAAATTGATCTCTATGATTTAAAACAAACAAGTATCTTGGCTCAATTTCAGCAGCAAATGTCTGGTAAGCAGGTTACTAAAATATCCACACCACCCCCCGTGCACACACTTCTTATGTAAAATGCTGAAGTTAAATCTGGGGTGTTTATAAAAAAGAATAACACCCCAAAATTCTCAGGTCAACCCTGATCATAGTGACTGGGAATCTTGTTTGAGAGGCCATCCTCAGAATGCTGTTAAATTGTAAAATGTAACTTGTTAAATTTTCTAGCCTGATATTTTCGAGCTGGCTATTCACTCAAGTAGCTGCTGTACTGTGTGGGTGCCTGTCTTTGTCATGCAATTACTGCAAGGGGAACTCCCCTCCTACATCCCCTAACAGCACCATTAAGAGCATGAGAGGTGGATACATGACATAGTCTCTGAACGATGCATCCCTGCAGGTTGCTCCAGCAATGAATAGGAAGAAAACATGGCCAAGTTACTTCTGCACTGAGTGGGAATCCTGAAACTGACTTCTCTCCCAGACATTTTATCAAGCATGAAGCTTTGAGAACCTGGACTGCGAAATAGCCTGGAGACCCAGTCCTTCCAGACACTCCACCAGTCAGGGTAAATCTATTTTCCCAACAAACTGATCATGCCATCTAGGAAAGACTTGCTCTCTCATTTCATCCTTCTAAACCAGCAAATGGAGACTGCCAGCTGTTAAGGGAGACTCATCCCTGTAAGAGCCAAAGGGGATCTATTCCCAACCAACCAAAAGAGGGGACCCACTCCTCACCAACCAACCATAACACGAGGCCTCTGAATGAAATGCCTGCATCCACTGCTACTAGCAAAGGCTACAGATCACCCACCTCTGCTTTGAGGCACTGCTGCCAGGTCATGGAGTCAGACAGAGAGGCCTCCATGAGCTGCAAGGAGAAGTGGTAGTGGTGGATTGAGACAGCTGTGTGGGTTGATGATTTTGGTGTGGGGGTATTATTTTATCTAGGCAATGTTGAATGTAGCCATAACTCAGGTGGAACGTTTCTGATCCCCTTGTTAACATTTTGGTAGCAAATCAATGAAACAAACAGACCTTTATCCTTTCCTGCTTCTGTATTTTTGGGAATGTTTGGAGGTAGTTGGTATTCAGCTATATTTCCCCATTCAAATCTACAAAATAATCAGCTTTCATTGCTTATAATAATTAAGATGAGATGAAAGACCAGAAAGCTCCATGGGATTGTTACTGTTGAAGAAAATGACACTAATAACCACAGAGAGAAACACTCTTTAATTGCCTAAAACAGATAGAATGGGTTTCAATTGTTGTCTTTAAGGGATTATACTCATAGCAGCAGGTTATGTTAGGCAGTATTTTTTTTCAAACAATTAAATGCTGAGGGTAAAGCCACAGGGTTTATTTCAGAGTGGGGGGAAAGTTAATTATACCCTTCCACTTGCTAGGAACATTATTTCTATTACACAACAGGAAAAAACAGCAACCATCAACTTTTTTAAAAAGTTTTTTTCTGCCTGCTGTCGTTTGACTTTTCTGCGCTACCATATTCTTGGACTTGCTTATCCATCTATTTATTCCCCTTTAGAATAACAGCATAGCCCCTCAGAGTCATTAGCATAGTTATCTTCAAAACACCCCTATGAGGAAGGGAAGTACTATTAGCCTCATTTTACAGATGGGGAACTGAGGCACAGAAAGACTAAGGCTATATCAACAGTACAAGCTTGGAGTGTGATTCCCCTGCTCATGTACCCATACTTATACTAGCTCTCATAGAACTAGTGTGAGTACAAATAGTAGTGTAGCCCCGGTAGTGGCAGCGAAGGCACAGCTGAGCCATGCCAAGTACATAACCACCCGTTTCAAGTGGGTTTATAGCACTGCTCAGCTGTACCACCGTTGCAGCTGCGCTACCATGACTATACTGCTATTTATTCGCACACCAGCTTGATGAGAACTAATGAAGGTATGTGTACATGAGCAAGGGAATCACATCCCTAGCTCATACTGTAGATTAGCCTCTAAGGCAGTGGTTCTTAACCTGGGGTGCATGCACCCCCTGGGGATGCGAGATGCCCTGTCCAGGGATGCGAGACATCCCAGATTTTTTAGAAGGTAAATCATTGAAAACACAAATTAAGGACAGGCACATAAGTACAACTACTTTGTTTCAAACCTATGTATTTATTAACATGCATTTAACGATTACTGTATACAAACAAAAAATATATCTAGGTTTAAAGAACTGACCTACTTCAATGATTTTTGATAAGGGGTGCAAGAATATATTTTGAGAACCACAGGAGTGCAGGCTGCAGTAAAGGTTAAGAATCACTGCTCTAAGAATATGTCTAAACTGTAGCTGGTAGGTGTAATTTCAAGTTCAGGTAGATGTACACATGCTAGCTTTCATTGAGCTAGTATGCTAAAAATAATTGTGTGGCCACAGTGGCACGGGGAGCGACTTAAGCTAGCTGCCTGAGTATAATCCAATCCTAGGTACATGCTGGGCCCAAACCACTGTCCATGCTGCCATTTTTAGCATGCTAGATTGATCAAAGTTAGTCCCTGTATATCTACTTGAACTGGGAAATAAAGAAGAGTTAAGGACAATTGGTCCATTACTAGAGGGAAGTGGTAGAATTATCAATACTAATAATCATTCAGAAAAGGTAGAAGTAGTATCAATACATATTTTTGGTTTGTATTTGGGTAAAAAAATAGATAATGTAGTTTCATCAAATACTGATGATAATGTTCTTTCCATTCCTCTAGTGTCTCTGGAGGATATTAGATGGAAGCTACTAAAGTTGGAAATTTTTAAATCAGCAGGTCCAAATAACTGGCATCCAAGAGTTTTAAAAGGATGACTGAGAGCTTCATTGGACCATTAATGTGGATTGGATTTTCAATAAGTCTTGGAGCAATGGGGAAGTTCCAGAAGACTGGAAAAAAGCTAATGTTTTGCCAAGTTTTAAAAAAGGGTAAATGGAATGACCTGGATAGTTATACTTGTCAGCCTGATACTGATCCCGGGCAAGATAATAGAATGGCTGATACAGGACTCAAATAATAAAGAATTAAAGGAGGGTAATGTAATCAATGCAAATCAATATCATAAAATAGATCCTGTCAAACTAACTTGATATCTTTTATGATGAGATTACATGTTTGGTTGATAAAGATATTAATGTTGATGTAATACACTGAGAATTCTCTAGGCATTTGACTTGGTACCACATGACATTTTGATTGAAAAACTATAATATAAAATGAACATACACTTTAAATGGATTAAAAACTCACATTTTGAGACCTAACAGTTAGCAATTGTAAACAGGGAATTGTCATCATTTGGATCCAACAGGGATCAGTTCTTGGCTCTATGCTATATAACATTTTTATCAGTGACCTGGAAAAAAAAAACCCAAAAACCCTGATAAAGTTTGCAGATGATACAAAATTGCGGGAATAGTAAATAACAAAGAACAGGTCAGAGCAATCTGGATTACTTGGAAAACTGAGCTCAAGCAAATGGCTAAATGTTTAATATAGCTAAATATATAAGAGTATACATCTAGGAACAAAGAACATCGGCTATACTTAACAGGATGGGGGACTGCATCTTGGGAAGCAGTGACTCTGAAAAAGATTAGGGGATTATGGTGGATAATCAGCTAAACATGAGTTCCCAGTGTGACACTGTGTACAAAAAAACTAATGCGATCCTGGGATGCATGAACAGAGGAATCTTGAGTGAGATTAAAAAGATTACTTTAGCTCTATATTTGGCACTAGTGAGACTGCTGATGGAATATTGTGTCCAGTCCTGGTGCCCACAATTCAAGAAGGATGTTGATAAATTGGAGAGGGTTCAGAGAAGAGTCTTCAGAATGGTTAAAGGGTTAGAAAACATAATGATAGACTCAAGGAGCTCAATCTATTCATCTTAACAAAAAGGTTAAATGGTGATTTGATTAGCCTATAAGTATCAACATAAGGAACAAATAGTAATAGGCTCTTCAATCTAGCAGAGAAAGGGATAACACAATCCAATGGTTGAAAAATGAAGGTAGACAAATTCAGACTGGAAATAAGGTAATTTTTGATAGAGTAATTAACCATAGAAACAATTTACTAAGGGTCATAGTGGATTCTACATCACTGACCATTTTTAAATCAAAGTTGAATGTTTTTTCTAAAATATATGCTCTAGAATTATTTTGGGGAAGTTCAGTCACCTGTGTTATATAGGACTGAATAGATGATCACAAAATGGTTCCTTCTAGCCTTGGAATCTATGACTTTTCTAGCTGCAGTGTAGATGTACCCAAAGTAACTTGCCGAGAGTTGCACAAGAAATCTGTGGCCGTGTCTGTACTTGGGTCTCCTGAGTCATGCCACAAGACTATCCTTCTCCTCTGCTGATGCCACTTTGAGGGTGGGACTCTTAGATTAATAATTGTGTGAGCACAACACAAACAAGTGAATAATTCTCAGGGAATGGGCTGTCTCTGGTTGGAGAGATGCTGGCACACAGTGTCAAAAAGCATTTCAGTATTCTTTGTGTGAGGAGGACTGTTTTTTTCTAGGCAGCATCATGGAAATGTTCTCCTGTCATACAATTTTAAATGATTGCTTTCTCCAACCTGGCCAAGTTAAACCCATTAATTCTTCACTGGCATATTTTAATAAGCGTGTTTTCCACAAAAATCTTAAAAGGAAAAAACTCTGCAAAAAGTGGTCCATTTATCTTATTCAATAATAATAAAGAAAATGAATTCTACTGCCATTAATTACATCGTGCTTCATTGATGGTCCTGCTTTCTGATCAATGACCTTTTTCTGGTGTAAAACAAATAAATAAAAGTAATAAACTCAATAACAGTGGAGATAAGGAAATTTTAAATACAGATCAACTCATTTGTTCACTTAATATTTGTTGACAAAGCCCGCAGTAATGCTATCATTCTTGCAAACTTCGCGTGAACGACAGGTTCTAATGCACAAGCATATACTCTAATTAAGAAAAGGTTGTTGTATGTCTGGCTCACAGTGATTGACAGAGCAATACACTGGAGTGTTGGAGTTCATAATAAGTATAATGATCTTAGTTAAAAGAAGTTACATTCTTCATTACAATTTGCATAAATTAACCAACTCTGCAAGTTTTCTCTGCAATCAATTATATAAACTAGAAATCTAAATTTGATTTTAATATCTAACCAGATTGCAGAAGGAGAGCTTGCAAAATAAAGGTAGAGTCCATTGCAGGGCAATGTTAAAAAAATTGAAGTACAATTTCTGATTTAAATTACATTCTCAACTGATCAGTTCAATCAAATAAGAATTTGCTACATGACGAGGAGAATAAAGACTGAATGGGACCCAGATCCACCAAAAAGCCACAGTCCTCAAACTTTCTGCACAGCCTCTGCCTCCCAGTGCCAATCAAATCCTTGACCAGGACCCTGACCAATAAACATTTGTGTCAGTTTAGTCCTCACTGGTGCCTTGGCATGGTGTAATGCATGTTTCCTACTCAACATTACTTTAAGCAATGAATGCAGTATTGTGGTTGTGAGCCATGCAATTGCTCACTTGTCTAGGATTATCATCTTCCTGACTTCAGAGAGGCAAGGAGTAGGGTACTCCAATACTGCCAATGGCACATCCGGGCGCTTTAGCACCTTTTAGTTTTAAATTCAGAGGCGTTAAAACACTTCAATCCTAATTGTCTACTGACATCAAATTTGAACTGAGGATTGGTAAAATGAAATATTGGAACTGAGACATTTTTAATAGTCTGAACAATAGTTTATAACCCTAATTCTCTGCATGGATAATATGCACTTTTATGTTGAAGTCAGATTGTGAGCATGATCTCTCAAGGAACCAAAGTTTAGTCTGAGGTTATGTAAGTAGTCACGTTTGTGATCCCATCAGTCCCTCCATTCACTCATGATCTCATAAGATATTGAGTAAATTCAATATAGATTCTCCACTTGTGACAGATTAAAAGGCAGTACCAATTCTCAAGAAAGAGGTGGGTTTGAGGAATGTTAAATGAAGACTTCAGAAATGCTCACCCAAATGGATATCTGATCTACTTGCCAAGTCAAAGGAACGATTCTGTGCAGAGGATGAATATAACTCCAAGTTGCAGCCTTACAGGTCTTTTAATTTCTGAGACATTCTTCAAAGGTTGCTATAGACCTACGTGAACATGTTACAAGAGTTAGATACTGAGACCCACAAGGTCACAACAAAGCTTGATTCATTTATACAGTCTTTGAAAAGTGATAATTTTCACTCTGAAGTCATGTTCCTAAAATAGATAATCTAGCACTTCTCCATTGCTCCAAGATTTATTGAAAATCCACTGAAAATTCAGTTTATTCGCAGGTGCAAATTTAAATGTTGTTTTCCCATGAACATTTATGCAAATAAAATACTTTCAGTGAATGTTCATTGAAAACTATCACAAAAGAGATACTACACTGTCTAAGAGTGTTGGATCATTCTTCCCTCTAGGGTCTGTCCCACCAGTAAAGGACTTAGAGCTGAATTTTAAAGGTATTTAGATACCTAATTGTTAACTTCAATGGAAGTTAGGTGCCTAAATACCTTTAAAAATCTGGCCCTTACTCTTAGTTCAAGCATTGGAGGTCTCTGATTCAGTGACTTAGTTCTAGCTCTGGATTCTCTCTTGATGACTGATGAAAGTGAGGGCTAAGCACAACTGAAGGAAATTCATTTTAAGATTTAAGTGAATACTAAAACTTGTGCACATTATTTACCTCGCTGCCAGTCATTTCTCTTCAACAGAGAATGGTGATACGCAACTTCTCATCTTCCCCAACAGCCCAGATGTGTGAAATCTTACAAAATTCCCTACTCTTTCAATGTCTATGTAAGACCATTTGGAGAATTAATGAGATACCTCAGATTTGATCAGTACACTAATGACTCTCAGCTGTATATCTCATTTTTCACAGATGCAGCCAGTGCTGGCACAGATACTACAATGCCTAGGGGAGATCATACATGGATGAAAAGCAGCTGCCTCAAACTAAACCCAAGCAAAGCTAGAGTGATGATTGTCAGAGAGGAAAGTTTTGGTGGACTAACAGAAACACCATCCTCCCCTTCTGCTAAGGGCTTAACCACCATCATTTTTTTCTGAACAGGTCTTTCTTTATTCTATGTGCTACCAAACAGTGTATGAACTCTTACTAAACCGAATTTTGACAGTGCTATATACCTAAGATCAAAATAAGTTTAGCTCAAGGCATTTTACAAAAAAGATTGGAATATTTTTCTTCTAAATTTGAGGGAACATCATTTAACCATGTGACAAGGCACAGTTCCTCTGCTCCTGTCTTCTCACATAAATGACTGACACATCCAGTCTGTAACCACCACTGGGTATTAGATTTGTGTTTTATAAGCCACCACGCTCTTACACTCCCATGCAGCAATTCTTATTTATAGTGTTATACAATCATAATGGAGCTCACTCCATGCCAAGACAGTCCTCTCCCTTGGACTTCCTTCCTGTGCTCCTTTTCTACTCTTGCAGTTTAGGGACTAAATAGGTCCTTCGCTCTCCCCAGTCCAGGCTGATATAGTAACTAGCCATTCCTACCCTCAATTAGGCCCCCTCTCTGGCACTAACTGGATTTACAGTTACCAGAGTGCTGATTCAGCTGCTGGTTCTCAGCACTCTGTGACAAATCCCCAAACAACTATTTAAAATTGTTTTTCATCTACCTCCAGAGTCCCAAAAAATTATAATTGTCACAACTCTTAAATGTAGCACACAAGGACCAGTATGAAATTTGTCTGCAATTTGAAATGCTAGATTTCCCAACAGATCTCTTTGACAAGCTACAATGTTACTCAGATGTACTTGCATTAACTCAACTGGAAGTATTTTCCCACAGGGTGTTTTTGGAAAACTACAGCGTATGCAACATTTTTTTTTGTTAGTGGAGAAGTATCAGATTGTTTGACATCCTTGACTAATATAATCACAAACCCGAGGAAATCCTATCAGTCCTTGTAGAAGCACCATAATGTTGGCTCTGAAAGGAAAGGGCAGCTCACCCAGTTTGAAGAGTCATAATACAACGGTAAAAAAGTAACAAAAAGCTTATCATTTTGACAGAGAGAGACATTAACACTCAATACTTTCTCAAGTTGCATAGAGAGAGAATTTTTTTTAATCAATATGTTGGCTAAAGAGCAGAGGACAGAACTATACTGAATATTGAAGTAAGCAGCTATGTTGCCTCCCACAACCAGCTCTCTACAAATTATTTTGTGGTACAGTTGTAATGAAGATTTTAACAATTTTCTACATTATTATTCTCTGTTTTGTTTTTCCCAAGGGAAGAGAAAAAGTGACTAAGAAAGAGATGTCAGTTTCAATAAATAACATCAGTTTCCAATTGTGCGGGGAGCCTTGAACCAGGCAGGCTGTAAAGCAAAAAGTGTTGGGTATGTCCCACAGAAAGTGCACTTAAACTCTGCTCCAGAAACATCACCATGGAGGCATCAAAGGCTGAAATAAGTCACAACCTGAACATTTGTATTTGAAGTATTTGTGTATGGCACTCATTTTCATAGCATCTAGGGATGTCATGCTATTTGAAAAGCTACAGTTATAATAAACAGCATCAGTCAATGTTACTGTAGCCAATACATACTATTATGTATGCAGCTTCATAGTGTGTAAAATAACTAGTACCTTCCACTGTTTTGTACATCACACATTACCATTCAAAAATGTATTGAAAAACCTGATTAGCTAGCTGCATTCTACCCTTTGGATGATCGCACTCAACAAAATTCCAGAAGGAACAAATTCTATAGGCAAGGTCTCTGTATCAGAAAAATGCCCTGTAGACAAAGCAAGAGAAAAATGACTGTATTTATATTCTAGCCATTTATGTATTGGATGCAGCAACAAAGCATGTGAAGTAGTGAACATGGAACAATGAAAGATACTCTTAACTGTGTTTGTGCTTGATATCAAGTTGCCATTATGAAAAAGGAAATGAATTAGCTGTTGCAAGTTCCACCTATGAGACGATCTAGTATTTAAAACAGGCTGTACACGCACACATTGTTTGCGTTGACTATGATTTCCTTCTTCAATCTTAGTCCATGCCAATAAATTCACCCCAACCTCAGCATACTTTTTCAGCTGAAAGTAAAAAGTAAAGTTGTAACACTATTGAAACACTAGAGAAATGGGCATATTATGTTGAGAAAACAAATCTTCTTTTTGTAGAGAAATCATTCTAAGTGCCAAATGCAGTCTGGAGTAAGTGGAGGGCTGTCAATGTTGTACCTTCATTTAAAAAAAAAGTGCCAAACATGAGCTTGGGATTTTTTTGTTTGTTTTATTTTTTGTTTTTTTATGAAGTTTTGTTATTGTCCATCACTTCCCCATGAAAATTGGTAGAAACAATAATTTAAAACAGAATTATAAAACACTTGGATGACATGATATGATGGGCTAAACTAGAACTGCTCTGCAAAGGAAAACTATGCCTCTCTAATCTACTAGAATGGTTTGAGAAGGTCAACAAAAATGGCTAAAGGGGACCAATTGATATAATGTATTTGGACTTTCAAACAGTCTTTGCCACAGTCCCTCAGAATAAGCTATTAAGGAAAACCAACTAGTGATAAGATAAATATCTGTCTCAAAGTAAAAACTGGGTAATATACAGGGGAAAGAAGGTATAGGAATAAATAGTCACTTTTCAACATAACAAATGGTTAATGGTGGGGATGGTCTGCTCCAAGAATCTATATTAGGGCTGGTGTTCTTTTTCAAACTCCATGCAAGGAGAGCTAAGATAACAGATTCTTCAAATTTTCCTTACTCCAAGGGACAAATTATGGCAAACCCCACTGTAGATGTGACAATGTTTTGATCATGGTAGAATCAAAAATTTTCATGATTCTTCCCATTAATTCATAGATTGCAGAGAGTTTATATTTTCCTCCAGCTGGACCAGTTGAACAAGAGGTTTATCAACCTTACAGAAACAGGTTGACATGAGGGTGACCAGATGTCCCGATTTTATAGAGACAGTCCCGATTTTTGGGTCTTTCCTATATAGGCTCCTATTACCCCACACCCCCATCTCAATTTTTCACACGTGCTGTCTGGCCACCCTAGTTGACATCAACTGAACTGATTAGATTCAAGAAAAGTGAAAAACAATATGTATTATATTTTCACATACTATTGTTAAATACTTATTAGGGAAAAAATCCTCAGCAAAAAAATGCTAAGATAAAGCTTTCAGAGTAGCAGCCGTGTTAGTCTGTATTCGCAAAAAAGGAGTACTTGTGGCACCTTTGAGACTAACAAATTTATTTAAGCATAAGCTTTCGTGAGCTACAGTTCACTTCATCGGATGCAAGATAAAGCTAAGATTTTAAATACATATTATTTAAAATATTGTCAGAGTGGTGTAGTTATAAAAAACACTTGAAAGTGATAAACTCTTAATTTAAGTTTCCACAAATAATTCTGATCCTTTATCAATTCACATCCTTTGCCTTTCTCCCAACCATTATATCTAGGCCAAGCATTTAGTTTTAAAAATTAGAAGGCACTGCCCACTGTCGTATTCCAGGTCTGGTCTACACTTAGGGGTATAAAAAAATCCATGTCCCTGAGTGATGTAGCTAAGCTGATCCAACCCCCAGTGAGGACAGTGCTAGATCTGAGGAATTCTTCCATTAACCTAATTACCATGTCTCGGGAAAGTGGATTACCTATCCCAGTAGGAGAACTCCTCCTGTTGGTGTAAGTAGTGTCTTCCCTGAGCTCACAGACTATTTATATTTGTCAAAACTGGAGAGATATCCTTGAAAATCCCTGTGACAGAGTGTTGGAAACCAACAGCATAGCTAAAATTCTGATCTAGAGTGGACCTGACTTTGCCTAATTAGTAGATTAGAATGGGCTGGGGGAAGACTAAAGAGCTAATTCGTCCATTCACACAGGGAGTAGAAGAATTCACAGGAAGGAAAGGGGAGGCTGGCGGCAGACTAGCAGAGCCAGAACCTGGAAGGATCTCCAGGTGGAGAGATCTCTTTCCTCTCCTCACATTGGCAGAGAGCTAAGAAGAAACTAATGCTGTAAATAATGTTGTGTATGGATCAGTAAAGATGGTGGAAGAATGTAAATAAACTACACAATGGCATTTAACAACGGAAGG
Source organism: Dermochelys coriacea (assembly GCF_009764565.3). Classification (NCBI taxonomy): domain Eukaryota; kingdom Metazoa; phylum Chordata; order Testudines; family Dermochelyidae; genus Dermochelys; species Dermochelys coriacea. The sequence goes on from NC_050071.1 coordinate 67,691,081, forward strand.
TCTCCAGACAGTCTGTGTAGACACAGCAGAAGACAGAGGCACCTTGTCACAATCCCCTTTTCTTTATAATGTGTTGATTTTTCTTAATGCAGAAAGCTAAAGTGAGGTATTTTTCCCCATCTCTACTTTGTAATTAATTGGTCTCATAGTGCACTGCTTGTGACATAAAGATCAGAGTCTCATTAAAGAGGGATTAACTGGACAATTACACAGTGGTGAATGCAACTGCTTCCCCTGTCACCTGTTAGAATAAGATGACTCTGACCATAAATAGTTTTTAGAGAAAAATCTATTGAATGTGGAACCTGAAGTGGAATGAGTGTATAGTCTAATTTCAAAGACATGGAGGGTTTATTTTGAAAATATTTGCATTCTATTCAGGTAGAGACTTGTAGCTTCATGAATTCTACAAAATTGGATGGCTCCTCATTTCACCAGTAATGCTGCACAGCCAAGAGAATGATTGGCTGACTTGGTGTAATCTAAGGAAACAGCTAAGGTAGTGCTCCTTACAATGTAAAATTCTTGGAGTTGACATGACTTTGTACTGAACAGTGTACTGGCAAGGAACATTGGCCAACAGGGCTTAATTCAACACATTGACTGTTAAGCACTCTAGTTCATGCCTTCTATGATCACCAGGGGGATTACTGCTAATACATGTTTTCTGGCAGAATTGTTGGTGAAATTTAGGATAAGTCATGCTGTAGATGGTCAGGCTTTGAGTCCTGGGTGTGTTATAAAATTTAGACATTTAAAAAAGCCAATTGGGGTTTTTTAAAATTATTATTTCCCTGCTGACAGATGTACCACACATATCCTGCAGTCTGCAAAAACTGCATATTAACTTAGCTTGTAATCAGTATCTTATAAATTTTATTTCCCTTGGATATTAAAAACTCTAATGAAAAACTGAACATGCAAGATGTCTGTTGACGGGAAAGCAACCAAGGTAACTGATTTTGGGAACCAATTGCTAACCTCATTTTTATTAAACCTACAGAAGTTTTAAATAATTTCACAAACATACACTGGCTAAAATGATACCCGAGTTGTACTGAGAGGGTCACAGTCTGCAGTACTCCTGTCATTGTTATTCTTACTAATGAAGGGTGGGTTTTTCCTTATTATTGGGCTAAATTGGAACTTACGCTCCACTGCTTGGGCATGCAGTCTGAGAACCTTGGGTCCAGGCCATCAAGGGGTCCATCATGTACATTTTCTCTTCTCCTTGAGCAAGTGGATGGAAATAGTCAGCACTTTGGATCCACTCTCTTGATGGCTGGTGCAGCGGGTGCTCATATAGGCCAGCAGCAAAATACTCTCCTGCCCTGAGCAAGGAGAAAGCAGGGAGGGAATTGTGCCTCAGAAAGGGTACCTTGAGTCAGAATGCCTGCTCTTGAGTTGGTGCAGCCTTCACAGCAGCCTTTGCTCGGGGTTGTGTCTAAAGGCATAATCTAACCTACAAGTAGGAAAGGTTGTTAAGCTTTGCATTTCATTTTTGCTATAATGGTGTAGCCACCGCTTCAGAATGCTAAAAGTAGTGATAGTACAAGGAAGTGAATTTTACTGAGGTTTCTTCTCTGACAGCTTTTATTGTAATTGGGAGCAAATTTGGTTTTTGTGGTGTTTAGATGTTGCTTATAATTATTAGAATTGGGAGCACTGGCTGTTGGGAGTCTGAAAGGACAGGAAACAGGAAGGAGGGGGGAGGAGTTGAGAGGCTGGGAGAAAACTACCAAGGGTGCCGCAGCAGCTTGGTAAAGAGGTTTCCACTTTGAAAATAAAGTCCTGTTGAAACTTGTTAGTACCTTGCCTGGTTGATACAATGTTTTGGTGATGAGGATGGATCTTCTGCCTCTGAACCCACCTGCACCCTTTCTGCAAAGCCCAGGTGAGCCTCCAATTGCTTTTACTACCTGGATCCATATGTTTGGGACTTATCTGTTTGCAATCAGTGCTACAGAGATTTCTGAAGTAAGAAAGCGTGCTCTGCTAATCCACTGCCTTGGAGCAGAAGGGCAGCATATATTTTACACTTTTCCCCTTGCAGATGATAAATATGAGACTGCACTCACTGCATTAAAGAATTTTTTTGCCAAAAGTGCCAAAAGTGAATGTAGTAACTAATCGCTACAGATTTCACCAGTGTGAGCAGAAACCAGGGGAAACTATAATGCACTATATTGCTTCCCTGAGGAGTCTGATTGTAATTTGTGACTTTGGGAATATGGCAGATGAGATTATTAGAGACCAGCTCATTGAGAAAACAACCATGCTTCATGTAAGAGAATGCTTACTTCTAAAACCACAACTTACACTAGAAAAAGCAATAACCATTACTACTACTCAGATTGAGTCAGCTACAGCTGAAGCCAAAATAATGAGCATGGATACAGGAAGCACAGTCCAGGCTGTGACTCCTTTGCAGAAAAGTTCACTACCACTGCAGACACACAATTGCAAGAGGAAAACAAATGAAAAACCACCAAATCAGCAAATTCAAAATACAGTAAAAGCATGCTTTCACTGTGGATCCCCACAACACCTTGCAAGCTACACAGGATGTCCAGCAAAAGTAGCTCAGTGCAATCATTGCAAAAAGATTGGACATTTTGCTAAAGTATGTAGCAGTAGCCAGTTCAATCAACAGGTACATGCAGTTACAATACCAGATGTTACTGTGCTGAGCGTGGACAAAATCACTACTGCACATATTCCAGAACAGATAAAGTACACTGTAAACGTTTCCACCATACCCTCAGGCAAACCACACTCTATTCAGCTAATGTTGGACACTGGCTCAACAGTATCTATTACTACCCGATTCCATCTATCTGCATTACTTTAAAGATGTGCCTCTTACTGAACCCAAACTTCACTTGGTGTGCTATTTGAAAAACCATATTCCAGTACATGGCTGCCTGCCAGTAATAGTTACTTTTGGTGATTGCTGTGCAACTGCAGAGTTCTACATTGTCCACAAAGGCACTCCTATCCTTGGCAGAGATTTATTGACTGCTTTAAATCTCAGGGTAGTTAATGGATGAATTGATCTTCCTTGCGGTACACACACCAGTTTCAGCTGAGACCCAACACCAACTTGAGGAGAAACTTGGCCGTGCTTATGGGTTTCTGCATAAAGTTAAAATGCGGAATAATGTGATGGCTGTACGTCAGAAGTTACGGTGCTTACCATTTTCAGTCAGGGAAACTATTTCAGAGGAACTTAAAAAACTTGTTCAAAAAGGACATTATTGAAGAGAGAGACTCCTTGGAATGGGTTTCACCCATAGTAGTGACGCAGAAGAAGTATGGAGGCATTTGCCTTTGTGTGGACTTAAGGGAGCCAAATAAAGCTATAGTGATTGACAGCCATCCTCTTCCTCACATAGAAGAAGAATTTGCAGAACTCCGTGGAGCAAAGATGTTTTTTACTCTTGATTTGCAGAGCGCATACAACCAGGTTATGTTGCATGAAGACAGTAGAGACCTCACAGCATTTATTACACATGAAGGACTATTTCATTTTAAACGTGTTCCATACGGTCTCGCATCTGCCCCAAGTGCCTTTCAAAAATCATGTCATTGATTCTGAAGAATGTGCTATATAGATGATATTATCATGTTTGGAAATACTTCTGAGGAGCAAGACAATAATCTGCAGTCTGTACTAAACTGCATCAGCACAGCAGGCGTCAAGCTTAATAGACCCAAATGCAAATTTAGACAAACTGAACTCTCCTTTCTGGGGCATACAATTTCACAGGCTGGACTAAAACCAGATCCAGATCATATCCTGGCAATTTCAAATGCTCCTCCTCCAACAGATTTGCAAACCTTATATTCCTTCTTGGGTCTTACCTCCTGGTATGCAAAATTCGTTCCCAATTATGCTTCTGTCATTGAACCATTATGGGAATTACTACGGAGAAGTTCAACCTTAATCTGGACAACGGATGCACAAGCTAGGTTTGAAACGGTGAAAGACTTGATTGCACTTAGTCCACTATTCAGTCCTGCATTGCCCACAATTGTAACTACTGATGCTTCTGATTATGGATTTGGGGCTGTTCTCAGACAACTGCATGAGGACAACACAGAGAGGACTGTTGCATTTGCTTCAAGGACACTAAGTAATGCTGAGAGAAAATATTCTACAGTCGAAAAAGAAGCACTTACTTGTGTCTGGGCTACTGAAAAATTGAGAACTTACCTGTGGCGCCGCATGTTCAAGTTGTGCACAGACCACAGCCCTTTGACGACGTTGCTCACCACAAAAGGAATGGGAAGAGCAGGATACGTATTGCTCGATGGTCTGCAAGACTACTCTTTCAATTATGAACTGGAATATAAGCCTGGAAACCAAAATGTGATCGCTGATTGCCTTTCTTGCCTGCCTTTGCCTTCACCAGATGGTCCACCGGAGGATGAGGATGTAGTAGTTGCGCTTGTTACGAGCGCTCTCACTGCAGTTACAAGAGAACAATTTCAAGCTGTTTGTTCAGCTTGTCCAATTCAACAAAAAACTATGGGAATTTCTGACAAAGAGATGGCCCAGTCACCCTAAAAACCTTGACCCAGTTTTGCTGCCTTATTTTAGAGTTCGGGATGAATTTTGTTTGATGGCTATGTGCTACGAGGTACACACCAGCTCCTTGTGCCAGAAGAATTACAGTCAAAACCTCATACACCTGGCACACGATACTCATCAAGAATTGTCTGAATCAAACAACTACAGGATCTTGGTGGCCAGGGATAGACTCTCAAACTCAACTGGTGGCCAGGGATAGACTCTCAAACTCATAAAATCCTCTGTCACTTGCCAAATGCATGATAAGACAGCAGTGACATGTACCCCTCCATTACAGCCTGTTTCTCTTTCTGAATCTGCATGGGAAAAAGTGGCAATTGACATTGTAGAGCCCTTTGATACTGCTCCAATTGACTGCCGTTATGCCATCACTTTAATAGACTATTTCAGTAAATGGCCTGAGGTAGTGTTTATATCGCAAATCTCTTCTGCTACAGTAATTAAGTTCCTCTCTTCAGTTTTAGCAGGGAAGGTAACCCCAAAGAACTAGTTTCAGATAATGGTAGTCAATTTACTTCCCTGGAGTTTGAAACTTTTCTAGCACAGAGAAACATTTTACACAGAAGGTCATCCCTATATTACCCTCAAGCCAATGGGGAAATCGAACGGTTTAACAGAATTTTGAAAGAGTTTGCAAACAGCTAAACTGGAAGGGCGATTGTGGATACCCTTCACTACTGATATCTTGCAAGCATACTGAGCTACACGACATGCCGCAACGCAAAGATCACCCACAGAGTTACTGCATGGGAAACAGATGAATACTAAACTGAATATTGCTGGATTGTTAAAGGCACAACCTGATGCCCCAACTGAGGATGATGTGAGAAAAACACTTGAACAGAATCAAGCAAAGACTAAGGCTTTCACAGACAAGCGGTGGGGTGCTAAGGAACCAAAGTTTGAGTGTGGTTCCTTCGTTAGAACACGAAAACCTGGAATTTTACACAAAGGGGTCCATAAATTCACAGATCCTCTTAAAATCATAGAGAAGAAGGGATCTTACACCTATCGACTTTCTGATGGGTGGGTATGGAATGCTTCTTATCTTGCACTTGCCCATGCACCAAGAGGAGATTATGCCAACACCCAGTCTGCATTGGATGACTTCATCATAGTACCAACACAATAAGACATTGCACTGGAACTGGGGCTTGAGAGACAGCCTGTCAGACCCAGACAACCACCTGTCTGGACTAGAAACTATGTTATGTAGTATCTACAGTGTTTTCAGCATAATATTTCTGCCAACAGTATAGTGTCTTGTTTCTTATTTGTTCCTATGGTTAGAACAATAATGTTTATTTTAATTGGGAGAGTTTCTTAAGAGAGGAGGGAATGTGGTATTTAGATGTTGCTTGTAATTATTAGAATTGGGAGCACTGGCTGTTGGGAGTCTGAAAGAACGGGAAACAGGAAGGAAGGGGGAGGAGTCGAGAGACTGGGAGAAGCTACAGAGGGTGCAGCAGCAGCTTGGTAAAGAGGTTTTCACTTTGAAAATAAAGTCCTGTTGAAGCTTGTTAGTACCTTGCCTGGTTGATACAACAGTTTTGATAGGACAAGTCCTGGGAAAAATTAGAGTGCGTCTAGCACTTGTGAAATAAGTTGATCTGGCCTAAAGTCTGCTGTTTATTCACAGAATAGATACAATCAAGTGAATGGTAGTGCAAACTTCCCACACAATCCCTCCTCAGTGTACCTCAACTTGACCTGGAAACCAACTTTAGGGGACAGAGAGGAGTGCAGTCTCTATGCTCATTAAATTGTTGTTGGTCTGAGCAGAAACACAAAGATTTAGTTCCAATTAAGAGAGGTCTGAAAGCACTCACTGCTCTAACTTTTGAAGATTCTGACCTTGAACTGCACATTAAAGTTTAGTCTTCTCAAGGTGTTTCCCTCTGGATGAATTGACCTGGATGTAGGCAGGCACATGCTTTTCAGGCAATATTCTGAAGAATAAAGATAATTAGAAGTCTTAGTAAGAAGTATACATGCCATCCTGGCACACTGTGAAGAAACAGAGGAGTAGCCGTATTAGTCTGGATCTGTAAAAGCGGCAAAGAGTCCTGTGGCATCTTATAGACTAACAGATGTATTTAAGCATAAGCTTTTGTGGGTGACCCACTTCATCAGATTCATGAAGAAACATTTATACTTCAAATAGGATATAATTTAGGATAATCATCATCTCAGGAATTAAACACAATCAACCCTGGTCAGTCCAATATAGTTATGGAGAAGGGCTAGTAATATGTTTATACCATCTCATCTTCCTAAATTTAGCTTTGTTTTTGCTGTGATCTTTCAGACCTTGCTAAAGAATTAATAACCAAAATCATAAGAACATTCCCAAAGAAGCATATAAACATAAGCACTAAGTTATTGGAAACAATTTCCTATCAGTGTTAATACACTTATATATTTTAAAATGTAAAATGTTTAGTTTATTGCTGCACTAACCAATTGGAACTTAAATCACAAAGTAAAATTAATAAAGGAAAGCAGAGGCAAGCTAGATCAACGTCTTCATTTCTCTTTTAATCCTGCTAAGTGACACCGATTTGCTGATGGATCCTGCTCTGGATGAATGTAGGTTTACTAAAATTCTTTCCACCTATTAATCAAATACTATTGTCCCAAAAACAGCATCACAAAGATTTCAGGTTACCTATGGGCTCTTTATTTTTTTCTCTTTAAAGAATAAACATTTTTGGGGAATGTTCCAAATAAAATAAATAAGCAGGAATTGTAAGCTGAAGGAAAGGCAATAGTCATAACACTGAGACTTTAAAAGATAGTATATAATGCTGGCTAATAATAACAGGATAATATTGATTTAGAAGAATAAAAAATCCTGATGTTGATAATCAGGTCATGAGAATCTTTCTAAAAAAAATTATGTCTGGATTTGGCCACGTGAATCCTGCACTCATGAAAACAGAAAACATAAGTATGCTCTTTTACTGGGTCCAATGGAGTCACAGGCAACTATCTTCACTGAAAGCCGAGCAATCAGTTTCCTTGATGCTTGGTGTTATATATTAGTGTATGGGAGAAACTAGAGTTAAGGGGACAAAGAAAAAGATACAAAAATGGAGAAGGGAGACATTAAAATAGATACTAAACAGTCTCTTCCTGAGTGAAACATTATAGCCACAATAATAAAGGAAGCAGGAAGTGAAGAACCAGATTAAAAGCTATACATTCTTATAATTGGTCCATCATAGTTCTGAATATAATAATACATACCAACAATATAGACTGAATGTATTAGATGGCTTTTGAGAATTTTACTTTATTGAATTAAATTTATATTACACATTTACTGTCCATTCTCTATAGGGTCTTATGGCATATCCATTACTGTGGTCTTTGAGCTCCTTCTAGTATTATATTATATATTATTGTAGAATCCAGGACCCCTAGTCATATATCAGGACCCCATTGTGCTAGGTTCTGTACAGACACAGAACAAAACAGATAGTCCCTGCCCCCAAAGAGTTTGCAAGCTAAAGGCTCATTCTGAATTGAAGTGACCTTCATTTGTTTAGTTTAACTGACTGAAATAGTCACTTTAATTCTGAATGAGAGGGGTAATGCAGTTTAACTAATCCACTTTAAATTCGCTCCTTTTGTTGATTCAGATTAATTTTCCTGAATATTCCTGTACAGGCAAGCCCTATGTATTAAACAAGAGACTGATAGATGGGGAAGTACAAAGAAACACTTAAACCATATTGGTCAGCGTTATAAGCTGTGGTATCAGTGCACAGCAGCCTAACCAAGGTCAATTTTTTGTTGGCATTACAGACAAGGCGAGTTTTATAGAGGTGTCTTGAGGATGAGTTAGTACTGGAGATGTTTATAAAGAGCACTACCCAAGCATGAAGAAAGAAGAAAGAAGAAGCATGGAAGAAAGTGAAAAGTTTGGGTTTTTTTGAAAATTTAACCAGTGCAATAGAGACTGGCATCACTGGAGCAGGGGTGAGGATCAAACTTTCCATAGTGAATGAGATACGATAGGTAGGGTGTATATAGACCATGATGGGACTTTAAAGTTAGACAAGTAGCCTATGTTTGATATAATAAATAAGAAGAAGCCAATGGAGGGATGCAGAGAGGAGTCAAAGCAACGCGCTAGGGAAATGATCTTTGCAGCAGTATTCTGAATGGATATCAGCAGGGTAAGATTGCATTTGCCAAAGCTATAAAAAAGGATGTTACGGGGCACCGACTCATCCAGCGGCACCTCCTGCTGCTCGTCTGTGGGAATTAGCGTGTCAGCCTCTGGAGTGCCCTCTGTTGTCTGGTGATCCGCCTTACCACTGTGCCCGGTCCGTCCAAGGACCCGGTGCCTCCTCCCACTGGGGTGCTGCCCCCAGCAATAAACCCCCAACAATCCCTGAAGGTCTCCCCTCCCCGGGGAACCCCCACCCACTACCCCCACCTCGCCTCAGTCTTAGCTACTGCCAATCATCGCTTAGCCCCACTCCCCAGGGCAGACTGCAGTGTATCAGCTACTCATCACCAACAAGGGGGGTGGGACCTGCTGCCTCTGTCTACACGCGGGCTGCCCCCTTGTACTCCAGTACCTAATAAGCCCTAATCTAGGCCTCACAGCCTGGGGGTTTCCAGGCCAGAACTCACCTTCTCCCCTGGCCTTTCCCCCTCAGCCCTGCTCCAATCTAGGTCCTCCCGCAGGTCCCTGCAGCCAGGCCCTTCTCTTTCTGAAGAAAGCAGAAAAGAAACTGGCTAAACTTCAGCCTAGCAGCCCCTTTATAAGCCCCATCTGTGGGGAGAACTCGGGCACACTTTCTTCACTGGGTCCCAGCCAGGGACTAACAGTGGTGAATGGCTTCTCCACTGGGTCAGCAGAGATCCCACCGAAATACACCGACTCATGCTCCAGCACCAAAACCAGAATAAAGTCTGGTTTCCCTGGGTTACTTCCAGCCACAGTCCAGGCAGAGGGTTCCATAGTCCAAGGGTCCTCCATCTTCTCGGGCTACACTGCAGAAAGCAGTCATTGCAATTCCCCTCCTGGGTCGGACTCCTCTCGGGGCAGGGTGCTGTACAGCTTTGGAGTCCAGCAGCAGTCTGGAGACATCTGGCTCCTGTTCAACTGAGCTGCAGGGCCTGCCTTTTCTACTTCCTTTGCTTCTGGTGCAGGGGGCAGACCTGGCCTGCCTCTGCCCTCCATGGGGAAGTTTAGTGATCTCTCAGGCTCAGGCTAAGACTCAGAGGGAGGCCACTCTGCCCTATTCCACCCTCATCCCATGGCCCGCTGGGGACATTGGTTGACGGCTCCTTCACAGAGCCATGAGCATGGGCAAGTACCTGGCATGGTTCACCCCCATTCCTGAGGCCTGCACCTTCTGCGGCATGAGGGAGAACCTGGTGCACGCCTACCTTGAATCTCTTGAGAGATCAGGAGATGGGTCACTGGGGCAAGTGTAGAGGTTAGAGGAGGAGTGCAGATGAGAAACTTCTGCATTTATGACTAGGGACTACTACAACTTGAGACATTTCATAAGCATTCTTACATTATACAGTTACACCATACTATGTATGTATTCTGCAAACTATGATGTGCCCCCTGGTGATCAATACAGATAATTTAGTCAGCCGCTTATATAGATCAAAGTGATAGTTACAAATTTGATGACAAATGAAAGGAAGACACTCTGACAGCTGTTTTGGAAAAGGTTTTTTTTTTTTGTTCCTGGGGGGAAAAAAAGTAGTATAGCTGTTTGGGCTTGGGCTGAAGCCTGGACTCAGACTCTCTCCCTCTCTGGACTCAGTGCCTGGCCTCCAGCCTGAGCCCAAACATCAGTACTACAGCCAAAGCTCCGCAAACCCAAATCAAACTGACCCAGGCTCTGAGACTTTATGCCACAGGTTTGTCTTTGCAGCATAGACATACCCTATAAAACCAATCCTGCTCCAGTGGAAGTCAATGGTAAAACTCCCACTTATACTAGTGGAGGAGGATCAGGAATAAGCTCTCTCTCCCTCCCTTCCTCTGTTCTTTTTTTATTGTCCATCACATAGACTAAGCACTGTACAGGGTAGTAATTGTTTGCACAACTGGGCTATACATTATCACTTGTACACTCATTGTTTATGTTATATATATAAGAAATGCTAAAACTGAGATGTTCACAAGTCACTATGGAAATGAACTGGCTCTTGCCATGTTCTGTAGTAAAGGTTTCAAAAATGCAGCAATAATGTATATATTATATTGCTGCATTTTTGAAACCTTTACTACAGAACATGGCAAGACCCAGTTCATTTCCATAGTGACTTGTGAATGTCTCAGTTTTAGCATTTCTAAAATAACAAAGCTATCACCCACACATCGCTAATGTGATTCTTCTTAGTGTAAACACTTTAATACCTAACACCACAGAATAAGTACAGTAGATGCAGTTTTTTTATTTTTGTGAAAAATAAAAGCTGATAGCATGAACACAAAGTGTGGTCAGAATTTTTATGGAAGATATAGGAAAATGTGATGAGTCTTCTCAGTGAACAGGAGAAATGCCTTGAACTCTTTGTCATTTGTAATGACAGTCTTTCTCCACTGCCAATTTACCTAGTTTTAAGTTATCTGGACCATATCCTCTTCTTTTCATGGAAGCATATTTGAAAGATGAGGATATACTCAAACCTATCCTGTCATCTGTAGTCATACAAGCTTTATGGGGTTCACATGCCACTCAGTACAAGCCCTTTCATCTGCAGACTTCATGCCAGACTCACAGTGTTATGAGCTGGGTGAAATGTTGTGGGTTGAGTTAAACCCTCTTTAAACTGATGTGTGAATGAGTCCCCCATTTAAATCAGTTGTAAGACAGTTGGGAGGGGGGCCTCACCTAAAACGAAGCGTAAGAGTCTGCCCAGAAACTAGCATCAGGTGAGAGGAGGGTTTGACTGGGTATGGTCACCAAATGCGGTGATGTGGGGGGGGGGTGAGGGGAGAGAAGGGTAAATGGAGGAAGATAACACCCAACAGATTGAGTGAGAGGGGTGGCTGAAGTAGCAGCTGAAAGCATGTGGTGGACCCTGTAAGAAACCTGAAGAGATTTTTGAGTCAGGGGTTTAGGCTGAAAAGCATTCCTGCAGAACAAGCTGTTTTCTGTTATTTGATTCCCTCTGAGTTCAGATACTTTGTACATTATTTGTAAATAGACAAAATAATATCAGAGAAATATGTAACTATCACCAATTTCTACTCCCAACTGGAATATCCTCAGGACCACAAACTTTGACTAGCCACTTAGGTCGAAAAGGGACAACAGTGGTGTCAGGAGCAGGATCCAGCTTCCAAGAAGGGATATTGTGAGCTGTTATTCCTGCTGCACTAAGATGGAACAAATAACGAAAGTACTTTCAGAAATCAAAAATGGCCAGCAGGATTTTAAAACAAGAGTTGGAGATTTCACAAGAAATTAAGACCAGATTTAAAACAAGTGCTGGAGGTTTCCCAGATGACTTGCAGGCTGAGATGACATTCCTATTGGAGTAGCAACTACAAAGTGTCTGGACATATGGGAAACCCAGCTAAAACACACCAGGCTGGAATGGTAAAGTAGAGATAAGGTGAATGCCATAGACCAGAGGATTTTCCACAAAGCAATAAAGACCAAGCAAGTTTTAGCCAATACGGAACTTGCCAAGTGAGAGGAACTGCAACAAGGACTTTTGGAGCTAAAAACTCAGCTATAGGAGGAAGTCAAAGGGTCATTGTCCACAATGGAAGGCAGCCATCTGGGGAGGAATTAAGCCTGCCAGAGGATTTGGGTAAAACCAGACATTTACAATAGTTTTCTGCCCCCTTTGTAACCTACACAGGGGAGAGATCAGGTTGTCTCAGCACAAATAATGCAAAAACTCACTATCTTTGAGGGGGAAACTCCTTGGGAGGCTTATTTGGCTCAATTCAACATTATAGCTTAAATGAATGGCCGGAAGGCGGGACAAAAAGGAGGATATACTAGCAGCCAACTCGGGTGGCCCAGCTCTGATGGTGCAGAATTTATCCCCAGAAAAGAGATGGAATGATCTGGACCTGCTACAAGTCCTTGACATATGGTTTGAATCTAGACATCAATCTGAGTTGGCCAGGGCACAGCACCTGTAGTGATTTGTGTTCCTGGCATATCTGGATTCCACCAAAGCCTTCCAGGATAGATTTGCAACGGACCAATTTATAGGTGTTCAGCAGGACTTGGATTTACAGATTAAGGTCAGTGAAATGAAGCCAAAGATAGTCAGAGAGATTGTGGGATTTGCCACAGAACTTGAATGTTTTCTTGCAGTAGCTCACCAGAAGAGGAAGCAACTGTAAGGGAGGAAGATGGAAGCTGACTTCCATTAGCCTTGTAAGTACAGCTCCATGCTCAATATGTCTGATGAAAGAGGGGATTCTAATCTGGTTCATGGCTGCACTGAATGATTGGAACAAATGATAAACTTAGCTTGTAAAACAAGGGAAATTGGCAATAATGTAAGAATTAAAGCAAAGAGTTCAGTTAAATGCTGGTACTATCATGAAATTGGCCACAAAGAGGATTGTTATAAATTTAAGGTGGGCCAAGACAGACTGTCACACGTGTCTACTGAACGCATCTCTCCCAGTTTGGGAAACAAGGGGACACCAGGCTGAAGAGACAAAGCTTGGAGGTACAAGGGCCAGCTCCACAGGTTTCTCTTAGATTTGAGTTTGGCTATTGAGTGTGTAATATGATCTATGATGTGTATAGGAATAACTGGCACATGTTCAAAGATATAAGACCAGATGTGCTAAAAAAAGCTAGGGAATAGAGGGATCCAAAACGCCTTAATTGGTCTCAAACAGAGATAGTGACTGGGGTAACAAAACCTGTTTGAAGACAAATGCATCCGATGAAGTGAGCTGTAGCTCTAATAAATTTGTTAGTCTCTAAGGTGCCACAAGTACTCCTTTTCTTTTTGCGAATACAGACTAACACGGCTGCTACTCTGAAACCTGTTTGAAGACTGGACCTTTGAAATTCGAACAAGAAATCTGGGTGACTGTAATAGCGAATGAACTAAGATTTGGGTTTCATTAAGGCTAATAACTGAAAACAATACAAGGAAAGGTGTCTTGCAAATTCAGTCTGTAGAAATCCCTTTAAAGATATGGCCCAGGTAAGATAAATTGTGTGTAGGCAGTTGACTTGCAGTGAATGAATTGTCCAACCACTGAGGGCAGAAAGTATTGTAACAGCTATATGATGTGTGTTAGCTTTCCAGCAAGGCAAAGATGAGGAGTGGTTGAAACCCATTTTTAGACCCAAGGTATTGGGGGATTCTTGGCTTCTAAAACTCTTGTGGATCAGAACAAAGAACTGATCCCAGTTCATTTGCTGAATGTTTATGGCAAGAAGCAAACAGTAAAACTGGGACTGCAGTGGCAAAATGTGAACTGGCAGATCTGGTGTAGAAGAAAACTATAAGGGAAAAGAGGGCAAAGATGAGGTCCCAGAGTTTCTACTGGACTTGGTACAGTGGAGTTCTGCACACTTAAATGGGGAACAGCAGAACAGTGTAAGAGACTTTCTGGTTATGAATCAGGAGTTGTTCTCTTGATCCAACAAAGATATAGGTTGTACTACTCTGGTCCAGCACAAGATTGGTTCTGGGGGGAACTGACCCATTAAACAGGCACCTCGCTAGTTACCAGCAGCAGAAAGGGAAGAGACACTACAGGCCATGAAGGAAATGAATCAGGACAGCATTGCTGAGGCTTCAGCCAGTTCTGGGGGCCTCACCCATAGTTCTGGTTAAAAAAAAAAGGGTGGCAGCACCAGGTACGTATAGACTATAGAAAGTTACAGGAAGTCATTTTAAAGGCTTCTTATCCATTATCATGAATAGATGGTGTCAGGGTTCCCTCCCCACTCTGAACTCTAGGGTACAGACATGGGGACCTGCATGAAAGACCCCCTAAGCTTATTTCTATCAGTTTAGGTTAAAAACTCCCCAAGGCACAAATTCTCCCTTGTACCTTGGATTAGGTAACGCTGCCACCACTAAGTGATTTAGACAAACTCAGGGAAAGGACCACTTGGAGTTCCTACTCCCCCCTAATATCCCCCCAAGTCCCCATACCCCCTTTCCTGGGGACGCTTGAGAATAAACAAGCTGAGCACAGACCAACCTTGGGTTTTTTTAGGACACAAAAAAAACCCAATCAGATTCTAAAAGAAACAGAACTTTATTAGAAAGAAAAAAGGTAAAAGAAGCACCTCTATAAAATTAGAATGGAAGATAATCTTACAGGGCAATCATATTCAAAAACACAGAGGATTTCCCTCTGGGCCAAACTTTAAAGTTACAAAAAGAAAACCAGGAATACACCTTCCTCTCAGCACAGAGAAAATCACAAGCCAAAACAAAAATAAGCTAACGCATTCCCTTGCTAGTACTTACTGATTGTAATGGAGTTGGATTGCTTGCTTCCTTGATCTGCGTCCAGCAAGCACAATGATGGCTTTTGGCTTGTGCAATTCACCAGCCACACTTGAAGCTAATGGAGAGGGTATTACAAGGAAAGCCATTCTCAGCCTACGTTGTATACCTAGAGGATATTGTGGTGCATGCTAAAACATTTGAACAGGAACTAAAACATTTACAAGTGAACTGTGTTAAGCTGAAGGTGGCCAATTTGAAACTGAATCAAAAAACATGTGAGTTGTTCCAAAAAGAGGTAGTTTAGCTTGGGCACACAATTAACAAGGAGGGAATTTTCATGGACAAAAGAAAATTCCCTGATGCCAACAGATGTGCAGCATTTTATAGGGCTCTGCTACTATTACAGAAGGATCATTTGTAGGTTGTCAATATTGCAAAACCACTGCATAGGTTGGGTGAGAAAGGGAAACCATTTTAGCTATCTGCAGAGTGTGATGTAGCATCTTCAGAGTTGAAAAAGGCTCAGACTGCTCCTGTCTTGGCCTATCCATGTTTCAAAACCCCTTTCACATTGAACACAGAGGCTTGTGATTATGGTTTGGGGGCAGTATTGACACAAGAACACAAAGTATTTGAGAGGGTGGTAGCTTATTATAGTCAAAGTCTAAGTTCTCCTGAGAGAGATTATTGCCCTACCCAAAATGTTTATCCTATCCTAGCAGTGTTTAAATCTAGAAAACACTTTCATCACTATCTGTATGGGAGGACATTTATGATCAGGTCTAACCAAGCTTCCCTGCATTGGCTCTTTAGAGTCAGGAATCCAGAGGGACAGCTTGCCAGATGGTTTGAGAAACCACAGTACTATGATTTCACAATCATGCACAGGCCTGTCATAGTAATGCTGATGCTTTTTCCAGATGGCTTTGTTGGGATGCTAATTACAAGCACTGCCCCAAGCAGGAGCCCAACGAATTAGTTGCTAAAGGGGATGGATGTGCCTCTTTCGACAATTTGCAGAAGTGCCCCTGTTCCTGGTTCGTCCACTCAGGGGGGTTGGAGGAAAGGACCCCGGAGCAACAAAAACTTCCTAAAGAGAAGATCCTAATATCAGGATAGTGTCTGAGTGGAAAATCAATTGGCAAATGTAGCCACCCTGGAATGTAGTATCCCTTCACGATACAACAGTAGACGCTATCTGGTCAATGGGACAGCTTGGAGTTTAAAGATGAAATATTGTATATGAGATGAGATAAATCATTGGGTGATGGATACAGGTACCAGCTGGTTGTGCCAGATATATTAAAAATGGAGTCTGAGACAATGTTATGACCATAAAACTGCTGGACATATTGGGGTTGCAAAACCATAGCCAAGCAAAGGGAGAATTTCTACTGGGTGAAATGCAAGCTGGATATAGAAAGCTGGTGAAGGAAAGGTGATGCTTCCCTTGCAAAGAAAGGCCCCCCTAAAACTGTCAGAGTCTCTTGGCAATAGTATCCTATGATGGCACCAGTGGAGCCCATTACCATTGGTGTTCTTGGGCCCTTGACAGAGACTGGGAATAATCAATACTTGCTGGTAGCTCTGGAGTACTTCACAAAATGGCTTGAGGCATATGTGACAAAGCTCTGTCCTTGCCTCCATGGGTCCTGCATTTCCTGGCAGATTTCGTTAGCCTCAGAGGCTCACTGTGACCCTCCACGTAACCCTTCTTTCTCTAAAGATAAGGGTCACAGTCTACTGAGCCATTTTCATCATAAGCCAGCAAGGGAGATGAGGAGAAGTTATTCTTCCTTGCACAGTCTCTGTTGTCTCCCAGTCTCAGTGATTAAACAGGGGGCAAAGGTGGGGGGGGGGAGCCCAGGCCCACCCTCTACTCCAGGCTCTAGCCCAGGGACCCTGATAGTATCAGCTATGGTAGCTGACCTTTTAGAAACATGACATGTACCAATTCCCTGGGCTACTTCCCCCAAAGCAGCTGTGCTCTTGTGGTGGGGGTCTTGAGTGTGTTTGTAGGGACACGGGGGTGTGGCGTGGAGCTGCCCCCCGATCCATCTGTGTGTCCCCCCCAACCCCCACCACTACTACCACCACCGCTGCCCCCTCCACCACCACCACTGGCTGTATACCATCTGCCTCAGCTCCTGCCTCTGGACTCAGCTGCTTGCTTGGCTTGCCACGCCCTATTTCCACCCTTTGGGCCAGAAGCAGCAGCTAGCCTAAAAAGACTTGTGCAAGTGCACGTGGGTGCACGTGCCCTCCCCCCCCCCGGACTGCCCATCCCACAGCTTTGCCATTTACTACCTGCCCCATTTGCCATTTGCAGCTTTGCCCCCCCTTTTGCCCTAGCCCCCCTTACTAGCTTCAGTTGTTTGCCTGTCCCGCCCATTTCCTTCTGCAGCTTTTGTTTTGTTTGCCCCGCCCCAGCCTCTGAAGCTAGCCCCTTGGTTTCCCTGTCCTACCTCTAGCCCGCTTAGCCCTCGCTCCATGTGCCCATGCCCCCTCCCATGCGCTTGTGCCACTCCCCATTTTAGTTTCAACCCTCTTCATTGCACCCCCAATGTTGTTGTATCCCCCCCTCCCGTAGTGCAGCTAGAGGAGCCGGAATTCCACCCTGTGTCGGCGACTGACCCCCTGATTACCCTCCCCGTCTAGCCCACCCCTTTTGGTGCCTTCCTCCCCTGCCTGCAGCCTAGCAGGGAGGAGTGGTCGACCTGCTTCCCCTTTCCCCTCCTCCTTCTGGTGTCTTCCCCTCCCTCCCTGCTCATGATGGCGGGGGATAAAACGGGTGGGGCCCCTCCAGCAGCCCCAGCTACCCCTCCCCCGCCTGCCCCTCCGTCACCCCCCCAAGCCTCTACCTCCGCCGCTGAACCATCTGCCACCGCTCCTGCTGGGGCACCAGCAGCAACGGACACCGGGGTGACCTCCACTGCTGCCACGTCTTTCACCCCCTCAGATTCGGGGGGAGCCCCCCCAGCAGGTGGGAAGGGCCAGGGGAAGAAGAAAGGGAAGGGCCCCGCTAAAAAGACCAGGCCCTCCATGGCAGGGGCTGCCCCCAATGCCCTGGCCCCACCACCGGCTAAGGCGTCCCTCCCCGCTGTTCCCTCCACCAGCTCTGCGGTTGTCCCGCCCACAGCCCCCAGGGCATACGCCCAGGTGGCGGCAGCCCCCCCGCCTGCTGCTACATCATATCTCCCTCTCACTGCCTCCGCTACCATCTATAGCGGCCGGGGCCCCTTTTCCACCATGACCAGGAAGCACGGTGTCCGCTGCCTCCTGGTGCCCGCCTCGCCCGACGTGGAGACCTATGTGTGGGCATTGGCGAGGGTGGTGGGGCCCACGGCCATTGTGGCGGCCTCCAAAATGTATGGCAAGGTCGTCTTCTTCTTAACATCGGAGGCCGCCATCCAGGATGCAGTTGAGAAGGTCCTGGCAGTGGGGGGGAGTGTTTGTCCCCTTGGAGCCACTAGAGGACCTGGGCGTCCGCCTGGTCCTGACCTCCATCCCTCCTTTTCTTCCCAATGTTGCCCTGTTACCCGCCCTCTCTACCCTGGGGAAGCCCATCTCTATCATCAGCTCTCTCCCGTTGGGCTGCAAAGACCCCGCCCTCCGTCACGTCCTCTCGTTCCGCCGGCAAGTGCAGCTTCAACTGCCGCTGGCGGCGCGCGACGGAGAGGCAATCGAGGGGTCCTTCCTAGTTCCCTACCAGGGGGCCCATTACTGGGTGCATTACTCCACGGGGGAGGCCCGGTGCTACCTCTGCCGGGCGATGGGGCACGTTCGGAGGGACTGCCCCTTGGCCTGGCAAGGAGGGGCATCCGGGACCTCCGAGCCCCAGCAGGGCACCGGCCCCGTCATCGCCAGCGCCCCTGACTGCCCGGCGCCCAAAACCATCCCTCCTCCTTCTCAGTCCACCGTTGCTTCCGCTCAGGCCCAAGGGGCACCTCCCCAACTATGCCCAGACGAGCAGGAGAGCCCCGCCCCCGCTGCTTGCAATCTGGCGGGGCCTGTGGAGGAGGGTGCGGCAGGGACACCACCGGGCATGGGAGAAGGCCCGCCCCAAGGGGAATCTTCCCTCCCTTGTGCTGCCCCACCGTTATCCCCTCCAGTCCCTGAGCCATTGCCTCTGCCCCCTGACACAACCCCTGCTAGCCAGCCCCCAGATGATGCCATGGAGGGCTGGGCTCTAGTCCAGGGGAAGCGGGGCAAGCAGAAGGCTCGAGCTCCGCTCCTCCCATCTGATGCGGAGGCCCCCCGGAAGACCAGGAAGGGGAGCACCGATGCCGAGCCTTCCACTTTAGCCACAGGTGTGCTCCATCCACCGGTGCTGGCTGGGGAAGACATGGCAGCACTGGAAGGCAGTATCTCCCCTCCACAGGAGTCCCTCCCCTCCGAGGCCCCCGAGGGAGCCCCCCCTGCCCTGGCACCATCTGAAACCTCAGCGTCCCCCGGGGCGACCGTCGAATCAGGTGCCGGCAGGGAGAATCCCGGGGTGGTGGAAAATGATCTCCCGTCCATATATGAGGAGATCGAGGTCCTGGGTCTGACCCCGGTCACCCAGAGGGAGGACGACCCTATGCCAGCGGGCCTCGATCTAGGCGACTTCACTCCAGCCCCCATTTCCCCATGCTTCCTCCCCATAACCATTGCTTCCGCTCCCACCTCCGAGGAGCCCCTGGACTCCTCCATCAACCTGGCTGCAGATGGCACCCTGCTGAGGGCCGCCGAGCCTGTTGAGGTGACGGCCAGTGCCACGCGACCAGGACCTGAGCCACCAGGGGCACCCCTCGTTGGTGAGGAGTATTCGACCTCCTTCCCGGGAGAGGGCCTTACAGGAAAGAGTCCACCTCCTGATGCCGTGGCTGCCAAATCCACCATAGAGCCTGCACCCGGCATCACTGAGAGCCCTCTCCCTGCCCAGAATCTCACCTCTAACCTTGCCCCTGCCCCTGTCCCTATCCCGTTCACCTCCCAAGATATTATTGCCACCCCTGGGGCTGTCTTCTTCCCTTTTCCAATCGATGACTCCATAGATTCATAGATTCATAGATACTAAGGTCAGAAGGGACCATTCTGATCATCTTGTCCGACCTCCTGCACAGTGCAGGCCACAGAATCTCACCCACCCACTCCTATGAAAAACCTCACCCATGTCTGAGCTATTGAAGTCCTTAAATCATGGTTCAAAGACTTCAAGGAGCAGAGAAGCCTCACTCAAGTCAACCATGCCCCATGCTACAGAGGAAGGCGAAGACTCCCAGGGAGTGGCCTTTGTGTTTACCCGTCCCGAACCACCAGGGGCTGCTATCCTCCCTCCGCCTCCCCCTATCGCCCCAGCGTTCGGGCCAATCCATCAGGAGCCCCGTTGGGGGTCCGCACCCTGTCTGCCCATCTCGGTGGGCCACGGAACTGTACCAAGGGCCCCGTCAGGGAGTAACCAGGAGACCGTAACCCCAGCCCCCCATGCGCTGCGAGAGGAGTTGCGGGAGTTTTTAGAAGACATCTGTGGCTCCTGCAACAAAGTACAGCTTGCTCTCCAGCAATGGGGGGACTTTAATCAATCCTCTGGGCCACAAGGGCCCTCATGGGGGAGGGTAAAAGGACCGGGAGGCAGGGCGCCATGGCCTACCAGCAGGTCCACCTCTTCCGTGACTCCTTACTCACCTACGGGGTAGGTCACGGACTGCTGCGCGGCCCATCAGTAGCTGCGAGCGTCAGTAGCTGGCGAGGATCCCCCCCAGCCCTCCTCATGGCACCTCTTACCATCACAACATTGAACACCCACGGCTGTAGGATGGGTCTCCGCGGGTCCCAGGTGCTCTCCTTCCTTCGGGACGGGGGGTACTCTGTGGTTTTCCTGTAGGAGACCCATATGGATCTGACCGCCGAAGACAGCTGGCAGCTGGATTGGGGGGACAGGGTCTACTTTAGCCATCTCACAGTTCATCGAGGGACGTGATCGTTCCCCTCTATTCGACACTGGTGAGGCCTCATCTGGAGTACTGTGTCCAGTTTTGGGCCCCACACTACAGGAAGGATGTGGATAAATTGGAAAGAGTACAACGAAGGGCAACGAAAATGATTAGGGGTCTAGAGCACATGACTTATGAGGAGAGGCTGAGGGAGCTGGGATTGTTTAGTCTGCAGAAGAGAAGAATGAGGGGGGATTTGATAGCTGCTTTCAACTACCTGAAAGGGGGTTTCAAAGAGGATGGCTCTAGACTGTTCTCAATGGTAGCAGATGACAGAACGAGGAGTAATGGTCTCAAGTTGCAATGGGGGAGGTTTAGATTGGATATTAGGAAAAACTTTTTCACTAAGAGGGTGGTGAAACACTGGAATGCGTTACCTAGGGAGGTGGTAGAATCTCCTTCCTTAGAGGTTTTTAAGGTCAGGCTTGACAAAGCCCTAGCTGGGATGATTTAACTGGGACTTGGTCCTGCTTTGAGCAGGGGGTTGGACTAGATGACCTTCTGGGGTCCCTTCCAACCCTGATATTCTATGATTCTATGATTCTATGATTCATACGGCTGGAGTGGCGACCCTGTTCTCCCCCGACCTACGGCCCGAAGTGCTGGGGATCGTCGAGGCTGTGCCGGGCCGCCTGCTGCACCTCCGGGTCTGCATGGAGGGTCTCGTAGTCAACCTCGTCAACATCTATGCCCCAGCAGCGAGCCCGGAGCAGCTGCAATTCTATCAGCAGGCGTCCACCTTCCTCAGCACCTTGGATCCTCATGAGAGCCTGGTCCTGGGAGGGGACTTTAACATCACCCTTGAGGAGCGGGACCGCTCGGGGACCTAGCAGAGCCCGGCCGCCACCACCGTCCTCCAGGAGATAGTCGAACACCACTCCCTGGTGGACGTCTGGCACAACCACCACCCGGATGACATTTCCACGTTCATCTTTGTCCTGGTGGAGGCCCATCGGTCGCGCCACTCCAGGTTGGACCGCATTTATTTAACACGTTTTCATCTTTCACGAGCCCATTCCTCCAGCATCCGGCCGGCCTCATTTTCTGACCATCATTTAGCCACCATGACAGCCTCCCTCTGTGCGGAGAGGCCGGGGCCGGCCTATTGGCATTTTAACAACAGTTTGCTGGAGGATGCAGGCTTCGTGGCGTCATTCTGGGAGTTCTGGCTGGTCTGGCAAGGGCAGCAGCATGCCTTTCCCTCAGCGCGGTGGTGATGGGACCTAGGGAAGGTGCGCGCCCAGCTCTTCTGCCCTGACTACACCCGGGGCGCCAACCGACGGAGGGATGAGGCGATAGAGCAGTTGGAAAGGGAGGTCTTAGAGCTGGAGAGACGTCTGGCCGCCAGCCCCGAGGATCCACCCCTCTGCGGAGCATGCCGGGAGAAGCGGGAGGAGCTCCGGCCCTCGAGGACCATCGGGCCCGGGGTGCCTTTGTTCGATCCCGCATCTGTCTCCTTCGGGAGATGGATCGCGGCTCCTGCTTCTGGAGAAAAAGAGGGGGGCTAAAAAACATGTCATCTGCCTACTGGCAGAAGATGGCACCCCCCTCATGGATCCGGTGGAGATGTGCAGGAGGGTGAGAGCCTGCTATGCAAGTCTTTTCTCCCCGGATCCGACGGATCCTAATGCTTGCAGAGTGCTCTGGGAGGAACTCCCTATGGTCAGCGCAGGCGACCGAGACCGGCTAAAGCTGCCTCTCACTCTGGCCGAGTTCTCGGAAGCCCTCCGTCGCATGCCCACCAATAAATCTCCAGGCATGACAGGCTGACCGTGGAGTTCTACCGCGTGTTCTGGGACGTCCTGGGCCCAGACCTAGTCACTGTCTGGGCCGCGTCTTTGCAGAGCAGGGTCCTCCCTCTTTTGTGCAGGCGAGCCATGCTTGCCTTATTGCCGAAGAAGGGGGACCTCCGTGATTTACAAAATTGGCGCCCCGTCTCGCTCCTCAGCACGGACTACAAAGTCGTGGCAAAAGCAATCTCGCTGCGGCTAGGGTCAGTGCTGGCGGACATGGTCCACCCAGACCAGACCTACACCATCCCGGGCCGCAGCATCTTCGACAGCCGATATCTCATCAGGGACCTTTTGGAACTCGGGTGTAGGGATGGTCTTTCATTCGCCCTTCTGTCTTTAGATCAGGAGAAGGCATTTGACAGGGTGGATCACGGGTATCTCCTGAGCACTCTGCAAGCATTTGGCTTTGGAACCCAGTTTGTGGGTTTTCTCCAGGCACTGTACGCCTCCGCAGAGTGTTTGGTCAGGCTCAACTGGACCCTGACCAAACTGGTCAGCTTCAGGAAAGGAGTACGGCAGGGGTGCCCCCTCTCGGGCCAGCTGTACGCTCTGGCGATCGAGCCCTTCCTCTGTCTCCTCTGAAGGAGGTTGACAGGGTTGGTGCTGCAGGAGCCGGAGCTGCGGCTGGTCCTGTTGGCGTATGCTGATGACGTGCTCCTCGTGGTCCAGGACCCGGGCAACTTGGCACGGGTGGAGGCTTGCCAGGCCATCTATTCGGCAGCTTCCTCCGCGCGGGTCAACTGGGTCAAGAGCTCTGGCTTGGTGGTAGGGGACTGGTGGCAGGCGAGCTCCCTCCCACCCGTGCTTCAGGCCATCCGGTGGAGCACAGGTCCGCTGCTCTATCTTGGCATTTACCTTTCTGCCACACATCCCTATCTGCCGGAGAACTGGCAGAATTTAGAGGGCGGGGTGATAGCGCGGCTCCGGAAATGGACAGGACTACTCCTGTGCCTCTCCCTTTGAGGGAGAGCGCTGGTGCTTAATCAACTAGTCCTGTCCATGCTCTGGTTCCGGCTCAACACCCTGGTCCCGGCCCCGGGTTTCCTGGCCAACCTCCGGATATTGATTTTGGAGTTCTTTTGGTCAGGACTGCACTGGGTCCCTGCAGGGGTTCTCCATCTACCCCGGAGAAGGGAGGGCAGGGCCTGAAATGTCTGCTTACTCAGATCCATGTCTTCCGCCTCCAGGCCCTGCAGAGGCTCCTTTATGGTGCAGGTAATCCGGCATGAAGTATACTGGGGCACGCCTTCCTGCGCCGCTTCCAAGGGCTCCGATACGACCGGCAGCTCCTTTATCTCCATCCGAGAGGTCTTCCATGAGACCTCTCCGGGCTGCTGGTCTTCTACCAAGACCTCCTCCGGACCTGGAAACTGTTTTCAACGACCAGGTCCGTGGCGGCCACCGTGGGGGCAGATCTCCTCGCGGAGCCCCTGCTACACAACCCCCAGCTCCGTGTGCAGGTGGCGGAGTCCCGCTCGGTGCGCCAGAGGTTGGTCCTGGGAGAAGTCACAAGAGTCGGAGACCTCCTGGACTATGACCGGGGAGACTGGCTGGATCCCCTGACGCTCGCTCAGCACATGGGGCTCTCTAGATCTTGTACTCCCCGGCGCATACTTCAGGAGGTGAAGGCCGCTTTGCTGCCCGCTGCTCGGGTTTATCTCGACCAGGTCCTGCACGAGGGCATGCCCCGCCCACCCTCTACCCCAGGCCCACCGGACCTTTTAATTGGACCCCTTGCCCCGTGGACCCAACCAACTCCCTCACCCCTTCACTGTAAGCTGGCTGCACGAGATGTAGCCGGTCTGCTTTCAAACCGCACCAAGAAAACATCTATTCACGCTTGTGCTCCACACCCTTCACACCCTCACCCTCCTGTCCCGCCCTGATACAAAATGGCGGGACCTCCTGCCACCTTTGGAGCATGAGGAGCCCCGGTGGGCCAGCCTATATTCCACTTTAGTCCCAAGGCCCGCTGCGGATGTCAGTTGGCGTCTCCTTCATGGAGCCGTGATCACGGGCGTGTACTTGGCGCGGTTCACCTCAATCCCAGACACCTGCCCCTTTTGCGGCATGAGGGAAACCCTGGTACATATATATCTGGAGTGTGCCAGGCTGCAGCCCCTATTCTGGCTCCTCACCAATATTTTATTACGCTTTTGTTTGCACTTTTCCCCTCACCTTCTTATTTATGCACTCCCTATCTGTGGCCCCACAAAGTCACAGGATCTCCTGGTCAACCTCCTCCTGGCCCTAGCTAAAATGGCCATCTATAAAACCAGAGTGAGGAGGTTAGCCGATGGAGTCTCCTGTGACTGTGGGGCCTATTTCTGATCCTCGGTCCATTCACTATCTGGGCAGAGTTCCTCTGAGCAGCGTCCTCTGACTCCCTGCCTTTGACCACAGGGTTCTCCGGGGTTCTCTGCTCAGTGTTCCCATCTGGTTCCCTTCGTTTGACCCTTTGACCACACTCCCGTCCCTGTTATTTCATTAGTTGTCCCCCGGAATTATTTGGAATCTAGGTCCTGTGGATCCCCCTTCTAGGCTGGGGGGATCCTTTAGCAGTGGACGGGCTTCACCCGCCCACTTTCCAGATCCCAAAAGGACTATTTTTCTTTAGCCATCTGGCTTTGCCCCATCACAATATCTAATATGAAATCAAGATGCTCTGGGTCCTAGTGAATGAATTCTTCATCAGATTTGGGGTCCTGGGTGAGTTATACATAGATCAAGAGAGAAACTTTGAATCCAAAGCATTTCAACAGCTTTGTGAGATTCTAGGGGTCCACAAAACTCACACTCCCCAGCACACTTTGTGGACTTTGAAGGTTCAGCTGGTTATCTTTGTAGTACAGCACCAAGGGGCCTGGGACCAGCATATCCGATTCCTTTTGATGGCTTATAGAACAGCAGTCATTGAGAGTACAAAGTATACCCCAGCTCTTCTCATGTTTGGGCATGAGCTAAGGACCCCAGCAAACATCTTGTTTGGAGTTCCTGAAGAGGAATAAAGGGATTTGAACCATTTGGATTACATAGAAACCCTACAATCCACAACTCAAAAAATTCACATCTTTACTAGGGAAAATTTGCGGACAGCCTCTGATAAAATGAAAAGGCTGTATGATGTAAGGTCACATGGGGAAACTTTTAAGAGGGAGGGGAGTTGTCAAGGTTCCACAATCCTAGGACAAAGAAGGGTAGGAACCCTAAGCTGGATAAACTTTGGGAGGGATCCTATACAGGAGTGAGTCAAATAAACAAAGTGGTGTACAAGATAAATTGGGTCCCAGGGCTAAAACCTAATGTTATCCATAAGGATTTATCTAAGGCAGTATCAGGGGATAGACTTTCAGCAGGACTACTCCTGAATCTGAGACTGTTACTGCAGATACTTAGGCTGAGAAAATTGTGACAGTTATAAGTCCCCTATTTAAACAGAATGGGTAAAAACTGTCACAGACAGCAATTCCCACAGATACAATAAACATGCCTCAGGAGCACACTGAAAAGAAATCAAGGAAGAGAAAAGTCCCAGAGCTTTGGGTGGCAATAAAATTCTTATGTTGATATTATGAAACTATCCTGACAGACGTACATAATATGGTTTAACATGGTTAAATTATTACTTTCTTTCTGTTTGAGATGAGTTATTGTGTGTTACCATTTCAAGCCTCCTCAGGAT
The DNA here is from genome assembly GCF_009764565.3 of Dermochelys coriacea. Classification (NCBI taxonomy): domain Eukaryota; kingdom Metazoa; phylum Chordata; order Testudines; family Dermochelyidae; genus Dermochelys; species Dermochelys coriacea. The sequence continues at coordinate 67,717,568 of NC_050071.1, forward strand.
GATGGACAAAACTGAGGTGGGTCACAGTGGAGGGATGTTTTGAGCTGGGTCAGACCTTGTTCTGAGTTGAGTTAAAATCTTTTTAAACTGATGAGTGAATGAATCCCCCAATTAAGTCAGCTGTAAGCCAGTCAGGGTAATATCTAAAACAATACCTAATAGAGTCCACCCCAAAATTAGCACCAGGTGAGCAGAGGGTTCAACTGGGCATTGTGAGCAGGTGGGTTTTGGGAAGGAGGTAGGGTGACCAGATAGCAAGTATGAAAAATCGGGACAGAAGGTGGGGGGTAATAGGAGCCTATATAAGAAGAAGCCCCAAATATTAGGACTGTCCCTGTAAAATCAGGGCATCTGGTCACTCTACAAGGCGGGGAAAAACACACACAAACTGAGAACAGTGTGAGTGGGAGAGACAGGGTGAAGGAGCAGCTGAAAGCAAATACCTGACCTGGATTAAGCCTGGGGAGAAGTTTTTTGGGTCAGGAGTGCAGGGTGACTAGAGTGTTCTTGGAACCACGTGCAAAAGAAGCTATTTCCTGCTATTTGATTTCTTCTGATTTCAGAGACCCAGAACCTTGTACATTCTGTGTAAATAAAACTACACCAGAGAAATACCTGACTATCACAAATTTTTATTCCCAACTGGAATACCTACAGGGCCCCAAACTTTGACTAGCTACCTGGGTTGAAAAGAGACACCTCTATGTTGAAAGGCATGTTTCCTAACTCTTAGCTCTGTCTTTTTTCTGGTTCTGCCATTTTTATCCAGGTCTGCCCCCTGAAGGGAGGAGATTGTAACCGCTACAATGTGGGAGGGAACATTCTGTGTAGTCACTATACTTCTCATGGCCCTCCTGCCCCATTTTGTACAGAATTTTCATGGTTCACACAGTGAAGGGGAGCTTATGGCTCTATGCTGTTATGGACAATTCAAATGAGAACAGGATACTTGGTTACTCAGAGTTTGTAGACCTGAAAAATGATATCTCTAACCAGTCTTCAGCAGCCACATAGATATAACTGAAGTTATCATTCAGATCAATCAGATGCAGACAGCTTTTGCGTCATGGAGTAGTATGTGAAAAATTACAGATACCATGTTCACCATTCAGAGGTCAGTAGAGGGTGCATTTTTGTTTGAGAGAAATTAGGACAACAACTGTGATATTATATAAGGTGGTAAGTATTACAATGTCCCATGAAATTCATCACTTTCTCCTACCTTCAACAAATTGGACCCTGTTTATCAGACCAAGTTAGCAAGTGATGGGAAAGGCAGGAACAGTCTCAAACCCTGAAAGTGTATCAGTTTTACAGGATACTGCCACTAAACCAAGATGTTATTTCTCTGTACACTCCTTCAGGGCTCCTCATGCTCAACAGCAACCTGAGATCTATGTGGCAGCAGGGTCAAGCCCAAAGGGCCTGAACCAAAGTCCATAGAAGTCAATGGAAAAATTCCCTTTAACTTTTATTGGCTTTATATCAGGTCCTAAAAAGTCAACATTTATCCAAGATGGACCACACAGTGGCATCTGGTGTCTCCTTGTTTTAACTAAATACTAAAGGATGGTAGCTATAGGTAAATATTTATTTTTAAAAAAAATAGTGACCACTGTTCCTGGATTTCATTAGGTCACACATGTGAATTAATATGAACAGTGGACATGTAAGATATAAGACCTGATCTCTCTGTTTTGTGTCCACAGACACCTGCTCTGTAAATCTCAGTACTAACAAGCTTAGAAGAATGGAACTCTCGGCTGCCTCTATAATGGAAAAGCCAGTTTTGGTCAGCCCCATTCATACAAATTATAATTTTGCTTACCATAGCTCCACATACTGTGTTTTGTTCCTTTAATTGAAATTTCTCTGTTTTGATTGTATAAATGATTGGTACTGTGACTGTACTCATGAAAGGGCATAGGAATTGTGTAGGTATGCCCTGAAGTGAGTGAGTTAGTCTGAGCTTACAAGCAGTGGACTCTGATTTGAAAAGGAATTTAAGCTCAACAAATGAGATTAGAAACCTCTGTTCTAGAGAGCGGGAAATCTGTCCCGGGATTGTATTGCTCTGGATTCTCCACCAGGAAGTTCTGCGCCACATTGAATTCAACAAAACTAGGATTTCACCCTTGTGGGAAGGTGCGGCATGCAGAAGTACACCTAAATCTAATGCATAAATCTAATGTCATGCTGCAGTCATAGCAGCAATAACTTTTAAAAAATTCACCTAGGCTTCTGTTTTACTTTTCCAAAAGTGTTTAACCTTTGATTCTATTGGATCCTTAGATGTGCTAGGTCTTACCAGTGGGAGGGAGCTTCATACCTTCTCACTATAAAATACAAAATAAGATGTGGTTTTAATCTCATAAAACACTTCAGGTACATGGTATCACAAACTAACAGCATCAATCATGTTCTGTTGTTTGGACTCTATGGTTTATGGCTACTCTACTTGTTTGCTTTAGATAACACACAATTGTAGCATGCCAGTGTTACTAGGGTGCTACCTTGTAAATAACATTTATTTTAAATATATATCCTGGTGTAGAAACAAATAAAAACAAAACTCTTTTATAAATACTGTGAAAAGTTAACTAGCAACTACAACTGAAACAGATCTGCTTTGAGAGATTAATCCAGTGCTTCCGGTTGACAAGGCCTTAGTAATCATGTTTACTTCAGTTGGATATAAAATTACATCAATTGACTATGGCACTGTAGCTCCATGAAGAAGACTTGTCTTCAAAATAACTTAAATAATGTTCCAAGTGTATGTTGCCTATTTAAATAATGTGATCTTTAGGAAGCCATTCTTTCAATAAGATCAAGTTAGCACATGTCATGTAAGGGAAGAGTGCCCTTTTCACCCCACTGCCTCTCTGTTGTCATATTTTGATGGTCTACTAGTAAGTGATTAAAGTAACAGTAAGTGGACTGAACATAGAACAGGAGACCAGAAACTCCTGAGTACTAATTCTAGATCTATCACTTATTCAAGTAATCTAGGCACATGTCATCAAAACTGTCCACTAATACTGGATGCCTTAGATTCTTAGAGGTGCTGAATACTTACAATTCTAGTTGTCTTCCATCTGAGTTATGGGTGCTCAACATCATTAAACGTCAGGCACTATTTGTCCCAATTTGGCCACTTAAAAGGAGGCATCTAGAATTAGTGGAGAGTTTAAAAAATGATCATTAATCTCTCCAATTCTATGTTTCCCAAGATAATGTAATGGGATTATATACTCACTCTTGCTTCACAGTCGTTGTTGTGCCAGTCTTCATTAGTTCATGTTTGTACAGCACTTTGAAATTGAAAAGCAACATACATGTGATAAATATTATTAATTTCAAGGGTAGCTAATGACAGGGAGGTGAACGTTGGAGAATGCAGAAAATTTAAAAACAAAGGAATCAAAGGAGAATGTAATAGAAGCCAATATGTCAAAGGAAGATTAGAAGTAAAACAGATCAACATTCCAAAAATTGTGAGAGACCTAACTGAGCCAAATTCCTCCTTTCTTTAAGTCCATTGATTTTAATAGTATTCCATTGTAAATTTTCCCCTGACTGAAAATAACTGGAAGGACAGGCCATATGAGATACCATAGACGCAATCTGTGGACAGCTGGAGGTCCATGGACAGCTAGATGGTCAATGCTGGCCTCTCCTTGTTTACCATTGCTTCTCTAACTGTCTAGATGCTCTTCACTGGAGAGAAGGATCTGAAGGACAGTGAAAGCAGTCAGAAACAAGGTGGAGCCAACCTGGCTCTTTGTTTTTCCTCAAGCTAAACACACTACTTTCCTTCTCCAGATACATAGAAAAGCATTTGGAGATATTCCCATGACTAACAATTACATTTAAGACTATGCTGCCCCTAGCACTTGGCTGTTTTTAAACTAACTCTATTTATTCTCAGTAAACATGGTTTCAGTGCTTAAATCACTGTTGTTAGTAACTCCCCATAAACTCTGATTTCTGCAAATCCTCAAATGTTCTATCACTCTATTGTTGATGCCCCTGTAATTCTTAAGTTGTTAGCATTAAGAACTCCCACATGTAATGGCAAAAATCCCTCTGCAAATCCATTCTTCAGACAATGTCCTTGCAACTATAAACTGTACTTGCTTTAATGATGGTTATTTCTAGTCAGACAACTTACTTTAAGGCTTTTCCAAAAGCTTTTCCTAAATTTTTCATACACCACATCTTAAAAATATTTATAGTTGTTAATGCCTTTAAAATATTTATCACATGCCATACTAAAATTGAACAGAGGATTACAGTTGTAGCCTCTTTTGTTTTGAAGGCAATGAATGATAAGTAAACAAGTATAGCCAAATATTACGTTAGGTACACAAAATTAAAAATCAGTTCTGTACAGTCTCAGCTGTTTCACCCTTAGCTTCTCACACCAAATCTCTATCTTTCATCTATTTACAAAGTAATTGTAGGTAGCAATATTCATGGTCCCACTTGAGTGACCTCTGAGAATGGCTGCTTCATCCTGGTCTTCCCCTTGTCCTCACAACCATCAGGTCTTCATAAGAGAATCTAGGTTGCACTTCCTAGTACTCCATCCACTAAATTTACCTCTCACACCCTCTTCACCAGTCATATATGAAACATGTCCCATTTTCATCATACTCATCTCAGCAGCTACCTTGTCATTTCTAATGTACCTGCCTTCACATGAGTTGATTCACTATTTCTCTGCACCTTGTATAGCCATTTACAACATGCAGTGTGGATATGAAATGCTACCATTCTGAGTTGGTGACATTTTACACACACTTTACACTGGTGTGACAGATTTATGTTACTATACATAACAGCAACAATAATATTTAGGAACCTGCGATGGAAGGTGAAACAGGAGAAGGAACCTCCATTCTCAGAATGCCTCATACATCCTTAGTACCTCCCACATGGCTTGCATCTGGTTTGCTCAGGGCTCTCTGAGTTGGATACATGTCACAATTCTTTTTGACATCACCTGGAACATATCACTGAAAACTCACAGTTACTATTCAAGATGTCTGTGTCAAGATGCCAGAATTTCCTTCAGCAGCTCTGTTGCTCAGACACAAGTTGTGCCTTGGCACAACTTTCTCCTCAGCACCTACTCTTTCCTCAACCAGCTACAGTACAGATCTGCTCCTAGAGACTGTGGCCCCAGTTCATAGCGCTGCTCAGTGTAGCTCAGGAAGAGGGGTATAGGAGCAAAAGTGGTCCCATGCTGCCTTTGTAGCCCTGGATTTTAAATACATTAAAGCAGCCTGGGGGATTCACTAATTTACCCCTGGCTGCCACAGACCCAAGAAGCCATTGTAAGAACTCTGAATAGCCAGAACACAAAGGTACTCCAGCAACACCCCCTACACCAGAGCTAGCTGTGGGTGGTGAGGGAATTCCCAGAAATCCAATTAAATTAGAGTGGTGAAAAGCAACCAGCACAATGGCCAGAATCTGGTTCTCTTTGTCTGCAGTTCCCCATTGCTCCCATCCTTTTCTACTCTCTCATCTCTTAGAAAAGCAACAGCAGTGAAGTGGCTTGGCTGGAACAGTGCCTGCTTGTGGACCTTCCAGGTGCCTCTACAGGACCCTGTTTTCAGAGTAGCAGCCGGCCCTGGGGGAAATAAGTCTCTGTCTCTGATATCCTTAGAGTAGGGCTCCAGCCCACCAGCTAATTGTCTCTTCAGTCCTATCCGTTTCTGTGGAATTTGGAACACCTTAGCCCCAAATCATTTCAAACAAACCCAACTCAATACTGAGCCATCCACCAATCTTCTTGTGTGGCATTCCTGCCCTTTCCTTCTGGTGTGGTTCCCAAAAAGACTCTTACTTGTGTGTTGCCTGCTTCTAGGGGTCTAACTGCTCCTCCCCAGTGGCTGCTCCAGCTAGCAGGCCCATTTCTCTGCAACTCTGCAGGCAAAGCTCTCTTGAGGCAGAGCTCCATCCTTCCTGGCCAGTCAATCCTGAATTGACTCAGGCTCTCTCCTCTTATCTGCTCCTAATTCCCCCTTCATTGACTGCAGATATAGTGGGATGGGGTTAGCTGGGCCTTAATGCCTTTTCTAGTGGTGTGCAGCCTCTCTGCCCCATCACAAGTAGTTTTGTTCTTCTTCCCTTTAAATGGGAAAAGCCAATACTTCCCTTTCCTCTTCTATGCAATACAGCTCATTACAACATGTCTTGAAAGCAATTATAGAAAAATATATTGCTTAAAACACATTCTGGGGAATCTGATATGTGCAGGAGAAAGACACAGAAGGGATACTGGGAAGTACTCTAAAGCAAATGACAGGCAGCCCAACAGATATTTACATCGTGGAGAAATAAATATCTTAGAAAGCAAAATATAGCATGCCTGAGATATGGAGGGATCAATGGAAGAAAATGGAAGTGCATGATACTTATAAGTCAATAGGATAATTGCTATAAAAATAGTGTGTATCAGAGGCACTGACTTTCCAAAGTGCAGGGGGGTGCTCGATCCCTGGCTCTGCCTCAGGCCTCACCCCCACCCTGCCTCTTCCCACTTATGCTTCACCCCCACCCCGCCTCTTCCCACCCAGTTCCAACCCCTCCCACGAGTGCATTGCATCCTCGCTCCTCTCCCCTCCCTCCCAGTCTCCTACCCACCACAAAACAGCTGTTCGTGGCGGGTGGGAGGCGTTGGTAGGGAGGGGGAAGTGCTGATACGTGAGGCCCGCAAGCAGGTGAGAGGCACTGGTCGGGGGGAAGCTGATGGGGTCTGCCAGTGGGTGCTCAGCACCCATCATTGTTTCCCTGTGGGTGCTCCAGCCCCGGAGCACCCACAGAGTCGGTGCCTATGGTGTGTACAGTAAAGAAATGTCAGAAAATATTCAAGACACCCAAGGATGTAATTGGAAAATGAAGTGCAAAAGACTTGAAAAGCAAACACCACAAAACTAAAAATATATAAGTGAGAAGACTGAGAGACTGCAAGAGCCTTAACAGATAATGAGATTAATTTGTTGACAAATAAAATGTATATGGCTGAGAAACTGAACATATTTTCCTATTAATAGAAAATATTAAATGAAAAAATAATAAACACAACTTCAGAATAAATGAAAAATAAATCAGGGAATTAAAATGAGAGAAATCTCTAGCAATGGATAGCTACATCCCAATAGTTCTGAAATATATGCTGAATGAAGTGAAAACATTCAGACTAGACAGTTCTAACTTCTTGAAAGAAAGAGTAAAGATATCTAAAGATTGGGGAGATGATATAGACAATAAAGTGTTTCCTAATCATTAAGAAACATGGAGGCAGAGTTCCCCAAAACACAATGCTCCAATAACAGTGACGTGATATACCATTTTGTGGTAGTGCAAAAGCAGGGTTTTGTTCAGCTAACATAGTAATAGACACGGTATAAACACCTAGGTATATGGATAGCATTGTCGGCCCCAATGCTGGTGGAGAAATTGTTTATCACTGTGACATAAAAGACACAAAAGATTCCCCTCTAAAAAACTGAATTGAATTCCTATGTCCTCTCTCCTCAGTGGGGAGTAAACTCTGCTCTTCCATTCCAGCCAATAGGAAAATGAAAAAGAAGAAAGAAAAATCATAAAAATGTTGGTAAAAATGCTTTCTTCTTTCCACGCAGAATAATTCCTTCAATCTACACTGTATGTATTCACTGGAATTGATATACATATACAGAGGTGCAAATATTTGTTGTGTCAAAATATGCAAGAGAATATATCAGAAATAATGTGTGATACTCCAGATATATGCAACTGCAACTGTTTGAATGACAGCACATTCATTTAAAAAACTGCAGGCACATGTAGTAAGAGCACTTTGCATTCAGATTAAATATACACAAGATATTTATCTATTTACACATTCAGTTCAAATAAACCCAGGTATATTTGGGGTATAATATATTCAGAAAAATGCCAGCCTGTTAATTTAAATGTGTGAGGTGGCCCAACCTCCATGTTTACTTCCATATTTAAGAAATAAGTCGTGATACTTGCAACTTCCAGCAACAGTATCTTATGGTTTTATCTACTTTTCTATGTGTATTCCATGAACATAAATATCCATGAAACTAAGAGCTGAATTTGTCCCACAGTTCATCTGTAAACCCTGGAAAGCCCAGCTCATACTCCAGCTACACTGTTCAGCAGAATTGTTTTCACTCTTTTGGGTGATCTGCATTCACAAATCTACAGGATGTATAGATGGGGAGACCTGTTCTTTTCAGGGTTTGGAGAACATTTTGGCAGATACATTTTGCTTAGTTTAATCCTCAAAACAACACTGACGGCTGCGGTTTTCTGGATATACATGTGTAGAGTTGAGGGCAGAATTTTCCCCTTAGAGATTAGATCCAACTCAGCAGCAGTCCTCTTATTGCATAGATAACTATTCTCCAGATGATATATCCACAATGAATTCATAGAAACAACCATCTTTGAATTCGGCCCATGCAATTTTTCTTGGTTGGTGGTTATAATTTAGGTTGACCTAGCTAACTCGTTCAGGGGTGTGAAAGATTCACTCTTCTGAGAGACACACTTAAGCCAACCAAAGGCTGATATAGACACTGCTAAGTCAGTGGAAGAATTCTTCTGTCAACCTAGCTACTTCCTCTCAAGTGTGTATGTGTGTGTGTGTGTGTGTCAGGGGGATTTACTACAGCGATAGAAAAACCCCTTCTGGCACTAACAGTATACAGTAACTCCTCATTTAAAGTCATCCTGGTTAATGTTGTTTCGTTGTTACGCTGCTGATCAATTAGAGAACATGCTCGTTTAAAGTTGTGCAATGCTCCCTTATAATGTTATTTGGCAGCCTCCTGCTTTGTCCACTGCTTGCAAGAAGAGCAGCCCGTTGGAGCTAGCTGATGGAAGCTTGGAATCAAGGTGGACCAACAGCCCCCCTATCAGCTCCCCTAAGTTCCCTGTGCAGCAGCCGCCCAGCGGGTTATCAATTGCTGGGCAGTTCAGATGTGCCTCTCCCCCACTGTCATGTGCCGCTCCTGCCCTCTGCCTTAGAGCTGCTCCCTGAGCCTCCTGCTTGCTGTGCAGGGGGCAGGGTAGAGGAGTGCTAATGTCAGGTGCAGGGACTTGACAGGGCTCAGGATTGAGGGAGCTTGCTGGCAGCAACTGCTGTCTCAACTTGCTAATCTTCTTAAAAAGGCAGTGTACTTAGAATAGGGTCAACATACTTAAAGGGGCAATGCGCATCTCTCTCTCACACACACATGATGTGTGTCTCTGTCTCTCCCACCCCCCCACACACACACATGGTGTGTGTGTCTGTCTCACACACACATGCACACACACACACAGAGCACTTTGGGATATCCAGGGGGATAGCATGGGTTCATCATCATGCTCAGTTTCCACAGGGAATATTTGCAGCCACTGCCATGCTGTATCTCCTCCCTCCATTTGTGCTGCCTTGTAGAGTGTAAGGCTACATTAACAACAATGTGTTAATCCTTGAGGGCTCAACCAAGTGCTAGTTCATCATTTAGCAGTCAGACATTCCCTGGGAAAAAAGAAAAGGAGTACTTGTGGCGCCTTAGAGACTAACAAATTTATTAGAGCATAAGCTTTCGTGAGCTACAGCTCACTTCATCAGATGCATTTGGTGGAAAAAACAGAGGAGAGATTTATATACACACACAGAGAACATGAAACAATGGGTTTATCATACACACTGTAAGGAGAGTGATCACTTAAGACAAGCCATCACCAGCAGCAGGGGGGGGGAAAGGAGGAAAACCTTTCATGGTGACAAGCAAGGTAGGCTAATTCCAGCAGTTAACAAGAATATCAGAGGAACAGTGGGGGGTGCGGTGGGGGGAGAAATACCATGGGGAAATAGTTTTACTTTGTGTAATGACTCATCCATTCCCAGTCTCTATTCAAGCCTAAATTAATTGTATCCAGTTTGCAAATTAATTCCAATTCAGCAGTCTCTCGTTGGAGTCTGTTTTTGAAGCTTTTTTGTTGAAGGATAGCCACTCTTAGGTCTGTGATCGAGTGACCAGAGAGATTGAAGTGTTCTCCAACTGGTTTTTGAATGTTATAATTCTTGACGTCTGATTTGTGTCCATTCATTCTTTTACGTAGAGACTGTCCAGTTTGGCCAATGTACATGGCAGAGGGGCATTTCTGCCACATGATGGCATATATCACATTGGTAGATGCGCAGGTGAACGAGCCTCTGATAGTGTGGCTATCCGTCAACAAAAAAGCTTCAAAAACAGACTCCAACGAGAAACTGCTGAATTGGAATTAATTTGCAAAGCAGCATCGCTTACCCCATAACCTCAGCCATGCAGAACACAGTGCCATCCACAGCCTCAGAAACAACTCTGACATCATAATCAAAAAGGCTGACAAAGGAGGTGCTGTCGTCATCATGAATAGGTCGGAGTATGAACAAGAGGCTACTAGGCAGCTCTCCAAAATCACTTTCTACAAGCCATTACCCTCTGATCCCACTGAGAGTTACCAAAAGAAACTACAGCATTTGCTCAAGAAACTCCCTGAAAAAGCACAAGAACAAATCTGCACAGACACACCCTAGAACCCCGACCTGGGGTATTCTATCTGCTACCCAAGATCCATAAACCTGGAAATCCTGGACGCCCCATCAACTCAGGCATTGGCACCCTGACAGCAGGATTGTCTGGCTATGTAGACTCCCTCCTCAGGCCCTTCGTTACCAGCACTCCCAGCTATCTTCGAGACACTACTGACTTCCTGAGGAAACTACAGTCCATTGGTGATCTTCCTAAAAACACCATCCTAGCCACTATGGATGTAGAAGCCCTCTACACCAACATTCCACACAAAGATGGACTACAAGCCGTCAGGAACAATATCCCCAATACTGTCACGTCTAACCTGGTGGCTGAACATTGTGACTTTGTCCTCACCCATAACTATTTCACATTTGGTGACAATGTATACCTTCAAATCAGCGGCACTGCGATGGGTACCCGCATGGCCCCACAGTATGCCAACATTTTTATGGCTGACTTAGAACAACGCTTCCTCAGCTCTCGTCTCCTAATGCCCCTACTCTACTTGCGCTACATTGATGACATCTTCATCATCTGGACCCATGGAAAAGAAGCTCTTGAGGAATTCCACCATGATTTCAACAATTTCCATCCCACCATCAACCTCAGCCTGGACCAGTCCACACAAGAGATCCACTTCCTGGACACTACGGTGCTAATAAGCGATGGTCACATAAACACCACCCTATATCGGAAACCTACTGACCGCTATTCCTACCTACATGCCTCTAGCTTTCATCCAGATCATACCACTCGATCCATTGTCTACAGCCAAGCTCTACGATATAACCGCATTTGCTCCAACCCCTCAGACAGAGACAAACACCTACAAGATCTCTATCATGCATTCCTACAACTACAATACCCACCTGCTGAAGTGAAGAAACAGATTGACAGAGCCAGAAGAGTACCCAGAAGTCACCTACTACAGGACAGGCCCAACAAAGAAAATAACAGAACGCCACTAGCCATCACCTTCAGCCCCCAACTAAAACCTCTCCAACGCATCATCAAGGATCTACAACCTATCCTGAAGGACGACCCATCACTCTCACAGATCTTGGGAGACAGGCCAGTCCTTGCTTACAGACAGCCCCCCAATCTGAAGCAAATACTCACCAGCAACCACAAACCACACAACAGAACCACTAACCCAGGAACCTATCCTTGCAACAAAGCCCGTTGCCAACTCTGTCCACATATCTATTCAGGGGATACCATCATAGGGCCTAATCACATCAGCCACACTATCAGAGGCTCGTTCACCTGCGCATCTACCAATGTGATATATGCCATCATGTGTCAGCAATGCCCCTCTGCCATGTACATTGGCCAAACTGGACAGTCTCTACATAAAAGAATGAATGGACACAAATCAGACGTCAAGAATTATAACATTCAAAAACCAGTTGGAGAACACTTCAATCTCTCTGGTCACTCGATCACAGACCTAAGAGTGGCTATCCTTCAACAAAAAAGCTTCAAAAACAGACTCCAATGAGAGACTGCTGAATTGGAATTAATTTGCAAACTGGATACAATTAACTTAGGCTTGAATAGAGACTGGGAATGGATGAGTCATTACACAAAGTAAAACTATTTCCCCATGGTATTTCTCCCCCCCACCCTACCCCCCACTGTTCCTCTGATATTCTTGTTAACTGCTGGAATTAGCCTACCTTGCTTGTCACCATGAAAGGTTTTCCTCCTCTCCCCCCCCCCCCGCTGCTGGTGATGGCTTATCTTAAGTGATCACTCTCCTTACAGTGTGTATGATAAACCCATTGTTTCATGTTCTCTGTGTGTGTATATAAATCTCTCCTCTGTTTTTTCCTCCAAATGCATCCGATGAAGTGAGCTGTAGCTCACGAAAGCTTATGTTCTAATAAATTTGTTAGTCTCTAAAGAAAAGGTACTCCTTTTCTTTTTGCGAATACAGACTAACACGGCTGCTACTCTGAAACCATTCGCTGGGAAATATCCCACCCTCTGACTCCACCACCTCAACCAAGCTTCACAATCATCATTGCTGTGTACAGTATTAAATTGTTTGTTTAAAACTTATACCTGACTCCCTCCCCCCCCACCCTCATTTATATTAATTCTTATGGGGAAATTGGATTTACTTAACATTGTTAAGTGAGAAGTTACTGAGTAACTGAAACACTGCAGCTGTGCTGCTGTAGCGCTTGTAATGCAGATATAGTTTAAGTTCACTAGGGCTTCTCTGTTTTCAAGAGTAGAAAATTGGTATTTGCATGATCATTATATTTCTTGGAAATCAGCACTTGGAACACAACTGAATAGCAGACTCTATGATGCGGAGCACAAGAAATGAGGTTGCTATGCTGAAAGGTGCTAATGACTGCCAGAAGGTGAATCTTGGATCCAAAGACAATCACAGACCTTATTTCAGAGTAGCAGCTGTGTTAGTCTGTATTCGCAAAAAGAAAAGGAGTACTTGTGGCACCTTAGAGACTAACAAATTTATTAGAGCATAAGCTTTCGTGCTTATGCTCTAATAAATTTGTTAGTCTCTAAGGTGCCACAAGTACTCCTTTTCTTTTTACAGACCTTATTGACGCCAGTCAGTATCCTAAGCACTCTTTCTGGCTCCAAAGAAGGAATAATCCAGTTCCTTTATTTAGTAAGAACACCTGCAGAAAATGTGGGTGACTGCTTAAAATTCAAGCTGGGTCTTCCAGTTCTTCCAGGGCTCCATGGCTGGGAGCATGTAACCCTTGGGGTCCCTGTCCCTGGGACAGTGCACATAGTGGGGCTGCTCCAGACCCATGGAGCCTGAGTCCTGAGCTTCCCAGCAGTCCACCAGACAACTCAGTAGGAAATCAGGCAGAGTTCTGATGGAATCCCATTTTCTTTCTGGAAGTTTCTTAAAACTGATACATTTCCAATAAAAACCTATTTTGTTTGAAAATTCTCAGCCAGCTTCATGATTAAGTAACTAATCTATTAACAGTGTGTGTGATGGCATACTAAAGCTGTATTGTAATGTTCAGCCACTAGGTGGCACCACTTGTAGCATACTTTACCTGAGCTGGTAACAGTTATAGCCACCAGTGTGCATTAAAGTATCTCATAGAGAACACATCTTTTCTATTTCGCTCCATGATGAAAGCTCTGTAGCCAGTCCATATCTGGTACAGAAGCCTGACCTGCATGTGTGAATCCCTGCAACCTACTGTGTACAAGGAGTACATGACATAGTGTCAGAAGTAAAGGTAGCTTAACTGCTGTTATCAAAAACTGGAACCAGAGTACATCATTTTAAAAATAATTTCTCTATAAACAAATTTCTATATTTTATTAACAAACATAAACAAACTCTTTGATTACAAGTGAAACTAAAGTTAGTCTCAGTGCCAAAGGAGAAAAGAAACAGAAGGAAAACAGTAACAAAGGTTGTAAAAAAACAGTGACAAAAGTTGCAGAATCATGGTCATCAACACACCATTCTTCAATGCTCCAGAGAACTTGAGCTTTGACAGACTTTCAGAATGGACAGACTGGAAGCAGTGTTTTGCGAGATTCCACATTGCTACTAAACTCCACCAGGACACTGGAGACATCCAGAATCATTTAGGCTATGCAGAAGCAGGCAGATCTTTAAATTCTTTGCCTTTACTAATGATAGTCACAAAGATGATTATGAAAGAGTTCTAGCTATGTTTGATGCATACTTTATACCCCAGAGAAATGTGACTTACGAAAGGGCATGTTTTCACCAGATAACTCAAGAACCAGGCAGGAAACTGTAATTTTGGGACTGTAAAATATGAAAATATCAGAGATGGATTGGTTATAGAGCTTATAGACAAAAGCGTCTCACAGCATCTACAATTAAAGACAGACTTAACCCTTCACACAACTATCTAGATAACAAAACAGCTAATGTAGATCACAATGAGCTAATGAAGCAGCAAAACAAAAGTTAGGAGCAACTTGAAAAATACCAGCTTAAAAGTAGTAAAGAAACACAGCATAACTGCTAAAAGCAGTTATCATAAAACCCCTGAGGCTATGAGAAACAAGTCCCAGGCTAACTACAAAACCCATCAGATTAAAAGCACAAGATGTGGAAAAATTCATAGCCAAAAAGATGTGTGTACAGACAAAGGTGCAAGATGTAATAAATGCACAAAATATGGACATTTTTCAGCTGTTTAATACACTAAGACAGTCATGGAACTGACTACTACAGACAGCCAAGAATATCCTACAGCAGGATGATCCATTCCTTGCTCTTCTGAGCTCCAGATCAACATTGATAGTAGTTCCTGGATATAGCTTAGCACAATTCCTGATGGGAAAACAATTCAGAACTACTGTTCTGCTTTGGAAAAGAATCTATCTGCAAAGTGGCCAGACATAAAGAGAGTAGCCAAATCAGATAAAAAGGCAAAAAGAGCTTACAAACAATTTATAACAGACCTCACTCCATAAAAGAACTGCTGGTTCTTGAAAGTAATGACCATGTTGTGTAAAATTGGATGGAGAAAAATGCTTGGAGACCGCCAGCTGTCATAAATAAAAAGAACTCATCACCCAGATCATACATGATTGAGACTGACAGTGGAGAATTCAACAGAAATCATAGACATATTCAGTTTGTTCCTCAGAAGGAACAATCAACAAAGCAAACTCTACAGATGGTGGATACAGAACAAGAAGATTACTCAGATTCCAGACCCATTAGAGACAGTCATTGAAACAAATGGACAGCCAGATGACCAACCTGTTGTGTGTTTGGGTCATGTAATTAGAAAAGCAATATGATTCAGAGACACTTATCAGACACTTATAAGACTGATATGTACTGAGCTTTATAGATGGCATGATGATGTAAATATTTTAAATGGTAGGAATGTAAAACTTAAAGGGGAAGATGTGATGGAATGCTAAAGTTGTATTATAGCTAACTCTAAACTGAACCTACATTTCTTCATAGAGTCTATGTGTTACTTGAGATCCATGCCACCATTTTGGAAACTGTTAAATACTTGCTGTAAGGTTTAGCCAGTATTCGGTGCCATGCGTAACATACTTTGGTGATACAGTTCTTTCTGGTCAGGCATTTTTATTTCCTTCCACCAGAATTCAAACTGATGGAACAACTGTCGGTGCCTGTCTCCTTGAGCGGGGGAGGGGAGACAATCAACAATGTCTTTGTTCTTTGACATTTCACAATGACTCATTTGGTTTCAGTGGGCCTTCTTGTGTGCAGGACCAGTACTTCACATTAATTATTGCTTATTTTCTGTTTGGTGAGTTACACAATTACAGAGGTTTACAATGCAAACACCCAGTATAACTTTATACCATGGGCTACAGATATTATAAGTGAAATCAATACATACAGTATCTTATAAACATTTCATCAAGACTAAACACATTCTTATCAACTTAACATCTATTTTAACAATGCTAACACATGGGTAGGCCAGACTGGTTTCCAGCTATGCTTTTGTCAGTATTCAGTGAGGCCTAGGGGTCTCCCTGTGCCACACTATTCCTCGCTTCACAGATCACAGAGATTCTGCGTTTGGAGAGTATTGGCAGTTTGTTATAATTGTGTGCAGTGAATAATGGCTTCTTTTTTGTTCTCAGTTCAGTGACTGTGGGTCTATGAAGATGCATAATTTGCCTGATGGCTTCTTTATCATCACCATGCTGTGTACCCAAACTCCTTCAAAAATGAATTATATAGTGCCAGAGGAATTTTTCTTTGTGATAAGCAGGTTCCACTCTGGGGTCTACTTCTAGTCACAGCTTTCCTTTGAAGAATAGTCATATTCAATGCAGGCTTGCCCCATTTCTGGGTAAAACATCTAGAGCGGGGGTTGTCAATTTTCCGCATGCAGCCAATCAGGGTAATCCAGTGGGATGTGCTGGCTGCTACAGCTCCCATTGGCTGGGAATGGTGAACTATGGCCACTGGGAGCTGCAGGGAGCTGTGCCTGTGGACAGTTAATGTAAACAAAATGTCTCGTGGCCCGTCAGCAGATTACCCTGATGGGCTGCATGCCAAAGGTTGCCAACCCCTGATCTAGAAAAAGTGAATGGGAACAATTAATGTGGACATGGCTAGTGCCAATCTCTAGTAAGAATGTATGAATTATATTTGTGACTTTACTATGGGGCCAGTAACCTATTTGCATACTTTAGCCAATAAGAAATTGATATTAGTGCAATCAACACTGCTTTAAATGCAGTAGGTTTTGAAGCTACAAAAGAATAATTTGTTCTGTCAGCACTCTCACTCTCAGGATATTTTAACATCTAATATAAGGGTCATGGAAAACTAGAATTTACTGTTGCAACAATCATGGGCTTTATAAAAAAAATTCTATCGGAGACTTGTGTACCCAATAGTTTTGACATAGAATAATCCATCTCAAAGTTAAGAAGCACCATAAGTCTCCTAAAACTAAGCTATAAAAGCAAAAATACACTTGAAGATGAGGGGCTTCATTATACCAAGTGAAAACTGTCAGATAATCAGCTTGCTTACTGGTGAAAAAATGGTCTTTAAAAAGTAAGCAGAGAGTATTTATGAGTCCTTATCAAAAAAGCCATCTTTTTATAATGTGCTTCAGGTTGCTATATATGATGGGTTGGATCACAGAAACCCCTTTGGGACTGCCACCTGATGTGCCTACACTACCTCTGAGCCCATTTTCCCTGCCTGCATGGGACTTCAGTACCTTGCCTTGTTTGAGCCAGACATGCTTGCCTGCTGCAAACACAGATCCAAGTCTAAACCACATCCCCCACAAGCTGCAGGTTTAACTGAAAACAGCTTAAGAAGTGCTCCTGTCTCCAGCACTCAGATACCCAGCTCCCAATAGGGTCCAAACCCCAAATAAATCCATTTTACCTTGTATAAAGCTTAAATTGGGTAAACTCATAAATTGTTTGCCCTCTATAATACTGATAGAGAAATATGCACAGCTGTTTGCACCCCCACCCCTCCCTGTCCCAGGTATTAATACTTACTCTGGGTTAATTAATAAGTAAAAAGTGATTTTATTAAATACAAAAAGTAGGATTTAAGTGGTTCCAAGTAATAACAGACAGAACAAAGTAAATTACCAAACAAAATAAAATAAAACCTAGTCTAAGCCTAAGCAAGTCTAAGCCTAATACAGTGAGAAACTAAATGCAGGTAAATCTCACCCTCAGAGATGTTCCAATAAGCTTCTTTGACAGACTAGACTTCCTCCTAGTCTGGGTCCACCAATCACACATACACCCCTGTAGTTACTGTCCTTTGTTCCAGTTTCTTTCAGGCATTTCTTTGGGGTGGAGAGGGTATCTCTTGAGCCAGCTGAAGACAAAATGGAGGGGTTTCCCAGGGGCTTATATATTATATATATTATATAGTCTCTCTCGTGGGTGGAAACTCCTCTCGCTCCCTGTGTAGAATTACAGCTACAAAATGGAGTTTTGGAGACACATGGGCAAGTCACATGTCCATGCATGACTCAGTTCTTTACAAGCCGATGCCATTGTCCACATGCTAGTTTGAATGTTCCCAGGAAAGCTCAGATGTGAATTGGCATCTATCAAGGTCCTTTGTTAGCCAAGTACTCCCAATTACTTGAATAACCCCTTCATGCTATGTTGACCAGATTTGCCTTAGGTGCTTCCTACAGCAAACACTTTAAATACAAGCATAGAGTCAACACCTCTAAGTCCAGATATAAAAATTATATATGCATACAAATAGGATGAATACATTCAGTAGAACATAACCTTTGCAAAGATATGTTACATGGCATATCTAATATAAAACATATTCCAGTTATGTCATATTTACACTCATAAGCATATTTCTATAAAGCATTATGGGGACAACATCACACTATACACCTATAGTTTTTCACACCCAAAGACCAAGTGTAATGTCTCCATTGTACACCACTCATTGAAAGGCATGTGCTTCAAGCCCACTTTCAGGCACTATAATATGTTATTGTTAATACACAACTAGATAAGTACACAGCCATATAAGGAGGCAAGAATCCTTCCCCTAGAAACTTTCAGACTAAGTAGTCAGTAAGTAGGAGAGGAATGGGATGTGATAAAGCAAATAACTGAAACAAGAAGTAGTGTGTGGTGTGTACCTTGGTTTCATATTTTTAATTATTATTGAGTCAGATTGCTGCTCCCAACATTCCCATCCATTAACATATGGGAAACTCTGCACATAGATATGTCCCACCAAAGCAGATTCAAGAGATCAGCCACCTCCTTTCTGCCAACACACTCCCACTCCAAAGAGTGCTCTGTCTGGTCAGCCTAGGGTAGGGGAAGAGGACTGAGTGAGCCAGAGGGAGAAGTAGGTGGATCAGGGAAAACACAATGTCCTCCTTTTGATCTCATAGAAATTCTCTGGAAAAGGTAATAAAAACTACAACTACTGTATTATTCCCATCAGGTGCCTCAGGGGCCACCACAGCCTGGGAAAGTCCCCAGTAGTACATCTTTGATGGAGCCATGGGGGTGAGAGACATAGGATTTCTGCAGGGATGGCATTGGCCTAGATCCAGAACGATACTCAGATTTTTCTGTGTAGAAAATCTAGACCACTGATACAATAATACAGGAGACACTCTGCGAGTAAATCCTCCCAGACACATCCTTCCACATTGCAAGTTTGTTTGTTTATAGCCAGAGAGGATGATCCATGTCATAGTTTTTTTCTTTTTGGTGTAAGAGTTAATTGGCCTGGTTGCAAGAAGTTTTAAAATGGGATTTAAAAGACGAGAAGATGGCATCATAGCAGGCTAGCTCAGGGGTGGGGATCCAGAGATGGTGGGCTGTGTGAAAGTAGCCTCAGAAATGAGATTGAGGGAAAGTTGCAATCCAGGAAGTAGATAAAGCTGAGATTTAACAGACTGGAATATAGCAAATACCCCTATCACATGCATTTTTTGCCCCTTGGAACAAATGCAAGTTAATCTAAAAATTACCATATGAGGCTGATCATCAACAAAATGTGCATTACTCCTGATCATGAACTGCATTATCTATTTATGAAGATTATATTTTATTGGGGCTGAATTGCTATAAGAAATGTAACACTCTGCCATAGTCAGCAATGCATAAAAGCACATTTGTTAAAGAATAGATAGATGTAATTTTCATAGGGATGGGTGTGGAGTGGGGAAGGGAAACTGGTCTAATGACACTGGAGACCAAACTCTTTTCCTAGTTAAGCTAGTGTAAATCTGGAGTAGCACTATGGACTTCAGTAAAGTTATTTTGGATTTTCATCAAGTTAAATAAAATTAGATCTGGCCTTTAGAATGTCTTTTTGGAACCTTCTGAACGAATCTGAAATCTATGATACATAGTGTATATTACTGTAAAAGTAAAAATATTATGCGGAATTAGCCCCAAACAAATGGATTCCAGGAATGGTGCAGTGGTAGGCCTGAAATTTGTTCCTGGACAAAAATAGGGAGTAAGAGTCACATTGGCAAAAAGACATTTGCAGAATAAAGATCTGTGAAAGAGTAGGAAGCATAAGCCCAGTTTTCACGGTAGAACTGATAAAAAAGACAAATAAGAGGAAGAGGCTGCAGGCATTCACCCATGTAGTGAATCCTTATTATTATTATTATTATTATTATTATTAATATTAATAATAATAATTAGTATTATTTTTATTGATTTATGTTAAGTTGCACTTATAGACCTTAACCAGATCTGAGTCACATTATGACTGACACTGTACAGACAAAACATTAAACAGTCCCAGCCTTCAGCCCTATAAATGTAAAATAAATAGCGCAGGCCTGATTCTGATGTCATTTACAATCTGATGTCATTTATGTTCCTGATATAAATCAAGAATAACTCCAATGAAGTCCTTGTATAAAACCAATATGGGTGAGGCTAGATTCAGGCTCTGTAATTTCACACAGTCAAGGAGTTATTTGAAACTGTAATTTTCCAAATAAAAATGCCACCCTTCAAACTGAATTATCATATGTTTAATCCAATATTGTCCATACTTAATTTTAAAGATATTACTTTGGAGGCCAACCTTTATCATCACATTGTTGCTATTCTTTAACTGCTGAAGATTTCTTTATAGGAAGCATTGTTATTAGTGAAAGCTACAATTCCTGCCACAAACTGTATTTCTTACAGTGCAGGGTGAATTTGAAATGCAAATCATTCAGCTCTGGAAGATAATAATAATAATAATAATGATTATAACAAAATAGTAGCAATAATAGCAATAATAATAATAATTAATAAACACACACTCTTGGTAATGAAAAAATTGTAAATGTGTACACCTGTCAGGAACCAAAAATACATTCAGCAATGCCAGTGCATTTCTTCCAATTTTTCACTGCAGTAACCTAGTTAAAATCAGCAAGCCAGACAGTTCTGGCAGATGCATTTGGCTTAAAGTTGTATTAAGAAAAATGCACAGTACTAAGGGAAACTGAGGAATCCATTATATTCTCTGCTTCCATGAGCAAAGGATAGCAGCAATAAACATAACTAATTTGGAATGGGGGTGAGGAAAGAGAAAGCTTGAAATAAGGTCCTGATCTAAAGCCCATTTAAGTCAATAGGACTCTTTCCATTGACCTCACTGGGCTTTTGATCAGGCTCTAAGGCCCTGGTTCAACAAGGTACTTTTGCTTCTACCTAACTGTAAGCAGAAGAATAGAGTAAACTGAAGTCAATGGCAACACTCATGCTGAAAGTTAGATAGATACCGAAGGATCTTGCTGGATTAGGGTCTCAATGTGCACTCCTGCAGACTGCAATGACAATGCTAATGCAGAAACTGTCTACACTGCAATGTAAGCCCATGCTTGAGCCCATGCACTAACCCAGGGCTCGGTCCCAGGGTCCCACGGCCCTAGAGGGCTGGAGGGTCTGACCTTAAGTCAAACCAGGACCCAGCGTCCAAGTCCTATTTCTTTGCAGTTTTGCTACAACCCCTCTTGACTCAAATCCCAAGAGTCATCCAGGACTATCCCACAATTCCATGGGAGAACTTCCTTAGTCCTCTTTATCCCGACAATCTGCAATCCACTCTCCTGAAAACAGAAGTCCCCTTACCCCCTGGGCAAAAGGCAGCAGATCAGGTCAGCATTAACCCATTCTGTGTTGATCACTAATCTGCAATCAAAGTATTAGAAAGCCTCCTGGGTTTGCAATGGAGAGTGAACTGATCAAGCCTTTTGCAAAGTGAGTTGCTTCCTGGTAACGTGCAGGGTGGGCAATGAAGTTTTCCCACATTGAACCACGCTCCTAGAGCTAGAGCGGCCACATTTTGGGGGTGTGTGCTAGGGTTTCTGTGATATGGTTACTTTGAGTCAGGTTTGTGCTCTGCAGTGTGGAGGCCAGAGCCCTAGGTTCAATCATGGGTCAGAAAATTCTTAATCTAGGGTTAAAAATACAATGAAGACACTTAAGCTCAAGGTTCCCTAACGTGAGTAAGTTCACTTGAGTCCCACTAACTCTGGGCTTACATTGCAGTGTAGACATACCCAGCGGGGTAAACAAAAGGCAGCCTGGACTTTTCCAGCAATGGCATTATTGAAATATATCATTTGCTAAAACTAGAAAAAATATAGGAAAGAACTTTTATTGTCAATTATCTGAGGATACTACAAACAACAACATATAATATATACATACAAGTATAGGTGCATATGAGGGAGCGACTTCATACTGATGGGAAAATGATATTAATAAAACTATTACCTTACTTTTGTTTTTCATGTTAGCTCATCACAAATTTGTCTGAGTCTTCACCGAATATTAAGATATAGCTACAAGTACGTTAGAGCCAGGATGTTTGAAATATAACAATGCATGTTATGTTTAGCTAGTTATATTACAAAATGTTCAAGCTAATCAAAGAAATTTCAGGCGCTTTCTGCTTCTATTGTCACACCCAAGCCCCCACCACCACCACCACCAAGGGGTCACCTGGGGGGATGCAGATCAGCATTGTATATTGCTAATGCTGTTGGGAAGAGTCAAAAATGTAAGTGGGGAGTGGAAGATTCTTTTGCAGGTTGTGAAAGGCCAAAGGCGGAAGGAGAAAGAGAGCAGAGAATGGGTTAATTCAACACTGCAACTAGCAAGCTCAGTCCAACAATAAGACACTGGCCCCAGTCCAAGGTCACGGCGCTAGATGAAAAATTATCTGACCCAGCCACAGCCAGCCATGAGAAAAGAAAAAGTACACTGAACAAGGGCTGCAGAGATGGAAAACACCGGTGAAACAATGATGGGGGGAGCAGAGCTTCACATCCCTGGAGCCGTTGTGTTTTGGGAAAGCGGAGAAGACCACAGAAAGCCGGTTTGGACTGGCACAAAGAGCACCAGGAACAGAGGTCGCAGAATGGAACAGCCCCAAAGGAGCCCAGGACTTAAAACCCTCCTGAGAGCTGGAGCAATTTGAGATCACAGCAGACCTTGGACGACCTGTGCACACAGGACAGAACTCCCGTCCACCCTTCTCCCTCTTCTTCTTACGTTACACCCAGGCCTGGCCAGCCTCAGGTAGTGTGGGTGTGAGTATGACAGTGGGTTAGGGCTTGGGGCACTAATGCTTTCTTCCTTCCTCTGAGTGATGTGGGGAGCACCCATCACTCTCCGCTGTCATTTTATTATTTTATCAATAAAGCTTTAAAACTTAGACACTTGATGTGTTCCGTCATTTCCTCCATTAACAATCCTGTGGTCTCAGCCTGATCATCTGATGCCTCAGGCAGATTGGTAACAGAAATCTGTCCCACTATCACTCAAAGACAAGCTAAATGTCAAGCAGATATCCCTCATTAGCCATAAAACCATGTTTATTACCCTTAGAGTGTCTTATCTAGACTAGGATACCTCACTCTCGTATAAATACCAGTTTGGTACAAATGTAATCCTTATCTCAAAAATACAAACCATGTAAAACATTCATGCTTTAAGAAAAGATCATGAAAAAGAATTTAAGGTTGGGTTATCAAAGCAGTAAATCTTCATGTAAAGTTGGCTTTTTCACCCTCCCTAGAACAACTTCTAAGTAAACATTCACAGAGAATTCCAGAAATATCTTACTGAAAATGAATTTTATAATAATTCTAAAAACATCATTCAGAAAAGCCTCTAGGAAAAACATATGTAGTTGGAAATGTTTTAAACCTTTGTTTATTTCTAATGTTGAAATGGAAAATCATTTTGAATGGCATATTTGCAAGTCTTTTACCTAAAGGCAAAGCACCTAACATAATTTCCTAACATCATTCCTACATAAATGGTAAAATGCTTTATTTACCAGTGATGCTTTCCTGGGGTCTCCAGAACTGTAAGTCACATTGTTACCTATCTGCCTCAGCAAAAGAGAGATTTGCTGGTGCTAAACTAAGTGTCAGCTCCCTGCCATCCCAGTTAGTTAATCAGCCAAACAAACTGCTTAGAATTCTGCTGGCCCACACTTTGCTTTGTAAACCTTGTTTACTTGTTGCTCTTCAGTTCCCATACTCCCTGGAAGAGCGATCCACTGCAGTGTCCAGCCCCTCTCACTGGACATTCACAGAAATTACAAAGACTGCTGTCTCCAAAGAGACAGTTTAGACACCAGCCTGTTACCTCAGCACACTTTACTGTTATATATTGCACTAAGATGAGCTTACAATAAAACCAGGACTAAATGTATTAATAAAGAAAAGAGATTCAAGTGATACTAAGCAAAGTTAAAAAATCAGAAAATTGTCATAAATAAAATAAAAGTATAATATGATTTCTAGTGGCTACAACTTTACAGGCTACAATCTTTGTCTAGGGTGTTTTTCTCACCTAAAGCCTCCTCTCAGAATCACAAGGCCTCCCTGGGTGAGGATCCAGCTTTCATGGATGCAAAGAGCACTGATCTCTTTGTTCCCTCAATGATGGACAACAAAATATCTTTTGTGCTTATAGTTCCCCCAAAATCATTATTAAGATATAGCTTATATCTTATATCCCAGAGACAAGACACCCCTATGTGGCCTTGGTTTCTCATGATGGTTTCACATCCCCCAGTCAACCTGACTTTTCCTGATGACTTACTTGCAAATGCGGCTTCTTTTGGTATTGTTTTCACAATGCTTCATTTATATTAGCGGCAGAGAGATAATTATCTTCCCTCCTGTCTGGAAGAAAACCTATTCTCTCTTTGTTTGCAAAAAGAAAAGGAGTACTTGTGGCACCTTAGAGACTAACAAATTTATTTGAGCATAAGCTTTCGTGAGCTACAGCTCATTTCATCAGATGCATTTGGTGGAAAATACAGTGGGGAGATTTATATACACACACAGAGAACATGAAACAATGGGTTTTATCATACACACTGTAAGGAGAGTGAGCACTTAAGACGAGCTATTACCAGCAGGAAGGAGGGGGGAAGGAGGAATACCTTTTGTGGTGATAATCAAGGTGGGCCACTTCCAGCAGTTAACAAGAACGTCTGAGGAACAGTGGGGGGTGGGTTGGGGGGGAGGAGAAATAACATGGGGAAATAGTTTTACTTTATGTAATGACTCATCCATTCCCAGTCTCTATTCAAGCCTAAGTTAATTGTATCCAGTTTGCAAATTAATTCCAATTCAGCAGTCTCTCGTTGGAGTCTGTTTTTGAAGTTTTTTTGTTGAAGGATAGCCACCCTCAGGTCTGTAATCGAGTGACCGGAGAGATTGAAGTGTTCCCCGACTGGTTTTTGAATGTTATAATTCTTGACGTCTGATTTGTGTCCATTTATTCTTTTACATAGAGATTGTCCAGTTTAACCAATGTACATGGCAGAGGGGCATTGCTGGCACATGATGGCATATATCACATTGGTAGATGCGCAGGTGAACGAGCCTCTGATAGTGTGGCTGATGTGATTAGGCCCCATGATGGTGTCCCCTAAATAGATATGTGGACAGAGTTGGCAACGGACTTTGTTGCAAGGATAGGTTCCTGGGTTAGTGGTTCTGTTGTGTGGTGTGTGGTTGCTGGTGAGTATTTGCTTCAGGTTGGGGGGCTGTCTGTAAGCAATCCAATGAAGTGAGCTGTAGCTCATGAAAGCTTATGCTCAAATAAATTTGTTAGTCTCTAAGGTGCCACACGTACTCCTTTTCTTTTTGTGAATACAGACTAACACGGCTGCTACTCTGAAACCTCCCTTTGTTTGGTTACAGATTTTAAAGCATAATATCAGTGAGTGTCCTTAATTTCTCATATAGTGTTAATACACACATTTCACAATGATATTAGTGACCAGGATATTACCAGCTTTCATTAAATACCTTACAAGTCAGTCTTTATAGATAAATACTATGACAGCAACGTGTTAGGTCTAGTCAGGCCTGAAAGAAGTTGCTGACACAGAGTAGTGAACCGCCAATAGACCTCAGTATCACTGTACCAGCATGTAATCTAATGATCTTGCTAAACCAATTAGTAATGTAAGAAGCCATTCAAGTATTGAATATTTATTTTAATGGGGATTTAATTATTGGCAGTGCTCAAGCCATATTAGGAAAATAAGAAGAATAATCTCTCAAAAATTGTTATGAAGACTCAACAACTTCTTTAAAAGCTATTTAAGATAAACACACTCTAAAAATCACTGAATTTTTGAAAAAACAGTTTTAAGAACCATAAGTTTTAAGTTTAAACTTAGAAGGAATATGGACTGCATAAAAAAGAGTTAAAATTCTAAACTTAAAGATGTCTGAGAATCTCCCACCACAAAGACAAAGGATCTATAACTGCCAAGAAAGAATTACAATCCCAATGCATACATGCATTAATAAATTATATATTCATAATATAAAGAGGCTTTTAAGGATAACCTACGAAAGTACTGAGCCAATGAACAGAAATCAACTTGGAGTCTAAACAAATCTGAAAGTGGCTTTTCTATAATTTCAAGCAAATAGGAAGTAGAATGGTATAAAACTCTGAAGTTACTCCCACACACACACACCCCCTCTGCTACCCTGCTTAAACAGCAAGCATGCCACAAGTCATCTTGTCCATCCCTACAAGTAAGCTACTACAGAGACCTAACAAGAACAGAGAGGACTAAAGAAGAAACCAATTCTTGGAAAAGCGCCCCTAAACTTTACCATGCATTGGTGAAAGAAAATTAACTAAAACACTGGATTAGATTTTAAAACTCTTGTAATAATTTTGTTTATCTATGGAAATTCTGTTGTAACTTAAAATACTAACAGTTTCTCCTGTTAATCAACACATGGTTAGACTATGTATTCCTGGAGAGGAGACAGGGGCCAACCATTGGCAAACCGAGAAATTGTAGATTTAAGATTCTTATTATTCATAATTGGCTTGTCTTGAAGATC
Source organism: Dermochelys coriacea (assembly GCF_009764565.3). Taxonomy (NCBI): domain Eukaryota; kingdom Metazoa; phylum Chordata; order Testudines; family Dermochelyidae; genus Dermochelys; species Dermochelys coriacea. Next base: position 67,744,554 of record NC_050071.1, read on the forward strand.
CTTAAATGGCTTCCTCTAAGTAACTGATTTAAATATTTTCTTAGATTTCATAAGATTGTTTATTTTGCCCAATTATAAACTGGCTGGTTATTAATAACAATGAGAAAGGTATCACCTGCCCTTAAACACATTATTTTGTCCATACATAAACAATTTTAAGTATCTAGTTAGAAACTAAGAGTAAGTTGACAATAACTTTAGGAAACAATATACTTTGGTCTTAATTTACCAAATGAAGTACATCCTGATTTAACTTTTAAATGTGAAATCTCTTTTAAAAGTTCTCTACAAAGAAGCCTATAGAAGAGATTGTAAGAGAAGTAACCAGTTTATCAGTTGTGTTCTGTAATTTGTTTTGTATTGTTTAATGGTTTCTTTTCCTTTCTTTAATAATAAATAGCATGGTTAATAAGTGTGGTTATGTTGTATATCATGACATCCCCTAAGGTATGCAAAAGAACTTCTGTGACTAAAGTAGTGGGACTCACATCCCTGAGATAGTTTTATAAATAACCTTTATTAATTATTTCATCTTTTTATTTTGGTTTTCCTGGTTTGGCAGTCAGAGAAACACATACTAAGAGCTGGCCCACCATTTCTTGTTTCTCTGGACTAAATAGTTTTAGTATTTTTTAAAGTAAAACTACTTGGCTTGCAACAATTTAAAATTACCCCTTTCTACCCCACATAAGTATACAAGCTTATCCATTAGGTGAAAGATTTATAAAGCAAAAGGACCACATGTAAAGAATCTTAAAATAAAACGAGGAAGAGAAGGGAACATGTTAGTAGATACATTGTGTCTCCAAAATGAGAATCAGCCATCAAAACCCCAACAGCATTTCCACAGAAACAACCATCCTCATGGTCAATATATTGAAACACTTGTGGCATAAGAAATACTCAACATAGAAACCTGAGGCTCCTCCAAGAAACAGCTTTTCACAGACATCAACAATAAAAGTAAAAAAGAGCTACACCGCATCAGTGAGAATAAGAACAAGGGAGATTTAAGGTGGCCAGGGCTCTGCTCCTGCCATAAAATAGTTTGCCCTCACCCTGTAGAAGTGAAAGAAACTGAACTCAATGTTTTGCCAGTGTCAATGGCTGCACTGTAGAATATACTTTTCTGCTAATGCCAAAATGTTTTTTTTGCTTGGCCTTGGTAATGAGATCCAGGTAAACCTGAGATGGAAAGTCATAACAGGTTATCAGTTGTCTTGCCTGGCCGTTGTGAGGATCTCTCTTTTTTTTTTAAATGGTGTAACAGAGAAATTTAATTGTTAGAGGTCACTGCTTGGGCATGCTTTCCAATGCCCTGCCAACCATTTATATGACAGCTTGTTGGCCTCAATTAGTGCTTGATTCTGCCCTCAAATCTTCATATACATATTTCAAAAAATGCAATAATTAATGATTAACTGTTGTTCTGCTGTTTTTCTTTTTTCTGTCTTTCAAAATGTATGTTATATCTGATATACCTGTTCTTGTTTGAAGATCTCCAAAATTAGTAGTAGATTGACTGGACATTGGAGATTTCAGCATAAGTTACATCCATGCAACAATCTGAAACAGACATATCTGGCATACATTTCTGAGGGCAGTGTGGATCTGGGAAATCGGCCCATAGCCTGATATTCACATGGAAAATAAAGGGTGAACTGTGGAGTACAATTTGTTGTGATAAACAGGAATTCTCTGTGCTGAACTGATCCTGCCATGCCTGGGTTTACAAACACATAACACAGTATAAGGCCCATTCAGGAAAGCATCCCTTCCCAGAACAGAACTTAAGTGCAACATATTGACAGCCTTAACCCTGTACCTTCTTTAATTTTTTAGCTTACATAAGACCACTAGTGCTATTTTTTAACAAAAATGTCATTTAATATGTATCAGCATCAGCAACAGGCAAATTAGAGCATAAAAGATGTGAGTTGGTTATAGTTTTTTCCTTTCTTAAATTACATGACATCCCAAAACATTTGGACTTCAGTAAAACTTATGCAAAAAAGAACATATCTTCCTTTCAAACACACACTGGTAATGACTCGGGTACTTGTCTTTTTACTTTTGAGAGGCAAATACTGAATATCAAATAATTTAGACATGAAAAGAACATGGTAGATCGGTCATGATTTTGATCTATATCCTTTAGCCGAGAAAAAGACTGTCAATGCAACTTATCATTTGAGTATAATTTAGCATCTCCTCCCTCTACACCCCCTCCATCCAGCCAAATTCCTTTCAACTGAATAAATCAGAGGTGTTATCTGAGAGCACATTTTGTACTGTTATATATGCTGTAAAAATAAGAAAGTAAAATCCATATTTCTTATTTCTTCCATTCACTGCAAACCAACTGGTTAGAGTCTCTGCTGCTAAGAACTAGAAAAGGACCTGAAGAAAAGCCATGGATCAAAACATCCTCAGGCTTTGGACTCCAGATCCAACTCTAGATCCAAACTTTATGACTTGAACTTACCTGTATAAAAGGCTGAAACTAAACCCAAGAAGCAAATCCTTATGATATTTGGGACAGATCTGGGGCCCTGATTCAGTAGTCCATTCCTATTCAGCAAAGCAGTTAAGAAAATCTTTAACTTTAAGCATGTGCTTAAGTCCCATTGACCTCAGTTAGAGCGATTTGCTGAATCAGGGCCTTACTGAATAGGGCTGGATTTAAAGCATGTGCCCAAATGTTTTGCTGTATTGGGGCCTAGATACAGGTCAAGATCCAGACTTTGCTGGTAGAATTCATTCCTAGTAAAAACCCTGGTTATAAACAGAGTCAATATTTATCAAGAATTTTCTTCTTTTTAAAAAAAACTGATGTTAGAACAAGAGGTGGAATGGCAAGTTAGTTGTGGGAGGGTAATTTATTTTACTTAAAATGTTGACATTTTATATAGAAATTGATCATTTTTACTAGAAGCTGATCATACATCCTGAACTGGAATTAGCTGATATTCATCTTCCATGGCATCTTCAGCGTATGTCCCACCATGTCACTTCATGGAGTTCTGTAATAATTTTTAAGTAAAAATATTTATATACAGGATCAAGGTAGAAGGGCTCTGGTTCCTCCTCACTAACAATAGTAGTAGTAGTAGGATCTCAAGCAGCTTCTTTGTATTGGCGATTGAGCCTAATGGCTAGCTGAAAAGCTTTTGAACATCATTCAGCAAGGCATTTAAACACATGTTGAACCTTATGCTCAAGAGTTCCATTGACTTCAATGACGTGTAAGTGTCTCGCTGAATTGGGCCATTATCATAAGATAGCAGGATCAGCATTGGACACTCAAGCCACTGGCCTTCTGAATGGTCAGTCCTGAACATAATTAGCAAATATCTCAGGTCAGATGGGTCCAGTTATGTAGGAAATTTTTTTCCCCAGGTTTAAACATAATTTTCAGAGATAGATTCAAAGGGATTAAAAATCAGGGAAATTGTTTTAGTTTTTCTAATTGTAACCATAAAATACAGTCCTTAGTTAAAGGCCTCATACAAGATTACTTTCCATCACACCAACAGTAGGTGTTAGCCTAGAAACAAATAAATCAATGATTCCTTTTATATCTTCATGTAACCCTTCTTTATGAAGACACAACGGCTGTAGACCAGAATGCACAATAACAAGTATTTTGAAAATAAGGAATATGGAACTATTAATCTGAACACAGATAATTATTAACATGGTAACCACATATGGTAATATTTTATCTGCTATCAAACATAAAATACTGAATGTTAAAAAACAAAAGCAAAATGTTTGTTGCTGTGGGGACAGGAATCTAAGATAATGTAAATGACCAAACAAAGGGAGGCTATTAGATTTTTATTAAATAATTCAATGTATCATTTAAGGCTGTAGTTTGGATTTGTATGTACCGTACATAAATTAATAAGTAATAAGAATGCCATATTGATTCCTCTGTCTCGCTTTCTAAAACATTCTACCTGGCTGAAAGTCAGAACAAAAGCAATTTTCACAAAGTTTTGTCTAGAAGTCAGGATAGGTTGTGGGTTACAAGTGGACAGTACCACACAGTAAAAAAACTAATCTCAAAATTGTGTGATTGTTGCTTTGGTAAATGTGAAACTAAATGTGAAAATGTGGAATTCATGTGGACAACATTACCTTGGATGAATGGCTCTCATACAAGGGAACTTGGCTGGTACAGGATGAGGGAAGTAGCAGTACAGAGAAGGAAATCTGAAAATGAAGAACAGGATCAGTGATGTGCCAGGTGGTGGGGAGAGGGGCATCTCTTGCTAGTATTTGGGGACCCTGTTGTCAAAATATTGACATTAAAATGAAGGTGAATGTTAGGATAATCTATGAGGAAATATTTAAAAACCTGGATGTGGTTTGTCTTGAGAAAATAAGACTGAGGTGCAGGGGCAAATAGTCTCCACATATGTTAAGGGCTGTTATAACATGGACAGTGGTCAACTGTTCTCCATGTCCACTGAAGGTAAGACAAGAAGAGATTGGCTTAATCTGCTGCAAGAGAGATTTAGGTTATATATTAAGAAAAATGTTTTAACTATAAGGGTATTTAAGCTCTGGAACAAGCTTCCAAGGAAGGTTGTGGAATCCTATGATTGGAGGTTTTTAAGAACAGCTTAAATAAACACCTATCAGGGATGTTCTATGTTTTCTTGGTCTGACTCAGCATGAGGAGGATATACTAGATGACCTCCTAAGATCCCTTCCAGCCCTACATAAAAATACTCTGAAGAGTAAAGATTTTGCCTTTGAAATGCCCTAGCAGGTGTCAGGCATTTGCAAACACATTGTCCTAAATGCAGAACCTTCTCACACCCAAAATTCTCTCTACAATGTCTTCACTTCCCACCACCATTCCAAATAGCAAACTGTACTGTTAATATATGCTGTTCCTGCAAAATATACTGAGCTATATCCTAGGCTGAAGAGTACACAGCGCTTCTTGGGGAAGGAAGGGGGAAGAGTTCAAAGGTGACCTGATGTTGGGCTGGTTGTTCACCAGGCTGGCTCCCAGGTATAAGACATAAGACCAGCCATACTGACTCAGACCAATGGTCCATCTAGTCCAGTGTCCTAGCTTCTGACATTGGCCAATGCCAAGTGCTTCAGAAGGAATGAACAGAACAGGCAATGATCAAGTGATCCATCCCCTGCCATCCATTCCCAGCTTCCGGAAAACAGAGGCTAGGGACACTTCAGTGCATGACTTTGCATCCCTGCCCATCCTATCTAATAGCCATTGATGGACCTATCCTCCATGAACTTATCTAATTCTTTTTGAACCATGTTAAAGTCTTGGCCTTCACAACATCCTCCGGCAAAGAGTTCTACAGATTTACTGTGTATTGTGTGAAGAAATACTTCCTTTTGTTTGTTTTAAACCTGTTGCCTATTAATTTCATTTGGTGATCACAACTTCTTGTGTTATGAGAAGGAGTAAATAACACTTCCTTATTTATTTTCTCCACACCAGTCATGATTTTATAGACCTCTATCATATCCCCCTTAGTCATCTCTTTTTCAAGCTGAGAAGTCTCGGTCATATTATTCTCTGCTCATATGGCAGCTTTCCATCCCCCAATCATTTTGTTGCCCTTTTCTGTACCTTTTTCAATTCCGAGATATCTTTTTTTCCAGATGGGGTGACCAGATCTGCATGCAATATTCAAGATGTGGTTGTACTATGGATTTATATAGAGGCAATATGATATTTTCTGTCTTATTATCTATCCCTTTCCTAGTGATTCCGAACATTCTGTTAGATTTTTTGATTGCTACTGCACATTGAGTGGATGTTTTCAGAGAACTATCCACAATGACTCCAAGATCTCTTTCTTGAGTGGTAACAGCTAATAATATAGACTTCATCATTTTATATGTATAGTTGGGATTATGTTTTCCAATGTGCATTACTTTGCATTTATCAACACTGAATTTCATCTGCTATTTTGTTGCCCAGACACCCAGTTTTGAGAGATCCTTTTGTAGGTCTTCACTGTCTGCCTGGGACTTAACTATCTTGAGTAGTTTTGTATCATCTGCAAATTTTGCCACCTCACTGTTTATCCCCTTTTTTTTCAGATCATTTATAAATATGTTGGACAGTACTAGTCCCACTACAGATCCCTGGGGGAAACCACTACTTACCTTGCACCATTCTGAAAACTTACCATTTATTCCTACCCTTTGTTTCCTAGCTTTTAAACAGTTACTGACCAATGAGAGGACCTTCCTTCTTAGAATCATAGAATCATAGAATCATAGAATATCAGGGTTGGAAGGGACCCCAGAAGGTCATCTAGTCCAACCCCCTGCTCAAAGCAGGACCAAGTCCCAGTTAAATCATCCCAGCTAGGGCTTTGTCAAGCCTGACCTTAAAAACCTCTAAGGAAGGAGATTCTACCACCTCCCTAGGTAACGCATTCCAGTGTTTCACCACCCTCTTAGTGAAAAAGTTTTTCCTAATATCCAATCTAAACCTCCCCCATTGCAACTTGAGACCATTACTCCTCGTTCTGTCATCTGCTACCATTGAGAACAGTCTAGAGCCATCCTCTTTGAAACCCCCTTTCAGGTAGTTGAAAGCAGCTATCAAATCCCCCCTCATTCTTCTCTTCTGCAGACTAAACAATCCCAGCTCCCTCAGCCTCTCCTCATAAGTCATGTGCTCTAGACCCCTAATCATTTTTGTTGCCCTTCGTTGTACTCTTTCCAATTTATCCACATCCTTCCTGTAGTGTGGGGCCCAAAACTGGACACAGTACTCCAGATGAGGCCTCACCAGTGTCGAATAGAGGGGAACGATCACGTCCCTCGATCTGCTCGCTATGCCCCTACTTATACAACCCAAAATGCCATTGGCCTTCTTGGCAACAAGGGCACACTGCTGACTCATATCCAGCTTCTCGTCCACTGTCACCCCTAGGTCCTTTTCCGCAGAACTGCTGCCGAGCCATTCGGTCCCTAGTCTGTAGCGGTGCAGGTGTATCTTATCCCATGATAGCTTTCTTTGCTTAAGAGCCTTTGGTGAGGTATTCTGTCAAAGGCTTTCTGGAAATGTAAATAGACTATATGCCCTGGAACCCCTTGCCCACATGCTTTTTTTACCCCCTCAAAGAATTCTAGTAGATTGCTAGAACAGTTATAAGGCAGCTGTCACTTATACACACTGACAACAGTCTCAAGAGGCTGTTACAGTCATCAGAGATTGCTTTGCTTTGTTCATAAGTCCTACACCAACCACAAGGAAGGGTTGGCATAGGAGCTGTTACCTCCATAGGTGCTGGAACTAGGTGTGCTGGGGGTGCTACCGCACCCCCTGGCTTGAAGTGGTTTCCATCATATACAAGGTTTGCAGTTTGGTTCAGTGGCTCTCGGCACCCCCACTATAAAAATTGTTCCAGCACCCCGGGTTACCCCACTTTCCTATTTGCATCACAGGCAATAATAGCTTTAGAGTTGCTTTGCGCTAGTGGAGCCAAACACAGAGGAAACTGTATAAACATCTCCTGCAGGTACATGAATATGTTAGTTTGCCAAATACTTTTGTCTCCTGCCTTCTGTATGGTTACAAGAAAGTGTTTTTCTTTAAATGGGAAAAATAAGGATGGATTTGCCAGTCCTGCTCTGTTTCTCCCTGTGAAAATGTTTACCTCTGATTCATGGCATTTATCACAGAAGAAAGGGGAAATATTAATAGAAGCCCATTGTTAAACTATTAGCAATGTCTTACCAGAGATGACCACAGAAAAAAGGAAAAACATACAAAACACGAAAGTGGCCAAACTCCGAAAACAAAATTTTCTCTTCTGGATACAATATATATGTACAGTAGTTGTCTCATTATTCTCATCGCCCTCATAATAACATTCCCAAATTTTAAGAAATGATCCTAACATAAAGAAATACATGAAATTATAATAGTACAAGGACACACTGTTACCTTAACATTCTATATAACACATTATTTATAAGACTGCACAAGGCACAAAATTATTTTTTGACTTTTGAACACTGTCAAAATAAAATATTTTCATATCTTAATCATCTATTCCTATCAAATTTTGAGTATATTAAATTCAACATTATACTTAGAGATCCTTTATGTTTAGAGATGCCAGGCCTAATTTCCATGTGTGCTATATTTACATTACACCTACTTTTAGGCCCTTCTGTACTGCCAAAATAGTTTCAAGGGATCTTAGTGTAAACAAGAATCAGGCCTATTCTTTGTATTAAACAAGCTGATTACTTATATAGGCACTGACTTAGACAGAAAAGTAATTTATGTCATAGATTCTCAGCTAATTAATATTGTTGTAGTTCCATTTACTTCAGTGGAGCTATGTAGATTTTCATCAGCAGAGGATCAAGCCCTGTATGCCTATATTCTGGAGATTTATAGTTGAGAAACCTTTTAACAAATGTAATAATTCAGAGAACTGTATTGTTGACATTTGGGCAAATAATGAGTGGCCTCCACAGGTGAAAACACCATTGATCAACAGATGAAATGGGTGTATGACAATCAAATGTGCCAACAAAAATTTCAAGCCAAATTATGCCCTCCTTTACAATGGTGGAAATCTGGATCAACTCCTTCTTTGTGTTGGAGAAAGTTCAGAAATACATCATTGTATCTGATGGAAGAATACAGCTCTACATTATTAATATAGACTAGTAAAGTAATTACTATTAAAATTTCAGATAGCCAGGACCACCATATATTTTTACTAGTGGACCTGATGTTCGAAGTATTCTTTGAGGGTGAAATTCCACCCTGTGCAGAGGGCTGGCTCTTAAACACCACTTAGGTCCTCAAAAAGGGTGTAAGTAGGATTTAAATGGCGTGTATGTCTTGGGTTAGAGGCAAACTTCATGCTAACAGTCCAATTCCTTCAGATGTTAGCAAATGAAAATGTTAAATTTTGGTGTTTAAATGAAAAAAATGTTCACATTATTAAATCTAGCTGTAATATGTTAGGATCAAATTCAAAAACAGGATTCAGAGCCAAATTCTGCTAAAAGTTACACTGGTGAAAAGCTGGAGTATCTCCATTGCACTCAGTGGAATTACTCTGGATTTTCACTAGTGTACATAAGAACAGAAATTAGCCCTTCGTTCTTTCTTTGATCCTAATTGATTAAAGCACAAATTATCTCTATCAACAATGCATATGAATGTCACCATTTAATTTAATCTGTGGCTTTGTGAGAGAGTCATTCTTGTCTGGTTATTCCAGCAAATGGGGTTTTATTTAATACTGCTCTAAAACTGGATTTAAAACAATAAAACTCTTCAAATCAGAGTGATCTAATTTTATGCCAGACTAGATGTCTTCTTTAGTGATAGTCTCATTCAGACCACTATTGTTTCCAATGCTGAAAAAATATTCCTTTTTGATAAATACAATAGATAAATCTTAGTGCAGACATGCATAACTGTGCAACAAAAGACAGCTGATGAAAACCCTAAATAGAAGCAGGTCCAACAATGTCTTATAGTGTGATTCAAATATAACTACTGTGAATATTAAATCAGCAATCGGGGAAATGCACAGCATATCATTTCAAAGTGACACAAGAGTTCCTTAAAAAAAGAAAAATCATTACCCATTTTGTTACAAGTTTGTGCTTTTCCTTTGCCCATATCACCTGTGACCACACTGACAACACTTTGGGTTGGATGTGGGGGGGTTATATTTTTTCATCATAATCATTATTTATTTTTTTAAATGCTACTGGGCTTGCTTGCTTCAAAGAGGTCTTTGAAATATCTGTTTGCATGGTGGACATGGCTATAGTCTCATAATCATCATCCCTGGAGCGAAAATCACAAAAATGAAATAAAAACTGCAAGTCCCTCTGGAAGTTCTTGTTGAGGAATCCATAAAAGATAGGGTTCACACAGGTAGAGATCATGGCTGTGAGGTGACAAATCAAGAACAATACATTGTGGCTGCAGGTGGCAACCGGTAGAATTTCATGATTCCAGTCAAATACAATATTAAAAATGGTAAGAGGTAGCCAGCAGACTGAAAATGCAACCACAATAGAGATCAGCATGATGTTGATCCTTTTGGTTTCAGTGGATCTGTATTTATTGTCTCGCATCTTGTCCATCATGTTGTTCCTTCGTTTTAAGCGTATGTATATCTGCAGAAAACAAAATTCAACAACAACAAAGAAAAATATAGAATCATTTAGCCCAGAGGCAATTCTTTACAAGGACAAACAAATCAGACAGAAATAAGGAGAGATCATAAAATAGATTCTCTCTTACCTTTAAGTAGCAAATAAATATAAAACAAAGTGGTCCAAAGTACTGTATCACCAACAGAGCTGTGGTATAAGAAAGCCTGATAGTGTCCAAAGGGAACAAGTCCAAGCACACGTATTTGTCCTTATATTCATCGATTGTTATATTTTTGAAGGGTTCATCAGTTAATACATGATAAACAAGGAAAGGCAAGGAGGAAGCCACGGCTAGAATCCAGATGACAGCAACCCCTAGGTAAGCATGTCTGTTATTCGGCCTCCATCCTCGAGGGTTGATGATCAGCTGATGGCGTTCAATCGCGATGAGGACCAAAGAGAAAACCGAGACTGTGATTGAGACACACTGCACAAAAGGATTCAGCTTGCACATGGCCTCCCCGAAAATCCAGTGGTCCATTAAAGTGTATACAAAGGTGAAGGGGAGACACATGATGGTCATTAGAAGGTCTGAGAAGGAAAGGTTGACAATAAGGATGTTGGTAACATTGCGCATCTCCTTCTGTTTTAAGATGATGATAATTAAGGCCAGATTTCCAGAGATGCCAAGAATGAACACAGCCCCATAAACCAGAGCCAAGGTGAAGACCATGGCCAATGGCATGTGGCAATCTTCATCTTGGAAGTGTATGATTCTGGAATTCTTCTCTGAAAAGTTCAGATGGATAGACTGATTCCCAGCAGAGGAAAGAAATGATGTGTTCATATTGTTGAAACTTGCGTCCATGCCCTGCACTGATCTCGACTGCACTGAGTTTCTTCCGGATGGTTTCAGAAGCTCAAAATGTTCTCATCACTCAAGCAGCAGGATCTCACCAAAAGCTGTCACTTCGTTTCCTTGAGAACCTTGTACAATCTGCAAAGGGAAAAGAGCACATGTGTTTATTTTTAATCATTTTAATCGCGCGATAATTTTATGGTGCTAAGAAGGCGGATATGAGCATGGAGAGAGACTGCCCCTTCTTTCGGCAGAACAGGGTATGTGATTCCTTGTTCATAACCCTCGAAACAGACCAAGTGGTCTCAGACATTAAGCAAGCTCCCCACAACAGAGCAGGTTTTACAGACTACCCTACATCAAACACTGTCATGAGGACCCCGTACAAGCAATGCCAGTGGAATATTCTCCACCATTTCAAATGCTTATCCAGCTCGGGACAGCATCCACCCAACTGACTTAGAAATACAGCCAGCAGTGCCACTCACTCTGGAGCAGAGAGCACCAAGGAAGGTGAGAAGAAGACTTGCCCGTAAGCAGAACAGACGACCCGAGAAGAATTTTAATCAGCACCACGGACAGACCAAAAAGCAAGCCGAGATTCAGCACGCGAAAGAGCAGGACAATGAGTATCTGTAATCCCGAGCAGAGCTGTCCTGCTGCGAATAGACTCCAACGGAGAAGTCACTTCCCTGCGCCCTGCATCCCGAGCCTTAAATACTCAATGAAGAATATAGGCTTATTTCTCTCTTATATGACTTGACAGCACATGGAGCTGGAAGAGTTTCCCAGCTGGTGGGTTGCACCCAACGCTAGGAAGCAGACGAGTCCTTTAGACATACGCATGAGAATGCATTAGGAGGAGGGCGCTTGATCACGGGGGAAGGACACGTATGGTCTTAACTTATGCTAAATATAACCGAAAGTATAACGGGGACGATCGTTTCAGAGGCAGAACAGAAGCAGACGTACATTGTCCTTCTAGTTTCATGTCACGCGTTTGCCAGCCAGGATGAAGAACTGTCGAAAGGGGGATTGGTACAATGTGGGTGGGCCAACGCAAATCAGGACTTCCACAATCTTTCCCTTGAATGTAATTGCCTCTCCAGACTTGGTGACATGAGCTCTTTCTCTGAGTGTGCCAGCGTGAGACCGCTTTGTACAGATGAGAACTGTACTTGATGTACTTGGAGTGTACAGATGAGAACGAGCGCATGCTGATGACAAACTAGAAAGTGAAGATGTAGGTATAGATGTCAGGGTCGTAATGGAGGCAAGGCGGAATTTTTGTTCGTATAAGCGACTCTGGCTATAAGAGAAGGCTAGACGGAGAAGACGACAGTGTTAATGGATTCTGTGTCCTCTCCATTCTGGGGCTTCAGAGGAAAAAAAGGGATCGCTCCCAAACCTACAGCCCTCAACCATACGCACCTCTCACCCTTCCCAGGCATCAATAATTTTCAGTCGAATTGTTCCCCCAAAGCTTTTTTAAAATAGAACCTTTGTAGGTTTCCGTGGTTAACTATCTTCGCCATAGGGCTGTGGGATTTAGGAGGAGATTTATTCACTGCGAAATAGCGGCGTAAGCAGTTCTGCGAAATGCCTGGCCCCTTACTCTGCCATTACTGTGATCTTAATCCTACACTTCTCCACGTGCAAAAGGAAGCTGTATCACTAAAACTGAGGGAGGAAGAAAGGGGGGGGTTAATGGATCCTAATCTAGGCTAGGAGAGTACATGTGCGCACAATGTTTATAATCGCTCTCCAGATTGTGGAAATCCACCATGCCGAGAATGTAAATAGAGACTGGAAGGCGAATTACCAAAATTAAGGTCTAGATCCCGCGCCCCTTACTCAGCGGAAATTCTTTACTGGAGAGGATGAGAAGTTTTGCCGCAATAGGAAGTGCGGGATACAGTAGAAAGAAAGAAAGAAAGAAAGAAAGAAAGAAAGAAAGAAAGAAAGAAAGAAAGAAAGAAAGAAAGAAAGAAAGAAAGAAAGAAAGAAAGAAAGAAAAGCTCCATTATGTTACAAAATATTTACAAGAGAGAGCGAGAACCGTTGCCGGTAGTTCACTATCAAAACAAATTGCATCTAACACACGACAATAATGTCGTTGAAAAAGTGAGCTCAGTTTACGACCGATTGAACCTTTAACCCTTACATTGTTTTTAATATGTTTCTTATGATCTATTATGTTGTTTTCTCAAATTGTCATGTGTTTAATGGCATCTCTCTTATTTTAACAAAGCTATTCAGCTATAAAATAACAAAGGACAAGCCCAATCTGACATGAGTAAACAGTGATGAAAAATTTACTGCAAAACATAGTTCCTTACCTAATCGATTTTCTACAGTTGACCGACTGGTGACTAACATGCCGCTGACATTGGATCAAAGACAAATCAGCAACTCTGATCACTTTAATCTCAGACAGAATTGCTATCTAGCAGAGAAGAACAAAGGGCGGGGGAAGGAAAGAAAATTTAAAAAGCAAAAATTAAACAGTTTGCAAAAAAAGAGGGGGGAGAGCGATCAATATTTACCTATGCAACACAAATAGATATGCTTAAATAAGCCCCTCCTTCGCAAAAGCTGCAGGCTATTAAATCACAGAAACTCAGGCATGTGTGTTGGGGGGAGGGGAAAGAAGTCAACAAGAAACTGACACACCTCTGCTACAACCTGCAGTTAGCAACGGTCTTGTCGAATCTGGAATTTTCCCTTTGCCAAATCTCAGACACTCTGTTTACAATGCTGTATGCTTAACCTCAGGTGAGAGCTGGAGGAGGGAGTATTGCCAGTTTACGCCATGTTAATGGTTCCTGAATCACCGCTCCATAATGTCGTTGTCACAAATGTGCTCTTCAATGAGTCTGAAAGCCGCCGAAGCATATATTGCTGAAATCCACTTTATGTTAAGATACCTCCAGGGGGTGAAGTTACCTTAAATGACAGCCGGCATAAATAATAACTGCAAACACCCTAGTAACCACAAACACCGAGATTTAGATAAATCTGCAGAGGAGGGAGGTTTTCCTCCCACCAGGGAACTGGCCTTACTTCTGCTTGATATATGCTAGGATTCAGATCCCGTACTCTTCACTCAGATAGACCTGAACACTTTGCCAGAGTGAGGACTGCAGGATTGGGCCCGAGATATTCAACAGAAGATGACAAAAGTGAACGAGGCTCACGCATAAATTAAATCGCAAGCTCAGCTCAGCTGGCTTTGCATTCCATTTCTGCAACGGATTCTTTACAACCATTATTAGCACTACATTCACATTTCAAATCGCTAATTAATGTAGCCAGGCTTTGGTGATTTACATCTACTGGCCAAAGTTTGACTACTTTGATTTTTTCCAGGTAGCTTAATAGCAGACGTCCATCTACCTCAGTGTTATCGCTTAATAATATCTTTACCACATAGCTTCATCCAGTCTGTCTAATCTCCCCGGTCTATTTTAGGATTTGAAATGCAGCCTGTCATCGTGGTATGTAAGGCCCCTAGCCAAACTGCTTTCGTCGTATTTTGTGTTTTAACAGAAAACTGTCTGTGCTGAAAGACAGTAGCACTCCCAAGAAGCAGAAGCTGTATTTAGAAGTATTTAGTGCCAGCAATGAGGACTTCATGAATTATCTACTCCCAGTAGTGTGACTTTGCCGTGACCTGCTGAAAGACAAGACTGGTTTTGCTGTAAACATTAACTACATTTTCATGTCAACAGCAGAGATCATACAACTCCAAGCACGCTGGGACTTCAGTGGGTTTCCTGGGGTGGAGGTACAGGCTGGGGGAATGTGTTCTCTCCTCCCCGTTCTCCAATCAAGAAAGAGACTGGGATAATAAACTCAGCCACAGACTCAGACCTCGCTGCAGGACCTGGGTCGGTGTCACTTTTCTTTTTGTGGCGCTACAACGGCTCTAAAGGGAAAATGCCGATGCTCCTTATTCTCGATAGAGAAGCCACCGGAGCCTCCAACCCCCAAATCGCCCTCTGGGATCGGATTAAAGGAAACTCTGTTTGCTGCGCGATTGTGACTCCCTCTCTCCTCATCTCTCCAGCAGGGATTGCATGAAGATAGGTAGCAGATGAAGTTGACAGTGAGCGCGCTTGTCTTTCCCTGACAGCTCATCAGCTGGAGAAGACACCGGGTTGCCCTCTCTGTGCTCAGGCTCCCCCCGCCTTTAAAAAAAAAAGGGATACCCGGAGAGGCTAACCTGTGCTTCTAGGGGTGGGGATGGAGAAATTAAAGGTAGGCAGAAAAAGCACACAGCCCTGCAACCCAACCCACCCTCCCCCTCCTCGGGATCACACAGACCTCCCCTGCTCTCTCCACGGTTTTGATCCGAAGTTTGATGCTAAGGGATAAAAAGCTGTCACAATGCAAGGCAAGGTGACGGGAAATACCCTGTAAAAACTCCAGCCGCTCACAGGGAAGCATACCATACTGTGAGCCCGGACCGACAGGTAACATACCCAAGAGAGACTCCGGACGGTCAGGGATACACCTCTGAATACACCCCTCTCAGCTACACCTGTTCTGTCACCCTAATGAGCCGCACAAACATCCGCTTAAAAAGCACGCGCGCATACCACAAATAAAAATAAAATAAAAACCAGGGAAACCACAAAAGGAACCCACCTTGTAACTGATCTTATTTCCCCCCGTTCCTTGATTTGGTCAGGGTTTGAGCAAAAGAGTGGATGGAGAACAAGGAGCCAGGCGATGTGGAAAACATCCACTGGTATTCCTCCAGCTCTGATCCTAAAGATGGGTGAGGAGAGCAGGAGACACCCCCTTAAAGCTGAACTCCACCTTATCCCAGTATCACATGATGTTGTTCTATTGAGCAGATCCTGAAGATCCCAGTGCAAGCACATCACCATTAAATTATACATCTGGGGGTGAGTTGCCTAGTAATTCTGAAATAAATGCAATTAAGTATTGAAACAAAAGGGGAGGGGGGTTGCACTGAGAAGAACTTGGGAGGGGAAGCAGTTTGAAATTGCTCTTACAGATTAAACATTGCAACATTTTGTTTGCAAGCCAGTGCCACCTTGTGGCCAAAGTTAAAATATTATATAAGAGCTGGCTGGAGATGGGGCTGGTAACATGGATTGTGTCAGTTATAAAGTGTTCTGTTGCTGCTTTAAAGCAGCACAACTGGTCTCCACTTTGTTTTGCTCTTGAAAAGTGATTGAACTGATAAGGAGTCCCAAATGTAAACATGTCCAGTTTCTTTACATTTTGAAATACTAAGAAAGCTAAATGTTTTCTTTAAAGTAGAAACAAGTCAACTAACCAACCACCAAACCGCAAGGAACTGTAACTAGTACTCCTTAGATTCAGTCAATGTATGATTTCCTGCAGGTACATTTCACAGCTGTATGTAGTCCTGCTTTGCCCTAACTCAGCATTTCTCAGATTTTGGTCTGTTGGGCCTTCCTGCATGCTGGAACATTGTGAGAACTCATCAGTGGGATGGTTGGGGAATTGCGAAGAGAAATAGGCCATGAAAGGGTAGAACTATCCTCATAATATGATACGCAGAAGGGAAAGTTGGAGAACCATTGCTCTATGCAGCTCCTGCAAGTATTGTAAAAACTCCAAGTTTGACCAGATATTTGAATACAGGATGCACATGGCTAGTTCTGCTCACCTTTCCCACTTCTCACCCCATGAACTCAACAACAAAGCAGTGCTACTTAAGGGTTGTAGTAGTAGCGTGCAAGCCTCAGAACCTGGAATGTTTTAGGACCCAGTGGAGAGTCTCAGAAAAGTCATAAAATTAAACTTGTATTTAATAAAAAAAAAATCACTACAACTACCATGTAACTTGCAAACACTGGCGAGTTTCACTGAAGTCTGGAATGACTAGAAAGCTGAGACCCAGGGTTTTCCAGTGATTTAAATTTATTTTCAAAACGTAAGTCATTGCAAATGTAGCTGCATTAGGATGGCACTCTGTAATTTTTGTATGACTTGCCTTGTCAAAAAATGTCGGGTGATGATTATTATTATGTTATCATCATTACAGTAGTAATTTCATTACGTTAATTAATACAATATTACCAGTAAATGGGAGGCCTGGCTTAGTGCAAGAAGAAATCTGGTACCGGTACTGAGGCTTGTGGCTAAGCTGCACCTACAACTATATAACTGCCAGGAGCCACCATGTCTCTCAACTGAGCAGAGTAGGGCTATGCCAGTATTTAGACAGGGAAGCCCAGCTGTTGAAGGGGACATTAGTGCTGGCATTCCCTAGATAGTGCTTTTCTCTCTGAGACAATGGCCCCTTCAGGATCTGTAAACTGAGGGTCTGACTGCTCACCTGGTCATTGAAGAGCCTGTGACACTATTCATAAGAATGGTCAGTGCAATTTTACAGATTTTTTTAAAAGGAGTGAGAGAGTTGCCAGCTTGAAATGGAAGGGATCAGTTTCTTCTATCTTTCCCTTGTTCCTCCTGCACCAGAAGGCTCCCACTGCTTAACTGCTTCCCTACAAGGCTCACGCCCACCATCCCCCACCTTATGGTTATTTTAAAAAATAAATGTAAGTTTTATTGTGTCCTGCACAACCCCAGCACTTTGACTACCAACAGGTGCCAGAGGCATGGGATAAGCCTATTTACACATTCCTAGTTCTGAGTAGTGGTGTTAGAGAAATTACATTTGTCTTATCTAAAAAAAATCCCAGCAGTTTCAATTGTATGAGAGACTCTTTGCTTCTTGTTTTCCAGTCTTATACTGTATATTGTTACTGTCAGCTGCAATGTTTCACCTCCGAGGTAGCTGCATTTCAGTGGTACAGGAAGTAATCTGTAATACTTTGTTTCTATTGAACCTTCCATCCAAGGATCTCAGTGTACTTTATAAACGTGGATGAACCAATCCTCACACCATCTCTTTTGTAGTTGGTGACTATTAGTATCTTTATTTTATACATGAGAAAACTGAAGCCGACAGAGATTAAAGATTGGCTCCTGCAATGACTGAGTGCTGTGAACTCACAATGAAGTCAATGCAATGGCAGTTCCTGATCCCACCATCATGCTAGTGGGTGCAAGTTTACAAGGCCCTTAAAGGGTTGCCCACTATCACACAGCAAGTTTACAACAGAATTGGCAACAGAACTCAGAATCCTTGAGTCCCAGTCCTGAGTTTTAACTACAAAGCCACCCTTCATCCCATTCCCATATCTACCATACCATGGTGTGTCCAGGTTTAATTAAATAAGATTTGTGCAGTACTTTGGAAGTCCCAAAATATCATTCATTGGAGTATAGTCCCAAAGGCCTATAGTCCCAAAACTGGTGTTACTGCTTCCCGTGTGTTAAGAACCATTGAGTTAGAGCTGTAGTTCTTAACTTTTGTGCCCTACGATATCTTTCAAAGGCAGCTTGTATTGCTAAAACTCTTGTCCTGTCTCACTTCACACTCCCCGCCCCCAAGCTTACTCTTTTGTCATCTCCACATGCTATTTTATTAATTAAATTTAGACTGTAAACTCTACTGGACAGGGACTATTGCTTTCCTCGTTGAAACACCTATTACACATTTGGGACACTAAAAAAACCAAAAACAGTAATAATCAGGACTCACCTTATAAAGCAGAGATGTTTTCTTTTCAAACTCATAATATGTGTTGTAAAGTAAATGTTCCATAATATATAGACATAGTATACTTTCCTTATGAAATGAACTCAGACTTTAAAAGTCCTCTTATCCATTCTAACTACATTTCTATAGTGTCAGCACTCATAGCACTTTCCTGCTCACACTCCCTGGTTCACAAAGAGATCAAATAATTCCCCAATAACTCTTTCTTATTGCTAGCCATTGGAAGGACACAAGAATACTGAAAAATCAAAATAACCAAGCAGTAGTTCAGTAAAATAATATATTCAGACTTCTCTGGGGAGTACATTATCTCAGTACACCAAAGGTACCATAAGCTGCAAACATATTATTGTTTATTTTGTAGTAATTGACTTTTTGCAACAAAACACACAGTATGCAAACACGCTACCTAGAAAAACAGTACTGTACAGATAAAATGTAACAACCTTTCATAAAATAATAATTTAACATTGAGGGAGGAGCAACATCTGTTATAGAGCCATTAGGAAAGCAATATTACTAGCTTGCCTGTTGACCAATCCATACATTATAATCTATTTGTAAATCTCAAAATACTGTAAAGTCTATATTCAAGAAAAAAAAACATCAAAATTAAGGTGGTGACACCCTCTGACATTTATTTTGTTGTGCTCAGATAGTGCAGCACAAATGTTACACAAATCATCTTTTAGTGCAATATTCAAATTCAATAGGGTGAGTAAAGGAACACCTGTAGAGTTTTGTGTGATCCCTTTCTATGTGCAAAAAAACCTGTTTTTGAGGTTGTAATTGTTCTGAATAGAAATGTCACTCTTCTTTGTAAGGATTTTTTAAAGTTTAAGTTTATTGTTTTCATTTTGCAATAATGAGCATACACTTCTACTTTCATACCTTTGCAAGGCTTTTGTTGCACAACTGTACATTTTTCACATGTAAAGAGTCACCTGTATTATTGAACCTGCTCCTGTTACCATTAGAGTGAATCAGGGCTTTGCCACAGGTTTCACTGGCAGCAGCAGTAAACTCTCTGCTTGAATGACTAAATTATATGCACTCTGTTATAGGACTAAATACTACCCTCTGCTGTCCTGGAGCCCTAATCTCCCCCCACAAGTGACGGACCAGGACCTAGTGGTTAGAACTGGATGCCAGCCCAGGGGTTAGAACTGTTACCCAGCTACTGAATAGAGCCAGAAATAGGAACCAGGAGTCAGTGCCAAGGGTCAGAGCTGGAGCCAGGAAACAAGCCAAGGGTCAGAGCAGGGCTGTAGCAAGGTGGAATGAGACAGAAATAAGGCTGGGGACAAGGCAGACACAAGGGTGATCACAGCTGCAGGAATAAGCATTGAGCAGCCAGAAATACCTTCTTATGCTTTATGATGATGCAGACTCATTTAGACTCATCCTTACAAAATCCCACATTTGAGGAAGAAGACTGTGCTGCTAAAAAACAACCACCTGGTTTAAAGGGAAAGTGAAGGCACCTGTCAAAAACAAAATAATAAAAATATGTAACAAATGGAATAAAGGGTAAGTTGATAGTCATGAATATAAAGCAGAAGTTAGGAACGATAGCAAATTGATAAGAGAAGCCAAGGAACACAAGGAGAACTCTGTAGCCAGCAGAGTTAAGGACAATAAGGAGTTTTTAAAAATGAATGGTAACAAAACAAATCCTGACAATGGTGTTTGTCCATTGCTAGATGGATATGGTAGAATGCTCAATAATAATGCAGAAAAGGCAGAAGTGTTTAGACATATTTCTGTTCTGTATTTGAGGGGAAAACAGATGATTTAGTTTCATCATATGATCTCATCTTTCCATTCCACTAGTATCTTTGGAGGATGGTAAACAGAAGGTCCTAAAGTGGTCTCTGCCATATGTTATGCCAGTTCACAGTGACACATCCTGACACTGCACAGATGTCACAACTGTAGAGCACAAAGCCACCTTCCCGCTGCTGTCCAGGCTCATCCCTAATTGTTTTATATAAGGAAGGAATTTGGCTTATGCTGTGTTTTTGAAAAGGTAAGAGAACAGAAATGGAGGCACAAATAACCTGTAGGATTTTTTTAATACATGCATTTTGGAGACAAGGAGAGGAGAGAGAAGAAGGGAGGAAATGGGATGGACAGTTGAATTGCCCTGTGGAAAGCAGTATTTTCAAACAACAGAGATACTGTATATAACTTCCTTATATAGCATATCAAATCATAAAGTTGTCATTGTTTTTTAATTCATTCCAAATTTTCAGAATGTCTTGCTGATGGATCACTGCTACACTGGTAGCAGATTTTTTAATGACATTAGGATTTGACTCAGAGTGATTGTATGCCAGAGAATTCTGACAATTACTAAGTTAAGGCCTGTTTGTCACAGACACTGAGCACTTGCAGATCTCATTGACTTGAGCTGGAGCTTTGAGTATTCAGCACCTCTAAAAGTTAGGCCCTAAAATCTTAATGTACTCCCAGAGTGAAGTAGACATTTCAGAGTCTGATGAGAAACTTGTACTAAAATAACAGCCTCAGAGCAATGTGTGAAGTGAGAGGGGATCGTTTGAGGCATCCCCAATCACATGTCATTGGTTGTGGGATTGGATTTCACTTCTGAGACTCCACTCTACTCCACCTGTACAGAGACTGATTACTCAGGCTTTTTGCATGTATAATTGATTTTGCTCTGTATGAATAATCTGGAGGAAAACAGAAGAATATGAAACAAATCCTGCTCACTTGAGTATTATCCTGAAGAGACGACTCAAATGAGTCGGATGAGCAGGATTTGGCCCTGTATTGGCATTTTAAGTTTCATTATGGTCTGAGATTTTAAAATGTGTATGATCATTGTGTTTTTATATGGTAAAGCTTTTCCAACTGTAGTTATACTGAAGGGTTGTGTTCAGCACAGTATTAAATATTGATAGTGTAGTGACTGTATGAGAATAGAGAAGCCAGTATTATATTTGTAGAAATAGCTGTTGTGAAGGCTAGGACTTTAACAGGGTTTAAAAGAGAACTGGATAAATTCATGGAGGTTAAGTCCATTAATGGCTATTAGCCAGAATGGGCAAGGAATGGTGTCCCTAGGCTCTGTTTGTCAGAGGGTGGAGACGGATGGCAGGAGAGAGATCACTAGATCACTACGTTAGGTTCACTCCCTCTGGGGCACCTGGCATTGGCCACTGTCGGCAGAAAGGATACTGGGCTGGATGGACCTTTGGTCTGACCCAGTATAGCCATTCTTATGTTCTTATGTTCTTATGACATACAGACTTCAACATGAGAAACTGATCTATTGAGAGAAGGAAGGAATTAGGACAGTGGGGATATTCCCTGTTCTTTCCAAAAGGTGCTATTGGATCTTTAATTTTCACCTGGACTGCCAATAAAAGGGGCCTCACTGTAGGGCCAGATTCTACCCCTCTTAATGAAGCTGAGTTGTATCTCACTTACTCTTCCCATTATTGTTCCATTGTGATCAGTGAGACTTCTTGTAGAGTACTTGAAATAGTCCATATGACTAGTAGAATTTGGCCTCTTAATGTCTCATCCCATGACAGACCCTACACTTCAAAAGGAAATGTTACAATTTTAAAAATAATAGTCACCTGTGTACATATCTTAGACTAGGTCCTTGGTCAGCCAGAACTCTCCCATTGAGAGGAATCCTCAAAGACTGCATTATTTATTTCTATAATTAGCCAATGTTGTTATGCAGAGTCCACCAACTCCCATACTCTTCTAGAAGGATTAAAAACAGTGAAAATAAAATGATTAAACATCTCTTCAAATTAGTATTAAAATTCTGAACTGTCCAAACCACGAAAATGCAGGCTGAAACTGTAGCAATCATCCTGCTGTGATTACCTTGTTACCAGTGAGTTTCCAGATTGCTTATCTCCTACAATATACAATACATTCTATTTTAGCAAAATAAGTGAACTATGGTTCGAGCTGAGAAAGACCTACTGAATCTACTCTTAAATACTAGTTGGTGTATGATTTGTTTACAGTTTCAAGACCTACTGAATCTACTCTTAAATATTAGTTGGTGTATGATTTGTTTACAGTTTCAGTAGCTTTCCATTAGAACCACTGTATGAAGTTTTGCCATCAGGGGTAATCTTGAAACTTACAGATACAAATATTGCATGAAATAGTTTGTCAAGATTCCCTAATGAACTGAATTAGGCCTGATCCTGTTCTGACAAGGGGGGATGGTAAAAACTCCATAGGAACTAGATCCAGCCTTTCTATTATTTTTAGGCAAGGATGTTCTTATTTGGAAGATATTTATGCAATCTTCTCCCTTTTATTGTGGTATTCTCCAAGTCACAATATTTCAACTTCGGACCTATTTATTAATTAGCACAGATTTTTCCTTTGTATACCTCCTATTATATCATGTTTTTAAATAGCTGCATGCATCCATTCCCTCTCTCCGCTATGCATGCAAATGTGACGATAATACCTAAGAGGGCGGCTCAAAATGCTTTGTTGGCATCTGACCTATTTCAAATTCGCTTAGTCTCTCTCATGATTATAGAGCGCCTGCTGAACTACACCTCCAGTAGTTGTGATCTGTGTGTAAACTGGAATGCCGAATTGCAGAGTACATAAAGATCAGTAAAATAGGAAGACGTCACAAATATCACTCTGGCAATTATAGGAAGAAGGCAAACAACCCTGATCACTTCCTGGGAAGCACGGTCAGGTAATACAAAGTTCAAGCACTTTCCATAAGGAGCAGAGCTGGAGCTGGTTAGTACGTGCACAATTGCACACAAAACCTGAGTTATCTGAAACATTGAAAAGGCAGATGTCCAGTTTAACCTCATGGGATTGATTTGTCATTTTGATTTTCGCCCGGCCGAATTCAAAGGGAGTTTGCCTGTTTACTGGTTTCAGAGTAGCAGCCGTGTGAGTCTGTATTCGCAAAAAGAAAAGGAGGACTTGTGGCACATCCGACGAAGTGAGCTGTAGCTCAGGAAAGCTTACGCTCTAATAAATTTGTTAGTCTCTAAGGTGCCACAAGTCCTCCTTTTCTTTTTGCCTGTTTACTAATACCTACGAAATCCGACCGAAATGAAATAACTTGTCACCTTTAAAAATATCCTACCGCGTTTTAAGCCCTCTGCAATGCGGGTCAAAGCCTCTGCCCCTTCCCACACTCTCACACGCATAGGAACGTAAAATCGGGCCGGGTAGCCAATGTTTCAAGCCTGCTTCGCCGCCCCCCCCCCCCCAGTCCCTGGTGGATGGATTCGGGGGGGGGGGGGTCTAGTAGCTCGGCTGCTTTTGTCTCCGTCCTCACCCTCCCATCACCCATTCTTACCCCCAGCGCCCACGCTCCTGTCAGACCAAGACACCGTCTTCAGCGCAGAAACCCTCCTGGAGGCAGCACGTGGAAAGCGCTTCGTCGCTCCCGGCCGGTGCTCCAGCGGCGATCAACTGCCTGCCTGCTGGGAAAGCAGCTCTGGCGACTTTGGGATGGCCAGGAATTATTCCCCGTGACAAACGCCGATAAGTCATTGGCTCCTAGAGGCCGCGTCGATCAGCAATGTGAGGCTACGTGAACGTTACTGGCGGGGCCGGGGGGGGGGTGTAAATCAACTGGCGGCGTTTGTTTAGGGGGCCTCGATAGTAAGTGGCTGGGAGCGGAGAAGGGGCTCGGGGAGGAGGCATCCGCCGCATTGTATTTGGGACCGTCTGTCGGGATTAAAGGGAGACCGAACGGCCCCACCTCCGCTGGGTTGCGATCTCAAGTATACAGGTGTCAGAGTAGCAGCCGTGTTAGTCTGTATTCGCAAAAAGAAAAGGAGGACCCGTGGCACCTTAGAGACTAACAAATTTATTAGAGCATAAGCTTTCGTGAGCTACAGCTCACTTCATCGGATGCATTTGGTGGAAAAAACAGAGGAGAGATTGATATACACACACAGAGAACATGAAACAATGGGTTTATCATACACACTGTAAGGGGGTCTGATTTGTGTCCATTCTTGTATATTCTTGTTAACTGCTGGAATTAGCCTACCTTGCTTGTCACCATGAAAGGTTTTCCTCCTTTCCCCCCCCTGCTGCTGGTGATGGGTTATCTTAAGTGATCACTCTCCTTACAGTGTGTATGATAAACCCATTGTTTCATGTTCTCTGTGTGTGTATATCAATCTCTCCTCTGTTTTTTCCACCAAATGCATCCGATGAAGTGAGCTGTAGCTCACGAAAGCTTATGCTCTAATAAATTTGTCTCTAAGGTGCCACAAGTCCTCCTTTTCTTTTTAAGTATACAGGTGTGAGCGAGGCGGAGTGACTCCACCGAGCTCAGCGGAGTGACTCCGGATTCAGACAAGATACGGCTGGTCTCTCTGCTGGGTTCGGCTTCCTAGAGCGGAGCAGCCAGGCCCCCCGGCCCCCTTCAGAGGGAATCACTGGGGCGGGGGCTGAAGTCCGCGCGTGGGGCGGCGGCAGCGCTCCGGCCCCACCGGCCCCGGCTCCGGGTCGCCGCGCGCCAGCCGCGCGGAGGGGAGGACCTGGGCCAGGGTCGCTCCGGCCTCCCCGGCAGAGCGGCACCGGGTGTCCCCAGCGCGCCCCTTCTCCGGGCCCTAGGCAGCCCTGCGGCAGGAGCCTCCCTTCTCCCCGGCAGCGCGGGCCACGGGCGCCCCGGAGCAGGCTCCCCCGCAGCGGCCGCCCCCGGCTGCCAGGCGCCCCCCTGCCCCCTCCGGCGGCCGGTCCCCGCGGCAGGGACAGTCCGACGCCCTCGCCCCGCAGCGGCTGAGCCGGGCGCGGTCAGGGAGCAGGCGGAGAAGCCGCTGGGCAGCGGCGGCAGGAGGTGCTGGGTCAGGGCCCCCATGCCGCTGGCGGTCCCATTGGGTGCGATGGGAGGCGGATCGGGCCCAGCATCTGCACCAGGGAAGTGCCCGGGGGGGGGGTTGCTTTTGGGCCGCAGGTTGGCAATAACCAAGCCGGCCGGCGTCAGCGCCCCTCGGAGCACCTGTGCCAGACAGCACGTCGGCCGCCGGGCACTGCCAAAGGCAGGCAGGCGGGGCTAGCTCCACACTGAATGAACCCACGTGCAGTCTAGGAGTCAGGCTGCCAGGCGGAACCCTCTGTTCCTTATTTATCATCGCTTTCATGGAATATAGTGTAAATGCTTTTTAGAGCAGGTAGTATCCAATGAAAGCCTTTCCCAAAGTCTGGCTAGGTCGTGATTCAATATCCCTTGAAATGGAAGTAAATATTATCGAACACCTCCCACATTGCTGAATTATACTTAATGCAATGCCCTTTAAACATAAATATTCTGGCATTCATGTTTTACATTTTGATGAATAATTTACCTTTGACTTGCTTACAGAATATGAGAAATGCCCAACTGGAATGAGCACGTGTTTGCCGTCACTAACTTCTGTGATTCTTTGAACGTAATCCTTTTATTTTTAACCAATGCTACTTTGGCAATAGTCCACCGGGGATCCTTTGGAATCTATGCTTAATGAAATTAGGATTTTGTCTAAGTAACTAATAATATACTTCACTTGATCGCTTGAGGACAAATATAATATACTGTATTAGTTGACATAATCCAAAATGCCTCCCTCTAGAAAAATAAAGAAAAGCATGTTACATATCTAAAGTTGTAAGGTCTCCAGTGTTTGTTTGGTTGTTTATCTAGACGTTTGTTACAGTTACTCTATGTGCTCAGTAGCATATACTTTAATAATATGTTAGGCTTGCTTTACTGATCAGCGAAGTCATTACATCACACTCCTTGGAATTGGGAGGTGTAATCCTATTTTTAATGAATTGATTATTTGCCTACTGTGGGAAGCCATATTGATGTTTTTCCAGAAGAATTTTGTAATATTTATTTTCTTTTATCAATAATGGCCACTTTAAGAGAGACAAGTAAACTTTCATCATTAACGTATGATAAAGCACTTGTCTGGAGTTTTGAAGTGCTCTTACTCTTTTTTTCAGAGCTCAGAGGTTCTTAAACTGAAGTTTACTGTTGAATGTACTAATTATAAAAGAATTGGAACAGTTGCAGTGGTAGCTCTACCTCTTTAATCTGTGTTTTGTAAATGCACAGCCCTAACTCTGCTTTATTGTATTTAGGCATTATGACACAGTCTGTAATTACATGCATCCGATGAAGTGAGCTGTAGCTCACGAAAGCTTATGCTCTAATAAATTTGTTAGTCTCTAAGGTGCCACAAGTACTCCTTTTCTTTTTGTAATTACATGACATTTTTTATCCAGTATAACGTATTTCAGTGTTTTCTAGGAGCTTAGATAACAATGATTAATTAATTATGTATTATTATAATACCTGTATGCAACAGGGTAGCATTAAAGTTAAGTGTTCGTCTTTTGTATTTCCTAGCTTCTGGGTGCTTAACTATACAGGGTTAACATTGTGTTTGCAGTGTTGGTCCCAGGATATTAGAGAGACAAGGTGGGTGAGTAATATCTTTTACTAGACCAATTTCTGTTGGTGAAAGAGACAAGTTTGCAAGCTTACATAGAGTTCTTCCATCCTCCAAAAGTATGATTTATGGATTTTTTGCTTTTTGCATTTTAAACCAATCACAGGCCTTAAAGTGGAATAATGAACATAATCCACTTCAGACCTATTAAATTGACATAAGATTAGATCACCTTATATCTTAAACTGAGCTGAGACTGGACAGTGGTTTAAGCTTCTTGTGCCATTTTAAGGCTTTAGATTAGTTTAAATGATTTTTAAAAAAAAACAACCCCTCCACCCTCTGCAAAAATCTTCCCTAAAAACATAACTGCGGGGGAGAAACAATTTGATTAAAGTGCTTATCAAAGGAAGATGAATATTAAGATACATCAGATGGACATAGGTGAACATGGTTCAGGAAGATATTATGAAGATCTTCCTAATTCATGATGCATTTTCCTACTTTAAAGTACATTTACATGCTGAATGGTGACTATAAAGCAAAGTTGATAGGAAACTAGTGAGACACAAGGAATATGGAACCCCAAGATACTGTCTTTACAGTCACTGTTCAGGTTAGAACCACACTTTAAACATGACGAAGGGAAACATTTTCAAAAGCATGTTAGTGACTTAGGAGCCTAAGTCCCATTTTAAAAAATGACTGGCACTCACGAACCTAAGTCTTACTGAAAGTCTCACACTGGATGTCATTGACAAGAATAGGAGCAGAGAGGGTAAACAAATCCTAGCAGTAGAAGTTGCTGCTAATACCAAGCAGCAAGAGAGATGCCTCAGTAAGTGCAAAAGTCCAAATAATATCAGGGGCATGTTATTGTGTGATTGTGGGCTGAAAACCAGCAGTATGGTGGGGGAGCATTTTAGCTTCATTCAGCTAATAGCACTCAAGTTGAAGACACACTGTGTAAGTGTTGTGAGTCAGGGTAGAAACCCACAGAAACTGGAAAATGCCTCTTTACTGAATCATCTCTGTAACAACCCTCCAGACCCCCGCATTTCTTGCATGACCAGCATGCCCCAGTGCAACAAAACAAACGGCTTTTGCTGCCCAAGCTTAGTAAAATACCCACCAGTTCCAGTATATGTACTGAATCACCATCTCTGGGAGAGGCAAGCAGTGCTGGTGCATGCAAGTTGACTCTGGGTAAATATTCACTACAAGCGCTACAGTGTCAAAGCTGAAGCATAGAAACTTACTAGAGTGGCAGAAGAGTTTTTCTGTCCCTGTCATAAAACCACCCTCTCAACAGGTGATAGGTCGATGGAAGAATTCTTCTGTTGACCTAGCTGCATCTACAGTGGGGATTAGGTTGACCTAACTGCATCACACAGGTTGTGAAATTTTTCACAGCCCTGAGTGATATAGCTAGGTTGATCTAATTTTAAGGTATAATCCAGCTCTAATGTCTCCCTCTTTCTGTTATTCTACTTTCCCACAGCTGGTAGTGATACTTCTCTGTCTTCATCCTTAAGTAGGAGTACCACTGTGATGGGTTGCCCCCCTTTAAGGTGCCATCTGATGTACTGAGATACCACTGAGCCCACCTGTTCTGCCATCCTGGGCCCCCTTTACCCGTCTTGCTGAGCCAGGCTCTTAAGCCTCCTCTGGCACACACACAGCTGCAGAAAAACACAGACACTGAGATCAGCTTAAGGCAAAATTTCCCAAACTTTAACAGCCCGCAAACCCCTTTCACTAAATTGTGAAATCTTGTGAACCCCCTCCTAAAAATGAATATTTCAAGGGATTTAAGTTTAAATTTCCTCTGCACTCCGCACTCGCACTCCACACTCTGTGGGGTTCTTGCTGCTGGACCCTGTTGACCGCCCCAGTCTACTGAGTCCCTCTGAGCTTGGGCTAGAGGTCCCACTGACTGCCGGGGCTATGGCTACCAGCCCCAACTGCCCGACCCCGCCCTCCCTGGGGCTTGGGCTGCCAGCCCCGCAGGGAGTGCTGGGGTTTGGGCTGCTGGCTCCCCCACTCACAGAGGCAGGGCTCAGGCTGCCAGCCCCAACTGCCCTGCCCCGCTCTCCCTGGGGCTCAGACTGTCTGCCCTGCAACCGGGTCCCACCTGCTGCCTCCAATGTCCGTGGTCCTCTGGCCGCCATTAGTGAAATTTTTCTGCTGAACCTCCTGTAATGTTCTCCCAAACCCAGGGATTCACAAACCCCAGTTTGGGAACCACTGGCTTAAGGGACTTGCCCCAGCACTCAGGTGTCCACCTCTTTTGGAGTGCAGACCCAAAGGTATATTGTCTTGCACTGTATAGAAAAGTCTACACAGCGCAAACTCATAAAAATTTGCTCTCTCCGTCAATGTGAAGAGAGATATGCACAGTTGCTTGCCCCCCAACCCAGATATGAATTGCCCAAACTGGGTTATGTTATAAGCAAGAAATAAGTTTATTGACTACAAATGACAGATTTTAAGTGATTATAAGGGATAGCAAACAGAACAAAGCAGATTACTAAGCAAATAAAACAAAACATGCAAACTAAGCTTGATTCACTAAAGAAACAGGTTACAAAAATGTAATTTCTCACCCTAAATGTTGAATTAGCAGGATGCAGAGTTTCTGCAGCTTAGAGTTCCAGTTATTTCTTCTTACAGACTGGACCCCTGTCTCAGTCTGGACTCACCCTTGCCTTTCCCTTCAGGTTAGTTCCTTTGTCCCTTCAGGTTCTTTCAGCAGTCCTTCTTCTTGGGCAAGGGAGGGGAGTCCAGATCAACCCCCTCTCCAGACGTTAAAAAGGATTTACGCAAGGCCGGAATCCTTTGTTTGATCCCCATCCCTCTAAAGTGGAAAAGTACCAGCAGTGTCGAAAGGGGTATTTTTCATCAGGTGACATTATCACCTGAACTTGTAGTGTTAATGCAGCATCTTCAAAGTTCTATTGTCTTTCTTAAATGGGTCATTCAGGTGGATTGCCTACTGTCTGGTGGTGGGCATTCCCCCCAAGTACACACACAGTTGTAATTGTTATATAGTCAATATTCCTAACTTTAGATACAGAAATGATACAGGTTTCAGAGTAGCAGCCATGTTAGTCTGTATTCACAAAAAGAAAATGAGTATTTGTGGCACCTTAGAGACTAACAGATTTATCTGAGCATAAGCTTTCGTGAGCTACAGCTCACTTCATCGGATGCATTTGGTGGAAAATACAGTGGGGAGATTTATATACACACACAGAGAACATGAAACAATGGGTTTTATCATACACACTGTAAGGAGTGATCACTTAAGATGAGCCATCACCAGCAGCGGGGGGGGAGGGGAAGGAGGAAAACCTTTCATGGTGACAAGCAAGGTAGTTAACTGGAAGCAGTTAACAAGAACATCTGAGGAACAGTGGGGGGTACGGTGGGGGGGAGAAATAACATGGGGAAATAGTTTTACTTTGTGTAATGACTCATCCATTCCCAGTCTCTATTCAAGCCTAAATTAATTGTATCCAATTTGCAAATTAATTCCAATTCAGCAGTCTCTCGCTGGAGTCTGTTTTTGAAGTTTTTTTGTTGAAGGATAGCCACCCTCAGGTCTGTAATCGAGTGACCGGAGAGACTGAAGTGTTCTCCGACTGGTTTTTGAATGTTATCATTCTTGATGTCTGATTTGTGTCCATTTATTCTTTTACGTAGAGACTGTCCAGTTTGACCAATGTACATGGCAGAGGGGCATTGCTGGCACATGATGGCATATATCACATTGGTAGATGCACAGGTGAACGAGCCTCTGATAGTGTGGCTGATGTGATTAGGCCCTATGATGGTGTCCCCTGAATAGATATGTGGACAGAGTTGGCAACGGACTTTGTTGCAAGGATAGGTTCCTGGGTTAGTTCTGTTGTGTGGTGTGTGGTTGCTGGTGAGTATTTGCTTCAGATTGGGAGGCTGTCTGTAAGCAAGGACTGGCCTGTCTCCCAAGATCTGTGAGAGTGATGGGTCATCCTTCAGGATAGGTTGTAGATCCTTGATGATGCGTTGGAGAGGTTTTAGTTGGGGGCTGAAGGTGATGGCTAGTGGCGTTCTGTTATTTTCTTTGTTGGGCCTGTCCTGTAGCAGGTGACTTCTGGGTACTCTTCTGGCTCTGTCAATCTGTTTCTTCACTTCAGCAGATGCCCCCAACACTTCAGTCTCTCCGGTCACTCGATTACAGACTTGAGGGTGGCTATCCTTCAACAAAAAAACTTCAAAAACAGACTCCAACGAGAGACTGCTGAATTGGAATTAATTTGCAAACTGGATACAATTAACTTAGGCTTGAATAGAGACTGGGAATGGATGAGTCCTTACACAAAGTAAAACTATTTCCCCATGTTATTTCTCCCCCCCCACGCCACCCCCCACTGTTCCTCAGATGTTCTTGTTAACTGCTGGAAATGGCCTACCTTGCTTGTCACCATGAAAGGTTTTCCTCCTTTCCCCCCCCCCCCCCGCTGCTGGTGATGGCTCATCTTAAGTGATCACTCCTTACAGTGTGTATGATAAAACCCATTGTTTCATGTTCTCTGTGTGTGTATATAAATTTCCCCACTGTATTTTCCACCAAATGCATCCGATGAAGTGAGCTGTAGCTCATGAAAGCTTATGCTCAAATAAATTTGTTAGCCTCTAAGGTGCCAGAAATTATATATGCATACAAATTGGATAATCACATTCAGTAAATCATATCCTTTCCAACCTTACATGAGCCATCTTGCTTAAAGTATATCTTAGTTATGCCATAGTCATATCATAACCATGTTTCTATGAAGAATATGGGGTGTAATGTCATAATCACATCACTTCAGTTCTGGTCATGATCTATCTCAGAAAGAAAAAAGGCAAAGTCAACCCACATTAGTGTTTATAACTAATCCAAATATGCAGACCTTTTGTGGCAAAACTAAATATATTTCCTCTGACAGAACAGTACTTAGCTGAAATGAAGGATATACTGGAGTTGGCTCCATAAGCTATCTATTTTGGAGATAGCTAGGTCCCCCCCTTGTGGTCCACCTTTTCTATAAGAGTGCTGCCTTGTATTTATCAAAAGGCCTGAAGGGAAGATTCCAGACTTCTAAGGCAGTTTGATACCTGGAGCAGTACAATTTCAGTGCACACCTCGCTGCCTTTGACAGCCCACTACTGTAGCCACAGCAAAAAGCATCAGTGGACATTCCCACTGCTCTGTGCGACAACCAATCATCTATGGGTACTTGGGTAGATCTTGAACATTTACTGCAACATATCTTGATACAGGCTATCAGCACACACTGGAATGGCATATTGTGCATGTTACGCTGATAGACTGGACAAAAGCAGGCTGTACACCTCATGTTCATGGGGCAGGACGCAAGGGGAAGCACTAGGCCACCATAAGTGGTTCTTGTGGAAGTCACTAGTCATCATAAAAGAACCTTTAAACACAGCACACTTGATCTTAATGACAGCAAGCATCATTGAGTGGCTCATATACACTAGACTTCAATCTCTCATTTGCTAGAGCAGGCAAGGAAGGATCCTGAGGAGGTTTCTGGTGATGATGCTGTCCCTGTCAGTGCCTTGAGGACAAACCTGAAAACTGTGTACAATAATCTATAACAGAACAAACTGCATTGTTGCAATGGTGCTGGAATTTCACTGATCCCATTATAGTAAAAGGGAGATTTGCTAGGATTTGTCTGACTGCTAGTATTAACCCAGAATTCTCTATTTCACCTCTACTGACAAAACTTTGTGTAACTTTAGTGGAAGTTTTGAATCAGTGGACTCTGCATGACTTGGCCCTATCTTACGTTAACATATATTAAATACTATTTTACAGATTAAATTGAGTATGGCAGTTATACAATTCAAAAATTGCTACACTGGGACGTGAATTCTGTGGAAAAGTGAGTGGCCATAATAATGTGACACTTTCTGAAAGTTTCTTTTTTCTAGTGAAATTCTCTATTATGAAAATAAGGAATATTGCTGGAACAAAACATTATGCATTTTAAGCACTCCAGTGTAGTTTGTCTTCATGTAACAGAAATAGGTACTCTAAAAATATAATATATGGATGGGTGCAATTATTGCACAGAGCCAGATTATGAACTCCTTATTCACAATGGTGAGCAGTTATTCAAATGACTTGTCCTATTGATTCTAAAGGGACTACTTTGATAAATAGCTGGTCACTCATGAGTAAAGGGTCCACAATCTGGGCAACAGCAAACCATTGTTAATTGCTTACTTCATCTGCACCATGCTTTAAATTGTAAGTGCAAAATATGAGAATCCAAGGGTTGGGGCCTAGGTAGGCTGCATAACACATGCTAAGAACTGTGGCAATTAATTGGTGAGGGTTTATAATTATGCAGGATTAGGGCAAAGTATAATGATACTGCACTTTTAAATGTAATGAAGCAATAAAGAAAATGGTTGTTTCTCTAAATTCTGATTAACACCAATGTCATCTTTTCTGCAGTTGCTAATTAAAATCTTTCTGATTCTAATCAGGACTGTAATATGGATTTAGAACTCGAAGACTATAACACAACACTCACTAAGGAGAACAGATCTGCTACTATCCAGAGTTCTGATTTTTCTGCCTGGGAAGACTATAAGAGCAGCGTAGATGACTTACAGTACTTTCTGATTGGCCTGTACTCATTTATAAGTCTTACTGGCTTCATGGGAAATCTGCTTATACTGATGGCTCTAATAAAACGCAAGCAGAACACAATAATAAACATTCTCATTGGAAACCTAGCCTTTTCTGACATTTTAGTTGTGCTGTTTTGTTCACCTTTTACATTAACATCTGTCCTGCTCGATCAGTGGATGTTTGGAGCAATCATGTGCCATGTTATGCCCTTCCTCCAATGCGTGTCAGTTCTGGTTTCAACTTTAATGTTAATCTCTATTGCTGTTGTCAGATACTGCATGATAAAAAATCCCCTTTCTAGTAATTTAACAGCAAAACATGGCTATTTCTTAATAGCAACTATCTGGGCTCTTGGTTGTACAATTTGCTCCCCTTTGCCAGTTTTCCACAAAATTGTAGATATCCATGAAACCCTTAATTTAGAGACACTGAACAGCAGGCATTTGTGTATTGAATCATGGCCATCTGATTCATATAGAATTGCCTTTACTATTTCCTTATTACTCATGCAGTATATATTGCCCTTGGTTTGTTTAACTGTAAGTCATACCAGCGTCTGCAGGAGTGTAAATTCTAGATTGTCAAACAAGGAAAACAAATTTGAAGAAAATGAGATGATAAACCTAACACTTCATCCACCCAAGAGTTGCAGATCTCAGGTGCAACTCTCCAGCAGTTCTAGATGGAGCGATATGTTTTTCAGACAACACAGAAAAAGGTATAGTAAAAAGACTGCCAGTGTGATGCCAGCTATTTTACGGAGTCATCAGGATAATAATTCTGGAGAACTCCCAGAAACCTCTGGTACAGAAAGAAGCCAGCTCTCTTCATCCAGTAAGTTCATACCAGGGGTACCAATCTGCTTTGAGATGAAACCAGAAGAAAATTCAGAGATGCAAGACATGACAGTATCCCGATCCATCACTCGAATTAAGACAAGATCTCGGAGGGTTTTCTGCAGACTGACAGTACTGATCTTAGTTTTTGCTGTCAGTTGGATGCCTCTTCACCTTTTCCATGTTGTCACTGATTTTAATGCCAATCTTATTTCTAATAGGCATTTTAAATTAGTATACTGCATATGTCACTTACTGGGTATGATGTCCTGCTGCTTGAATCCCATCTTATATGGGTTCCTTAACAATGGCATAAAAGCTGATTTGATGTCTCTTATTCCATGCTACCAAATATCATGATTTTAAAAGCTCGACAATAAAATATAAAACAAACAATGTTATGTCTATAAGCATACTGAAGTATAAAATACCTTTTATTCAGTTTTAGGTGTGAATCAGTTGTGGTTAGCAATGATTAGCAGCTTTAGGTGTGAATGGTTAGTTCTTGGTCTGAATGGTTTGTACATGCCTCTTATGTACAGCAGAAAATACAAATACATTGTAATATTAGTCTTTTGTTTACCTATTGTATGGAGGAAATCATGTCTAGTGTACAAAATCATATTATCATTTTAATAGTTCAGTTAAATGTTTTAACTGTACCTTGCAAATATCTGAACTCTGAATTCACAATTCATGTAAGAAATGAGTCAAATCACCTCATATCAATTATCATGAGGCTATAATCAGCAAATTATTATTATTATTACTGCTAAATAATGTTTAAAATGAATCAGACTATTTTGACCACTTCTTAAAATAAAATTTTTTGTTGCTTGATGTGATTAGGACAAATTTATATTTTTCTTTGATCTCGACATGTCCAGTGCAGCCAATACCGCTCTATCAAATTTGTCAGACATCAGCAGATCTTTTGCTTCTTCTTTAAAGACTGTCTTCTTCACTTGGATGACTACATGGATAATCACTATATTCCAGATTGTTCTCATACTTCTGGATTTAATTAGCATCATCTACCCCTTTTTTCTGGTAATTTACTGTGTCCTATCATTACATATGATTTTCAACTTGACCTGAACATAGATAGAATGCCTCTGTCCTTATTTTCACGACTTTCCTGCAAGAACAGTATGTTTTGATTCAGAATGAACTCTACTGATCCCTGGGAGAGCAAGTGACAACAGAAATAAGAAGAAATAGATAAACAGTTTTTTCTCAGGAAAGCAAATGATGATCCCTTTTTCTTTACAGATAGTCTGTTGTTTTGGAGAACTGTGGTATCTTCCAGATACAAATATTGGTTGAGTCTGCATCCAAGCAGCAGACACTAGGACCCTGATTCAGCCAGATGGTGGAGTCAGTGGGATACTCATGTGCTTAAAGTGAAGAAAGTACTTAAGTATCTTGCTGACTCTAGATCAGAGGTGGGCGAACTATGTGGCCCGCGGGCTCCTGAGCTTGTGGCCCAGGAGACTAGCCCCAGGCCCCTCCCCTGCTGTTCCCCCCTCCCCCACAGCCTCAGCTCACTGCACCACTGGCGCCATGCTCTGGGCAGCGAGCTCCTGGGGCAGCACAGCTGCGAGCTGCACGGTGCAACTGCCTGTCCTGGTGCAGCAGCGCTGCCAGCCACCAGTGCTTCAAGCAGCGCGGTAAGGGGGCAGGGAGCGGGGGGGTTGAATAGAGGGCAGGGGAGTTCAGGAAGGTGGTAAGGGAGCGGGGGTGTGGATGCGGCCGGGGCGGTCAGAGGGCGGGGAACAGGGGGGTTGAATGGGGGCAGTCAGGGGACAGGGAGAAGGGGTGGTTAGATGGGGCAGGGGTCCCGGAGGGGGCTGTCAGGAATGAGAAGAGGGGTTGGATGGGGTGGCAGGGGGCAGTCAGGGATATGGGTTCCGGGGGCAGTCAGGGGACAGGGAGTGGGGCAGGGATTCCAAGGGGGCATCAGGGAATGGAGGGGTTGAATGGGGCAGGAATCCTGGGTGGGGGGGGTGTCAGGGGCCGAGAAGCAGGGGATAGGGGCGGGGGCCAGGCCACACCTGGCTGTTTGGGGAGGCACAGCTTCCCCTAACCAGCTCTCCATACAATTTCCAAAATCTGATGCAGCCCTCAGACCAAAATGTTTGCCACCCCTGTTCTAAAAGTGGATTTTAAGAGCCCACTGTGGCTCTTTGCTATCCCCAGTATCTCTGTGAACAAGTCAGTGCCTGCATCTGTTTTAAGTACAAATGCCCAGGTTCTGCCACCCCTTAAACTGAGAAATACACTACTCCACAATTAATTACATGTGGAGTAAGGTATGATTCAAAGTGAGCAAGGGTGGCAGAATCTGGCTCAATGTCTTTACTTTACTAAAAAGTACACTATGCTCCCCACTCCCCTATCTACTTTATTGCTTTTTACTCCTCCAATCCACCCCCTTTTCCCTCTCCCTTTACCCTTCCCTCTCTCTTCATGTTTATTAAATAAAACTTCAAAACAAAACCAAAAATTTTAGGACAAATTACAGACACAAAAATAAACTTCCTCACTCCAGACTCTTTATCCACAGAACTAAAAGGTCACTTTGATCTCATAGGCTACCCCCATCCAATGACAATTGCCATTTTGCGGAACTTATCTGTTTTCTCCTCAGCTATTGCTCACAATTGAATGACTGCACAAACAGCGGTGAACTAAAGTATCAGGTAAGTCATTCTGTGCCTGCAAAAGGGCTGTGCCAAGGTAGTATAAAACTACGGCATTAGTAACTGTCAGAGGCTCAAAGAAAATACATGGCAAATGTCTGTCCTTCCTTATTGATGTATGTACCAAATCTTTTGGTGTCTGAAAAGGTCCAATACCCAAATGTCCATAAGTCTCCCTTACTCCAACAGGTGCTTTACCTTCCCATTTAAACTGCAAGTGTCTTCCCCCAAAGAAATTTTGCCCCCTCCCATGCTATATTTTTATAATATAAATAAACTAAATATATATCATTCCTTGCTTTTGGCTGCTTTAACTCAGCACAGGGGAACTGGCTTTGCACAGAGGCTGCAGCAACAGGTGGTGGTACAAAGGTGAGCTTCAAGCCACTTTTGTACACCTAACCTTAACCTGAGTTCCATCCAGGTCAGCTTCACCCTAGGAATTGCCCCTTAATTCTTTTCCCTTTATCCCATTTTCTCCCCCAGTTCACATTTTCAATCTGGTGGCATTTAAAGGGCATACTTTGGTGAACAGGAAGAACAAAGCGAGATACTAAAACTAAACACAGACAATTTTATGTATAATAGTTGGTATATTATTAGAAGTATACTCTGGTACTGTATCATCATTGATGTGTTTTGTTAAGTTTGCAGCATACAGAAAAATCAGATAATATGAATAATCTTGCTGGAAGAGTGCAACATAACACTACTTTATTTCTTAGAATTCCGAATGATAACGCACAAGAACCCAAAAACAGAGAAAGAAAAATCAGGCTGCTCCTAAAGGTGTGTCTCCACTGCAGCTGGGAGATGGGATTACAGCATGTGTAGAGATACTCAAACTAGCTTTACTCTGGATATATCAAAGCTATCTTGAGAAACACTACCAGTGAAGCTGCAGCAGCATGGACAGCTGCACAAGCTAACTTCACTCATCCAGATCAAGTGGCTGCTACCCATGTTGGCATGGCTTCAGTGCTATTGTTTTTTTTGTTGTGTTTTTTTCCAGGGGAAAGTGCAAACACAGTTCCCCACTACCACAAATTATGCAGTCGAGTTTCCTGCATTTGGGGAAATCACCGGGATCCGCATACCCACAGTGCAAAGGATGAGCCTCACCCTGGGAAAACCACCTTCATGATCATGGTATCTGTGCTATTGTTAGTCGAGCTTGCTATGATCAAAGCTAGCTTGGGAATGTCTACACATGCTGCAATCATATCTCCCCATTGCTGTGTAGACAGACCTTAAAGCAGAGAGACAGAACTCACCCCACCTTGCTTTAAGCTGGCTCTTTCCAGAACTGACTCTGCTTGCATGCTTTGCTACAGAACCCCTAGTCTGCTTTTGGGACCTGGAACCCCCTTTGTGCACGCATGCACGCGCGCGCGCGCACACACACACACTCTGTTAAAGTGCTAGCTTGTAATTTTGATACAGTCCTGAATACATGTTTAATACTCAAAAGTAGGGCTGTCAATTAATCACAGTTAATTCAAACGATTAATGCAAAACAAATGAACTAGATTAAAAAAATTAGTCATGATTAATTGCAGTTTTAATCACACCGTTAAACTAATAGAATACCAATTTAAATCTATTATATATATTTTGGATGTTTTTCTACATTTTCAAATATATTGATTACAATTAAAACAGAATACAAAGTGTACAGTGCTTACTTCATATTATTTGTATTACAGATATTTGCACTAAAAAGATAAACAAAAGAATTAGTATTTTTCAATTCACCTCATACAAGTACTTTAATGCAATCTCTTTATTGTAAAAGTGCAATTTACAAATGTAGAATTATTTTTTTTTACATAACTGCACTCAAAAACAAAACAATTTAAAACTTTAGAGCCTACAAATCCACTCAGTCCTACTTCTTGTTCAACTAATTGCTAAGACATATAAGTTAGTTTACATTTACGGGAGATAATGCTTCCCATTTCTTGAAAGCGAGAACAGGCGTTTGCATGGCACTGTTGTTATCAGAGTTGCAAGGTATTTACCTGCCAGATATGCTAAACATTTGTATACCCCTTCACACTTCAACCACCATTCCAGAGGCCATGCTTTCATGCTGATTATGCTCATTTAAAAAATGCGTTAATTAAATTTGTGACTGAACTCCTTGGGGGAGAATTGTATGTCTTCTGCTCTGTGATTTTACCCACATTCTGCCACATATTTTGTCTTATGGTAGTCTCAGATGATAGTATATGTTGTTTGATTTAAGAACACTTTCACTGCAGATTTGACAAAATGCAAAGAAGGTACCAATATGAGATTTCTAAAGATAGCTACAACACTTGACGCAAGGTTTAAGAACCTGAAGTGCCTTCCAAAATCTGAGAGCAACAAGGTGTGGAATATGCTATCAGAAGTCTTAAAACAGCAACTATCTGATGTGGAAACTACAGAATCCAAACCACCAAAAAATAAAATCAACCTTCTGTTGATGGCATCTGACTCAGATGATGAAAATGAACGTGCGGTGGTCTGCACTGCTTTGGATTCGTATCTAGCAGAATCCATCATCAGCAATTAATCACAATTTTTTTTTAATCTCACGATTAATTCTGATTAACTTTTAGTAATTTGTCAGTCCTACTCAAAAGTTACATTGACCTCTCTAATAGCAAAATAAATAATAATAATAATTAATAATTAACATGTAATAATACTTCACATTTCTTTAGAACCTTCCATCACAGGATCTCTAAGCATTTAACATTGATGAATTAAGTTCTTCACAGGGGTATTGAGATTAAGTAGTATTCTCATTTTATAGATGAGTCATCAAGCAAAACCCTAAGAAAGGGGGTGAGTTTTGAACCTATATATTCTGCATGGGCTGTCTTTTGTGTAGGAAAGCCACCGGCTCATATGCATCAAGGCCAAAGTCCCATCTGTACAATTCATAGGTCAAATTACAGGCAATATATTCGCAAAAAGAAAAGGAGTACTTGTGGCACCTTAGAGGCTAACAAATTTATTTGAGCATAAGCTTTTGTGAGCTACAGCTCACTTCATCGGATGCATTTCAGAGCTGTAGCTCAGGAAAGCTTATGCTCAAATAAATGTGTTAGTCTCTAAGGTGCCACAAGTACTCCTTTTCTTTTTGCGAATACAGACTAACACGGCTGCTACTCTGAAACCAGGCAATATATTGAGTATCTCTGTGGAGCAACCAGGGGACAGACTCCTGCCTCACAGAACATGGAGCAGTTGTGCAGTTTCTCTGCTGTCACTACTGCAACTCTGAGACTACAGTGAGCCCTGCAGCCTTAGCATATGCACGTTGTGGGGAAAAAAGAGGTTTATGGCAGTATCTGTGTAGCAGCAGCTTCTCTAGTCCTTTGCACCCCCACATTTCCGGTGTACTGATATGCAGGTGGGTGGGGATACAGTCTATGGGGGATGAATCCCCCACTCTGATTCTCCCAAATCCCACTCCCACAGCCTCCCCTAAACAAGGAAACCACATTGGTTACTCTGTCAGGGGAGCTCCACAGCTGTTGAGGAAGGACCAGTTTGTCTCCAAGAGACTTAGGCCAAAATTTCAAATTTGGATGCTGAAACTGAAGCACTTAAATCCATATAAATCCATAAATCCATATTTAGTTACCTAAATAAGTGGTCTGCTTTTCAGATGTGTTGAGCAACCTTTAGTTGAGTGGGAGCTGGCAGTGTTCAACTCCTTTGAAAAGCCCTTGAGGCACCCACTTTTGAAAAGTTGGCATAAGTGACTAACTCAAGGTCATATGGAGCATCTGCGGCAGATCTAGGAATAGAACTCAAGTGTCTGTCTTCCCAGGAACAGAACACAATACTATCCTTCCCCCCCATCATGCATTCCATTTTCATGATAGGTTACAATTTATCTAATATTAAATGCACAAGAAAAAAAAAACCTTTGTCCTGGAAAATCATTGTCAAAAGCCTTTAAGCTTTTCAGTAAACCTGTGTCTTGTCTTAACAGAGAGCTTTATCCTGTCTCCTGGTTTCAATTTTCTATTTGTAAAGGGTCCTCTTGTTAATTTTAACGTTTCAGGAAACTATTTCCCATATACAGCATCTCCTTCCATTATCTGTGTATTTTTCCAATAGTCTCACTCATAAACTTTTCAAACTAAGAGGCAAAATCTTTCTTTTTATTTACAGGTTTCAGAGTAGCAGCCGTGTTAGTCTGTATTCGCAAAAAGAGAAGGAGTACTTGTGGCACCTTAGAGACTAACAAATTTATTAGAGCATAAGCTTTCGTGAGCTACAGCTCACTTCATCAGATGCATTTGGTGGAAAAAACAGAGGAGAGATTTATATACACACACACAGAGAACATGAAACAATGGGTTTATCATACACACTGTAAGGAGAGTGATCACTTAAGATAAACCATGAAGTGAGCTGTAGCTCACGAAAGCTTATGCTCTAATAAATTTGTTAGTCTCTAAGGTGCCACAAGTACTCCTTTTCTTTTTGCGAATACAGACTAACACGGCTGCTACTCTGAAACCTGTGATTATGCAAGGCACTGAATTTAGCTGTATAGAGTGGAAATCTGTCAACTTCATGAAAAAGGTTTTCCTCCTTTCCCCCCCCTGCCGTTGGTGATGGCTTATCTTAAGTGATCACTCTCCTTACAGTGTGTATGATAAACCCATTGTTTCATGTTCTCTGTGTGTGTGTATATAAATCTCTCCTCTGTTTTTTCCACCAAATGCATCCGATGAAGTGAGCTGTAGCTCACGAAAGCTTATGCTCTAATAAATTTGTTAGTCTCTAAGGTGCCACAAGTACTCCTTTTCTTTTTTCTTTTTATTGTGTTTCTTGGCTGGAGGTATTTCCAGGCAAAAGCAGTCCTTCTTTATAATACTTCAAACAATTGTCAGCCTACTGTTATTGCAATATTTCTGACATCTTCTCTCCCCAGGCTATCTTTTGATAAGAAGTCTATTGCATAGCAGGTTGTAGTGTCTTTCCTTCAATATTCAACAATTTCCTCAAAGTTGGGTTATATAATAGCACATATTTTTTTCATTTCTGATGGTGATATTATTTATTAGTTTATTTGTGGCAGCTAATTATTACCTTTTGTAGATTTTATTTTTTTTCTAAAAAGCCCTTTATTGTGCTGTCACTGTATATTTATAGGCATCTCTGTTGATGAAGCTGGATCAATATGTTAAAAAATATATCAACCAACTTTCATGTGAAAAAAAAACATTGAAAAACACAGAGATAAATCCCCAGCCAGTACAAACTGGTATAGCTCCATTGAAGTTATATATCAGTTTATACCAGCTGAGGTTCTGGCCTATTTTATAATCTAATTAAAAATGTAATACTTATCTTATTAATTGTATCTCTGAATCTAGATCCTTCTAACAGGATGAACTTTAGAACAAAAAAGCAGATACATGGTTGGAACTTGGAGCATTTCCTATCCCTTTCTCCATGCTGAATAGTTCCTTTCAGTTTTTCTGGTAGTTTGGTTTGGTTTGTGTTGTTTTTTTTGAGGAAAACAGCTATTTTCATAATTAAAACCATTTCCAACTCCTGCCCTTAGGGGAAGCACAGCTATTGTATTAGACATACACAAGCCCTGGAAGCCTTCCAGATTCAAAATGTAAAGAGCTTCCTCCGTATTCTGAGGTGAGATGATTCCCTTCAGATTCGGCTGCATAAAGCTGATTTTGGCTTTAAGTGTCTATCCAGTCCCCTGCATGTTTCCATGGATGGAGTCAATTCATCTGTTCCCCATCTTACACTCCATTTTGACTGCTGTATATTGTAATGATGAAATCAGGGGATTCACTGA
Organism: Dermochelys coriacea; assembly: GCF_009764565.3. Classification (NCBI taxonomy): domain Eukaryota; kingdom Metazoa; phylum Chordata; order Testudines; family Dermochelyidae; genus Dermochelys; species Dermochelys coriacea. Next base: position 67,787,692 of record NC_050071.1, read on the forward strand.
ACGTAGTCAGTGCTGCATCATCTAGCATATTAGGGAAATTGTTCTTTTTTCTATCTATCTATGGTACCTATATGACACCCATCACATAGTATCTGAGCATCTCCAAAATATTTTAAACCTCATTCCCTTTCTTTCTTCCCAGTCTTTCTCTTAAAGACTTGATTCATTTATAGGGGTTGTTTAGTATTAGTTTGTGTGTGTGTGTGAGAGAGAGAGAGAGAGAGAGAGATACTGGGTGTGCTGTGCATCCACATGTGGATAACTTACTGAGGGAAAGTTATGTCAAATAAATTAGTTTTTCATTTAGCTCTGAAAGTGGTGAGATCTGTGGCCATGCTTAGTTCATGTAGAAGTCAGCTCAATAGTCTAGGTCCAGCTTCTCTGAACGTTCTGTGTGAGGATGTGATAGGGCAATCTTCCCCCTTGAAGGTAGTAGTACCTAGCAGTCAGATCACTCTGGTCATATGGCATGGTCCTTTATGATTTTGGGAGGTTTTGATGTATGCAAAAGACTTCAGAAATAAGAGGTGTTGGTGGAGAGGAAGCAGGCCTAAACAGTATTTGGGAGAACATCAGTTACTGTTTTTTAAGGACCCAGGACCAGGAACCTTACAGAGTGGGTGAGGCATGATTTCCTTTTCAGCCAACCAAATGGAAATGATCTGGGAGAAGACAGCTGTATATATCCTGTCTCATCCCTCAGAGAGGGACACCTTCAGGAGAAGGAGGTCTGCTGAGCCTGGGAGCAACTGGAGAAAACTATCTGAGGGAGAAGCTAGCTGAAACCCACAGCTGACCTGAGGTAATTAGCACAACCCTACAAGGGAGGAGAAGCTTGACTAAAATTCCCTCAGACCCAATAAGGAGGGTGGGGAAGATGTCTGAACCTGATGGGAGATTATATGGGCTGGGAAGGCCATGACCAAAACAGCCCTAGCCCCAAGAGGGAGGCTTATTCAGACCCCTGAAGCTAAAGGGGAGCTCTTTCGAGGGAGCTGTTCATACCAGCGCTGTGTCTGGGGGAGACACTGTCCCATTGACATAGTTTCCGCCTCTTGCGGAGATGGAGAAATCACGCCAATTGGAGACTGCTATCCCATCAGCATAAAGCATCTTCACCACACACGCTACAGCGGTGCAGCTGCATCGGTACAGCTGTACCCATGTAGGGCTTCTAGTGTAGACCTGCCCATAGGTGCTTAGATGATAGCCAGTCTCTTCTCCTTCCCTTACTCCTGCCTTGAGTGCAGGGGACTGGACTAGAAGACCTCTTGAGGTCCCTTCCAGTGGTACTATTCTACAATTCCAGTCCAAGTCAAGATGACACAGCTTGTTGCATATAAATTTCAAATGAAAATTTTCGATGAAAACAGTTTCTCATGATTAAATACACTTAATACAAGATATACTCATGTGTGATCTTTTGGACAGTGAGGTTTTTTTTATTCTAGGACAGTTTTGGCTATTTGAGGAACTATCCAACAAGCAGTGTTCTCAAATAAATTCTGTGGGTTCTATCCACAAACTCCTACACTCACACGCTCACCACCAGCCATCTGCTGGAGTTAAAATAAAAGCAAGTGTAAGAATGTTGAGGTAGAGGCATCCATCTACTAATAAAAACTGGAAAAACAAAACTGAAAAAATAAAACTGAAAATAATATTACTTATGCAGGTGGTTGTTGTGACTCTTGTGGCTTCATTTGGCTTCAGGAAGATGGAACCTTGTGGCTGGCAAGGTTAGCCAGTGGCTTTCTCAGCTCAGCTGAATAACATTTTCTGACAGACTGGGTAAGGTTGCTTGCTTGCAGCTGTCAAAAGAAGTGTGGCACACCTGTTGTCTCCAGCCCAGTTGGGAGCGCGGATGAAGTGCAAGCCTTTTTGCAGAGCATAGCTGTCACAGGAGGCTGTGCTCCTGGAGGGAGAGGCAGTCAGCTAGGGTCAGACCTATGGAAGGCTCTGAATGTTAGAACAGAGACCTAAACCTGGATTCTGTATTCATCAGGGACCCAATACTGTGGAAAACTTGTGTTGCTAAGCAGATGGGCTGCTGATTTAAAAAAAAAACAGTTTGATCTTTTTCAGGGCATGTGGCTTTATTCTCACATATGAGAAGTTCTGATAAAGCTTGGCTGCCAGCTCTGTAACAGCCAACAGAGAGAAAATAGAGCCCATCAGACTGAAGATGCTATTTGGTTCACATAGCAACTGGTGGGGCCAGCGGTAGGGAAGGAGAAGCAGCATCCCCATCATAACAGCAACAGAAGAGTGGGGCATGCTATATTACGAACTAGAGATAAACAGCACCAAACTACCCCTTCAGCAATGTGGAGGGGTCAGTAGGAAGAGCCCTTCCTCAGCTCTTATCCAGGTGCATGTGATAATGTGTACAGTTCTCTGGCACCCACTGGAGGGGACGTCTATATCTACCTGCAACGTCATGGTCCATTGACTTGAATGGGAGCTGGGTTAAGCCTATGCACTTCTAAAAATCCCACCCACTATTTTTCCATTACATTATGAATACACCTATGAATATATAGGCACAGCATATGGAATATGGCCCCATATTGATTTAAGTCAATAGGAGTCTTGCAGTTGACTCTGATGGGACCAAGATGTTCTATGTTGACTTCAGTGAGAGCACAGTTAAATCAACACTAAGCGCTCTTAAAAACCCCACCCATAATGTACAAAATGTTCTGGTGATTTGAGTTTATGCTGGAAGTTAGGAATTCCCAAATTCTAATCCTATTTTAGAGGCTGATTCCCTTTGTAGACTTGGACAAGCCTCTTACCCTTTGACTCATCTTCGATTCCCCACATCTATAAAGCAAGCTCCATTATCTCACAGGGGTATTGTAAGAATTTAGATAATGTTTATAAAGCATGTTGAACATGACATGTTATATGAAAATCAGTCTTTGTCCATTCCATGCTTCCAATCTATTGCAGAATCTAAAAGGCAGGGCATGTCAAAGAGAGCACTGCGCAATTATTTGAAAACTCTTCAGGCAGTTTAAAATGTTAACCACTGTGATCCAACAGTGTAATATCTTTAGCATGAATATTTTTAATTGGCTTGAAGCTGCCTTACCACTGAGGTTAGCTGGAGCTGTCAAGGTTTGATGATATTCAGTAGGAGCAAATATTTTTTCTATGTGCACTATTTAAGGGTAAAAACACAAAACTTCATATGGAAAGGTGTTGAACATCTAGGAACATCTTCATAAGCATATATCATCTTCATTTGAAAGCATACAAAAATGCTTTCAAAAACCCAATCCAAAGCATTTGAATTGTTCACTTATGCAGAGACTCCCCTAATTCAATAAATAAGCGTTGAGTGAGGAAATATGCAGAAGGCTGGAATAGCAGCACAGATCCTTATATGCCCTTGTTAGCATGTGCAGCCCCTGGATTAGTGTAACCATGGAGCTGATAGCCATGCTACTTTCTCTCCACACACATACCTATCTATGTGGAGCTCACAGGGAGCTCAGCTCTGTGGCAAGTAAGAAATATTTAGTTCTCTTGCATTATTCTCTACAAACAATCTCCTCTATGCAGCAGAACCATCTGTGGTGCTGGCTCTTTCCAGGGCCTCAAATGTGAGTGGGTGAGTCATCTATTGAACTATGGGTCAGTCCACTCTCCTGCAAGGTGTTAAATGTCCTCAAGACTCATTGGCTTTAATGGAACTTGCTGGGGCTTAGCACCCCACATATGGACCTCTGCATGTTGCAGGTTTGGTCCCTATATGAATAATTCTCAGTGTAACTTTAGAGATGACTGAGTCTATTAAGTCAATATATATTGAACCTTGTTTGTGCATGAAGTTTGATCAGAAGGGGTTTATTGTCTATCCAGTGCATTATGGGTGAAATTAACAAGTGTGGGGAGGGCCAGAAAAAGGCTTAAATAGAACTTCTGTGGGATACAGGTTTTGTGTTCACTCTTCAGCACTGGAGTAAACGTCTCCCAGATTAATAATCAAGTAAATCCCCATTAGTATAAGTGAGAATCAGTAGGAAAGTAGATTCCTAAATCTTCTATCTCTGAAGAGGACATATAATAAAAGTTCTGCTCACTCGTTAAAATTGTCATGGTGTCTTTAAGAACAAGTTTAGGGATGTTCACTCTGGTATTTTGACCAATTTCCAATTTAGATAGTTACATTAAATTAAATTAAAACTCTTAAATTATCAGCATCTTAAAATGTAAGCTTCTATGTTATCACTTTACTTAAATTTCAATATTCTTACATTTGCACAGCTCTTAGTAACTTCCTTAAACCCTGCTTCTTGATGTTCATCTTACCTGGTGACCACAACTCTTCTATACTTTTTCCCTTGTGTCTCAAACACATGTATTACTCTCTTCCTTTCCTGAAAGGGAACCATCTAATTTGGGTTATATTGCCACCTTGAATTCATATAAAGATGTTTTCTCAAAGCTAAACTAGGAGGTCTGAGAGAATAAATAAAGATCTTGTTGATCATGCTGTGATACTAAAAATACATTACTTTTAACATTGAGGAAAATAGTTTATTGATAATATACTTTCCTTTAGCACTTAACATAGGGTTTCCAGATCTACTATACTAGTGACTATGGACTCTTTTTGAAATATACTTTGGCAACGTACCACCATTGCCAAATAATTTCACTATAAAGTGGAACCTTGTTCACCACACTGACTGGACAGTCTATTACAAACTACTATATGTTACAAAATGACAGCTAAGACTTGTATAAATGGGGACATCCAGGAAAGTTAATCCAAATTGATTGGAATTGTGAATTTGAAGTGGATTAGTTAACCTGCATTAAATTCCTGTGTGGATATACTAATTCAGAATTAAAGTGACCTTAATTTGGCCAAAGTGAATTAAACTAAACCAAATTAAGGCCACTAGCTCTGAATATGGGTGTCCACACAAAAACTTATCACAGTTTAAGTAATCTGGTTCAAATTCACACGGTTAAGGTACATATACTCAATGATCACTACAGCAACACAGCTGCAGCTTTGCCACTATAGTGTAGATACCACAGTGATGAAGGGATGTACCCTCTCAAAAAGGGGTAGCTAGGTTGATGGGAAAACTCTTCTATCAGCCTAGCTTCATCTATATTGAGGGCTAGGTTGACCTAACTATATCACACGGTGTGAATTTTTTTTTCATCCCTGAGTGATGTAGCTAGGTCAGCCTAAGATGTTAGATGTTTGCCATGTTGTTGTAGCCTGTGTTGGTTTCAGGTTATGAGAGAGACAAGGTAGGTGAGGCAGGTGGAAGTATAAGCTTTCAAGCTACAGAGTACCTCAAAAGTTTGTACCTTTCACCAACAGAACATAGTCCAATAAAAGATATTGCCTCATATACTTCGTATCTCAAAGTTTAGGTGTAGACCAGGACCTAGATAATTTGGATTAATTTTCCTTGAGGTACCCATGTAGGCTGAAGTAAAGGAGCACAATAAAAAAGTCCAGGCTACTGCATATAACACTGTTCTATGGCCATATACTTTACAACTAGTTTGTTTTCAAGCTATTTACAATACATTACATTTACTAATACATTCAAGTATGTTTTGTAAAAATAGTCTGATCACAGCAGCTGCTATTAAATCTCTCCTAAAGGTTCAGAGTTTTTGTTTTAAATCTAAATTGGAATTTAGCCAGATTCCATCCTCAGAATTCTCTCTCTGGTCCCATTAAAATAGCCTTGCATATAGATTCATAGATAATAAGGTCAGAAGGGACCATTCTGATCATCTAGTCCGACCTCCTGCACAGCGCAGGCCACAGAATTTCACTCACCCACTCCTATGAAAAACCTCATCTATGTCTGAGCTACTGAAGTCCTTAATTCATGGTTTAAAGACTTCAAGGAGCAGAGAAGCCTCCCTCAAGTCAACCATGCCCCATGCTACAGAGGAAGGCGAAAAACCTCCAGAGCCTCTCCAATCTGCCCTGGAGGAAAATTCCTTCCCGACCCCAAATATGGCAATCAGCTAAATCCTGAGCATATGGGCAAGATTCACCAGCCAGATACTACATAAAATTCTTTCCTGGGTAACTCAGATCCCATCCATCTAATATCCCATCTCAGGGGATTAGGCCTATTTACCCTGAATATTTAAAGATCAATTACTTACCAAAATCCCATTATCCCATCATACCATCTCCTCCATAAACTTATCAAGTAGAATCTTAAAACCAGATAGATCTTTTGCCTCCACTGCTTCCCTTGGAAGGCTATTCCAAAACTTCACTCCTCTGATGGTTAAAAACCTTCGTCTGATTTCAAGTCTAAACTTCCTGGTGGCCAGTTTATACCCATTTGTTCTTGTGTCCACATTGGTGCTGAGCTGAAATAATTCCTCTCCCTCTCCTGTATTTATCCCTCTGATATATTTATAGAGAGCAATCATATCTCCCCTCAACCTTCTTTTAGTTAGGCTAAACAAGCCAAGCTCCTTAAGTCTCCTTTCATAAGACAAGTTTTCCATTCCTCGGATCATCCTAGTAGCCCTTCTCTGTACCTGCTCCAGTTTGAATTCATCCTTTTTGAACATGGGAGACCAGAACTGCACACAGTATTCTAGGTGAGGTCTCACCAGTGCCTTGTATAATGGTACTAAAACCTCCTTATCCCTACTGGAAATGCCTCTCCTGATGCATCCCAAAACCACATTAGCTTTTTTCACAGCCATATCACATTGGCAGCTCATAGTCATCCTATCATCAACCAATACTCCAAGGTCCTTCTCCTCTTCTGTTACTTCTAATTGATGCGTCCCCAACTCATAACTAAAATTCTTGTTATTAATCCCTAAATGCATAACCTTACACTTCTCACTATTAAATTTCATCCTATTACTATTACTCCAGTTTACAAGGTCATCCAGATCCTCCTGTATAATATCCCGATCCTTCTCCGAATTGGCAATACCTCCCAGCTTTGTATCATCTGCAAACTTTATTAGCACACTCCCACTTTTTGTGCCAAGGTCAGTAATAAAAAGATTAAATAAGATTGGTCCCAAAACCGATCCCTGAGGAACTCCACTGGTAACCTCCCTCCAGCCTGACAGTTCTCCTTTCAGTAGGACCCGTTGCAGTCTCCCCTTTAACCAATTCCTTAGCCACCTTTTGATGTTCATATTGAGCCCCATCTTCTCCAATTTAACTAATAATTCCCCATGTGGCACGGTATCAAATGCCTTACTGAAATCTAGCTAAATTAGATCCACTGCATTTCCTTTATCTAAAAAATCTGTTACTTTTTCAAAAAAGGAGATTAGGTTGGTTTGGCACGATCTACCTTTTGTAAAACCATGTTGTATTTTGTCCCATTTACCATTGACTTCAATGTCCTTAATTAATTTCTCCTTCAAAATTTTTTCCAGGACCTTGCATACTACAGATATCAAACTAACTGGCCTGGAGTTACCCGGATCACTTTTTTTTCCTTTCTTAAAAATAAGAACTATATTAACAATTCTCCAATCATTCGGTACTACTCCTGAGTTTACAGATTCATTAAAAATTCTTGCTAATGGGCTTGCAATTTCAGGTGCCAATTCCTTTAATATTCTTGGATGAAGATTATCTGGGCCCCCCGATTTAGTCCCATTAAGCTGTTTCAGTTTCGCTTCTACCTCAGATATAGTAATATCTACCTCCATATCCTCATTCCCATTTGTCATGCTACCATTATCCCTAAGATCCTCTTTAGCCTTATTAAAGGCTGAGGCAAAGTATTTGATTAGATATTGGGCCATGCCTAGATTATCTTTAACCTCCACTCCATCCTCAGTGTTAAGCAGCCCCACTTCTTCTTTCTTAGTTTTCTTCTTATTTATATGGCTATAGAACCTTTTACTATTGGTTTTAATTCCCTTTGCAAGGTCCAACTCTACTCGACTTTTAGCCTGTCTCACTTTATCCCTACATGTTCTGACCTCAATTAGGTAGCTTTCCTTGCTGATCCCTCCCATCTTCCACTCCCTGTATGCTTTCTGCTTCTTCTTAATCACCTCTCTAAGATGCTTGCTCATCCAGCTTGGTCTACAACTCCTGCCTATGAATTTTTTCCCCTTTCTTGGGATACAGGCTTCCGATAGCTTCTGCAGCTTTGATTTAAAGTAATCCCAGGCCTCCTCTACCTTTAGATCCATAAGTTCTTCAGTCCAATCCACTTCCCTAACTAATTTCCTTAAGTTTTGAAAGTCAGCCCTTTTGAAATCAAAAACCGTAGTTGCAGATTTATTTTTGTTAATCCTTCCATTTAGTTTGAACTGAATTAGCTCATGATCACTTGAGCCAAGATTGTCCCCTACAACCATTTCTTCTATGAGGTCCTCGCTACTCACCAAAATTAAATCTAAAATGGCATCCCCTCTAGTCGGTTCAGCAACTACTTGATGAAGGAATCCATCAGCTATCGCATCTAGGAAAATCTGAGCCCTATTATTATTACTAGCACTGGTCCTCCAGTCTATATCTGGGAAGTTAAAGTCTCCCATGATCACGCAGTTTCCATTAGTATTTACTTTATTAAAGACATTAAAAAGGGCTCTATCCATATCCAAATTAGATCCCGGAGGTCTATAGCATACCCCAAGCACTATCGTAGGAGAGGCTTTACTAGTTTTCTTCCCCAATGTAATTTTTGCCCAGACAGACTCTGTCTTATCCATTGCATCGCTTCTTATTTCTTTACATTCTACCTCATCATTGATATACAATGCTAGTCCACCACCTTTACCTTTGTTTCTGTCTTTCCTAAACAGCACATACCCTTCAATACCTGTAGTCCAGTCATGACTACTATTCCACCATGTTTCTGTTATCCCTATAATATCTGGTTTCACTTCCTGCACCAGTAGCTCTAGTTCCTCCATTTTGTTACCTAGGCTCCTTGCATTGGTGTATCAACATCTTAATTTTTGCTGTTTGGCCTCGCTCACATTTTGTACCCTATTAGGCACAGTCATTCTACAGCCAGTATAGCATAGTATCCGCACCGCCCTCGCTCCTTATATACATTCTCCTACCCACGGCTGTACCCTTTCTTACTTCGTCTTCTTCCCTCTCAATGCTAAAATCTGGTGTGGAGATTTCCTGGACATCTCCCAACCATCTCCCCCTAATTCCTAGTTTAAAGCTCTCTTTATCAGTTGTGCCAGCCTCGATCCTAGAAGTCTATTTCCTTCCCTACTCAGATGAAGTTCATCCCGAAAGAACTGTCCTCTGTCCGTGAATGCCTCCCAGTGGCCATACATCCCAAAGCCCTCCTTATAGCACCACTGCCTAAGCCATCTGTTGACAGTCATAATCTTGTCACACCTTTGTTGCCCTTCTCTAGGAACAGGCAGGATCCCGCTAAAGATCACCTGAGCCTCAATTTCCTTAAGCGTCTTCCCCAGCCTAGCATAGTCTCCCTTAATACTTTCCAGCGAGAATCTAGCCGTATCATTTGTTCCCACATGAAGGATAATTAGGGGGTTCTTTCCCGCTCCCTTTAGGATCCTTTTCAACCTCAGATCTACATACCGTATCTTAGCACCCGGAAGACAGCACACCCTTCTATTCTCTGGATCAGCTCTAGTTACAGGCCTGTCTATTCTTCTCAATAAAGAGTCCCCTATCACAGAGGCCTGCCTTTTCCTGGCAACAGTGCTATTCTCCAGTCTCTCCCCTGTTCCCTCTGGCTGCAAGTTCTTTCCATTCCTATTTTCCCTTATAATCCTCTTTAACCCATCCTGTATCCTCCTGGGGCTCATATTTGGTGTAGTCTCCCTTGACTCTTCCCCTTTTCCTATAGGACTAGCCTCTCTTCTCTTCTTCCTTACCCTTCCACCTTCAACAAGTACCTGCTGAGCCCCTTCTTCATTTTCCAACTCTGCAAACCTGTTCCTAAGCTCTATTTCTCCTTCACTAGCCCGTCTTTTCCTCTGCCTGGTTGTTTTAGTCACATGCTTCCACTGACCACTTTCCTCACCCAGTCTCCCCTCAAAATTCTCCAGCCCTGCTTCCATCCATGAGTCTGAGCTTTTCCCTTCAGATACCTCATATCTTTGCTCCATCATCTGCTCAAACCCCCTTCCTAAACTCAACCAGACTTTCCACCTGCATCTCCAAACCTCGGATCTTTTCCTCCATCAGCTCTATCAGACGGCATTTCATGCAGAAAAAACTCTTACCGGTTCCCCCCTCCAGGATCATGTACATACCACAGCTTCCACATCCAGTCATCCTCAATGTGTCTTCCACTACAGGAGTCACTCCCACAGCTGCCTCTGTATCTGTCATCGCCTTCCTACCTAAATCCTGTTAATCTGGGAAACACAAGTCACACCAAAAAGACCCCCCCCCAGCAAAAGCAAACCACAAACAAGCACCACAATACAAACTCCTCCAACAGAACTCCCACTCAAACTCCCCTGTTTAGAGCTCTGTTTGCTAGCTCCTGTGCCGCTGCAGCATAGAATGTCTTCTAAGGGTTCAGTAAGGATGTTATATAGGTATCTTTTGTCATTCCGTTAATCTTGGCAAACAGGGAATATTGGCACAGAAAGCAGTAATTGGCCAGAGCTCTTATTAGAAAATTGCTGTCATAAATATAAAGGGAAGGGTAACCATCTTTCTGTATACAGTGCTATAAAATCCCTCCTGGCCAGAGGCAAAACCCTTTCACCTGTAAAGGGTTAAAAAGCTAAGGTAACCTCACTGGCACCAGACCCAAAATGACCGATGAGGGGACAAGATACTTTCAAATCTGGAGGCGGGGGGGACGGGGGGGACAAAGGGTTTTGTCTGTTTGTGTGATGCTTTTGCCAGGAACAGATCAGGAATGCAAGCCTTACAACTCCTGTAAAGTTAGTAAGTAATCTAGCTAGAAAATGTGTTAGATTTTCTTTTGTTTAATGTTTAATGGTAAAATAAGCTGTGCTGGAGGGAACAGTCAAGCTCAGTCTTAACTCTAACTTTTTTTGTGTGAATTTATACTGATAGCCACATTTTTGTTGTGATACAATATCTTGTAAATACAACTTATCTTCAATAAATTTGAAGAAGTGAAAGTTGTTCCAGTGAAACTCATCTTGTTTATTTTATGTAACCACTGGGACTCATTACTTAATACAGGCAGAACATTTATGCACTTGAATATGTGATCATCAGCAATATGCATCTCTGTGGGATAGCTGTCTCAAGCCTTGTTCATCTGAATTAAAACGGTGGAGTCTTAGAGCATTTGAGAAAACACAGACTCAGAATCCTTATTGAGAGGCATGATTGCATTGCTGAAAAGAACTGTTTTCAACAGATCAGAGCTACTCAGATTGTATTGCAATGTGCTCTACATGGGGCTACCCCAGGAGACCAGAGACTGAAGTTGGTGCAGAATGCAATGGATTGTTCACTAAGCTAGGGCATCTTGCTGGGAACACATGAAGCCAGTGCTCCAGGATCTGTACTAGGCACGCATGGTCTCTGGATGGAGTTAAGGTGTTGGTCATGACCTATAAAACCCTAACTATGCTGAAAGTAGCCTACAAGACTGAGGAATTGCCTCTCTCCCTGTGCCATAATGCCACAGCTGCAGTCATCAGGGACACTGGAGCTGGATCCTCCTCCTATAAAAAAGAGGAAGTAGATTGGAGGGTATTCTCTGTGAGGGCTCCAAGACTGTGGAGCTTGCTCTCCCCTTCCCCATCCCCTTGGTCTGAAATGGTGTCCTTCTTGGCACACTGCAGAAGATGTCCATTTGAGAGGCATTGTTGAGAAGGCTGGGCATCTACCTCCCACAAAAATGAAGAGGTAGAAAGGAGTGTGTGTCTGTCTGGCTGAGTGCCAGTTCGAATGGTTACTTTAATGTTGGGATATTATTGAATTGATGTGTTAGGGCCTCTAGAGCCTTGGTGAGGCACCTTTGTTCATTATTTTAAATTGAAATAATAAATAGATAATTAATAGTATAGGAGGCAATGCAAGGCTTTAACTTATGTAAGTTAACTCTCACTTATGTAAGTCATGACATTAATGTACAGAGAAGAAAACAACTGGCTACATAAAGTTCACAGGACAGAAACAAAGTCAGTCTCTTTGGTGTATGTATAGTACATGACACTATGCCCATTGATTCTGATAAGGGCCTTTAGATGTTACTATTATTAATCATTTATACCGCTGTAACACAAGAAAAGAAAGTGAATGATTAAATAAATGAATCTACCCAAAGAATAGTGATGGGAATGCTATGATAGTTAAATACCACTTGTCCTATTAAATGAAAATGTGGGAACTTTTTAGCAGTAGTTCAATAAGTCTGCTTAGGTGAAATGTTATTTTTATTGTCCTTTAGATAAGTGTATACAGCTTTTATTGTCCCTTTAGATAAGTGTATACAGTATACAAGAGGATACAGCTATACTTGGAATTCCATAATAGTGAAATAGAAGAAAAAAACTAAACAAAGGCTTAAGTCTAAGGAATACTTTATACATTAAAAATCTCTTTTCCTTGCCCATATCACTATTACTACAGCAAAAGAAGTCAGTAAGTTGCTGCCTTTTTTTTCCCATGCAAAAACTTAATAGCTTATTCCCTACAACAGAACTGCATCTGCAGTATTACTGCACTAAGGAAGAAGTAACAAGCAGAGATATAAAATTCCATCACAAACATAGATGCATAAATTTTACTGTGTGAATTTGATTAACTGTTATTTAAATCTAACTGCAAAACCAGCAAACTGTTTTCTACAGTAATTAGGCAAAGATTTTATTGCATGTACCATTAGGAGGTTTTGCAGGAAAGTTACCAGTCAGGGTGCTTATGGCATGGATAGGCCCCCTCTGTATTTGTATTCTGATTATACATTTGTTCATATCATAATGGATTATCCCATTTTTCCAGATATTGGGAATCAACTCTATAACAATGTTTAGAACATGCGTAAAGTTCATGATCCCATTTAGAGTTTTCCTTAGGGAATAAGTGATTGAAAGCCAAATGAGGAAAAGAGGACTAGTGCAACTACCTCTATAATGAATATAATGAATATGGGGTATTCCCCTGACAATACAAATCACTGGAGTGTTGTTCTTTGTGTAGTGTGGTTTTGCACAGAGCTGATTGCTCTAACATCACAAAGACAAAAGTTTTATATGTGGAGAAATGAATAGGAACATTCTTATTCTTCTCACATTTTTGTTGAAGCATTCAAAGTAAATCAGTCTCCGATTTTACATTTATGGAGATCTTGGCATGAATTTGGAAATGCTGTTTGAACTTTGCAGTTCTTTTTAATTTTTTATATTAATTTTGGTCTTTCTTAGCATATGTGCAATGTGCCTCAGGTGGCATGTGACCAGGATTCATCGTCAGATTTGGTCTGATGGTTAGATCATTAGCTTCCCCAGCTTGGGCCAGGTACTGACAGGGAGACTTTAGTCTTCAGACTCCATATTTTTACAGAATTAGTAGAAGGCGGCACCCTCTGCTGGTGGATACAATACCTCCATCTTCAGATATTGCCTGCTGACTAGAAACTTTGTTACAAAGTCCTGCTCTGTATTGGAAACTGGGTGGTGTTTAAATCCTGTGAAGTTAGTATTTTTATTACTCCCCATAGTGTAATTAGAAATTTGTTATTTCTTAACACTCTTGTGAAATAAAAAGCAACCTAATGAATGAGAACAACAGGTGTACCTTGAAAATCTGTCCTTAGAGGCTTCCCTGAGTCACCTTTGCCAAAAGCTTGGCATTCTCTTTTTTTCTTGATTTGGGAGTATTGTTTCTTCAAACCACTGACTTTGCACTTGCATTGCAGAATTCAAGGAGTCACTAAGTGACTGGTTTTATTCACAGGTACCTACTGATATCAGATGAAGTGTAGGCGTTCAGCTTTTCTGGAAAATCAGACATAAATGTTTTGGTCCCAAGTAGAGCTGGCAAAATATTACAACATGTTTCCTGAGAATATTCATTTGAATTCTTAAGTGAATTCACTTTAACTCTATTTGACGCCCATAACAGAGATGGTCTTTCCCCTGTAAGGGCAGTAGGGGTCACCAACCCCCATGGTACTGGAGGAGTTTTAGTAGCACCACATGCTCATAGGAAGTGATATTTAAGCTCATTTGCTTAAATATTTATGAAAGGAAGTTTTAAAAATTGGTTTTCTGCTGCAAATAGTCAAAGATACTGGATGAGTTACTCATCCACCTAAGGAAAAGAAACAAGTTCAGGTTACCCTTAAGTGGAATGGGGATTCATGTTTCTAAGACCACCTTACAAAATGAATAGTTAAGTCAAGAAGAGTACTCATCTATCAAACAATAAATACCTGAGCAAGAAGTGGCAAAGAGTACAAGTAGCATGAGTTTCTGAATTTCTCAATACCCAATAGCAGGACACATACACTTTACAGAGATTAACCTGATACCCTTACAGAACGTTGCATGCTATTCCAAAATGGAGCCCTTATGATGAATTATTCATTTATAAAAGTGTTTTGACAAAGAGTGTGTACACACGGAAATTTATCAGACGGAAACTGAATGAGTGAGCACAGCTTGAAAATCCTATCATATTCTAGATGGTACCATGGGAGAGCCCGAGAATTGAACTACCGCAAAAGACTCTCAGCAGGAATATGTTGTTGGTTGCAGAGGGAAACAACAGAAGACGTGTTGGACAGACAAGTAGAAAAATCATGTTTTGTCCCTATATCTATTGCCATACTCTCTAAATATGTTCACGCTGCAGTAAAGAACTCAATATACTATAGTATTGTTTCTGTCATAAATATAAAGGGAAGGGTAAACATCTTTAAAATCCCTCCTGGCCAGAGGAAAAATCCTTTCACCTGTAAAGGGTTAAGAAGCTAGGATAACCTCGCTGGCACCTGACCATAATGACCAATGAGGAGACAAGATACTTTCAAAGCTGGAGGGAGGGAAAGACAAAGGGTCTGTCTGTGTGATGCTTTTGCCGGGGACAGATCAGGAATGGAGTCTTAGAATTTAGTAAGTAATCTAGCTAGATATGCGTTAGATTATTATTTCTTTAAATGGCTGAGAAATTAGACTGTGCTGAATAGAATGAATATTCTTGTCTTTGTGTCTTTCTTGTAACTTAAGGTTTTGCCTAGAGAGATTCTCTATGTTTTGAATCTAATTACCCTGTAAGGTATTTACCATCCTGATTTTACAGAGGCGATTCTTTTTACCTTTTCTTATATTAAAATTCTTCTTGTAAGAAATTGAATGGTTTTTCATTGTTCTTAAGTTCCAAGGGTTTGGGTCTGTGGTCACCTATGCAAATTGGTGAGGATTTTTATCAAGCTTTCCCCAGGCAGGGGGGTGCAAGGTTTGGGTGAGGATTTTGGGGGGGAAAGACGTTTCCAAACAACGCTTTCTCAAAAATAAACCCAGACATTTGGTGGTGGCAGTGGAAGTTCAAGGGCAAAAGGTAAAATAGTTTGTACCTTGGGGAAGTTTTAACCTAAGCTGGTAAAAGTAAGCTTAGGAGGTTTTCATGCAGGTCCCCATTCTATACCCTAGAGTTCAGAGTGGGGAAGGAACCTTGACATGGTGGCAAAGCGATGGGATCAACTTGAAATCTTTTGAGATTTCTTTGAACCAGAAGCACAGATTTGAAAAGGAAATATATTTTTTTTCCTTTGGGCTGCTGGAAAGCAGGTTAAACTGAAAACAGTTAGAGGTTTTGGGTTTTTTCTCTGCTTTGGGTCCAGAGCAGAGACAAAAGGGAATTGTCTTCTGTGAGGTGGAGTTTTCTCTACCTAAAGGCAGGGTAGTTAACCTCCTGCAGGGAAATTCACAAGTCTTCACAGACCTGAAGTTTTTTTTTTTACCTAAGAGCAACTAGAGAGGTTTTCTACCTATTTGCCTGGAGACAAAGGTGTTAGTTTTTGTTTTTTTATTAGGATTTTGATCTTTTGAATAAGGAGAACAGATTTTAAAAGGAATTTTTTTTTCCCTTTGGACTGCTGGAAAGCAGGTTTCCAACTGGAAGTAGTTGGAATCCGTCTCTCTGCTTTGGGGCCAGAGCAGAGACAAAAGAGAATTGTCTTTTGTGAGCTGGAGTTTTCTCTACCTAAAGGCAGGATAGAAAAGGAGTACTTGTGGCACCTTAGAGACTAACAAATTTATTAGAGCATAAGCTTTCGTGAGCTACAGCTCACTTCATCTAATAAATTTGTTAGTCTCTAAGGTGCCACAAGTACTCCTTTTCTTTTTGCGAATACAGACTAACACGGCTGCTACTCTAAAGGCAGGATAGTTAACCTCCTGCAGGGAAATTCACCAGTCTTCACAGACCTAAAGTTTTTTTTTTCCTAAGAGCAACTAGAGGGGTTTTCTGCCTATTTGCTGGAGCCAAAGGTGTTAGTTTTTTGGGGGGGAGGGGTTTGGATTTTTCTGTAGGCTGACAATCATTATCAGAGAATATAGGTATCCTATTACAGCACAGCAAAATTTTACAAGCCAAGTTTTGTTTGTTTTATTTTTAAACCTTGGGTGTAAAGTTAGTTAAAAACAGAGAGGTAAAGATGACAGAAACCAACACACGACACAAATTGGAGTTAGCCAAACTGGAGGCAGTAAAAGAAGCAGAAAAAGCTCGAGAAGCTGCCCACAGGAGAGAACTAGAGGCAAAGAACAAAGAACTGGAGGCAAGGGCCAAAGAACTGGAGGAGAAGGAAAAAGAGAGGAAGCATGTGGAGGAGGAGAAGGAAAAAGAGAGGAAGCATCACTGGAGATGGAGAAGGCAAAGGCTCAGCAGAATATACCAACAAACCCTAGCAATCCTTCTCCAGGTACCACTTCCCATCCCAGAAAGTTCCCCACCTACAAGGCAGGCGATGATACTGAGGCCTTCTTAGAGAACTTCAAAAGGGCCTGCCTTGGGTACAGCATCTCTACAGATCAATACATGGTAAAGCTGAGGCCACAGTTCAGTGGACCCTTAGCTGAGGTGGCAGCTGAAATGCCTAGGGAACGCATGAACCAGTATAAACTGTTTAAAACCAAGGTGAGAGTCAGAATGGGGCTAACCCCCGAGCATTCTTGTCGGCGGTTCAGAGCCCTAAGCTGGAAACCAGACGTGTCATTTACCCGACATGCCTACCACATTGTGAAACATTGCGATGCCTGGATATCAGGAGTAAGTGTTATATCTCCAGAAGATTTGCACTTCCTAATGCAAATGGAGCAATTCTTAGAGGGTGTTCCTGAGGAAATAGAAAGATACATCCTAAATGGGAAGCCTAAAACTGTAATCGAGATGGGGGAGATTGGAGCCAAATGGGTGGAGGTGGCAGAGAGGAAAAAAACTGGTCGCAGTTGGAGTGGATACCAGAAGGGACAACCTCAGATCACATCCTACTACTGTGGGCCGCCCAAGGCCCCACCTACCCCTCAAGGGACCCTCCAGCCACCTTATCGTCCCGCCACACCATTCTCCTGCAACCCACCTCGCCCCAGTGACCCGTCAGCTAGACGATGTTTTAAATGTAACGAGCCAGGGCATGTAAAGGCCAACTGCCCCAAGAACCCCAAAAGATTACGGTTCATTTCACCTGAATCAACCCAGAGGTCCTCAGGCCCAGATACCTCCCAGATACCCTTGGAGTGGAGGGAAACTGTGAGTGTGGGTGGGAAGAAGGTCACTGCATGGAGGGACACCAGAGCACAGGTGTCAGCTATCCATGCTTCCTTAGTGGACCCCAATTTAATCAACTCAGAGATCCAAGTGACGATTCAACCCTTCAGGTCCAACTCTTTCAATTTGCCTATAGCCAAATTGCCTGTCCAGTACAAGGGCTGGTCAGGAACGTGGACTTTTGCAGTTTATGATGATTATCCCATCCCCATGCCGTTGGGAAAAGACTTGGCCAATCATGTGAAGTCAGCCAAGAGGATGGGAATGGTCACCCGCAGCCAGACTAAACAAGCCGTCACGCCTAGCACTGTTCTGGAAACTTCTACCAGGACCTAGTCAGAGGGTGATGGACCCAGACCCCAGGCCAATGGCTGCAACAGCAGTAGTGGATCCAGTCCCAGAGACCCAGACAGAGCCAGTCCCAGGACCAGAACCAGCGGAACAACCCACACCAGACCCATTGCCAGCACTGAATCCAGTACTTGCAACCCCAACCCCAGAGGGCCCCACCGAACCTGACTGGCAGCAGCCGATAACCCTACACAAGAGGCTCAGCCGGAGCCTGAACCCCAACATAGTGCACCAGTGGAGAGCAGTTCACAGTCAGCGGAAACAGCCCCATCCTCTACATCACTTCCAGAGGGACCAAGCATAGATCCACAATCCAATGAGGAACTGATGTCTCCAGCATCAAGGGAATAGTTCCAGGCTGAACAGGAAGTAGACGAAAGCCTCCAGAGAGCTTGGATGGCAGCACGGAGCAACCCACCTCCTCTCAGCTCTTCTAATCGATCCAGGTTTGTTGTAGAAAGAGGACTCTTATACAAGGAAACTCTTTCTGGTGGACACCGGGAAGACTGGCATCCTCAGAGACAGTTGGTAGTTCCAACTAAGTATTGGGTCAAGCTCTTGAGCTTAGCCCACAATCATCCTAGTGGCCATGCTGGGGTGAACAGGACCAAAGACCGGTTGGGGAGGTCATTCCACTAGGAGGGAATGGGCAAGGATGTTTCTACCAATGTCCGGTCTTGTGAGGTATGCCAAAAAGTGGGAAAACCCCAAGACCAGGTCAAAGCCCCTCTCCAGCCACTCCTCATCATTGAAGTTCCATTCTAGCGAGTAGCTGTGGATATTCTGCAGCCTTTTCCGACAAAGACACCCAGAGGAAAACAGTACGTACTGACTTTCATGGATTTTGCCACCCGATGGCTGGAAGCAGCAGCTCTAAGCAACACCAGGGCTAAAAGTTTGTGCCAGGCACTAACAGACATTTTTGCCAGGGTAGGATGGCCCTCCGACATCCTCACAGATGCAGGAACTAATTTCCTGGCAGGAACTATGGAAAGCCTTTGGAAAGCTCATGGGGTAAATCACTTGGTTGCCACTCCTTACCACCATCAAACAAATGGCACGGTGGAGAAGTTTAATGGAACTTTGGGGGCCATGATACGTAAATTCGTAAATGAGCACTCCAATGACCTAGTGTTGCAGCAGTTGCTTTTTGCCTACAGAGCTGTACCACATCCCAGTTTAGGGTTTTCACCATTTGAACTTGTATATGGCCACGAGGTTAAGGGGCCATTACAGTTGGTGAAGCAGCAATGGGAGGGATTTACACCTTCTCCAGGAACTAATATTCTTGACTTTGTAACCAACTTACAAAACACCCTCCAAACCTCTCTAGCCCTTGTTAAAGAAAACCTACAGGATGCTCAAAAAGAGCAAAAAGCCTGGTATGATAAACATGCCAGACAGCGTTCCTTCAAAGTAGGAGACCAAGTTATGATCTTAAAGGTGCTCCAGGCCCATAAAATGAAAGCGTCGTGGGAAGGGCCATTCATGGTCCAGGAGCGCCTGGGAGCTGTTAATTACCTCATAGCATTCCCCACCTCCAACCGAAAGCCTAAGGTATACCATATTAATTCTCTAAAGCCCTTTTATTCCAGAGAATTAAAGGTTTGTCAGTTTACAACCCAGGGATGAGATGACGCTGAGTGGCCTGAAGGTGTCTACTATGAAGGGAAAAGTGCTGGTGGCATGGAAGAGGTGAACCTCTCCATGACCCTTGGGCATATGCAGTGACAGTAGATCCAGGAGCTGCGCACTAGCTACGCGCCAACATTCTCAGCCACGCCAGGGCTGATTGAATGGGCATACCACTCCATTGACACAGGTAATGCTCACCCAATTAAAGTCCAAGTTTACCGGGTGTCTCCTCAAGCTAAAACTGCTATAGAACAGGAGATCCAGAATATGTTACAGATGGGTGTAATCCGCCCCTTCCACAGTGCATGGGCATCTCCAGTGGTTCTAGTTCCCAAACCAGATGGGGAGATACGTTTTTGTGTGGACTACCATAAGCTAAATGCTGTAACTCGCCCAGTCAATTATCCAATGCCACACTCAGATGAACTATTAGAGAAACTGGAACGACCCAGTTCATCTCTATCTTGGACTTAACCAAGGGGGGCAGGTACCACTAGATGAATCCACCAAGGAAAGGTCAGTCTTCACCACACATGTCGGGCTGTATGAATTTAATGTACTCACTTTTGGGCTGCAGAATGCACCCGCCACCTTCCAAAGACTTGTAGTTGGTCTCCTAGCAGGATTAGGAGAATATGCAGTCGCCTACCTTGACGATGTGACCATATTTTCGGATTCCTGGGCAGAACACCTGGAACATCTACAAAAAAGTCTTTGAGTGCATAAGGGAGGCAGGACTAACTGTTAAGGCTAAGAAGTGTCAACTAGGCCTAAACAGACACCAGGTGGGTCAAGGAACTATCAACCCTCTACAGGCCAAAGTGGATGCTATCCAAAAGTGGCCTGTCCCAAAGTCAAAGAAACAGGTTCAATCCTTCTTAGGCTTGGCCGGTTATTACAGATGATTTGTACCACAATACAGCCAAATTGCTGCCCCACTGACAGACCTAACCAAAAAGAAACAGCCAAATGCCATTCAGTGGACCGAAGAGCGTCAGAAGGCCTTTAACCAACCAGATACTCATGTCTGACCCTGTATTAAGTGCCCCAGACTTTGATAAACTGTTCCTAGTAACCACAGATGCATCCAAGCGTGGTGTGGGAGTAGTTTTAATGCAGGAAGGACCAGATCAAGAATTCCACCCTGTAGTGTTTCTCAGCAAAAAACTGTCTGAGAGGGAAAGCAACTGGTCAGTCAGTGAAAAAGAATGTTATGCCATTGTCTACACTCTGGAAAAGCTATGCCCATATGTTTGGGGACAGCATTTCCACCTGCAAACCGACCATGCTGTGCTACAGTGGCTTCATACCGCCACGGGAAATGACAAAAAACGTATGTGGTGGAGTTTAGCTCTCCAAGATTTTGATTTCGACATCCAACACATCTCAGGAGCTTCTAACAAAGTGGCTGATGCACTCTCCCGTGAAAGTTTCCCAGAATCAACTGGTTAAAATCGTCCTTGAGATGTGGAAAATATTGTTAGTCTTTATGTACTTGGTAGTATATTTAGAGGTGTATGTGTCTTATTAACTCTGTTTTTTCCTAGAGCTCCAGGAAGAAATCCCAGCCAGTATTTCACCCTAGCTGTGATTTGGGGGGGGGGGTGTCATAAATATAAAGGGAAGGATAAACACCTTTAAAATCCCTCCTGGCTAGAGGAAAAATCCTTTCACCTGTAAAGGGTTAAGAAGCTAGGATAACCTCGCTGGCACCTGACCAATGAGGAGACAAGATACTTTCAAAGCCGGAGGGAGGGAAAAACAAAGGGTCTGTCTGTGTGATGCTTTTGCCGGGGACAGATCAGGAATGGAGTCTTAGAATTTAGTAAGTAATCTAGCTAGATATGCGTTAGTTTATGATTTCTTTAAATGGCTGAGAAATTAGACTGTGCTGAATAGAATGAATATTCTTGTCTTTGTGTCTTTCTTGTAACTTAAGGTTCGCCTAGAGGGATTCTCTATCATTTGAATCTAATTACCCTGTAAGGTATTTACCATCCTGATTTTACAGAGGTAATTCTTTTTACCTTTTCTTATATTAAAATTCTTCTTGTAAGAAATTGAATGGTTTTTTCATTGTTCTTAAGATCCAAGGGTTTGGGTCCGTAGTCATCTATGCAAATTGGTGAGGATTTTTATCAAGCCTTCCCCAGGCAGGGGAGTGCAAGGTTTTGGTGAGGATTTTGGGGGGAAAGACATTTCCAAACAACGCTTTCTCAAAAATAAACCCAGATGTTTGGTGGTGGCAGTGGAAGTCCAAGGGCAAAAGATAAAATAGTTTGTACCTTGGGGAAGTTTTAACCTAAGCTGGTAAAAGTAAGCTTAGTAGGTTTTCATGCAGGTCCCCATTCCGTACCCTAGAGTTCAGAGTGGAGAAGGAACCTTGACAGTTTCCCTTCATCCACCCTCTCTCAGCTGCTGAATGCTATCAGTAATGCCAGATTTCCATTATACTTAATATATTGTTTATAATAAAAATTGCCTCTCTCTCTCAAGCCCTCCCCTTTCCTCTCCCAGTATATATATGAAGGCACCTCATTTATGCAAAAATATTTAATAAAAAGTGTTCACTCTCTCCCAGGGTTTCTTCCAAACATATTGCTGCTCCTTCTCACTGATTTTTAATAGTCTCTGCCTCAGTTCAGGATAAAACAAGAGCCATTAGTGGGAATATCACTCATGAATTAAACAGATACACTCACCATTGAGATGCAAAGCTGGGCACAGTCTGACAAGCAAATGGGGGTGGTAAATATGTAGCTTTAATAGAAATCTACAGGGGCTCAGTTAGTCTGCCACTGTTTGATTCTCTGGCAAACAGCTCTCTTCAGCTCTTCTTGGTCATAACTTCACCATATTAATTGCACAGACCATGTTAATGCAGCATCATGGCTTAGATTGGAAATACGAAAACATTACTTGCCCTGGTTATGTTATGTATGTGTGGTAGCTTGTTTTACTACTGGTGGTATTAACTAAAATGCCATTGTTCCTTCCACATACACAAAAATCCATGTTCACACACAAAAATCTATGCTTTGTCTTTAAGCCACCATTCCATACAGTCTTTCAGTGTGGTGCTGCTGGGGAGTACATACAGGGCCGAAATAAAATGGGTGCCTAAAATTAGGCTCTTAGTCCATATTTAGGCACTTAAGTGATTGGCTTGATTTTTTCAGAAGCAGTGAATGTTCAGCAAATCCCAATGTATTCAATGGCAAAAAGGGCAGTGAGAGAAAGGCTACATCACTGGTCAGAGTTGTAATTCTTTCCCAGCTCATCTCTTGGTCTGCTTGGGTGTTGGGGAGAATGTTACTTGCACACCTTTTTGTGGTGCAGCATTGCTGGCTGCTGCATAGAATCTGAGCCCCACCTACTCCAAGGGAAGGTAGTATTGGGTGCATAGTACCTGCTCTGCTCTGCTCCACCCTAGCCACATAGAGCTGTGTAAGAGGAAAATGATTCCACTCAATGGTCACATTAAGGCTAGCAAATATCTAGCCTTGTATTATCTGTAGCTTCTCTGGAGGTAGACTTGCTATTGTTGGACAATTCAAGGAAAGTATCTGCTTAATCTAAAGTGGTGGTCAAAAAAGCAAACAGTCAGATCCTCAGCTGCTGTAAATCAGCATAGCACCACTGACTTTAGAGCTACACCAGTTTACATCAGCTGTTTATTTGACCCAAAATGTAAGGATATATACAGAAATAGGTAGAAACACTGAAAATATGATATACCCTTATTTAAATTGATGGTGTGCCCTTACCTAAAATATTGTATTCTATCTTGATCATCCAACCTCAAAAATGATGGGCACCAAAATGATCAAAAACACAGAAAGACTTCTGTATGAAGAGAGGTTGAAAAGATTGGGACCAGTGAGTTTAGAAAGGAAATGAGTAAGAAGGGGACATGGTAGAAAAATACAAAACAATGAATGTATAGAGAAGGTAAAATGGGAGCTCCTAACTATCCTTTCTCATAATGCAAGGATAAATGGATTTTCAATTCAACTAGAAAGCAAGAAGTTTATAAATGAAAAAGAGTTGTTTCTCCTTCTTCCCCCCCCCATGCATAATTAATCTGTGGAATTCCTTGCCAAAATATCACTGATGTCAAGATCTCAGAAAGATTCAGCATATCTATATGGATGATCAATTACATTAGAAGATGTGGGTAGTGGAGGGAACTATACACAAGTCCTCATGCATCAGGACATAAGGCAACCATTAGCATTAGGAAGAAATTTCCGCTTTGGGCAGGTTATTCCTTAATTTTCAGTTACAAGGGTTTTTCCATCTTTCTCTGAAGCTTTTGGTTCTGGCCAGTGTCATAGGCAGGAATTTGGATTACACATGTCACTAGTTTTATCCAGTCGATGAAACCATTGTAGTGCAAGGGTCTGGCCTCCCTCCGAGATGGACGGGGAGGAACCACGCCCCACCCCGGTGGGCGGAGCCAGGCAACCCACACCCACTCCACTGGAAGCAGAGGGGCAGGACAGGAAGTTCAAAGGGCAGGCCCCACAGCTCAGTTGTGCAAGAGCTGGAGAAGGAGATAGTTGCCTCTCACCCACTGCTGAGCCCGGCGCCTGAGACTGAGCTCCGCAGAGCCAAGGACTTGGAAGAGTTGCTGGGTCTGCCGACTGGCGAGAACACAGAGGAGTTACTGAGATTGCTGCTGGCCATATATGCCAGGGAGACGGAGGAATCCCAGGAGATAGAGGCACTTGCCACGGTGTAGTAGGAAGTAGCCCAGGGACACCAGACAATAGTCCAGTTCTGTTGCCAGAATTCTGGTCAGCATGTTTCGGTGGGATCCCCGCTGACACAGTGGTGGAACCATCCGCCACTGTTAGGGCCCTGGGCTGGGAGACAGTGGAGTAGGGTGGGCTTGGGCCCCTGGGATGGCCACCTACCCACCTTTGGCAAAGAGGCCTGCATTTTTCCACTGTCTGCCTGAGCCAAAAGACCAAGTGAAAGACTGCTTATTGCTCTGCCCTGCCCAGAAGACCAGAGCCCTGTAGACTACTTATTGCTCTGTCCTGCCAGAGGGCCAAAGCCCTACAGACTATTTATTGCTCTACTCTGCCAGGGGGCCAGAGCTCCTTAAACTGCCTAACTGCTTGGCCCTGCCCAGAGGGCTAGAGCCCCTTTGATGGTTTCTTGCTCTGCTCTGTCCAGAGGGCCTGAGCTCCTGAGACTTCTAATTCCGCTTTGAGTCTTGTCATTATAGATACGCAGTTGCGAGGGGGTATGGCTTCCATCTGAGACTAATGGGGAGGGACGGCCACAGACTCCTACAGCCACAAAGGAAAGAGTGAGCAAAAGCCTTTTAAATTTTAACTGCAGGGCTGCTTACATGAAACTATAATAAAAATAGTAGCAAACAGCACTGTAGCTAAGCTAGAAAGCTATTTGACATTTGCAACTATAGTACAATTAGTATAAAATTATTTCCCCTTGTGCTGCTAGGCAGATACTGTTTTATGAACAGATTTAGTTTACAGTGAATAAAATAGATGCTGTCAGGAAAAAAACACAGCTGTTCTGAGTTGTAATACCCACTGGCATAGTATCCAAAAAACAATTTTAATACATTAAGTCTAAGTAATATTTTTAGACTAAAGCCTTCCATAACAAGTGCACTACATTTCAAGGAGAATGTCATGTGTTTACAAAGGCACAATATTAATATGTCCCTTCAATTTATATAACTAGTACACTTTGTTAACATATTGAATGATTCTAGGGAACTCCCAATGAAATTAATAAACAACAGGTTTAAAACAAACAAAAGGAAGTATTCCTTCACACAATTCACAGTCATCCCGTGGAACTCAATACCATGGTATATTGTGACCACCAAAAGTATAACTGATTTAAAAAAGGAATTAGATAAGTCCTAATTCTTAATGGAGGATACATCCATTAATGG
This sequence comes from Dermochelys coriacea, assembly GCF_009764565.3. NCBI lineage: Eukaryota > Metazoa > Chordata > Testudines > Dermochelyidae > Dermochelys > Dermochelys coriacea. The sequence continues at coordinate 67,813,317 of NC_050071.1, forward strand.
CTGTTAGCAAAGATGGTCAGGGACCCAACCCCATGCTTTGAGTATCCCTTAGCTTCTGACTGCCAGAAGCTGGGACTGGACAATGAGGGAAGGATCACTCAAAATTACCCTGTTCTGTTCATTCTCTTTGAAGCATCTGGCACTGGCCACTGTCAGAGACAGGATACTGGGCTAGATGAACCACTGGTCTGACTCAGAATGGCTATTCTTATGTAAAGAAAAGTATGACACTTATTGTTTAGGTAGGACTGAACTTAGGTTGGGGTATTGCCCTGCTAATATCAGGCATTGAAAATTCATTGGTTTTACTATGCAATAGCATAATAGCTCTAGTGCTAGTTATATTATACATTATACCATTTCTTAGAACTGCTTCTCAAGTTGGAATGTTATTTCTCTCACCAGCTACAAGTACACTTAAAATATTAAAAAAAGGAAAGAAATAGCAGTAACACTGTTATTCAAGTCTTGACATTGGAGTCACAAGATAATTGGGGGAAGTTTTCAGAAGTGGGAGCCTAATAATAGAAAGCTCCTAAGTCTCTATTTAGGCACCCATGGTGACATTTTCAAACTGTTTAAAGGCTTTGGATATTTAATTCCACTGGAATTGACACCCAAATCTCTTATGAAGCTTTGAAAATCTCAACCCTGCATAAGTAGCCTGATTTTTCACAGGTGCTTGGTGCCCCACCAGGCTCTCCTTAAATGTTGTGTGCTCAGGACATGTGAAAATCAGGCTGTTTATGTTGATGCCTAAACATGGATTTAGGAGCTTAACTGTGACTTGAATTTTCAAGGGTCTGTAAAGAAGTTAGGTATTCAAATCCCATTGACTTTCAACAAGAGACGGGTGCCTTTGAAAATTCCAACCTATATCTCTCTATATTACTAGAAATCTGAGATTTCCTAAAACAATGTTCTAAGACACATTTCTTAATCAAAGACCTAGGTAGAGTGTTTGTGAAAATTCACACAATTCTTTCAGGAACAAGTGTGAATGAGAAAAGACAGCTCAATTGCCCAACAAAAAGTCTCTGTTAAAAAAAAAAAAGCTCAAACAAGTTCTGACTTTTCCAAAGGATTGATCATTGTTTATAAGAAAAGGAATGTTCTTCATTACATCATTTCTTGTCCATATTAAGATTTCCAATTGTGAGTCAATAGATGTTTGTAATTGGCTCTTTCAATTCTGGCATCCCAATGACATTTGAATATGCCTTTCTACTCCTCCACAGATGAGACATTGTTGCACCTGCTATAGTAAAGTTAGCCATGTTGCAATCGTGTTAACTGGCTAACTGAATTTGACAGCAAATAGCATTGTAATGAGGTGGTATGGCATTCCTCCGAGCTAGAAGGGGAGGAACCACTCTTTCTGCCCGGGTGGATGGAGTCAGGCCAGGCTCAACCATCCCAACGGAAGTTGAGAGGCAGGATAGGAAGTACAAAAGGTGGAGCCCCTAGCTCAGTTGGAGCCAAGCCAGGGAAAGAGACAGATGTGCCTCGCTGGCTGCAGCCCGCCGACCCTGCAGCCGAGCCAGGTGGCATCCTAGACCCGGAGAAGACCGAGGCTGGGGAGGAGCTGGTGAGACTGCCGGCGGCTGAGTACCCTGACGAAGCAGAGTATCTTGAGACCACAGATCTTGATCAGAACTGTGGTTAGGAAGTAACCCAGACTTCGGGACACCTTGCCACTGTTAGGGCCCTGGGCTGGGACGCAGTGGAGTCAGGTGGGCCTGTGTCCCAGTACCCTAGCCATCCCACCCTAGACCGCTTGCTAGCTCTCTTCTGCCTGGGGGTTAGAGTTTATAGACTGCTTGCTAGCTCTTCTCTGCCTAAGGATGAGAACCCATAGATTGCTTTGTTGTGCTTTCTGATTATGGGCCTGAGCCTATAGAAGACTTGTTAGCCCAGCCCTGCCTGAGGGCCTAGGGCCCATTGACTGTTTGGGGTTCCACCCTGTTATGAAGGCCAGGGCAATATGCCTACTACGCTAATTCCCCTGACACTAGACCGTAATCCCAGTGATGTAGTGGGACGGTGTGGCCTCCCTCTGACCCAAAGAGGGAGTGATGACCATGACGCCACTACACTTGGTGGAGAATGTGGGCAGCGACCCCACCCCTGCATTAAGGGATTTAGAGTGAGTCTCACCACAAAGCATCCCTGACACGATGATGGAGATGGACAAGCTCATGAAGTTCCTGGCGGAGAGCCAGCAACAGATGGCCCAGCTCCAGCAACAGCAGCAACTAGTGCAGCAGCTGGGGGCCCAACAGTAGCAGCTACTCCATACGTTAGGAGCCCAGCACTGCGAGCAACAGCAGCAGTGTCTTCAGCGACTTGCGGTCCTGTTGCCTCACCCTTGCAGGGCCCAGCCCATAGGAGCGAACAACCCACCTGTTCCCATTGTACTGTACACATTGTACACATCCGCCTGGCCAAGATGGGGCCCGAAGACTACCCAGAGGCCTATCTTATGACCTTTGAGCAGGTCAGCTCGAGGCAGGGTGGCCCCCCGACCAAAGGGCCACCCTCCTCACCCTGTACCTGATAGGATATCTCAAATGGCCTAACAGGGGCTCCCAAATAATGAGGCCCAGGACTATGGGCGAGTGAAAGCCACAATTCTCAATGCGCTGGACATCACCCTGGAGACCTTTTGGCGACAGTTCCAGGGGAGAGTCTACCCACCGAGCACCTGACCCTGGGTTGTGGCCTAGGAATTTAAGGATGCTTGCTGGCGGTAGCCGAAGCCTGAACGACGGACTGCGAATGAAGTCGCTGAGCAAATTGTACTTGAACAGTTTGTGCATATACTCTCAACCTGAGGGAGGACCTGGGTCCTGCGGCACTGGCCAGTGACCCTGAGCATGGCTGTCACTCTTATGGAGGACTTCCTAGCCACTGAGACTCCAGTTGGGCTGACAGCATGTTTCCCACCCTCAGGACCGAACATCCTGAGACCTGAAAAGTGGTCCCAGGCCCAGGGCTGATTGGCAACCCAAACCCTGAAGGCAGGACGGCTGAGCGGATGACCCCTGGGGAGCGCCAGGGTGTCCAGATCAGAAGGCCCAGGTGCCAATCCCAACTCCACCCTAGGATATGGGCAAAACCCCTACATGGTCAGGATGCCATGAAGTGGGGCCTTGCTTCTCATGTGGCCAGTTCACACACCTGCAAAGGGAATGCACTGAGATGAACTGAAGCTTTGGTTAGGTCTACATAGGTGAGTAGCAGGCATGTCAACAATCCGTCACTAAACTTATGACCCCCATGTGGAAGTTGGGGGGACCCCCATCACCACCCTCATCAACTCAGGGTGTGGACAAACTCTTGTCCTCCAGGAACTTGCCCCGGACCCTGAGCGGACTCTTAGGGAGATACGGATCCAATGCATCTTTTGGGACATAAAGCCGTACCCCAGGGTCCGGGTCCCCCTTACCATAAACGGGGTTACCCAGGTAATGATGGTGGGACTGGCACCCACACCTGCCTACCCTGTCATCCTGGGTCATGACTGGCTGGATTTTGTTGGAGTGCTCTGGGCCCTACTGCTTGAAGTGATGCCTACACAGGAGGCCCTCAAGGGGAACCCACCCGAAAATGGTGTGACCCAGGAAAAGGGGCCCAATTCTGATGACCTACTGGCCCCAGCATCTGACCAGAACCACCTGGAAGGTGCAACCATGCAACCTGGCTTTACAGATTTTAATTGGGTCCAGAGGGAAACTCCTACCTTCCGCCATGCCTAAGAACAGTTGACCCGGGTTGATGGCCCGCTCCTTTGTGCCTAGTGATCAAGTGCTCCTTCTGCTTCCCTCTGAGGAATCAAAGCTTTTGGCTCTCTGGCAGGGCCCCTACAAGGTCATTCGCCAGATAGGCCCAGTCACTTATAAGATTAAACAACTGGATCACCAGAAGAAAAAAATAAATATACTATGTAAATCTCCTAAAGCCATGGCAGGAGCGTGAGGGGCTACTGATTTCCCTGTTCCCCCCTGAACTGGCACAAGGTCCTCAGGCACTGGAGACCCGTAGCAATGGCGAACTCCAGTTAGGTGATATCCTCACCGCTGAGCAACAGAAGCAGGCCTGCTGCCTGTTAAGAGCATTCCCCAAGACCTTCACTGTGATGCCCGACCAGACCACCCTTGCCCACCATGTCATCCTGACCAAACATGGCAAGATGGGTGGTGTTGTTGTGGCTTAACAGCCAGTCAGCATGTTGTAGGAGGATCCCCACTGGCCCAGTGGCAGGACACCCAGCCACTGTTAGTGCCCTGGGCTGTGATCATAGAATCATAGAATATCAGGGTTGGAAGGGACCCCAGAAGGTCATCTAGTCCAACCCCCTGCTCAAAGGAGGACCAAGTCCCAGTTAAATCATCCCAGCCAGGGCTTTGTCGAGCCTGATCTTAAAAACCTCTAAGGAAGGAGATTCTACCACCTCCCTAGGTAACGCATTCCAGTGTTTCACCACCCTCTTAGTGAAAAAGTTTTTCCTAATATCCAATCTAAACCTCCCCCATTGCAACTTGAGACCATTACTCCTCGTTCTGTCATCTGCTACCATTGAGAACAGTCTAGAGCCATCCTCTTTGAAACCCCCTTTCAGGTAGTTGAAAGCAGCTATCAAATCCCCCCTCATTCTTCTCTTCTGCAGACTAAACAATCCCAGCTCCCTCAGCCTCTCCTCATAAGTCATGTGCTCTAGACCCCTAATCATTTTTGTTGCCCTTCGTTGTACTCTTTCCAATTTATCCACATCCTTCCTGTAGTGTGGGGCCCAAAACTGGACACAGTACTCCAGATGAGGCCTCACCAGTGTCGAATAGAGGGGAACGATCACGTCCCTCGATCTGCTCGCTATGCCCCTACTTATACATCCCAAAATGCCATTGGCCTTCTTGGCAACAAGGGCACACTGCTGACTCATATCCAGCTTCTCGTCCACTGTCACCCCTAGGTCCTTTTCCGCAGAACTGCTGCCGAGCCATTCGGTCCCTAGTCTGTAGCGGTGCATTGGATTCTTCCATCCTAAGTGCAGGACCCTGCACTTATCCTTATTGAACCTCATTAGATTTCTTTTGGCCCAATCCTCCAATTTGTCTAGGTCCTTCTGTATCCTATCCCTCCCCTCCAGCGTATCTACCACTCCTCCCAGTTTAGTATCATCCGCAAATTTGCTGAGAGTGCAATCCACACCATCCTCCAGATCATTTATGAAGATATTGAACAAAACGGGCCCCAGGACCGACCCCTGGGGCACTCCACTTGACACCGGCTGCCAACTAGACATGGAGCCATTGATCACTACCCGTTGAGCCCGACAATCTAGCCAGCTTTCTACCCACCTTATAGTGCATTCATCCAGCCCATACTTCCTTAACTTGCTGACAAGAATGCTGTGGGAGACCGTGTCAAAAGCTTTGCTAAAGTCAAGAAACAATACATCCACTGCTTTCCCTTCATCCACAGAACCAGTAATCTCATCATAAAAGGCGATTAGATTAGTCAGGCATGACCTTCCCTTGGTGAATCCATGCTGACTGTTCCTGATCACTTTCCTCTCCTCTAAGTGCTTCAGGATTGATTCTTTGAGGACCTGCTCCATGATTTTTCCAGGGACTGAGGTGAGGCTGACCGGCCTGTAGTTCCCAGGATCCTCCTTCTTCCCTTTTTTAAAGATGGGCACTACATTAGCCTTTTCCAGTCATCCGGGACTTCCCCCGTTCGCCACGAGTTTTCAAAGATAATGGCCAAGGGCTCTGCAATCACAGCCGCCAATTCCTTCAGCACTCTCGGATGCAATTCGTCCGGCCCCATGGACTTGTGCACGTCCAGCTTTTCTAAATAGTCCCTAACCACCTCTATCTCTACAGAGGGCTGGCCATCTCTTCCCCATTTTGTGTTGCCCAACACAGCAGTCTGGGAGCTGACCTTGTTAGTGAAAACAGAGGCAAAAAAAGCATTGAGTACATTAGCTTTTTCCACATCCTGATGCAGTGGAGTTGGGTGGGCCTGCGTCCCCTGACCTCTGCCACCCCACCCCTAGAGTGCTTGCTAGTTCTCCCCTGCCTAAAGGTTAGAGCTCATAGTCTGCTTTATTGTGCTGCCTGATTACTGGCCTGAGCCTGTAGACTGCTCATTAGCTGAGCCCTGCCTGAGGGCTAGAGCAGATAAACTACTTGTTAGCCCAGCCCTGCCTGAGGGCCTAGGGCCTATTGACTGTTTGGGGTTCCACTCTGTTACAAATGCCGGGGCAATAACATCTACCCTGCTAATTCCCGACATAAGACCGTGATCCTGGTGATGAAGTGAGGCCTCCCTCCGACCCAGAGGGAGAGGGACAACCATGATACCACTACTAGCATGTAGAACCAAGCTGAGGCAAGTGAAACACTATATGATGCACTTAGTATTACAAAATTACCTCAGTGTTATCTTTTTGATGATAATCAAGACTTTGGGAATGATCATCATTTACACTAAGCGCTCTTCACATCCACTTTAAGGCCCCTTACACTTGCAGAGTGAGGTAAGTAAAGTCCAATTTATTCATGTCTGAATACTGGTGACATCATAGCAGAATCTTCATCAGCATTCTTGATCCATCACTAACTTCACACACTCAGCAGCTGACCTCCCAATGATCTGATGCACACTATCTATCCATCTCCTCATTGATTGTCCCCTACTACAATGACCTGTCACATTCCTTCCACGTTGACTTTCTTGAGTGTATTTCCATCTCTTCCTGTGTAACCAAAGTACATAAGTTTGTACCTGTTGATTTCAAAGAGCAGACTCTGCTTCTTTCAATAATATTTCAAATATCTTTATTCATCTTTTCCATCAAGGAAACATGCAAGGGTCTTCACCAGCACCACATCTTAAAGGCTTCAATTTTCTTCTCAGCAGCATTTGTTTCCCAGGATTCACATCCATAGGTTGCTATGGGACTGGGGGAGGTTAGGTGGAACTTACCATGATTTTTCCACTCTTTAGTAAGGGAGACCATGGCTGAGTGAGCCACCCCACATAGTCTTCAGATTTCTTTGGCACAGACTCTTTGGTTGGAGGTGTATGATTCCAGATGATTACATTTATCTACTGCCTCTATACCTTGGCCTTTAATTGTGATGTCCACTTGCATCCTGTTGTTCTTGATCAGTGGTTCTCAAACTTTTTTACTGGTGACCTCTTTCACATAACAAGCCTCTGAGTGCGATCCCCCCTTATAAATTAAAAACACTTTTTTATACATTTAACACCATTATAAATGTTGGCTGAAAAGCGGGGTTTGGGGTGGAGGCTTACAGCTTGCAACTCCCCATGTAATAACTTCATGACCCCCTGAGAGGTCCCGACCCCCGCATTTGAGAACCCCTGTTCTTGATTGTGTACATGCATTTGTTTTTTGACACATTCAGGGATAGTCCATATTCCTCACTAACTGTTTTTACAGACTAACGTTTGTTGCATTGCATTGGTGGTTGCAGCAAAGAGTATCATATGACTGAGGTCAGTAAAGAGGCATCCATCAGTGGAAATCCCAGCTTCTTCCACTTAGACAGGCCCTGGAAGGTTTTTACATTGCGTGTACCTGTTGCAAAGATTTGGAGATACAATGCACTCTTGTCTCACACCCTGCCAGTGGAAAACCACTTGCTGTTGCCCGCTGTTCACATTGTGGGCTGTTAACCGTACAGACTCTCAATGAGATACTGGTAGATATTGGTAGAATCCCAATATCTGTCAATATCATCCAGCAGTGACTATGTTGCATGGTATTAAATGCTTTGGAGTAGTCAGTGAAACACAATCAATGGGTGACTATACTACCTACAGTTTTAAAGATATGACAGATATTCGTGATTTGGTCATCAGTGCCTTGTCCCACTCTGAAACTAGCTTGTTGTAGACTGCTTCTATTATTTGCTTCATGCAATTCCTGAATTATGAAAAGCAGTACTTTACTCATGTGCAATATTATGAAGATGATACAATAGTTGCTGCACTCTGTTATAGCCCCTTTCTTTGGTAAGGGGGAAAAGATTACTTTGTCCAGTCATCGAACCAATATCTAGATCTCCATACATGGATGCACATTTTCTACAAGAAATCAATACCATGGTCACCAGAGTGGGGGTAAAGGGGTCTTAAGTGTATATCAGACTCAGAGACTGTTGTAGGCAAACCAGATAGTTGAGTGGAAGTGTTGCCACAGCTGATGAGCTACAGCAGCATGAATTGCAGTCTTCAACTGTGTAGACCCTGCTAGTGTGAGCTAACAAGGTAGCTCATACAGCTTGATGCAGTCTTGTTTGAAAGTTAAAGTGCACTAGGTTTCCAAACAGAACTACCTCAAGGCATAGTAGTTGCCTTTTTAGCTGAAGCCTGCAGGGTCCACATGGGGCAGTTTGAGTGAATTGCAATTCACATTATCGTAGACCACCCTCTGTGGTTGCACTTCTCTCAGAAATCTGCCAACCTAAGGGAGCTGCCTAGTTTGCCAATAACTGTAGCAGCCCCGGGTTAGAATGTGGGGGAGGTGAGCCAGAGCCCCCTCTTCCTCTTCCCACCCTCCTCACCACTGGCACAAACACAAGTATTGATCTGAGCAAGGCAGGCAGCTCTCTGAAGCTGTAAATTAACATCCAGTTGGAAAGACAGGTAGGGTCTGGCTTGCTCTAGTTCAGGGGCAGGCAAACTTTTTGGTCTGAGGGCCACATCAGGTTTCCAAAATTGTATGGAGGGACAGTTAGGGGAGACTGTGCCTCCCCAAACAGCTAGGTGTGGCCTGGCCCCAACCCCATCCAACCTCCCCCCCTGCTTCTTGCCCCCTGATGGGCCCCCCCCGGGACTCCTACCCCTTCCAACCACCCCATTCCCTGTCCCCTGATGGCCCCCCGGGACTCCTGCCCCATTCACCACTCCCTGTCCCCTGATCATCCTCAGACCCCCCACCCCTGACTGCCCCCTACCACCCTATCCAACCCCTCCTCTCATTCCTGACTGCTCTCCCAGGACCCCTACCCCATCTAACCCCCCGCTGCCCCATCCAACCCCTCCTCTCATTCCTGACTGCCCTCCCGGGACCCTGCCCCCATTCAACCCCCCGCTGCCCCATCCAACCCCTCCTCTCATTCCTGGCTGTCCTCCTGGGACCGCTGCCCCCATTCAACCCCCCGCCGCTCCATCCAACCCCTCCTCTCATTCCTGACTGCCCTCCCAGGACCTCTGCCCCCATTCAAGCCCCCTGTTCCCTGCCTTCTGACTGCCCCGCCCCCTATCCACCCCTCTCACCCCGACCACCATCCCAAACTCCCCTGCCCTCTATCCAACCCCCCCGCTCCCTGTCCACTTACCGCGCTGCCTGGAGCACCGGTGGCTGGCAGCGCTACAGCCAAGCCGCCCGGCTGGAGCCACCATGCCACTGTGCAGCTCAGAGACCGGGTCAGGCCAGGCTCTGCAGCTGTGCTGCCCCAGGAGCTTACAGCCCCACTGCCCAGAGCATGGCACTGGCAGCACATTGAGCTGAGGCTGCGGGCAGGGGGAACAGCAGGGGAGGGGCTGGAGCAAGCCTCCCGGGCCAGGAGCTCTGGGGCTGGGCAGGAGGTCCCATGAGCTAGATGTGGCCTGCAGGCCGTAGTTTGCCCACCTCTGCTCTAGCTGAATGGGGGTGGGAGGGGAGAGGGCTGGGACTGGCCTTTCTATGGTGGGCTCAGATAACAAAGCAAGCCCTAGACCTAGGGTAACCCGCAGTGGAAAAGTGGAGGGAGTCCTGTGGCAATCTGGCTTAGGTCCCCAAAGGGACCTCTGAGGATGGGTCGTTTCACAAAGTAAAACTATTTCCCCATGCTTATTCCCCCACCCGCTCCCACTGTTCCTAACACCTTCTTGTCAACTGCTGGAAATGGGCCATCCTGATTATCACTACAAAAGGTTTTTTTCTCCTGCTGATAATAGCTCACTTTAATTGATCACTCTTGTTATAGTATGTATGACAACACCCATTTTTTCATGTTCTCTGTGTATATATATAAATATATGTATAAATGCTGGCTGCAAAGTGCGGTTTGGAGTGGAGGCTTACAGCTCGCAACCCCCCCATGTAATAACTTCCTACTGTATTTCCACTGTATGCATCCGATGTTTTAGCCCATGAAAGCTTATGCTCAAATAAATTTGTTAGTCTCTAAGGTGCCACAAGTACTCCTCGTTCTTTTTGCTGATACAGACTAACACGGCTACCACTCTGAAATTTGAGGGATATAGAGTCACTGCTTAACCCTGCTCAGCTCAATTTAGGCTCAAAGTGTCAAGCTCCAAATTTCACCAGGCAGGAGGAACATTGGGTCCGAGGGGATGTGGGACAGGACTCTCCCACCAGCAACTGCAGCCTGCAAGAGACTTCAGGGGACACCTATTTCTCAGAAAAGATTCACTGCATGAAGGAGTATGTGTGAGAAAGGGGGTATATGAGTCTGTGTGCAGTTGTGTACGATGGTGCATGAGGGAAAGGTAGTTGTCTTTATGAGAAGGGGTGCATAGAGGGAGTGTGTCAGAACTTGTAAGTATGTGCATATGGAGAAGGGTTATGTACATTTGACAGCCATGTATAAGTGTGTGCATGTGTGAGGTGTATGAATGTATGTCGGTGTCATGCATGTGTATACTTGTTGAGGGTATAGGGATTGTGTATGTGTTTAAAAGTGGGCCTCTGTGCATGCTCTGGTGCATATATGTTGTATGTATATGGGGCATAGGTGAGGAAGGAAGACCTTTATGAGCTGCTACAAACTAATTGATGTACCAACCAGGCAGGATACTAACAAACTAGAACAGGACTTTATTTTTAAAGTGGAAACCTCTTAACCAAGCTGCTGCTGCTGCACCCTCGGTAGCTCTCACTCCACCTCCTCAACTTCCCCTGCCTCCTTCCTGTCCTTTCAGACTCCCAACAGCCAGTGCTCCCAATTCTAATAATTACAAGCAGCATCTAAACACCACACTAATCTACCTTGTCATGCCAGTAGAGCTTCATTGGAGTGAACTGTATGTGGGAGTACAGGGAAAATCTGTGTGTAAAAGTCAACAATAGCACTACATTCATCCAAAGAAAAATGCCCTGGTGGGCTCTGGCCCCACCATGTAGACTGTGTCTGAACTGGGGCTCATGCTTGTCCACTCCATGCTGCCACAGATAAATGCTTTCTGAGAGAGGAAAGCCCAGACCATGGCTCCTCTATCATGCACCCTGGCTCCCTCTTCAGCAGGGCCATTTCTCCTGTTACCTGCACTCCCACTCAGTCCAGGTGCACCCCAGCACATCACACACACTGGCAATGGACATGCTACAAGCCAGGCAGGCAAATGTTCCCAGCACACACCCTGCCAGAGGGCCCACTGTAGAACAAACTGAAATTTAAGGCCAAAGATCACTATAATCTGTGAACATGGGTAGTGGCCACGATCATACTAAGCACCAGTTTGCCCCGGCCCTGAGCTTCATGCTGAGTTGGTGCCCAGCTGAGCTGACTGGGGTAGGTATAGGGGTCTCCTCAACCTCACTCCAGTACAGGAGTGTTTACAGCAGCCAGCAATGAAGGGCAGAGTAAAACTCCCCTGGACCTAGTAACCTCTGGCAGGGTTGGGAAGGAAAGACCAAGGGCTACCAGTCAAATAGTGGGAGTTAGTAGGACAGGGATATGACATTGAGTGGTGGGTCTGTGAAACTCTGTGCAAATTCTAACCCACTGCAGTCAGAGCTGCTAGAGGGCTCAAGTGTGATCCCTTACAGATGAACTGTTCCTGAGGGCAGGCCATTAAGGGGTCAGCTTGGCTCCTGCACAGGAGCAAATCTTCTAACAGTGAGCAAACCCCAGCATACATCCCTACTGATAAGGTCTATACACACTCAATCTTGTAATTAAGTACACTTGTGCTGATTGGTTAGGCTGTACATTCCAGAGCATGGGAGAGGAATGACTCAGAGAGAAGCTAGGCCCTTCCCAGCTGGTGACATGCAGGCTGGATTGGTAACAAACTGCCCTGGATTTCAGTGGGCTGTTGAGGGAGGGGATTCCACCGTACACCTCTCTTTTCCATGACAGTGTTTTGCATTAAGATTAGTTAATCTGCAGTAGCCAGGGAAATGGCAGGAGCCAAACTTCAGGACTGGAGCCATCAGGGTAGGAGGGAGGCAACCCACTGGGGCTGCAGATTGTCACGAGTGGTCTCTGGTCAGAATCATTCCATCTGTTTTTTGTAAAGCTTTGGTCCCCACAACACTGCAGACTGAAAAGGAAAGGTATTTGCTAATTTTGCAGTTATCAGTCTTTAATTCAGAATGATTATATAATCCTTTTATGGCAAGGTAATGTTAGTAGAATCAATTAGTCTTTCTTACACTGGCTTATCATGTTTCTCCCTTAGGGGACCACTAATTAACTCATGTGTTGAAAGAGCTAGTGGTATTAGTTGCTAATGAGCTGGATTATTTACAGCGATTGAATAGTAATAATATTAATTATCTATGGAACAGCTTTAGCTTCTCATTATAAAACTAATTTTCAATTCATTCATTTCATCAAGAAAAAACACAAAGGAACGGGTTCTCCATGTCATCACTCATGCATGGGTAGCTTTTTTTTTTTTTTTTGAGGGGGAGGAAAAAGGGGTCTCAATAGTTGTGTTTTTCAAAAATATCCTTGTCGTTGCATATATTTTTGCAGGTTTTATGGAGCAAAGTTCAAAGTAACAAATATAGAACAGATTTCAAAGCATGCAACCCTCTGAAAAAAAGTTTATTCAGTGAAGAAAACATGCAGGAGTCAGCCACATAGTTTGATCATGTTTTATTCTAAATAGGGAGAAAATACAAAAACAGCAATAGCTTACCTCACAGAGAAGTTGATTATTAAGTACCCCTCTGGCTCATGACTTTTGGCTGAATACAACTGAGAAGTATTGTTAGGTAGTTTTCCTTTTGTAAATAGAATACAATAAATGGATTTTTTTAAATTTATCCAGTGCCTACTTTTGAAATAATCTAAAAATAAATTTCTGATTCTTCATACTTAGAATGAATCTCTTGACCTATCATATACCTGGCTACATAATTGCTATACCTGTTTGTGTAGCCATTTGTGGATATTATAATAGAGAGATCACTAAAACAAACATCTTTCTGCATGAGTATACTAATGTATATAAATGCTGTATTATAATAATGCTATATAATTTATAACTTTTCTTGGTATGTAATATCTGCCTTTGTGTTGTGAATTAGCAATTTCTTTAGATCTATTTACAGATTCCTTTTAAAATACAAATTGAGTTCTTAAATAAAGAGTACTAGTAGACAAGATCACACAACATTACATAATATTTCCCTATATTCAAAATGGACAATGATTACTAGAACATTAATTGAAATTTCAACCTAGACCTAGTAGAGATAATGCTTGTATTTCATACACAAATAATTAGCTACCCCATTGCATTTGCAAGTATACTGCTCATTGTTTAATTATGTGATAAAACTCAATTACTGCAAACCCACAATGGTCACCATTATTTTTATTTAGTAGGCAGCATTTTTGGAATACCTGACTAGAGAATAATGGTACACAAGTGAACATTTGTAATAGTGCCATGTGATTGATTTTAGAATAAAGTTGGCTAATTAAAAATGGAGACAAGCCTGTGGCCACCTAGGGTTTAATGGTTTTCATTATGCTACACTTTGTGGGCTTTTGGAAATTCATGGCAGCAGTGGGCTAGGACTCAAATCCCCTTTTCTTAGACAAATCATAGGTACCTACTACTTAGATTATGTCTACACTGTGAGCTGGGGTGTAATTCCCAGCTGGAGGGGACCCCCGCACCATAGCTCTAATTGAGCTAGCACACTCCAGATACAGTGTAGCCATGGCAGCACAAGTGGTGGGAAGGGCTAGCTGCTCCAAGTACAGACCCATCCAAGACCATAGGCAGATATCAAGGTGGCTAGCCCTCCCACCACTCAGGCTACACTACCTTGTGTGTTAGCTCAGTTGGAGCTGGCATAGGTATGTCCCATTCAGCTGGGAATCATGACTGAAATGTAGATATATCTTTATTGTGGCAACGTGCAGCCATGTGGCTACGTGCAGCATTTTTTCCTCTGTAGTCTTGCCAACCAGGTCTACTGGTGGTCCCCCTTTGCCCTGTGATTCAGCCCTCCAGCCAGGTCACTTTTGGTCTCGCCACTTTCAGGGTAAGCCAGGGGTTTTCACCCAATATTCCTAGGACCTCACAGCAGATCGACAGCCCTGGTCCAGGCCCAATAGTCCTTCTGCCCAGGAGGTATTCTGTTTATCTTCCCATTGAGCTTGCAGGAGAAGCCAGTACCTCCCTTTATTGTGGGTTCTCTGGCCCAGGGATCCTTGCAATAAGTATTTTGTCAGACCTCTTGCTTCTTCCCAGGGCGACTTCCTGTGTTTGATAACTTTTGCCTCAGGAGGCTTACTCTCAGTGAGGGTCTGCCCTAGGATCAAGCTACTAGTCTCAATTCTCAAGGTAACAAAGGAAAGGAAGCTAAATTAACAGAAATAAGGAGTGTCATCATCCCTCTACCCTACCAGGATCCTCCAGCTATCTGTCCTAGTTCTGTGCTTGCAGACCACCTAAAGTAGCTTGGCTCATTTCTGTGTTCCTTTCAGGGAGCTGAAGATAAGGTCTGTCCACTTCTGAACAAAGCTTCTCCCTTTTAAGACTCCTTCTCCAAGATTAGCATGCCTCGTGTGTGTGGCACGGCTGCCTGAGCACATAGTTACTCTAATTCCTCCTTGCCGGGATTTGTACATCCCACCACACACTTAAGGAAAATCCCCAGTGGTTGAGAGCAGTTGTGTTGATTGGTAATTCAGTTCAACACTTCTGACTCTAAGAGAAACATGGTAAGCATGCATGCCAATTTATTACACAATAAATGCTCTAACAGTCTGCTTGTTTCCATTTACTATATAGTAGGTAGTGTATCTGCTACATTTACATAACAACTAAGAAAAAGAAAAGGTGATTAAAGCTGAAAATTATTCAGCAGAACATAATTAGCCTAACATCTTTCTTTACTAATGCTTGAATGTTATCTCAAGTATGTCAAATTAATTTTGGTTCTAGATTATTTCACTACATCCTATTAGAAGGATGTTTCTTTTTGGTCTGGTACTGATTCAATAGAAACTAATTGAGAGTACAGTATGTCACAGGCCTTTTTGAGCTCCTTCCAGTTTCCTTTGGGAAATTAAGGCAAAAATTAATATCAGGAATGGGTGATCTGTTTCCTCTCATTTCTACTGATCTTGGAAAGTGATGAATTGAGTGGTTCTTGTTTATCCACTTACACAAGTAAAATATTGTGTAAATCTCATTCCCAGATGCCTGTTAGGCAGAAGCAGCTATATGACAGTCTACTGAAGGGCTAAATGAGTCAAAGCACCTGACCTCAGCTATCAGAGCTAAATAGGAAAGATTCAAACTCATGTACATGCAACCACACCAGCACAAACCAAATTCAATATTTAATAAAACAAGTTGAAAAAGTGGATGTGAACAGATATTGGGCTTCTCAGGAATAATGGAACTTTGATCATACAAGTCTGATTTATTTACCAGGACTCTAAAACTGCTAGAAGAGTTATGCTGGAGAGACATAAAGAGTATTGCCTAATTATTATGCACAGGGTAAACACGTCCTCCAAGTTCAGTGGTATTCAAATGTAGGCATTTGGTTCAGGAAGTTTTCTTGGTAAAAGTGGTCATGTTGCTAGTCTAGAAAAGCAGACTGGTTATTTCAAGGGTAAGTAGATTTCCCTAAGCAATGAAATATTAAATTCATCTTAGAACAATAGGTTAGAAGGGACCACAAAGGTCGTCTAGTCTAACTCCCTGCCACGATGCAGAATTAGCATCTTGTGTGCTGCAGTGGTGATATCAGACCCCTATCATTCACACACTATCAGGTCAACAGGTGGTTGCACAACAAACAAAATGCTATGACTTGGCCATGTGAGAGAAAGTAGGATGCTTGCCATGCTTTATCCAGGTGTTGCTATGCTATCCTGTGCTGGGAGTGCCTCTGTGTTACTTTCAGATTCCCCTATGCTTTTACACTTCATTCTTACAGGACCTTGCCTCACAGCCATAATCCTTTAACCAACACTGGTTGGTTATTGGGCACAGGTTACTAATGAGTGATACAAAATATTCCTTCCCCTCTTCCGCAAAGGCGTCCACACTTCTGGCCCTGGGAACAAGAGAATGGGGCTCAGAATAGCCATAGATTACAGCTGGGCATGCTGGGCAGTGTGCAGCTGGGAAGCAGTGTGGTCCAGTGGCTAGAGCATGTGACTGAGCCTCAGAAGCTCTGGGCTCTATTTCCAGCTATGGCATGGATTTCTTTGTGGTCTTGGGTACTTCACTTTCTTCCTCAGGGAAACTGAGGCAGAGGAGTTCTGATACTCATCTTTGTGAAGTACTTTGAGTTTTCTGGAGGATGAGTGATTATTATACAGCTAATCCCTTTTTGCTTCACAGATGTCTGAATGTTGTCTTCATACCTGTGCATGTGAGTTCACACCTACTATCACTACAAGTTTGGGATCTGAATGTTATAGTCAAGTTTCAAGTGAAATATATGTAATATAATGAATTTCACATGTTTTTGATGTAAGACACTTCAATGAGTCCTAAAACTGGGTCCAGGAATACAAAATTTAGCAAGCCTTTCAAACATGGGCCTAATTGAAAATTAGGATTGGCATAAAGAAGGAAAAAAGCAAGTTTTCTTTGGTTTGATTGTGTCTTTTCCTCTTTACGCAAAGATAATATGAAGGCACCACAATGGGATTTAGATTGTTATATTTACTGAATATATACAACTGCAAGATTTAGCTAAACATACATTGCTACCCTTGTTGCATCTTGGCAGCTTCCCAAACAAACAATATGGAAAGGGCCACCTTATGTTGAAATGTTTCCAATTAGTATTATGTTTTTAAAGATAAGAGTGCAATAAAACCCAATTTAGTTTTCAGGTTTGAGCCTCTCGGTCTGTTATAGAACATTTATTTAATAGAGGTCCAATAGGCAACACTTTGAATAATGCACCAAACTTTATTTAAAAAGAAATATTAAGCAAACAAAAAATACATTCATGCTTACATTCAAAGATGAAATAGCATATCAGTGGGTTATCATCCACTAACAAAGTGAAGTACTGCCTTATAATCCTGGAACCTAATGTTTGATGTTAATTGGAGCTTCCCCACAATTTAGCAAAACTACTCCTTTAATACTAAATTAACATAAAACTGTCCTTTACCATAATTCTGTTTCTTCCACTTTCTTATTTCCACTTTCTTGACATTGCCCATTATTTAAATTAATGTCTGCACCAATGTTCTTCTCATACTATCAATAGATAGCATTTAAATAACATTCACAATACTCAAAAACATGCATTAAAAATCTTGCTTAAGCTATTTATACATAAATGGTAACATAACTCTGAGTCATGTCCTTGCTAACTCTTACTTTCTCATTACACACTCTTTCCAACCTATCTCTAACTTTCTCACACTAGCAACTTCAGTTTCCCATACTCTTATACAGTTAGGCTAACTTAAGCCCCAAACCTAATTTCTATGTATTTCTTAAGCCCCAAAACATCCTATAGGCTACACGCTAAGGGGTTCACAGACTTTTGAGAGATAGTACACTATTTTCATAAACTACAGGTTTCATTGCAAACATTTCATACAGCTCTAGTATAGAAGTATCTCTAATACTTGTATCTCTGTTTTTGGCCACCATCTCTTCTGGCTAGATCTTTGAACCCCATGCAAATGCTTACTGGTACCATAGAAATGGTGCCACCTCTCAGTTTTCAGGTGGAAGGAAGCTGTGTGGGTCATGGAACAGAGTCTGGGAATGAGGTAGTTTGGGATAAATATGGCCTGAAAGACAGGGGCAACTTCAAACCTGCTGTAAACATGTGCATTGACGTAAGGGGCATTGTGACAGTTTACATCCAAGAATAAACTTGGCCTTTTATTTCTTCCCCTTATGCAACTTTCTTTTTTTTAAAAACAAGGTATTGTTGCTAGTCCAGAGGTGGGCAAACTATGGCCCACGGGCCATATCTGGTCTGGGGGGGGCCCTCCTGCCCGACCCCTGAGCTCCTAGCCCGGGAGACTAGCCCCTGGCCCCTCCCCTGCTGTTCCCCCTCCCCCGCAGTCTCAGCTCACTGCGCTGCCGGCGCAATGCTCTGGGCAGTGGAGCTGCGAGCTCCTGGGACAGCACAGCTGCAGAGCCCGTTCCAGTGCTCTGCATTGAATGGGGGCAGGGGTCCCGGGGGGGCAGTCAGGAATGAGAGGAGGGGTTGGATGGGGTGACAGGGGAAAGTAAGGGGAGTGTCCTGGGGCGGTCAGGGGACAAGGAGTGGTGGATGGGGCAGAAGTTCTGGGGGGGGGGGCATCAGGGGACAGGAAACAGGGGGGTTGGATGGGGTAGGAGTCTCGGGGGGGCCCATCAGGAGGCAAGAAGCAGGGGGGGTTGGATAGGGGTCGGGGCCAGGCCACACATGGCTGTTTGGGGAGGCACAGTCTCCCCTAACAGGCCCTCCATACAATTCTGGAAACCCGATGTGGCCCTCAGGCCAAAAAGTTTGCCTGCCCCTGTGCTAGTCAGCCTCAACTGACTAGCAAGAGCCATTTTAAAAAAAGTTCACATCCTCCTGCAATGGGTTCGTTAAGAAAGGGCTGTCCTTGAACAGGCTTCTAATGATGCTAGTAAATGAAGAAATACAAAGTTTTTCTAGAATGACAAAAGAATAGTGGAATGAGTTGTGGTATTTTACAATGGACTGCATGTGGTAAATGTTTCACATACAGAATACTAGCTACTAAAGATGGGGCAATTAGCAGTAACATTCTATGTGGTAAGTGAATGTGTTTTAGAAATCCCAGATGATACCATTTAAGGCAATGCACTTACTTATACAGCAGAAAATAAAGTGCAGTATGATTCCTCAATTAAATATTTTTCCAGATATGCAAATACTTTTTGTGCTATCATCTCTGTAGTTGTTTCTCCTCCTTAGTTTCAATTTTTTCCCTCTCTCTATATTAGGAAGAGAGGAGGTAGAAGAGATACTTCTGTACTGTATATACTTTCCCTTAGGAAGTTTTGTCATTATTTGTCTACTTTTTGTAGAAAACAAGTCAATTTGTACTGCTGGAAAAATGCAATCAGTTATTTACATACAGTTATAGGTGGAAGTATTTAATTAACAAAATAGTAGGGCTTTAGCTGAAGCTGAAAACTAGAATTATGTCTCCAATGGATGTTGTAGTACAAGAAAAAAAAAAAGGGCCAGAATATCCCCATTGATTCCAAGGACAGCATTTTCCTAAAGTTGATACTGCACTACAACGTCAGTAGATCTATGCCATTTACACCAGCTGAGGATTTGACCTCTAAACTTTTAAGCTGCTTAGAGGCTCTTTGTTGCCATTGTTTCTCTCTATGTTGCCACTCTAGCACTAAGAATATAAAAGATCAACTTGGGGCAGAATCCTGTAGATTTCAGTGGGAATATTGCATGAGTAAATAAAGAACTGAAAGCTTTGGCCTTAGACTGCAACTTCAGGGGAAACTGTAGTCACTACACACATAATATATCCTTGTTCTTATAAAGAGAGGATCCCCTGTACGATTCCTCCTTTTTGTGCTTAGTCACATGAAAACAGACTGGAGCACAAAGAAGAATCAATTTGTGTTTATGTTGGGTGTTTTCCTATTCACAAGGCTGAAAATATCAGGCCAATAACTGAAGCAGTCCAACTCTAGGATTTTGTTGATGCCATGGTAGGTAGAACTGTTATGGTGATGAACCAAGGAAGAAGTGGGGCCGCTTAACACTGAGGATGGAGCGGAGGTTAAAGATAATCTAGGCATGGCCCAATATCTAAACAAATACTTTGCCTCAGTCTTTAATAAGGCTAAAGAGGATCTTGGGGATAATGGTAGCATGACAAATGGGAAGGAGGATATAGAGGTAGATATTACCATATCAGAGGTAGAAGCGAAACTGAAACAGCTTAATGGGACTAAATCGGGGGGCCCAGATAATCTTCATCCAAGAATATTAAAGGAATTGGCACCTGAAATTGCAAGCCCATTAGCAAGAATTTTTAATGAATCTGTAAACTCAGGAATAGTACCGAATGATTGGAGAATTGCTAATATAGTTCCTATTTTTAAGAAAGAAAAAAAAAGTGATCCGGGTAACTACAGGCCAGTTAGTTTGACATCTGTAGTATGCAAGGTCCTGGAAAAAATTTTGAAGGAGAAATTAGTTAAGGACATTGAAGTCAATGGTAAATGGGACAAAATACAACATGGTTTTACAAAAGGTAGATCGTGCCAAACCAACCTAATCTCCTTTTTTGAAAAAGTAACAGATTTTTTAGATAAAGGAAATGCAGTGGATCTAATTTAGCTAGATTTCAGTAAAGCATTTGATACCGTGCCACATGGGGAATTATTAGTTAAATTGGAGAAGATGGGGATCAATATGAACATCAAAAGGTGGATAAGGAATTGGTTAAAGGGGAGACTGCAACGGGTCCTACTGAAAGGCGAACTGTCAGGTTGGAGGGAGGTTACCAGTGGAGTTCCTCAGGGATCGGTTTTGGGACCAATCTTATTTAATCTTTTTATTACTGACCTTGGCACAAAAAGTGGGAGTGTGCTAATAAAGTTTGCAGATGAAACAAAGCTGGGAGGTATTGCCAATTCGGAGAAGGATCGGGATATTATACAGGAGGATCTGGATGACCCTGTAAACTGGAGTAATAGTAATAAGATGAAATTTAATAGTGAGAAGTGTAAGGTTATGCATTTAGGGATTAATAACAAGAATTTTAGTTATAAGTTGGGGACGCATCAATTAGAGTAACGGAAGAGGAGAAGGACCTTGGAGTATTGGTTGATCATAGGATGACTATGAGCTGCCAATGTGATATGGCTGTGAAAAAAAGCTAATGCGGTTTTGGGATGCATCAGGAGAGGCATTTCCAGTAGGGATAAGGAGGTTTTAGTACCGTTATACAAGGCACTGGTGAGACCTCACCTAGAATACTGTGTACAGTTCTGGTCCCATGTTTAAAAGGATGAATTCAAACTGGAGCAGGTACAGAGAAGGGCTACTAGGATGATCCGAGGAATGGAAAACTTGTCTTATGAAAGGAGACTTAAGGAGCTTGGCTTGTTTAGCCTAACTAAAAGAAGGTTGAGGGGAGATATGATTGCTCTCTATAAATATATCAGAGGGATAAATATAGGGAGGGAGAGGAATTATTTAAGCTCAGCACCAATGTGGACACAAGAACAAATGGGTATAAACTGGCCACCAGGAAGTTTAGACTTGAAATCAGACGAAGGTTTTTAACCATCAGAGGAGTGAAGTTTTGGAATAACCTTCCAAGGGAAGCAGTGGGGGCAAAAGATCTATCTGGTTTTAAGATTCTACTCGATAAGTTTATGGAGGAGATGGAATGATGGGATTTTGGTAAGTAATTGATCTTTAAATATTCAGGGTAAATAGGCCAAATCCCCTGAGATGGGATATTAGATGGATGGGATCTGATTTACTATAGAAAATTCTTTCCTGGGTATCTGGCTGGTGAATCTTGCCCATGTGCTCAGGGTTTAGCTGATTGCCATATTTGGGGTCGGGAAGGAATTTTCCTCCAGGGCAGATTGGAGAGGCCCTGGAGGTGTGTTGTTTTTTTTTTTTTTTTTTGCCTTCCTCTGTAGCATGGGGCATGGTTGACTGGAGGGAGGCTTCTCTGCTCCTTGAAGTTTTGAACCATGATTTAAGGACTTTAATAGCTCAGACATGGGTGAGGTTTTTCATAGGAGTGGGTGGGTGACATTCTGTGGCCTGCGCTGTGCAGGAGGTCGGACTAGATGATCAGAATGGTCCCTTCTGACCTTAGTATCTATGAATCTATGAAACCTCATGATGGACCATATGATATGGGCATCAGGCATGCTGTGTATGAGCCGTTACAACTATTGCGTAACCTTTGGGCAGTGTTTTTGCTATTTAAAAACACCACTTTCCATTCTTTCTACTCTGAAGCACCAGCAACTACAACTCTGATTGCTGCTTCTGTAAGCTTTTAGATCTTAGGATAGGTCTCGACTTAAAAATGCTGCACCAGTGCAGCTGCATCCTTGTAGCACTTAAGTGAAGATGCTCCTATGCTGATGAGAGCTTTCTACCGTGGGTGTAGTTAATCCACATCCATGAGAGGGGGTAGCTATATCAATGGGAGACGCTCTTCCACTGAGGTAGCACTGTCTACGGCAGGGGTTAGGTTAATATAACTATATCACACAGGGATTTTCCCACCGATTTACCGAAGAGTGGGTAGTGTAGACTGGCGTACCAGTAACTTAACATAGCTATCTGCCAGTGTTCCAGGTATTCCTACAGTAGACACATGAAGGCTTATTAATACTACAGATGTGATGTAGCTTATTCAATAATCTAAGGCCAAATTGGCAGATTTTCATGACACCCGTTGTAGTACCATAATCCTCTTGAACGGGGCGTATTGCTCTAATGCTGCAAAATTAATTCTTCACCACAAGTGGAATTCATAAAATGTCTTTATAGATATAAAAAAAGACTATTGCCTTTTTGTGGCATTACAAAAAACTCATTACAGCTTTAAGGAGTTTGTGTAAATCAGGGTTTGCAGACTCTGTAATAAGAAAATCTACAGCCTAAAGTAAAAAGCAATGCTACTAACTTCCTTCACAAAGCTATCTTAAGCTTTCTTCCATTCTCCCCTCAGACATCGCTCTCTCCCACCTTCAGTTAACAAGGCAACCACTCTTTTCCTTGAAATTCAGCCTGAAAATACACATCTTCCATTAAAGCTCCTAATTTAATGCAACTCAGTTAGAAGTGCTATTATGCATAGATTTTAAAAAAAATCATAACTACCTTCCTTGCATCATCCAGATGGTGGATGTGTCCACAACCACAAATGGCTGTTGTGTCCATTTACACTGTAAACTGTATGAGGTTGGTACCAGGTCTTCCTCTGTTTTGTTTAGACCTGAGCGTGCTGTCAACACTAAAGACAAGGACACTAAAATTGTATTTACTAAATCTTGTTGCAGTCTGCTCACCTTCTCTTTCACATTTAGTCAGAGGCTATGAAATCAGTGACATTTTAGACTGTAGAAGGTTGCCAGAGAAAAGTGGTGGAAGACTGTCAGCTGAGCAATTTAAATAAGAATTGACAAAGCTGTCAAAACACCATTGGACCAGGTCCTGCCCTGGTTTGCATGATCTATTAGGTCTGTTCAGTCTCATAGTCTATGATTCAAATTTACATTTTGCATTGTGAAGATCTCCTCAGTCTCTACTACTGTTTTCTGTAGCCAGTTGTTTTAGTCATTTGACTTTAGTCTTCCAGAGGCTGGTATAAAAAAATATTAAAGCCTTTAAAATAGTTGGTCAAATGCAAGTGGTCTCCAGAACCCAGCCAAGAGAAAATACTGTTGCTATTTTTCTCCATTACATTTTAAACATGGGTGATGCAGCCAGGAGGATTTGGTGCAACTTTTTTTTACAGTATATAAATGGAAACAAGATTATACTGTGCATCCAGGAGACTGTCTGCATGTAGAATAATTATATATTAAGCAGGCTCTCCCTCTTCAAATCAATCTTTTAGATATTTATGATTTCAAATTAGTTAAGTTCTTTGACATCCTTTAGGAAGAAAAGAGCCACCTGAAGTGAGACGTGCAAATGCAGGCAAAGTTAATAGTCATATTACAAAAAACAGAAAAGGAGTACTTGTGGCATCTTAGAGACTAACAAATTTATTTGAGCATAAGCTTTCATGAGCTACAACTCGTGAAGTGAGCTGTAGCTCACGAAAGCTTATGCTCAAATAAATTTGTTAGTCTAAGGTGCCACAAGTACTCCTTTTCTGTTTTGCAAATACAGACTAACATGGCTGCCACTCTGAAACCAGTCATATTACTAATGTTGTTCTTTGGTTTTTGTCATGGGGTTGCAAAGTCTGAGACTTCCTAGCGGGTTTTATGTTTGTTTTGTTTTTTGAGATCTATCTTTCTGCCACTGTCCTGATCCCTGCAAGTGGATAAACAGCTCCACTACTTTTCATTTCTGCTTTCTACATGGGGATGTAAAGACCCCTCATCCTCCCCTCCCTTTGGCTAAACTCAGGAGGCTTTGGTTTGTGACGCACTTGGGGGGGGGGTGAAACAGTTCAGACACTGGAAGTTACAGTTTCTGGAAACTGAAAATCTCAGATGTTTTCATCCTATTTATCTTCTTTTCAAAAGGCAATTCCTTTAAAAAAAAAAGTACCAATGTAATACTGTTTTCTGGTCTGGTCACCTCATTACCAGAAGAAAAAAAGAGAGAGAGAGAGATTAAAAGTAGTAGAGAGAATCACAGTAATTGTTAGATGGCTGGAGGTTTGACTTGAGGAAAGGTCATCTCATATAGATAGAGCCATATCCTCAGATGGTGAAAATCTGCCAAATTCAACTGAAGTCAAGAATGCACTATAGTGTGTGTGTGTGTGTATACATGAGCATCTCAGTCACAAAGCAGTCAATTCTAGCTTCTCTGACAGCAAGTTCCCTTCTTCTCCCTTTATACACTAGCTGTAAACTGCTCCAGGATTGTTGGGGCTGGAATGCAACTTGTTTACATCACATTCTGAGGCTTCTTGTGCCCTGTGTCATGCTATACAATATTTGGTCAGAATGGGGCCAAGACAACTATCAGGTATCCACAAACAGTGCTGCTTTTTATAAATGTATATATTTATAAAAAAATATAAATACTGACCTATTTTTTATATGTTGTCAGCTCTTTGAAGCAGGTAACATCTGGCACAATAGCGGTTGTGAGGAGGAAAGTCTGAGAAAAATCAAGAAATAAATGGAATGTACAGATAGGATAAACAATTTGCCATACAAGATTGGACCATGAGTGTGTTCATGTTCACTATCCTGCTTTCAGCATGACTTGAAAAAAAAAGAAAAAGGCTAAAGAAAATTTTGCCACTAACAGGTTATACGATAGGCAATACATTCCTTCCTGACCCCTACAGCAAGCAGTTTAAGGCCTGACTCATGAAGTTTGATTGCCCTTATCCTAGCATACATAATTACAAGCATTAGAAGTCAAACATCTCCAGTTCTTTTAAAAATCTAATTTTGAGTCTGTGGGTCAAATTCAGACAATAGACCAAGTAAGTAAAAGTGACATAAGCTATAAAGATTAATATTGAAAAGTATTATGGGCCAGACACTCAGCTGGTATAACTTGATGTAGCTATGTTGAAGTTAGAGTGCTACACTGATTTAAGCCACCTAAAGAGCTGATCCTTAAACTTTTTAGGTTGTCGTTTCTTGTGATCTTGCACACAGTTATTGCTGCAGTCAAAAATGTCTCAATCTGCCTGTCTATCCTGACTGAGAATAATCAGAAACAGAAGTAATCAGTGGCATTACTTTTAGCTGGTTTCAGAATGATCACATGGGAGCAACTGATGAAGCCATTCTGGGATCAGATGAGGAAGCTTGTATCCAGGAATCTCTAGCAAATATAGTTCTCAGACTGATCATTTAAAATGAGAAAGTTATGTAGTACATTCATACAACAGAGGTGTAACTGCTGCAGATCAGTTATCTGGTCCATAGAGACATGAATCGATTGAGGGGAGGGGAACCCACCAGGAGAATATCCAAAACAGACACCAAGAACAGAAAGGACTAAAGAATTATCTACTTTATGAATCACATTTAAATGAAAGAAAATGTGTTGTGATGCAAAGCTGACCCATTGCAGATTCTTCCCATGTTCTATGGAGAAACCTGAAATTGTCTTAGTATAAAAACTGACTCTTAAATTAGACATTTAATTTGTCAGGAAAATGTTCCTTCATCTTGCATTCTTATTACTGGTGAAATGTTTCAGTGTATCTAGGAATATGTCAATTCATTATTTATCAGACACATGATTCAATTGACTCTAAAATGAAGAAAACTGTGCTGCACCTTACTCTTAACCCTAAATTAAAGGGACACTGTCAGGTTCTTCATTCCCAAAGTGTGGTGTGCCATTAAAGCAAGCATTCTCATAAGGGAAGGGAGTCTTTATTGTGGTTTAGGGCTGGTCTACAGGGGGTCCCCGGTATACATTTCCCCCTTAGCCATTGTTTCGGATACCTGTTGCTCATCAATAGAGGAATGTGTTCTGATTTACATTCGTCCTGATCCACATATCCATTGTTTGCATGGATTGGGACTGACGAAACACGTCCCCCTATTGTACGGTACAGTACTGTACTTACGTCCACCAGCCACATTCATGGCTTATTACCTATGGAGAACGTTCTCCATGCTGATTAAGGAGACAGCAGGTGAAGGAAAGCCCAGTGTAAAGGAGTTTTGGAAGTCCTATAATACCCTGAACAGCATAAAAAACATTGATGCATCATGGGAAGAGGTCAATTTGCAATGTATGAATGGCGTTTCATACATTACATACATTTTGCATGGCAAAATACTGTCCGCAGTTTCATGGGATTTGATGCCGTTCCTGCTCTCAAGCAGGAAATTGTCAAGTTGGCAAAGGATGTTGGCTTTGAGGAGGAGGATGTACAGGAGTTGTTGGAGTCTCACATTGAGCAAGTGCAAATGAGGAACTGACTGAGCTGGACCAACAATGGATATCCGAGGAAAGCAAGGACCATGATGCCAATGATGTAGGACAGGAAGCCAGGAGTCTGATGACAAAGAATCTCTCCTGGTTCTTTGGATTGGTGGATGAGAAGACGGAAATCATATAGAGCGATGATTCTTTTCATTAACAGTCTGCCAAAGTCTCCAGGGCTCTCAATGATGCAATGGCTTGCTACAGGGAGATCTATCATTCAAAGATTCATGCAGGAGAGCAGACATCGGTAAAATCCTTTTTAAAGACTTCTGCAACCAAAAAGCCAGTCATGGAAAAGCCAGACCAAGAAAACCCAGCCACCACCTCTACCTACGTTTAGCATAATTGACACTTTTATACTGTATTACTGTACTGTATTTACTGCATTAAAATGTTCCATGTGTTTGAATGGTGTTAGTAGGATTCTACATTATTTTATTCAATGTTTTATGTGTAAAATGTGTACTATATAGCCTGTCATTGTAAAAAGGTACACTGTTTAGGCACACTGTTTAGGACATGGGTGGGCAAACTATGGCCTGTGGGCCAGATCCAGCCCCTCAGGGCTTTGGATTCAGCTTATGGGATTGCCCCCCATGGTTCTGCATGCCCCGCACCGCTCTCAGAAGCGGCTGGCACCACATCCCCGTGGCGGGGGGGGAACAGAGGGCTTCATGTGTCACCCTTGCCTCCAGGCACTGCCCCCCGCCACTCCCATTGGCCGGGAACGGGGAACCGTGGCCAATGGGAGCTTTGAGGGAGGTACTTGGAGGCGTGGCAAGGGCAGCACATGGAGCTCTGTGCCTCCCCGCACCCCAGGGGCCGCGTAGTGACGTGGTTCAGGTCGCTTGCCAGAACAGCGCGGTGTGGAGCCAGGGCAGGTGTGCAGGGAGCCTGCCCTGGCCCTGGTGCATGCCGCTGCCACCCCAGAGCCGCTTTAGGTAAGTGGCGCCAGGCTGGAGCCCGAACCTCTCCTGCACCCTGCCCTCCAAATCCCTGCCTGCATTTTGCACCCCTCCTGCACCCCAAACCCTTGCTCTGAGCTCTCTCCCGCAGTCTGCACCCGTCCTGCACCCCAAACCCCTTCCCTGAGCCCCCCATACACTCCGCACCCCTCCTCTGAGCCCCCTCATACACTCCGCACCCCTCCTCTGCCCCAATCCCTTGCCCTCAGCCCATTCCTGCACCCTGCTCCCCCTCCCACACCTCACACTCCCTCCTGCACCCCAACCCCCTGCCCTGCATACAATTTCCCCACCCATACGTGACCCTCGGCCCAAAAAGTTTGCCCACCCCTGGTTTAGGAGAAAAGAGCATTGTCAAAGGCGAGTGTGGTGAAGTTGTGAATGCATCCCTCCCACCTCCCTTATTCAATTATTTCTTATGGGGGAAAATTCTCCATTGCCCTTTTCAAGAATGCAACCCCAATGTGTACAGGAGTTTGAAAAATCCACACCCCCTGAGAGATGTAGCTACGCTGACCTAATCACCAATACAGACAGTACTAGGTCGACAGAAGGATTCTTCCCTTGACCCAGCACCTGCAACTTGGGGTGGTGGATTAGCTACAGGGCCAGGAGAACCCATCCCATTGCTGTAGAAGTGCTACAGCAGCACAGGTAGAGTTTAAAGTGTAGAAATAGCCTTAGAAAAAAAATCTGCATCCTGGGCTGGGTAGCTGTACAGGCAGAATGAGGCGATACTCCCCCTGGAGACGGCCTGTGGTTTCCCGGTTGATCTTGCACAGCTGAAAGCAACTCAGAGGCAATGGTTTGGGAGGAGAGAGAGTGAGCAGATCCTTTGGACTGGCCTTTGCTCCTACACAACCCACTGCCTTCATTTGCCTCGCAGGGAGCCCTTGAGGAGTGAAACAAATAATAAACATACACAAATGATATATTATACATTTAGACAAATTATTACCTTTAAGCACTTTTTGTTCTGTGTCTGTATAGAGTCTAGCACAAAGACGCAATACAAGAAACTATAGGCCTGATTCTCCTCTGACTTATATGAATGTGAATGAGGAATAGTGTAATTAAAGTCAATGGTGTTACATGGAAGGAAAATTAGTGTATGTGAGAGGAGAATCAGTCCCTAGGTTTCCTCTGCTAGAGATCCCTTGAGTTTATTAAGCAGTGTGACAACAATGTTACACCAGTATCCCATAGTTTGGTTGCAGGGCCTTTTTAGTGAGAGGTTTCTCAGGTCCCCTGAGTTCAACAGCCTAAGATTGGGCAATCTTTAGGGTTGCTGAAAGGCTCATCTGTTTTCTCAAACAGATGGCATGAATAGAATGATTTGGACCGTTTGCTGTGGGAGGTTACTACATTATGGTGAGGGGATTGTTTAGCTGGTTTTGGGAAAAAAGCAGATGGTTTTGAGTTGAATGGATAAGTTTGTGTGCATTGGTATTGATTTTTTGCTATTCTGTTTTTTAAATATTTTAAAACCATGTTTAAATATTTTAAAACATATTTATCAGCAGCTAGAAGATGAGAACCACTTAAAATATAATCTAAATAAGTTAAGGGATAGTTCCTTAATTGTATACAGTTAACGGTATTGTTAGAGTGGCTGGATATGCCAGCTAATTGCAATAGCCTAAAAACCTCCGACAGGAAGTATAACTGATCTTTTGCTTCTTTTGTTAGTGAGAGGCAATTGATCAGGGCTGTAATGTAACTGGAAAGGAAAGAAAGATATGGAGGTCCAAAAACCTAGAGTAAGAAAGAGATCGGTAGTGTAAAGTTAAGAGTGTAAGTAGTACGTTAGGGTTATTTGTTTAGAAATGAAGGGAAAGTAGGATGCTGCAAAGGTGTAATTATTTAGAAGTAGGGTTCCATGTTTTAGATTTTATAGTTTGATTATAGTCACTGTGTCGGATTCTCCATTCATTTTGCTGCTTGTGTGCTCGTTTACAAATTAGAGCCTTAATCATGAAAACAATCATGTATGTGCTTAAAATTAGACCTGTGAGAAGCTCTATTGACTTTATGCTCATGAATTGTTCCATTTATGTCTTAGATCACATAGGATATGTCTACACTGCAGTGTAAGATTAGGATTATTAGAACTAAAGTGAACAAATGCTGGATTTGCAAAAAAAACTGAGGAGTACTTATGTCACCTTAGAGACCACAAATTTAGGTGCCATAAGTACTCATTTTTTTTGCTGATACAGACTAACACGGCTACCACTCTGAAACCAAACCCTGGATTTGTTAATCTTAGGCTTGTTCATCTACCCCAGGTTACAAATTGTTGAACCTAGGTCCCAACCTGGGCCTCTAGCATCTATACTTCATTATGCAGGCCCAAGTCCAAGCACTCATATCCCAGACTTCCTGTGCCCTCTCACAATGTGGATGTGCCAGTCCTTTGTTCCTGGTGCAGTACAGGAAAACTTGACTGTTCAGAGGACTAAAAGGTGGCCTGTGGGATACTTTTGGCAGACTTTCAAAGCATGAGTCAAGTGGTACTGTGTCTAAATTGCAAAGCAATAGAGATTGAATCCTGAGCCCCAACTTTAGAAAACTAAATGAGTGAATGAAAGAATATGGGCTAGGAGTAGTGGAGTAACTGGGAGAGGGGAATTTGGTAGAGGTAAAGAGAGTGGTTGAAGTATAGAGATGGCTGTGTAAGGTATTGATAATTTTTTAAAGACAACATAAATGGAAAGTGGTCTTCATCTCTACAGTATTTACATCAGAGTTATCATTCTCACACAATAACCCAATCATTTCCCCCCTATTCAATTAGGTTCTTATTTGTATTCCTTTTTGAAACATGAATAAAAACAGCAGAATGGCTGTATGTGTTTTAGAGAACTAGGCCTAACACAATTCCAGCAGTTGTTCCCACTGTTGCCTGCAGCTTCTCTTCTCCATGGATTGTTGCCCTCAGCATCTTATCTTTCCTCATGGTCCAGGTGACTCAACTTCATCAGTTTCATGCTAATCAATTCCTGGGGCATTTCAAATTTCTTTCTCAAATATGCCTGCTGTATACTCAGTGATTCTTTTAAGTGATGGTCTGACTTGGTTTGAAACATCCTCAGGGTTCAGGTAGCTTCCCTGAAGTTATAAGGATTCTTGATAGATTCCACAATGTGCTTCACAACCCATCTCTTCCAACAGTATTGGAGAAAAATCAGATGTTCCTGCCACATCCTTTTCTTCCACTGTCAGTTAAATGGTAGTTCAAGCAACGAGGAGCAAGGTAGCCCAACTCATGTACTTAACTTTACACACTGCGCACAGTCCCATTAACTTCATCTTTGCAACATCAGAGCCTATACTGGATATATCTTGGGCCTGATTCACCTCTCACACTTGGGTAAATCATGAGTAACTGCATTATGTTATTGGTGTTATGATGCTATAAAAGTAATGTGAGAGAAGAATCAATCATACTTGGATTTGTGCAGAAAGGAAGGGAAAAAGCCATTTTAACAGCTACTGATATTGATCATCCCTTCCACTGTATGGTGCACAGGAAACCAAAAGAGAGTAACCAAATGACAAGCAAGTACAGAAGAGAGTGTGAGCAGAGAAATGCCTAAACATCACCCTTCCCCCACCACTCCAACAAACTGAGATGGCCTCTCAGTCTAGTCAAGTCAAATGTGGGCTGCCATTGTGTTTTGGTGGGATGGAATAACTGGGGACCAGCCATACTACGTGACATTGTTTCCTGAAAACCAGAGGATTTTCCTGCTTTAAAAAAAAATGCATATGGACAAATGCCCTCTGTCTGTGTGGCACCTCAAACCTTTCTCCTTGAGAAGGCAATGCCTTGGAAACCCTTGTTCAACTGTGCACGTAACAGATGTTTTAGGTCTCTGAGTCAATCCAAAATGAAAACTTTTCAGTTTTCTCAGCAAAATAAACAAACAAAAAAGTGGTTTTACATTGACAGAGATGTTCTGTTAACCCAAAATGAAATGTTTTGCTTTTAGATATTTTAACTTTAAAAAAAATTATTTAGGCAAATTTCAAAACAAAACATCATTTTGAAAGGAAAAATTGAAATATTTTGTTTCTAAATGGTCAAAACAAAACATTTTAACTTTTTTTTTAAATTTTGGGGGGCTGAAACTGTGTACTGAATTTGACACTAAACAGCAGGTTTTTTTAAGAATAAAATATTTGTTCAAAAATTTTACCCAGCTCAGAACACTTTAATGCATGGAAATTTTTGAATAACTTCCTTCTCCCATGCAGTTTTGTGAGGAAAGGGATGCCATTGCTAACTATATGGAGAGGGAAATTAAAACCCATGTACATTTAAAACTCCTTGAGTGTAGGGACTCTGATTGGAGCTTTTAGCAACTACTACAATGTAAATGAATAAATAACTGATTTGATACAGTTAAAAGAAACCTCATCTTTCAGCCTTGTAGATTTCTGATACATGGAAATGTTGTGAGGTTACACATAATCATATTACAAACTAAGATGCTTCCATTTGCTCTCCGTAACCTTAAGAATGGCAAATGTCCAGCTGTGACTTATTATCCAGTAATACTCAGGACCTTGATCTTATGTAGATAAGATAGTATGGTAATCACACAATGTACTGAAACATTGCTAGGTTTGAGAGCCTACTAATCTATTCAAAGAGAGAAAATATTGTAATGTATTATCAATGACCCTATCCTGAGTGTCTTTGGCAAGTGCCCTTGAGATAGGGAAATTATGAATTTATGTCTATTGAAGGTGATATCTTAGGAAGAAATGTCAGGTTTTGAAAGCTACATGCTGTAAAGTGGATTTTTATCCCATACTTGATCTTGTAAAGGAACAGGAAATATTCTAAAGTGGCTCATACATTTTCAGTCAATAAATGGTCCTTAGATATGAAAACAAGATGTGAACCAATTACAGAGCGATAAAAGTTATAGAACTCAACACAAAAGGTCTCTTCACTCAGTTCAGCAGAGATGTAGAACAGTTTGATCAGCTAGTTTCTGCAGTAAAAATATATGTTCCTTCTCCCCAATAACTAGTAGCTCTTCCACATTCTTTCTAACTAGACATTTATATGTCCCTCATCACCATAGTGTATAAGTGCTTAGTATTTCATGTTAATGATAGTGACAGATATGAACATACATCTGTGGGCCTATTTCTATCTAAATGTATTTGTAGTCATTTATACCTAAGTACAGCAAGTGCACAGTGCATATGAAATGCAACAATTCTGCTCTGGTAGTATTTCACACATATTGCACAGGTGTAAATAACTGCATAAGGAGGTAGGCAGTGGGGAAAAAAATCAGGGCTCTTCCAGGATGTTTTAAAAAATTTAAATTCAACTCAAACAATAAAAGAAACAGCCTAAACTCATATTTATCTCCCAAGTCTGTCCTTCTCCCACATAGAGTAGAAGAGATTACTTTTTTCTGAATCACAAAATAATTGCAATTTTAGATTAAATTCAGCTGGCATGCAGTCATATAATTAATGACATTGTTTTTACATTGCATTACTATTAAACCCAAATTCTCTTACCCATTATAATTTGTAATTATTGCTTATGTAGTACATGATGTCTTAGCTCTCTAATGCTGGGCTAGTCTATCAACCCACACTGGACAGATTTTGACACATACCAGATGTGACTGACATTACTTCAAGTGTTTAATTTCTGCCAGCGCACTTCAGAATGATCAGATACTATGTTAATTTTTAAGTGAGTTACACAAATATTCCAATGGCTATAAAAATTGCAAGTAAACCCTTAACTTGATAAGGGTCTCAGGTGAGTAAATAAATCAGGACATTATAAAAATAAAATTTGGTTCTGTCAACATGTGGCCTTGTCTCAGGTACCCTTTTGTGGCCTCAGGCAGCCCTGTGAACAGTCCTTCACCTCACTTTCCCCTTTCCTCAAATTAGCTCCAAATGAGGATTTTACAAGTGCAACAACAGCCCTCCTTTGGGTCTGGTTTATTCACTTAAACTAAAATGTGACACAAAGGCCTTCCCCTCAGCCTAAGGCTGCGCAAAGGCCCAAGCTCCCTTGGTGTCTCATGTCCCTTCCTGCCTTGGCTTAGGCTAATCCCAGCCCTTCCTAGCAACTCCCCATGGTTTTAGAGTCTTCCCTGTCTCACCTGCTCGGCTCCCTGAATGCAGCTTGCTGTTCCTTTGTAGGGGACCTGCTGCTCTCTTCAGTTGTGCCTCTTCAGCAATCAAGGTTGGCTGGGCCCAGGCCTCTGGACCACAAAGGAGCAAGCAACCCTGTAACAGTTCTATACAAATTTTGTGTATGGCTTAGATCTGAGTATCAGTTAGATAGTGGAGTTTAAAAACAAATAAACAAAACACACCCTACAATCAGCATGAACAATTGTTCAAGATGGAAGTTTTCATATTTACCGAGATTATTTGCACTACAAACTAAGAAACTATTACATGTGCTGCATCTTAACCACTGCCCTAACACCTCAGTTACATATACTTTTTAATCCGTCTGTGAAACTAGTATCTTTCCCTTAGCACCTGTAAGATATGTGCTGTGCACAATTTTCTATTTTAGTTCAGTAGCTGACAAGATAATTAACTCACTATTTTGATCCTCAATACATGATAGCACTTGAATAGCCTTTAGAGAACACTTCAAACTACTAGATTATTTTGCTGTTTCAGTGACAAAACTTTTGTTACATTAGAGTTCTTTTGAGTGATTTGGTTAAAAAAATCCCTTCCCTATTACATTGTACTGCAACTTTTACAAGTGTTCTGAGTTCAAGAGGGGAATCTGTGCAATTTCATCTCTGGGAGCCCTTTGGCATTCCTTGCAGACCTAAATTCCAACTGAGAATGATCAATGACAGTTTTGGGTGTACAAGGAATTGGGACTTCATTGGACCAGTAACTATCTTCATCTAACATCAATGTGGCCTAAGATGCATGTTATTAAAACAAGAGGATAAGCAACCCTGGGTACATTATCCAAAAAATATAGATGAAGGAGCAAAAGTGATAACATAATGGTACCCTGACTCATTTTAGTTCTATTTCCATTCTATTCAAACTTCCCTGAGCCTTAATCACAAGACTATCCTTCCTCCAGTATTTACTGCAAAAATCTCTGTTTAGTTAGTTTTAGAACAGCCTAAAAGACTACACCTCCCATCAGTGTAGCAGTCTTCTTCTGGAAGAGCAGAAATGATGTTGTGTTAGGTTTTAGTCTCTGATGCATGACAATGATGTGCATTTCTTGTGAAAAGTAGCTTTTCTACAAGCAATGTGTGGGATGGGTAAAGTGCTGAAAGGCAAGAGAGGTCTCTTATGACTAAGGAAATTCCCAAAGTGTGCTAAATGATTCAGTGACTGAGGGGGTTCACCAGTCTACCAGAATAAAGTATGGGTGGTGAAAGAACAGGGAAAATAGGAAGGAAGGATTGTGAGTTTATCATCTCTTGCATAGTAGATGTGGATAGAAAGTTGCCTTCTTTCTTCATAGTTATCCAGTCTCTTCTTTTCTCCCCATCCTGACAGAGAGGCTTATGTTCCCTTTGGGTTCATCCACACTGTACAGATAACATATTGGATTACAATCGTCTCTTCATATGGTTAAAGCATAGTACTGTTTTACAGCATGGGAGGCATCCAGCTGTATAACTGTGGTGATGCTTCCTTGGGGTACCCAGGGTTATGAAGCACCTCACTACCACCTGCCCTTAATCTGAGGCCTTGTCTTTGGCTGGCTCTGAGTCAGCTCCCCAACCCCACTGGCAATACAAGCACTCCTCTCTATACCTCACAGATCCTGCTGTCACTCTGCTGGTTAACAACAGGCACAGTTCAGTCCTCAGAGTATCTCCCTGGATCAGCCTCTGCTCCACTGGATATTCACCATATCCACCAATTCACTGCTTCCAAAGAAACAGTATACCCCAGTTTACCAGTTCCACCTCAGATTACTGCTACACTTAACTCACAGCACTTAGATTTGCTTCTAGTGAAATCATGTTTTTTAAACAAAGTAAAGAGATTCAACTAGTAACAAGTAGAAGTATTGGAAACAAATAGTTACATATAAAATAAAATAATAAACACTCCATTCTAGAGCCTAGACTTCATTAACAAGATACTCTCATATCTAATCCTCACTTGAAATCTTTGCAGCGCTTTACAGCAGGGCAGGCTGTGACTCTTCTTTCATGAGACATGCACGCTGTCAATTTGACTCCTAGGTGCAGGAGTCAGTGTGTCTCTTTGCATTCCAAGATATATCAGACAAATCCTTTGTCCTGATTCATAAAAAGGACGCTTCCCCACTGCTGTTTGTTTCTTCTTACAGATTTCCTCTTTTGTAGATTTCACAATCTGTCAATTCATACCTGGCTCAGTGAAAATAGGTATACAGTGTGAAGCATGTGATATAGAGGTGGTCAGCCAGGGAGATATGTGTCAGTTACCTCCTACCTGAGAGAAACTTCTTCGAAGTATGTACCTTTCTGGTGACCAACCTTAACTCCAAGATCTTAAACACATAATTTTCAGTATAGATATAACTCCTTAAATATTACCCACACATACATTTTGCAATGATTATGATGACCCGTAGGCTACTGGCTCTTGGTAGAGACCTCACATTCCATCCTTCAGTGAACTACCATACAGATATCCAACTCAGGGGATCCCTGTAAAACCCTATTACCCCCATGACCTCTGCCAACTGGCACCAAGGGTTCCTAGGTCACAACTGTCCTTGAAATGCTACAGCCCAGAGGTTCTCAAACTTCCCTGCACTGCAACCCCCTTCTGACAAAAAAAATTACTACATGACCCCAGGAGAAGGGGCCGAAGCCTGAACCCACCTAAACCCTGCAGTCCTGGGTGTGTGGGGGGGGGAGCCAAAGCCTGAGCCACATTTCCCTGAGCTGGGGAGCCAAAGCTGAAGCCCAAAGGCTTCAGCCCCAGGCAGGCAGCCTATAGCCGGAGCCCCACCACCCAGGGCTGAAGCCCTCAGGCTTTAACTTCAACCCTAGGCAGTGGGGCTCAGGCTTTGGCTTTGGCTCCAGGTGGTGGGATTCAGGCTTTGCGCCTCAGCAAATCTAAGCCAGCCCTGGTGACCCCATTAAAATGGGTTCACAATCCACTTTGGGGTGCCAACCCACAGTTTGAGAACTGTTGCTATAGCCTGTTCTGTCCAAGGTTGTAGCACAATTTGAAACAGAGTTAAAATGCAGCTGGGCCTCATTTTCAACTCAGCTACATTGGTATAATACGGCTAAAAATCCATTTAAGTCAAGGGAGATATGCTAGCATAAGGTAACGTGACAGAGTTGAGAATCAGGCCTGGTTAGGATCAATGTACACTACAAAATGGTATTGTGTTTAACTATGTTGGGAGACAATTCTGTGGTAACTGGATTTCCTAAACTGCTTGTCTGTAGTGTAAATGGCCCCATGTAGCTGTTCATTAAATGTTAATTGAGAGAAGACTTAATTCCTCGATAAGTTAAAAATAGTAATTTGAAAAATTAATGTAAATTAAATGTTCAGAATATTTTGTATTAATATGAATGCAAAATTTGTTTTATAAGAAACAAGTTAATACATTCATTTCTGCCTTTCTTCAGAATAACCACATTTAGTTATTAGAAATAATAACCACATTAGAAATAAATGCACCTTGCCAAGTTGAAGTCCAAAGTCACCAAATGCACCTTGCCAAGTTGAAATCAATGCTTTTCTGCAGTTTCTGAAAACAATGTATATAATGAGGAAAATTAGTCCCTTTCCATATTTGTTGTTTTCTTTAAAAAAAAAACTAACACAAAAATATTATGGTAATACACTTTTATCTTTCTCCTACATCTTTATACATTTCCTTTGTCTCAGACAGAAAAACAGACTTTGCAGGTTGTGTCTGGGATAAGTTACTTATAACCAGACAGTATTTCTATTTTATTTCTAATATAATTGTCATATTGGTTAAATTATATTATTAGCCTTGTTTGGTGTTTGATCCTCATTACCACACAGGTGAAAGTAAGAATTTCTAGTAAAATTCTTACATCCAGTAAAATCCTAATAATTCAGGATATATATAAATAATTTGTGGAATCATCTTTCCAATATAACCTCATTCTTTCTCATGTATCATAAATGGGAAATAAGTGCAAATAAAAAGACTACATTCCTCAGTATAGTCATTACATATTGAAGTCACATACTACCCCATATTCTGTATTATTTTAAATCCATATACTGTTGTAGGTGCTATGGGCCCTACCTTTCAGCTCTTATGCAAAAAAGTAGGAGTAGTCCTCATGCCTACGTAGTTCCACTGATTTCAACTGGGCTACTAATATGATTAAGGACTTTTCTCATAAGGGTTGCAGGACCAGGTATTCAGATGTCCTGAGTTGGTCTTGGAAGATAGAAGTTTATGGGAGTAAAGAGAAGAAAAAATAACACAAAATAGGAAAAAAATGGCTGAGCAGGGCATATAGGTAGATAATAGATGTTCACAATAGGAAACAAGGGAGCCAAATCCCAAGCTAATGTAATAAACTATCAGAGCTCCATTGACTTAAATGGTAGTATGCTAGTTTACCCCAGCTGAGGAGGTGGTCCAAGAATCTTTTTTTAAAGTGAACTCTTTTAGTAATTGAAAGAATAGTACCTTTAGGACATTTATTCTATGGAAAATGCTCTTAATATTCTCATTCTACATCAGACACTGAACTAGCTCAAGATATTTTACTATAATTTCCTTGAGAGAAGCTGTATAAGCAGATATGTCACACAAATACTGAAGTTATAATATCTTTGTTAGATAAATGCCGCCATGACAGACTAAATGAATGGTGTCTTGACATAACGTTGCCAAAGTAATCTACCAGGATGCAGTTGCCAATCTAATCTATCAGGATGCTCTTCTGACGTATCTGATGAATTTTAAAGTAGTACTCATACATACTGGAACTAAGGTTGCTGGGGGTGCTGCTGCATCCCTGGCTTGAAGTGGTTTCCATCATATATAGGGGTTTACAATTCAATGGCTCTCAGCATCCCCACTATAAAAATTGCTCCAGCACTGCTGGTAGTACTTAGTTTGAAAATGCTATTTAAGTGCTATATGTTTGAAGCACTTTACACAAATGGGTATTATTATCATCCCCATATCACAAATGGGTAAACTAAGGCTGTAAGAAATGAAATATTTTAAAACTTTTACTTCTGGACTCCATCCACTGGTTGGTGGAGAGAGCCAGTCATGGTTGGCATTTGTGTTTTGTGATAGGACCTATAACCCAGTGAGCTATTTTGGGACTTAGAAGCAGCATTATAGTAGTCCCTCAATCCCAAACATTCAGAAAGAATAGTCACCTCATTAAATGACCTCGGGACAGGTGAGAGAAGCTAAGATCTGGCTGACGTGACTGCTTGCATGCGGGTCCGAGGTACTGAACTGTGTTGCTGTGTGGAAGCACTATTCCTGGAGGAATTCTGTGCCACTACACATGTTGAGAATTTATGTTCCCTGCAGATTTCTTTGCTTCCCTGCAGAAAAAATGACTTTCTGACAGGGAAGCAAAGGGAAGTCACAAGATCAGTTATGCATTCCTCCCCAGCAATATGTTTTGGGTGCCTAGGGCAGACACAGAGAGGTAAATTACTGTGGGGCAGAAGGCGGGACTGGGGAAAACCTGGTTGGTGGCTCCTACCCTGTGGTGGGCTCAGCTGCTCATTCCAGCTGGGCTGGGGAGGGCGGGACTTCCTCTTCCCCTGCACAACAGCTGGGGCTGGGTCAGACCCACCCTGAGATTTCTCCCCCAGCTGCAGGAAGCTCTGCAAACTCCCCTCCCCCAACTTCCTGCACCCATCGCTCTTCAGCTGCAGGGGGAAGGATCCCCGTACAGGGAAATGCTCCCCCATCCACTTAAGCTCCATGCATCCAGACCCCCTCATACCCAGACCCTCCTGAAGAGCCTCAGAACCCTCCCCCACCTCAATGAGCCCCACACTTCCCACACCTGGAC
The DNA here is from genome assembly GCF_009764565.3 of Dermochelys coriacea. Lineage (NCBI taxonomy): Eukaryota > Metazoa > Chordata > Testudines > Dermochelyidae > Dermochelys > Dermochelys coriacea. Next base: position 67,853,171 of record NC_050071.1, read on the forward strand.
CACCCTGATGAGCCACCCACACCAGGATCTGCACCCCACCGAGCCTCAACCAGCTGCAGCTGGATCCCCATCCCACAGAGCCCTACTCCCCCAGCATCTTTATTCCCCGCTGAGCCCCACCACACCCAGACCACCCTGCCAAGCTCTATCCCCCACAGACCCCCCACTGAGCCATACCCACCTTCATCTGGACTCCCCTGCAGAGTCCAATTACCGTTGCACCCAGAACCCCCCAACAAGCCCGTGCACCCAGATCCTCCAATGAGCCACCTGCACCCAATTGCCCCACACAGAACCCGCAACCTACACCTGGATCCCCTCACACTAAGCCCCTCCACACTGGCATCCTGCTTTGCTAAGGCTGCCTGCCCACACCTGCCACAGAGGGGCAGGGCCCTGGCGTGTTTCTGGGGCAGGCCTGGTACTTGCGCTGTGTCAGGGTTGGGTTCAGCCTCATCGGGGGGAGGCTGCACAGTGATCACCCATCTCCGTGCAGCCAGTGGCCTATGCGCCCCAATAGCATGTTGGAGCCTCCACATTTATTTGATAAATAAAATTTGCAGAATTTTAAAATATTGTGCGCAGAATTTTCCATTTTGTAGCGCAGAATGCCCTCAGGAGTAAAGCACTGAGAACTGCTGACTTCCTCCGTCTGTTTGCTAGGGTTAAGGGACACGTTTGCTTTCGACCATTATTATTATTATTGTATTATCAACTGCTGCTCGTGATGGGGGATCAGTCAAGTGGCAACAGGGTCCCACAACGTCCTTCATAAATCTTCGTTTCCTTTTGAGATTTTTCTAGGGAAACGGTGCTCGGCGGGCCGGAGCTGGCCCACACCCGCGCACGTGGTTGTGACTTGTTTTTCCCTCCTTTTCCCTGTTCGGGGCAGCGCGCGGCTGGGGGGCCGCCGGAAGGGCGGGGGCGGGGGCGGGGCCAGCCCCAGCCGCGGGGGAGACGCACCCGGAACGGCCAGGCGCCCAGTGACGGAATCACCCAGAGCAGGCGGAACGGGACGCTCGGGAGCGGGGCACCGAGCCGGGCTCTTTTCCCGTCGGACCGGACGCCCGCTTCCGGTTTTTGCTGAGGTGCCCCGCACGCGTCGCCGTTGCCTGCCTGCGCCGCTCGCTCGGCGGACGCGCCATGGTGAGTGCGGGGGTGTCGCCTGTCGCGCTGCCGGGCCCCAGGCGTGAGCAGCGGGGGTCTGTGGGAGACGCCAGCACCCGCCCCGGGGGGACACCCCGCTCCGTGGCGCTCGTCGCTGAGCGAGGTGGCGGCTTGGCCCCTGCGGGGGAACCAGCACGTGCAGAGCCACGGGCACAAACATCGAAGCCCAACAGGCCCGTGCTCGCCGCAGAACCCCGGTGCCTCGCCGCGTGTCCGGGGAGCGAGCGAGGAGCTTCCCCGGGGGCAGGTGGCCTTCCCCGCCGCCCGCGTCACGGGCCCTTCTGCCTACCTCTGAAGCAGGCTCAAGCCAGCGCTGGAGGCAGGGGGAGCCGTGGGGCTGCTGGCAGGTTACATTGGACCGGGGGCGTTGGGGTGTCTGGAAAGGTCGTTCGTTGTCTCTGTGTTTCAGGGTCCTCCACCTGGTGCCCTACAACAATCTACTTTCCCTTACAGTTACTCTGCGCTTTGAAATCATTCAAGCCTGGGAACTCGGCAAAGAATTCACTTAAGGGATCCCGCCGCTCCCCTGCGGCCAGACAGACAGGCCGTCATTACTCGCTGTTCGCTCCACCTGCCTTACCCGGCACACCCGCTCTTAACCTTGTCTCCTGCATTTTGAAAATATATATACAAACAAAGACTAAAATAACAAGTAACCAGGAGATCGTAACATTCAGCTTTTTTTTCAGTCGATTCAATTCTAGCGTATTCAAATACCAAAATATAGACTTGTTTAGCTCAATATAAAGACTATAGATGAGATTTTCAAAATCAGATGGGGGGGGGGTATAATCCCTATTGATTTCGAATAGAAATTAAATATCTAAGTTGCTTAGATAGAATTGGGAGTCTGTTGCTGCACAATATTTATTATTAAAAGTACAAACTTGTAAAGTTTGTGTCTAATATACAAAGCTGTGCAATCCATGCATTTCGTAATAGATAATTCATTTCAGCTGTATTCATAAAAATATTGTTTGACCTCAACATACTACAGTATAAGAGAACTAATAAATCTATAGCATAACTTGGTATACCCTGGGACTATATTCTTTTCAAAATCTTTACTCCTTTAATAACAATTAAAAATATATATGCAACAGTATTTCTATTACAGAAAAAGGAGCAAGATTTAGGTGTAAGTCTTATTTTCTATTCTACTGAGTTTTTCTACATGCCTAATGTAAGCAGTCCAAATGGTTTAAGTCATAGAATCATAGGACTGGAAGGGACCTCGAGAAGTCATCTAGTCCAGTCCCCTACACTCAAGGCAGGACAAAGTATTATCTAGACCATCCCTTACAGGTGTTTGTCCAACCTGCATTAAAAATCCCCAATGATGGAGATTCCACAACCTCCCTAGGCAATTTATTCCAGTGCTTAACCACCCTGAGAGGAAGTTTTTCCTGATGTCCAACCTAAACCTCCCTTGCTGCAGTTTAAACCCATTGCTTCTTTAAGCCCTATCCTCAGTGGTTAAGAAAAACAATTTTTCTTCCTTCTCCTTGTAACAACCTTTTACATACTTGAAAACTGTGATCATCTCCCTTCTCAATCTTCTATTTTCCAGACTAAACAAACCTTATTTTTTCAATCTTCCCTCATCGGTCATGTTTTCTAGGTCTTTAATCATTTTTGTCGTTCTTCTCTGGACTCTCTCCAATTTTCTAAAATGTGGCGCCCAGAACTGGACACAATACTCCAGCTGAGTCCTAATCAGCGGGGAGTAGAGTTGAAGAATTACTTCTTGTCTTGCTTATAACACTCCTGTTAATACATCCCAGAATGATGTTCACTGCTTTTTTTTTTTTTTTTGCAACAGTGTTAGCTTGTGGTCCACTCTGACCCACAGATACTTTTTCACAGTACTCTTTTCTAGGCAGCCATTCCCGTTTTGTATGTGTGCAACTGGTTGTTCCTTAAATGGAGTCTTTTGCATTTGTCCTTATTGAATTTCATCCTATTGACTTCAGACCATTTCTCCAGTTTGTTCAGAATATTTTGAATTTTAATTCTATCCTCCAAAGCACTTGCAACCCCTCCCAGCTTGGTATTGTCTGCACCCTTTGTAAGTGTAGTCTGTATGCCATTATCTAAACCACAGATGAAGATATAGAACAGAACTGGACCCAGAACTGATCCCTGCGGGACCCCACTTGTTACGCCCTTACAGTATGACTGAACCACTGATAACTACACTCTGGGAATGTGTTTCCAGTCAGTTTTGCACCCACCTTATAGTAGCTCCATCTAGGTTGCATTTCCCTAGTTTGTTTATGAGAAGTTCATGCGAGACAATATCAAAAGCTTTACTGAAGTCAAGATGATGACCTATTTTGTTTATATGCTTATGGGGAATTCCTCTAAAATAGGTGTTTTAGCTTTCAACGCCAAATATTCAAAATAGCCTTATAGCCTGCCCCAAAATTGTACCTGCAGTTTGGCATGTGCAAATTCAGCAGGTGTATTTGATTTTCCTACTGTAAGTGTAGGGACTAGGGAAACTAGTGTAATAAAATTATACGTTGTCATATTTAATGGTGTCCACTGACACACATTCCAATTTGCAAACTTTTCTTTCTCCACTTAAAAAAAAAATTAGTATTTTTTAATTCTAGCCGTGAATAAAATCTGTTGTTGTACAGCAGAGTGTACTTTAAAAACTCTTCCAGACATTAATTGTAGGTTCTTTAACCAGGCAATTTTTTAAGCTGTTCTGTCATCAGAAAAGGCAATTTAGAACGTGTTGCAGAAGTTGGAATAGGATCAGTGTTCTGTTAAATGCTCAGGTAGTTAATTGGTTCTTTCCTTTTCTATGTTAAGTCAACATAGAGGACAGAAAATACATTCTGTTTTAGAGACTATAAACAAAAGTTAAATGAACATAACAGATTGGAATGCAGCTAGAGGTCTTCTCTATCTGTAGAAGATGCATACCAAACAGGGAGAATGAAAAACTAACAGGTGGTAGTAAATATACTGTTAAATGCTTCTGAATCGATCCATTTCAAGCAGTATTTGCAGGGAGCTGTCTCGATAAATTAGTTAAGCTAAACATATATGAAAGTGTTTGGTGAAAGTTTTAAATTTGTACTTTTTGCATTGTTGATCAGGGTATAGCAACTGAAACGTATTTGTCTTTTTGGACACTTTTGGCTCAAGTTTTGAGCAAGTATTTGGCTTGTATGTGTATTGTTGTTTCACAGTTGTATTTCAGTGTGTTTCTGAACTGGATGGGCAAATGAGTCTAGGATTGTTAGCAATGACTTGATGAGGGCAATTATCTATGTTTTTCTAGACTTTCCACCACTATTCTGTTTAGAAACTCCAATCCTAAACTGAAAAACTTCTGTTCCAGACTTGTGGGTAGAAGGCTGTGCCAAATTACATCATATTTTTATGATGTGGACTAGAATAAGGCCATCAAACTGCAATTCCATTTCAAAGCCAGAAAAACTTTCTTTGTTCAACCAGATTTTGAAAATAGATATTAAAAATGAGTTCAGCACCATGGGTTCTGGTCAACTCTTGGTTTTAGACATTTAATTTGTCCTACGTTTTATCTTCTTGGCCCTTATCCAGCAGGGTGACTTAGAACAGAAGCATGCAAGTGTGTAGTTGATCACCTGACGCTAATGTCACTTTTGTGGTAGCAGAGGGTGTTGAAGCCTTCAAACTAGATTTGGAATGCATATACAGCAGTTCATTAGTACAGATTCTGCCTGATCCACATTGTGATGCCCCCAACAATGGAAACTACAGAGCTTCCTATTTGTTTGTTTTTCTGTGATGTTACAAAACAAAGTTCATATTGCAGTATGTTTTTAAATTCCCTGTATATATGTAACCAAATAGAATACAATATAACTTGTTCTTTGGCGAGAAGGAGTAAGTTATTTTGGCACAGTGGTGTGCGTAAGATTCAAGAGAAAAATTCCTTGCTGCTTATGGCATGATTTTAAATAAAAAATAAAATAAAAAAAAATACATGCCTTGTTCATGTTGCTGTTGCTTCCAGTTTGGCATGAAATTGGGCTGAGGTCATATGAGCAACAATAGTTGCTATTAATACCTTCTTTAAATTAGTGGAGCTTCAGGGTGTCTTCTCAAGAAGTGCTAGAGGAAGCAGTCTATGCAAATTTAAATCATCACAGTAATAAACTTGTGAACACTAGTGCAGGATCACTACTTTATGACCAAGCTTACTCTTGTTTTCTTTCTTCCCTATATATTACTCAATATCACACTCCTTAGTAATCTTTCCATTAATTTTTTGGGGCAAACTTCATAACAAAAAAACCAACAACAAAAAATTGAGAACTGAGAAAGGTTTTAAATGGAGCTGTCAGTTGGGAAAAGTTTAAATTAGGGTATACTGGAAATTGCATCCTCGTTAGGAGAGGTAATTTAAAGTTTCCTCACCACTGAGCTCTGTAAGAAGGAAGGTATTTTCTGTTTGTAGAAGAGTAGCGGCCTGAAACAAATTTTATATCTTTTTTTAGTTTAGAGTTGATGTGTGTTATAACTGCATGCTTGCTTCAGCCATCAGTTTGTATGCCTGATTTTCATATTGCATGTGCTGTGTTGGAATCTGAATTCAGGAATCTGCATTTTATTATTCTCAGCAACACAAGGAGTGACATGAATATAACTTGTACAAGCCCATCTAAACTCACTGTATGAATTTTGGATCTTCTGAGGTGTTTATGCATGCTCTTTCAAAAAGATTCATTCGAGATAAGGTGCTGCTGGCTTTCCTTTGAGCAGTCTTTTACTCTGGTTGCAGTAGCTTATGAGACACTTTGTGAAGGGAACAGAAGTGTCTCATTTTATTCCTTGTTGTGTTTCATTTCAGCCAAAAATACCAAAGGGCAGAGGAGGAGGGCAAGAGAAAAAAGTCATCCATCCTTACAGCAGAAAGGCTGCTCAGTTTACGAGAGAAGCACACAAACAGGAAAAAAAGGAAAAGTGAGTTAATTTTTACTGATGTTATCCAATGTGGGGGAAAGGGAGCATAATTCTGTATTTTTTAAAAGTATTATTTTGAGTCTGAATTTCAGGCAAGTGGGGAACACAAAATTTGGAACCTTTTTTGGTAAGTGATTAAAACTAGGAGTAATTAATAAGATGAATTTAAAACAAAGATAATTAGGCTGAATATCGGGCATTATTTCCTAATAGTGAGACTGTTAGTGTGTAGAATAGCATTGCTTGGAAGCTGATAGAAGCTTCAGCACAGGAATAATCTAAAATTTAATTAGACGACCTGATTTATTAGACAAAGTACCGAATCATAGGAATGTAGGATTGAAGGGGACCTGAAGAGATCATCTAGTCAATGCCCTTGCTCAGAGACAGGATTAAGTAAGCAGGATTAACTACAATGTAAGATCATTGCATAAAACTTGAACATAATGCCAAATTCTGCCAGATTATTTTCAGAACTTTTACTTACACTATCAATCTATTTACCAAAGTACTTTTTAAAATGAGTCTGATTAACATGTGGCTGGTAATTGACATGGAGCTTTTCACCTGGTCTGAATCTACTACAAATTGACATTGACAATAAGTTTGGTTCAAATTCTGTTTCTTGCTACAAGTGTCCAGATGACAGAAAACACCAAGATAGCTGGCATATTTTATAGCCTTGCAAAAGGAGGGAAAGACTGAATGAGAATAGAGCCTGAATAATTCATCTCTAGAGGTGGTCCTTGCATCTTTTTTCCTGCTGTTTTATGGGATCTCTCCCCTCCCCACCACCTTTTCTGTGGGGATAGTGAAGGGCACTGTGCTGAGAGGGATAGAGTTTGCCTAGTGCAGGCAGGGTAGAACATTTGGTGAAGAATTCTGATTGTCCCTACGGCTGAAGCTCCTTTGTGCCATGGTAATCTGATCTCCTGGCATGACAGCCTCTCTCTTCTGGGAACAAATCTTCACCTCAAGTTGGGAACTCTTTTTTTTTTAGGGTTGCTTAGTGCTTTAGAGGTCTGCTTGTTGGCATTTGAAATGTCAATATATATTATTAGAACAGCTTTGGGAGAGTCTCTGCTACTGCACGTTTTATCTATTAAATGCATGGTGAGAGATGACCAGGACAGTTAATCTGGCTTTTCACGAACTACTATATTTAAATATTAGGGTTATGAGACAATAGTAACCAACCAGGAAAATTAAACTTCAATGTAAAAAAGAGTGGGCTCACTGCTCCAGCACCTCCTGGCAGCTCTCTCCCCATCTGGCACCCCAACAGCCACCCTAGTCCTCCAGTGGTCCACCTCTTCCCATGACTCTTCCCTTCAGGCAGATCACAATTTAACTCCATCTCTTCCAGGGAATTAGAGTCCAAAAAACAAAGGAATATTACAAACTCAAATCCAGGGTAATCTGAGAAGTTCCAATGTACTGGAATGGGTTACCTAGGGAGGTGGTAGAATCTCCATCCTTAGAGGCTTTTAAGGCCTGGTTTGACAGAGCCTTGGCTGGGATGATTTAGTTGGTGTTGGCCCTGCTTTGAGCAGGGGATTGGACTAGATCACCTCCTGAGGTCTCTTCCAACCACTGTTCCCTCTAAGCTGTGCGTGTGTGTGCATGCACACAGATCCCAAACCCCTTGCAAATGGAAAAACACCGCATGCACAAAAATTGGCACAGAAGAAATTTTTTGCGCACACGGCCTGTCAAAAAATCGCACACAAGAAATTTTTTGCGTGCATGGCCTGTCAAAAATTAGAGGGAACATTGCTTCTAACCCTAATATTCTGTGATTCTAAGTCTTTGACAGGGCCACCCCCCACCCTGTCCAGGATTTCTCTTCATGCAACCAGTCCTTTTAATTAATCTTTCTGGGCTGGTTGTCCCATCTGCTTGGAGGTTCATCCATGCAGTAAGCTCTCTGTCTCTTGCTTGAAATAAGGCTTCCCTTACCAAGAGGAGTAGAGCTCCGCTCTCTTTCCTTGTCAACCCCAAACTGAGCTGGGCCTCCTCCTTTTAATTCCCCTCCCCTCTCCTGACATCTGCTACAGGTATAGAGGTGCAGGGCCAATTGGGACTACAGACCTTCATCAGTCCCCTCCTTGCCAGTGTGGGGCCTGTCTACCCCATCACAGGCTGTAAGTGATGGTAATAACTAGAGTAACAATAACCAGAATATGACTACATACCACCCTTGTGTTTAATTTGGTTTTGTTTCCAGATTATGAGCCTTAAGTGTTATGGAAACCACGCTTCTTGTGGAACCACGTGCAGAAGTAGGGTTTTATGGCTGAGTTAAGGATATTTGTGGAATTCTGACTATGAATTTCCTCATTTTCCAATATTTGTGTTTAAGAATTATGGTGTTCTAACCATGATTTGAATTAATGGGTATAGGTGTAGGTTAAGGGTTTTTAAAAACTAATTTAGGAGCAAGACAATTGAAATACATAATTGTAAAATATTTGAAAACTAGTATTCTATTGTGCAGGTTTAAGTGAAACTCCCACTGCAATAAAATACCACTTTTTAAAAATAGCTTATTGCGGTTTATTTAACTGAATCTCCTGAATTTGTGCTGCTGTCTTCTGCCTGTGTTTCCTTATTGTGTCTGCTTCTTCCTTTCTTGCTCATGTCAGTCAGCTCTCCTCAGCCTTGTACTTCTCGTTTTTCCCCCGTAGCAGTAAGTGCCATAACCTGCATACAGAATTGGCTAGTCTACACTAGAAGCACTACATCAGCACAGCTGCAGTGCATCTGGTGAGGGCGCTCTATGCCGTTGGGAGAGAGCTCTCCTCTCAGTGCATCCGATGAAGTGAGCTGTAGCTCACGAAAGCTTATGCTCTAATAAATTTGTTAGTCTCTAAGGTGCCACAAGTACTCCTTTTCTTTTTGCGAATACAGACTAACACGGCTGCTACTGTGAAACCTCCTCTCGGTATAATCACTGCACCTGCACAAGCAGTGGTAGCTATGTCAGCGGGAGAAGCTCTCCCACTGACATCGCACTATCCACGCTGTCACTTAGGTCAGTGTAACTTACATTGCTCGGAGGCTGGGGTGTGCGTGTGGCTTATTCACACCCTTCTGAGTGACAGAAGTTATGCTGACATAAGTGGTAGTGTGTACAAGCTCTATGTAGAGAGAACAGATGTGAAATGAGAAGTGGCTGAAATCCTAGAGACTGGAACATATGGATCTCATAGCTGTCGTAGCATTTTTAAATAGATAAAATATATGTTCCACGCTTTTAAAAATTTGTCAAGTATCTTCGTTCTAGGGCTTAATTAATGTTTATGTAAAACCAAAGGCCCAACTAATAATATCGGTTTGGAAATGGAAATCTTCAAATAGAGGCGCCCAGGTAGTGTATATAGATGCAACTAAAATTATACTTGTCTCTTATGCCTTCCAACCAAGGATTTCACTGTGCTTTGCAAACGTCAATTAAGTATGCAGTGGAGAAAGTAACAAATATTAGAAAAGTAAAAATGCTGTAGAATGACAGCAAGTGAACTGTAAGTAATGCACAATACTGCCACTGCCATCAGTATCAGATTGAGACTGCATTATGATCTTAGACCTACTTTGCCCAGTCTGAGGCTTGTCTACAGAGGAAAATTATCCTGGTATAAATTAAGGTGTGAATTTAAACTGATATGATTATACCAGTATAATCTGGTATAGACACTTTGATTTGGAAGGTGTGCTCCTTCTTTCAGTTTAGCTGTTGTTGTTTGGGAACAGGTTTAAACTAAACCAAGAAAAGGCACTTTTATATTGGGAATAAATAGGGAGGGTTGTATAGTATTACCAGTAAACCTTTATCCTGTCAACAAAGGCTTAGGCACCTATTAAAGGTTGCATGTGCATATCTGTGCTGCACCTGATATAGGAAACACTGCCACATGTGTCAGAATGCAGGAGACAAGCCAGCTTCTGTAAACCAGTAATTTATCTGCCTGACACCTTTAATATTGCAATAATGAGAGGTCATTGTAGCCCTCCAAGTACAGGAACATCACCTACAACTAGCAGAGGAAGATGTAGCAATAGACTGACCTAATTTTAGACTGTAATATATGTATGTATACATATATGTATATGTAATATATGTAGAGCAGGGGTGACCAAATTGTGTCTCATGAGCCACATGCGGTTCTCAAACTATTTACCATTGTGGGCTGCATATGCAGCTCTCAGTGTGTGGATGTGGCCCATGTAACACACAATCTACCAAAAAAAAAGCTTAGTATTTAGCAATACGATTCAACCTGATATAGTACCTTTCATTTCAACACTGGCAAATGTCTACCAAGAGCATTTTAAATGAACAAAATAAGTGAAAACATTAACTCTTAAAATTAATTAATTTGGGTGTCATGGCATGGTGTATTGCCACCTTCGATTCTAAACTGCTGCTGGCGGCACAGCTGGGCTGAGCACCCGGAGCCTGCCTGCAAAGCTCGGGAGCCCTGCCTGGTGTGGAGTGCCTCCCAAGACAGGGACTGCTCCTCATGCACCCATACCCTTCATCCAGGGACTGTCCCCCACCCCTTCCCAGACTGCCCCCTCTGCCCCCACCAGAGAATGCTCCTCTATCACCCAATCCGTTGGGACTATCCCCCCAGCATCAAGACTCTCCCCCTCAAAACTGGGCTGGGAACGTGCCTGCCCTGCAGAGACACGGTGCCCTGTCCAGGGCAGAACTGGCCCTCCTCTTCCCCAGGGACTACCACCTCCAGAATCTAGTCCCCCACCCAGGGATGGCCCCCCATGCACTCATTCCCCCACCTAGGGACTACCTCCCAGCAACTGCCTTCAGCACCCAGTCCCCCAGCACTCAACCCATTCATCCCGGGACTGTACCTTGGTCTCTACCCCCCATTCAGGGATTGCCACCAGTCCTTCCCACCTAGAATCTGTCCCCCATGCACTGGCTGCAACCCAGCCCTCTGCACTCCCGCCCCATTCCCCAGCCCCCTGAACTGCCCTCCCTGTGGCCCTAGGTCAGTGGTTTTCAAACTGCGGGTTGTGACCCAGCACTGGGTTGCGGCAGCTCTGGTCAGCATTGCTGACCGGGCCATTAAAAGTCCTGTCGATGGAGCTGGCCAGCTAAGGCAAGCTAGTCCCTACCTGTTCTGACACTGCACTGTGCCCTGAAGCGGCCAGCATCAGGTCCAGCTCCTAGGCGGGAGGGTGGTGGTGGTGGTGACTGACTGAGGCTCCTCATGCTGCCCCTGCCCCAAGCACCGGCTCTGCACTGCCATTGGCCCGGAACTGGCTAACTGGAGCTGGGGGCGGTGGTGCCTGCAGTCGAGAGCCGCGCGGAGTTGCTTGTGCACCTCTGCCTCGGAGCCGGACCTGCTGCTGGCTGCTTCCAGGGTGCAGCTCGGTCCGCGGTGCCCGGACAGGCAGGAAGCCTGCTTTAGCACCCCCGCTGACCGGGAGCCACTTGAGGTAAGCCCGCCCTCCAATCCCCAGCCTCAGCTCTGAGCCCCCCCAAATCCGAAGCCCCTTCCTGCACCCCATAGCCCTTATCCCTTGCCCCAGCCCAGAGCTTTGCAAATGTAGTTGCTGAATCAACTAATGAAAAATGGGCATGGGTAGAGGGGGGGAACAGCAGCTGTTTAACAGCCTGAAACAGGAAGCGAAGGAAAAATTATCCATCGACTGTCATTTTTAAGGTAGGATCAAAGAACCCAGCTTGACCTTTGGAGCCAGGGATGGAATTTAGGAGAGAGAAAAAACCTCTTGACATGGAATCTGAGACACAAACATAGAACTTGCAGAGTAGAACCAAAGTTTAGTCTCAATTTTCAGAGTAGAATCTCAGTTTCATCTCTTAGCCGTCCACCATATGCTGTCGGTCTTTTTGTTCTGAGTTTCTACAGCGCTTAGCACAATGGGGTCCTGGTCCATCTCTCGGGCTCATAGGTATGACAATAGTACAAAATAATAATATTGGGTAGATACCCATATTGCAAACAAAAAAAGCCATCAAATGCATCCGATGAAGTGAGCTGTAGCTCACGAAAGCTTATGCTCAAATAAATTTGTTAGTCTCTAAGGTGCCACAAGTACTCCTTTTCTTTTTGCGAATACAGACTAACACGGCTGCTACTCTGAAACCTATCACCTTTACCGCCGCTTTTCAATCTCCCCCTCCCCCTTGCAGGGTCCCAAAGCCCAGGCTGCAACCCGAGCCCGAATGTCTACACTGCAGTTAAACAACCCCAGATAGCCCAAGCCCTGTGAACCCAAGTCAGCTGACACATGTAGCTGCAGGTGTTTAACGGCAGTGTAGACATACCTTAAGACACGAGGAGGGGACTGTTGGAGTGGCTAACTTGTGTGCATTTTTATCAGACAGCAGCCTGTTGTGATGGGCAACTGTTTCTCATTCCCACAAGCTCTCACTTGTGAAGTTCCTCATGGCTCAATCCTGCATCCAGAATGATGGACCAGTTTGAGAAAGCTGCTAGTTTTGTGGATAAAAGCTCCTTTGTTGTCACTGCAACAACTTCCGCAAGCCCTAATATTCACTGGAAGAATTCCTTGTGTTAAGCTCTTGACCAGAACATACTATTTTAATTTCTAAGAGTCCCCTCATCCCTCCCCCGTTAGTGATTTCACAGAATGACAGTGATTTCCTTTCAGGAGCTTAATATTTTCTCATTTGGGATCTACATGGCTTTAACCTCCACCCACTCCAATCTCCTCTTGCAGAGTACAGTGCCAATCATGTGAATAACGTGTTCTATGCTAACTTTTTTCATGAAAATCTGTTAATGTGAAGTGTTTCTATAAATGCACACGCATAAATATTGCCTGTGTGCATTTAAGCACTCACCCGCCCACCCCTGAAAAAAAGAAACAACAACAATTTTTAGTGGTTTTTGGATAGTAACCTACTACAAACTAACGTGTACCTCATATGCAGCATTTACAGGCAGGGTAAAACTATATAGCTTATGCTTTTAGTTAGGCTGCTTGTCTGTCCGATGTCCCAATTTTCTCCTTGGCCATACTTTGTAGACATGCACTATTGTCTGTATGTGTTGTCATGTAAGGTATGGCAAACACTGAAGATGACTAAATAAAAATGCAAAGCTTCTGTTATAACTAATATGTAAATTAATGGGCTGACAATATTATATTAAAAATATTTGAAGCACACAATTTTATTTTGTAAAAACTGTATCATCTGCCCATGCTATTTCCTTTGTCCTCTCCTTTCATTGGTGTCTTTTTTTTCATGCTGTTACCTACATATGGAATGAGTTTGCTTTTTCTGTGCTCTCCTCTTTCAAAATCCTGCCCCATATGCTTCTCACCATGTGCTTCCAATTCTGTGCACTGGACTCCTTCCCTCTTTTCCTATTCCTATCCTATCCTATTTCCCAGCAGTCTCTATTTCAAACATTAGGTACAACTCGCATTTTAATTTGTTTTAATATTAAATCCTTCCTTTCCCTATCCTTTACATTTTCTGTGCTCATCACATTCCAGATTTGTCTAATTTAAAGTCTGCTCATCCTGCAAATCCTACACTCAGATGAATTCATTTTTCTTTAAGCATTTTCATCTTTTAGCTAGCATTTATAAAATCGCTCTTACTTGTGAATATGTTTAAAGAAATAAAAATAACTTCAACTTCTCCTACTCCCTGCTAAACTAATTTACTCGACTACACAAAAAGAGTGTCCATCCCAGGTAAAGGATGCCCTAGACATTTTGGGGCAGATCCTGAGCTCGTGTTAGTTGTCATTTGCATCACTGAAGTCAGTGTCACTATACGTTTATACCAGCTGAGGATCTGCTCCTTTATTTTGTATACTTTAATCAGACTCTTTCTCCCGTGTATAACTTTTAGAGAATCTCCATCACACGGAGTAATACTGTTTTTAAAAGAGCTAACAAAGCTTTAACATTGCGGTGTTAATCTGCCATTATTATAATGTTTTTTTTCTGTGCCGAAGTAACAAATAATTAGAACACTTCTGTATATTTTACCCTGATTTGCTGGAAACAAAATTAGGATTAATGTGGGTCATTTCTGGGGATTGAACTGAGCTCTCCAGGGGTAAAATCATGAATCTCTACTACTGTACTTGAGCAGCTCCTTCAGGTAGTAGCTCTAGGTGACTTGAATCTTTTGTAAACCAGCCACTAGAGTGGGGCATGTAAGAAATACTGAACAACAGGTTATGTATGCATCCTTCAGCATTGATGAGGTTTCAGTTTATAACCCATAATTCAAAGAGAGTGAGAAAGAGAAGAACTTTTTGGGAACAGATGAAGAAAATCTTAGCATAAAAGCCATTGGCTGGCTTTGTGAAGATATCAAAACACTTATTTATATCTACTTGTTGCAATAAAATGTTTATATTGTAGAGTCCAATAAATATCAAGAGGTCTTTTTACTCTCTGCCTTCACCTCCCTTCCACCGTTTCTTTAAACAACGTAGTAGTGAAAAGTTGGAAATAGTTTACTAAAATCTGAATTAACTGGTTGCCCTGGAGCTCTCACACAAAAAGGGAAATCGGAAGTTGTGACATTGGCAAGTTTTAGAAGTGGAATTATGCTACAACATGTTTTCACCCAGCTTTTCCATTGATTTTTCTCTGGGGAAATAGTTGACTGGTATGTGCACTTTCTGTCTTTTAGGTTGAAGAATGAAAAAGCCTTGCGTCTGAGTATTGTAGGTGAGTATCATAAGCTATTTGGTTGAAATCAAAATTAAGGTTTGTCCTATAACTTAGGTCTTACAGACTTTTGTGGGAAAAGGAATTCTATCCAGTTGTTCTCTGTTTGGGGTCAGGACGGTCTTTATAATCTATTAATAAACTGTATAATTGTAAGAATATCATGGATGTTCTCACTTCAACCTGGCAACTGCAAATTAAATCAGAGCTAAGAGGAGTATGGGATCTCTTGACTTCACTTCTTTGCAACACACGTGGACTTCATCACGTGGCTGACTGTAGCAATAGGCAACTTGGCATAGTACAGAACAAACCTCTATTTCATGAATACCACCAAGCCTTGTCAATCCATATGATTAGATGTAGCCTTCTCCGAAGTTTATACTTGAATCAACTCATGTAGATGTTTGTGAACTGGCAGAGTTGCCAGGCAGCAACTTGGAAGGCTGGTAAATTTCAGACCACAATTTGATACAGTGTTTTAAAGAGTTTGATGTTTTACCTTGTTAATTTACTTTACTCTTAAATTATGCAGATCTGTTGATCAGGGAATGAAAAGGCCTCAGGACGGTTTCTCATACTGCAACTCTAAGTTGTTAATTTTGACAGTTTCTCCATTACAAATTTGATTATCTTGATATTGATCCAGTATGGTGATTCTTCCCCCCCCCCATCATGTCTTAATATAACATGATCTGAAAGTGACTCTTGATATTTTTAAACATTTCACAATCAGTACTTACAGAAAGTTTTTTAACAATTTTTAAGATCATCTAATTTCTCTGCACTTTACTATCTGAAAAAAATATACTGTGTATATTGCTTGCTGAAAAATTGAGTTGTGTTTTAAGAAAAATAAATTGAACATTTTCTTCCTGATTTCCAGTACTTTAAAACAATTTATGTATGTATGTATTTATTTATCCTTTTAGTAAAGGAGGATGGAAAACATGTAAACAACTTTTACCTTCTCCTCCAAATTAAAAATAACTGGATGAAACCTAGTCTTTGTTTTAATTTCCTATCTAGACTGAGACCGTGTGCTTGTAGCATAGTGAGGCAAATTTTTATGACTGAATTTTAAACCCCTGAAAAATGGGATTTATTGCAGGAACATTGACAGGCTTTCTTCTATGCTAGTGCTACTATAATAATTAACACGCGCTTTGTTCCTAGGAGAAAAATTGCAATGGTTTCAAAGTCACCTTGATCCCAGCAAAGCAGACTACACAAAGAAAGAAGCCTGTGAACTAATTGAAAAGTAAGAATGGGGAATACAATAATATAAAAGGCTTTTTTTTTGATGGAAATAAGATTGACTTACTGACTGGTAAAATTAAGATGAATCTTTAATATACTGAATATTTCCCTTTCATATTTATTATTAGAAATCTCATTGATTTATTAATAGTGAAGATATTTTATGCATTAGCATAAGTAGATCATAATTAATCTGGAACTACTGGATGAGGTCAGAGTATAACCAGAGAGATTTACCCACTCAAATATTATATCTCTGCATTGTAGTGAAGGCAAACTCAAATTAAAATGGATATACCTATATCTTTTCCAGTTACTGCATGATCAGCAATCTAAATGTTTATGTCCCCAGTGCACGAAGTGTTAGTCGCATTTCTTGGTGAAAGTGCAATCTACAGGTTCTACTTCACTTAGCCTCACTTCTTAGCTTTGTCACATTCTGTTTTAGGAAGGCCAGCTGAGCAATGCCAGAGCTGTTTCAAAAGTGGGGGCCTGTATGGGGACTATATCATTACTATACATACATATATATACTAAGACTACATGTACCAAAGGCTACCCCCATTGCCAATTTGTCAGCTACATCTCTTGCTAGGTTATGCCTATCTCATGATGGTAAATTCCTTTTACCCTCAGTATTTATGGCATATTTCATATGCAGTTCAATGAAACCTGCATTATTGAGTAGTATCTCCAGTGCTACTCTGGGGCAGATCCACCACTGGTATATGTTATAGGATCTATTGCCATCTTATGTTTTAAAGTCTTCACAGTATAATGATGGCATGAGACTTTAAAATATCCTCAATGTATCCAGAGTACTTTAGTTTGACATTTTAGTGAAAGACCACTTATAGCAGGCCATGTATGATTTTATTTTTTTCTGGGTTGAGAGCAGTTACTTGGACAGGTTACACTGTTTTTTTTTTGTTTTGTTTTGTTTTTTTAAACTTATTCACATTGAAAACACTACATTAAAACAACAACATTGTGGTTGTGAAGTCAAGCACTCGGAAATTAGGAAATGCTAGAATTATGATTGCTTGTGCAACTTTAATTTGGTTCCCTTGTGTATAACCATTATGATAGTCTTTAAGTACAGCCCTGGCTCGAGCATGCTGGAGTACTGACAGAATCTTTGGAGAATTTAGCTTCCAAACTCTTAACAAGTCTTTACTTAATGTCAAAAAACAGTGGATTTTTCTCATAGGCAAGGCCGCCCCAGCGGGGGATGGGACAAGTGGGGCAATTTGCCCCGAGCCCCGCAGACAGAGCAGGGGTGGCATTTCGGCGGCTGGTCTTTCAGTCCCTCTCTTCCTCGTCAGTGGCACTTCGGAGGCAGTTCAGTTGCTCCGCTTCAGTCTTCTATGACAATTCGGCAGCTGGTCCTGCTGTCCTCTTCTTTCTTCGGCGGCATGACTTGTTTTTTTTTTCTTTGCTGCTCGGGGCGGCAAAACTAACTTTTTTTTTATGGAAGGGGCCCCCGAAATTGCTTTGCCCCAGGCCCCCTGAATCCTCTGGGTGGCACTGTCCATAGGCTCGTATCTTAGACAGATTTGGCTGTTTGTTTCACATGAATGGCAAAAATAGGGCAACCCCTCTACCACCACCAAATTTCAAGTTCAAAGCGTGGAGGCACTAGAGCTTCTCAGAGAAATTATAGTACAAATGTTTAACGTAGGCAAAATAACACTTTTCTCTAATCTCATTCTTTGAAGTGGCAAAACCATTTTAGTTGAAACATTCAAAAAAGTTCTGCCTGAGGCAGACACCTGACCTGAGAAATTTCTGCTCAAGTGATTGAAGTTTGGCAAAGTTATAAGCAACTGAAAACAGGGTCTTATAATGGGAAGTGTCGGGCAATCAAGGAAGAAGGCTGTACTTCTTCCAATCTGGCTTAGAGGGGAATTGAAAGCAGCTATAAATAATAAATATAACAAATGGAAAAAGGGAAAGTTTTTATAGTAATGAATATAAACCAGAAGTTAGGAATTATAGAAAATTGATGAGGGAAGCAAAAGGACACAAGGAGAAATCTTCTAGGGAGTTTTTTAAATATATTGGGAACAAAAAATTCTGACAATGGTATTGGTCCATTACTAGATTGAAACGGTAGAATTATGAATAATAATGCAGAATAGGCAGAAGTGTTCAATAAATATCTGTTCTGTAGTTGGAGAAAAAAGCAGATGATATAGTCTGATCAAATGCTGGTGATAATGCTCTTTTAATTCCACTAATATCTCTGGAGGATGTTAAACAGAAGCTCCTAAAGTCAGACATTTTTAAATTAGCATGTCCAAATAACTTGCTTCCAAGATTTTTTAGAAGAGGTGGCTGAGAAGATTGCTGGACCATTAATGTTGATTTTCAGCAAGTCTTAGAGCAATGAGGAAGTTCCAGAAGACTGGAAGAAAGCTAATGTTGTGCCAATATTTAGAAAGGGTAAACAGCATGACCCGGCTAATTATTGGCCTGTCAGCCTGACATCGATCCTTGGCAAGACAATGGAGTGGCTGATACAGAACTCAACTAATAAAGAATTAAAGGAGTGTAATATAATTAAAGGAAATCAATATGGGTTTATAGAAAATAGATCCTGTCAAACTAATTAGATTTTTGTAATTTTTTTTGAGGATACAAGTTTGGTTGATAAAAGTAATAGGGTTGACATAATATACTTAGATTTCTCTAAGGCATTTGACCTGGTACCACATGCCATTTTGGCTAAAAAAACTAGAACAATATAAAACGAACATGGTGTTAACTAAATGGATTTAAAACTGGCTAACTGATGGGTTTCAAAATGTAACTATAAATGGGCAATCATCATCAAGTGAGTGTATTTCTAGTGGGGTCCTGCAGGGACCAATTCTTGACCCTATGTTATTTAATATTTTTATCAGTGACCTGGAAGAAAATATAAAATCACTGATGAAATTTGCGGATGACACAAAAATTGGGGGTGTGATAAATAATGAAGAGGACAGGTCACTAACTCAGAACGATCTAGATCTCATGGTGACGTGGGTAGAAGCAAACACTGTGTTTTTAGTATGGCTAAATGCATACATCTAGGAACAAAGAATGTAGGCCACACTTAAAGGATGGGGACTCTATCCACTACAGCCCACAAATCTTTTTCAAAGTCACTGCTTCCCAGGATAATCAGCTGAACATGTGTGAGGCGGTGGCTAAAAGTGCTAATGTAATTCTGGGATGAATAACAAAGGATTCTCAAGTAGAGGTAGAAGTTGTTTTGCCACTGGTGCAACTGCTGCTGCAATACTGTGTCCAGTTCTGGTGTCCCCAATTCAGTGATGTTGATAAATTGGAGAGGGTTCAGCAAAGAGCCACGAGAAAAATAAAAGGATTTAGAAAACATGCCTTATAGTGATAGACTCAAAGAGCTCAATCTGTGTAGTTTAACAAAAGAGGGATAGCTAAGTGGTTTGAGCATTGGCCGGCTAAACCCAGGGTTGTGAGCTCAATCCTTGAGGGGGCCATTTAGAGATCTGGGGAAAAAAAATTGGGGATTGTGCCTGCTTTGAGCAGGGGGTTGGACTAGATGATCTCCTGAGGTCCCTTCCAACTCTGATATTCTATGAAAAGTTAAGGGGTGACTTGAATATAATTTGTAAGTATCTACATAGGGAACAAATATTTAATCGGTTCTTTAATCAATAAAAAAAGTATAACGTGATTCAATGACTGGAAATTGAACATAGGCAAAAATCAGACTGGAAATAAGGCATGAATTTGTAATGGTGAGAGTAATTAACCATTGGAACAATTTACCAAGATTCTCCATCACTGACACATTTTAAATTGATTGCATATTCTTTCAAAAGATATGCTCTAGGAATTATTTTGGGCAAGTTCTATGCCCTGTGTTATGCAGGAGGTCAGACTAAATCACGGGGCATTTTGGCCTTGGACCTTTGCTATAGGTGGAATAGGTAATTCTGCCTATAATAACAAACAGGTAGGAGCAAAATCTGCTCTCTCATCATTATCCTGTAGTCATTTGGAAGTTCTCCCAGTACAGCGCTAGTCTTCCTTCTCTCAGAGATTCTTGGCTACAATAGGTGACATGCTATATACTCTAAGTCTGAGGGGTAAGAGTCTAGAGGTCACAGCCTAAACAGAATTTCTCTTTTGGAAGAATATTACAGTTTTTCACACGAAATTCAAGATTTGCATCGGTGGCATATTTTAGATGTGGTGCAGATGGCAAAGAAATATTTCCCTGTCAAATGACCAAACCAGTATAGTTTTAATAAAATATTACAAGACATCTCATAGCTTAAAGTTGTTGTCTTTCAGATATTTACATCGATTCAGTGATGAGCTGGAGCAGATTGAGTTACATAACAGCATTAAAGGCAGACAGGGAAGGCAGCACAGTTCCCGGGAGATAATCATCAAACAGACCATAGAGCATGAAAGACAACTCTATGAAGGATATGGGATAGGTATGGCTGCTGTATTGTTTCTTTGTTGTGCAAACTGCAATAGCTGCAACTCCTCATTCCCTCCCTCCCCCCCCTCCGTTCAGAAGGCCTGAATCCTAAGGGAAAGCTTTAGGTGATACTTTGGTTTCTTGTTTTAGAGAAATAAATCTTCCTTTACTTCTCTTGATTTACAGGTTCTTTTAAGGTGGATGTAAAAACAAACGGAAAGATCTAGTTAGAAATTCATTTTACTTCCTTGAATGCAGTGATTGCCTTTGAGCAATGATTTTGCTTTATGTTTTATGTTGCTTTAAGGCATATGTGTATGTAGATTTTGATTACTAAAGTTGACAGGAGGGTGATATTCCTATGAAGTCGGACTTCTGTTTTTAAAGCATATTAATGTAGTCACCCCAAAACAGCATGAATTGCATCCTGTACCTGTCTGTGCAGTTTCTTTTAAAAAAAGGTAGGGGTTTTTTTAGCCTGAACAAAAGGTTGCCCCTTTAAAAGAGTGCATAATTACGTGTTTAGAGACATACATGTGGTGATGTTTATTAGTATAAAGGTTTTATTAGCTCTTATTTGAAATGACCAGCATTACTTGCTCATGGCTTCATTACTCATGACTCGTGACCTTCCCAAACTCATGCCATGAAACCTTTGTACCATGAAACATCATAGAAACTTAACATCACTGAGGACCCCATGTATTGTTCCCTCTCACAGGAATGGGCCAGTGGGAAAATTCTACAAGGTTCACGTTGCATAAGCTTACTGTATGTTCCCTACTTAAGAGGGAGGACTTTGGAGCCTACTAAACTTAGAGGGCCCAAGGCTTCCCACTCCATGAATCACGGGGATCTTTAGAGGAAAAAAAGAACCCTTGATCTAAGGAGGTGGGAATAGTCCTGCATCAATTGGACCTGCCTGCACCAGGATTTACACTTTCTCCTTATTTGCGGTGGAGCACAGCTGCAGTAGATGCAGTGGAGCCAAAGGGCATTAATACAGCTCCAGACTTGATTAAATTTCTTGAGTTTTCCTGGATTTCTTCATTAAAATGTAGGGGCTCATCAAGGAATGGTGCTTCATTTTGACAGGTCTCTTGCTCCACCCTGGCCCCACCTAAAACTTTGTGCAGCCCCAACAGACAGAAACTCTGATCAGGCTGAGGATACACATACGCAGAAGAACCCCTTCAAATGTATAGCTGGTGATGAATCTTTGACCCCATGGATGTTTGGAATAGGGTTGAGAGTGTATGTTTATAAAAATGCCCTAATCTTTAACAACCAAAGTCCCCTGAAACAAAACTCTAACATTTAGAATACAATAATGCTGTAATTTATAACAAAAATAATAATAGTCCAATAGACGGTTAGCTCAGAACAACATCTTAACTTCTAGTCTGATGTTTCAGGGTTTTCACTGGCTGCTATCACAAATACAGATAAAGTCAGACTGTCAGACATGATTACTGGTCTTTATTTTTAAATTTCTCCAGGGAAAAAATAGCAGTTGCCCCTTTGTCAACACAGTGTCTCACGATGCCTTAAAAAGAGCTCGGAGGAGAGCTGTGTGTGTCTTGAGACCCTCAGCATGATTATTACCAATGAAAGGTATCGGTCAGGGATGCTGCATGGGATTAACACTAAAGAATGGAAATTTTTGAGCCCAAGTGATAGCATCCCTTTAGAAATACACCGGACCCCCGCTAGAACGTGCGTCTGTATAGCGCAAATTTACATATAACGCGGTCGCGGCCATGGATCCCAAATTTAATTACTTTTAATTGCAATTCATTTTAATGCAGTCCCCGCGTTAACACGGTACTGCACATGTATCCCAAATCCTGCGTTCTAGCGAGGGTCCAGTGTATTCTCTTTAAAGGTCGTATGCAAATGCCAGCTATGCTTGAGAGAGGGCCTGAAATGACTGAAAATCATGTGCATGGAACTAGGCTGGTGGGCAAGAGCAGGAATCAAGTGGGGCAAGGCTAATTGGGACGGGGAAAAGAATTGTGGAGACTGAGATCCAGGCTGTGTTGATGAGGATGTGGTAAAAGTAATACCAAATTTAATGACCTGACACATTACTTTTTAAAAATAGCCTTTTTGGAGTCAAATAACCAGTTTAACTTTAATGTCTAGAAGTAGTAGTGTTCAAAGTCAATGCTACTTTCCTAGTGATATGAAAGTTCATTAACAGAATGGAAAATCAACATTTGTTTCCTGCTTGGAATGTAAAATCTTGGCCAATTAGCTTCTTTGAAATGAGCGTTTCCTATGGTCGTGGGGTGGGGGAAGGGGAGTAATGAAACGTTTTCGGAATATTTGTCAGCTGTACTTAATCCTTCAGAGCTTCTCATATCCTGCATGAGATAGCTTAATGCCAGGAACCCCTGAATTGTTTGCTATTGACTTAGTGCACAGTAAGAATCCAGTGTTCTTTCTCCTCACTTCCTCTTTTGCATTTCTTCTAGGGCAGAAATAGGGAAGCAATCTATATGACTTTTTTAAAAATCTGTTCTTGTTTTCAAATTGTTGTTCACCAATACAAAGTCCTCCTTCCAATTTCTGTGGTTTTAAAAAAGTTTTTCTTATTTTTAAAATTTTTTTCTCTCCTGTTGTGTGTGAAAATTCCAGGCAAACAGAAAAATCAGTGAAATAGGCTAGCAAACAACTCTATCAAATGCACAAGGTAAACAAACTGTAAAAAATAAAGAAACAAGGTGTTTTCATATATATAAATCTCAAGTTTTACTTACTATTGCTGTAAGTTTAAAAATTGCAAAAATGTGACATATTAAAGTTGATGGTGCCCCTTTACATGTTAAATGCAACCTCAAATCATTTATCGTTTGTTATTGCAGCTGTTGAAGGTTCTGTCTGTCTAGAACTCAAAGAAAATTGTTCAAAGAAAATTGTTGCTGCTAACTACTATAATTGGAATTGGGAGGGAAAAAAATGTGAAGTCAGCGGGAGATTGTGCTTTAATGGCTCTATCTCATCATTATCACTAGAGGCTTCTTTAATAAAAGGGAATATCTTCAAACTGACTTTATATTTGAGTGTCTCTCTCTGTTACTGAGGTCAGAATTTTCCCTTGTGTGTTTTGTCTTGAAGCAGCCTTAGAATATAAAAGTGTTGGGAGTTCTAAAAGTCACCCAAGGTATGCCATTTTTGTATAAACAGTCATGTTCGCGTGAATAGAAATTCAAGATTATTTCTTCACTAGTTGATCAATAACAGGCTGAATTTCATGCTGAAGTTCTTTAAAATAGCTACACTGGCAACTGAGTATTCAGATAAATTAGTAAATGTTGTACAGATTCTTCTAGGAACAGTAATAATAAAGGAAGCTTCACTCTTATAATGAGTGAGGTTGTTAAGGAAATTGTGTTTCTTTAATAGTGTCTCGTTGGTTCCTGTCTTTCCCTCTATGCTTAATTGTACGACTAAACAGGTTCCTACAGGTTTGACTTTCCTGGCATATTGTCATTTTCATCATTGTGTATTTCTGAAAAGTACTTATTTTTCAAGCGTTCATAGCTAATGTCCAAAGCTTGTTGAAATGGCATCCCAGATGTTGACAGGAACCCCCTGATGAATTGAGAGTGCATGTTTCTAGCTAAAAATGGCAAGCAGTAGTTATTTCTTCTGAACTTCATGTTGTTTAGTTAACTGACTAACTTTTAATTATGGATTCTGTCAGAACATGGAAGCCAAGTGTCCTAGAAAAAAGAAATTGGTCCAATGAGCTCTCAAAGTTAAACATATCCAGATATGAAGAGTTAATTTTTTTTTAATATTTGGGATGGAAGACATAAGGGTAGAATATTATAGCATAGCTAGTGTCTGTACGGTTTGTTCAATACATTTGAAGTGTTTGCTGCTGATTTTGGTAGAATCCATTGTACAGCTGAATTGTGTAAAGAGATCACTCCTAATTAGTTTAATGACCAGTCATTTCTCAACATTACTTTTTGGCTCCTTGATTTTTAATGCTGCCTCTTGTTCTCTTGAGT
Organism: Dermochelys coriacea; assembly: GCF_009764565.3. NCBI lineage: Eukaryota > Metazoa > Chordata > Testudines > Dermochelyidae > Dermochelys > Dermochelys coriacea. The sequence goes on from NC_050071.1 coordinate 67,877,765, forward strand.
TTTGCCTCCACTCCTTAATGAGGAAATGTACACGTGATTTGAATATGGGTTCAAGAACAATGTATTCCAATTCTCGTAAGACTTAACAGAAACCTTTAGTGCAAATCTGTGTATGTCTGAGAGAATGAGGAAAAAAGTTGTGTTGGAGACGGTTGATTTTTATTTTTCAGAAACATTTCATTTATATGAATCTCTATTCTGACTTCTACAGAACCTGATACTATTAAAATTATGTAGGTACCTCTAAACCTGGATTGTAAGCTCTTCCGGGCAGGGATAGTCATATTGTTATGTCTGTACAGTGCCTAGCAAAACGTAGCTGTCTTCCCCAGCTGGGTCCCTTTGGTGCTACTACAATACAAATAAATATTAATAGACTAGAGTGTTTGCCAGAAACATTATGTAGTCATCTTTTTTTGATTTGCTACTCAGACACATGTACAGCAATGGAAAGGCTGATCTGGATTGCTTAGTGAAGTGTTCTCATTTAAGCAACATGTCTTTTAATACAGCCAAATGCAAGGTTGTGCATATAGGAAAAAAATGAAGGTCACATACAAAATGGGTAGCAGTATTCCGGAATGCAGTGATTTGAACAAGACTTAAGGGTGATGGTAAAAAAAACTAAATGTGAGTTCCCAGAGCTATGCTGTAGTTAGGACGGGGTGGGCAGTCATTTTGGTTGGGGCTGCATCTGGGTATGGAAATGTTATTGCGGGCCATGAAGGCTCCCGAAGTTAACAATAGATTCTTATTTAATGAAGATACATTTTAGTGGAAATAAACATAAAACCTTACTTTACTATTATAAATATACCATCATAACATATTACCATAATTAAACTAAACTTAACCCCTTTCTATGCCCTCTTTGATTAATGTGAACAATACAGCTGGTCACCCTTCTTTACAATGGCATCAAAGTCCGGTGTCATTCTTGTTATGGAAATCCGTAATACTGAGTTGAGATTCTGGTCAGTTAACTGGGATCGGTAGTAAGATTTGTTGTAATTCTGCAGGGAAAATGTTTGTTCACACACACAGGTGGAGCCGAACAAAACAAGGATTTTCTGTGCCACTTTGCGGATATTTATGAACTTCGTTTCACTCAAGGAGGCATAAAACTCATCAATTTTTTCTGAATTGTACTTTTTCTTCAAGGTGGAATTGCACTGTAGATCAATGAGCAATTAAAAGTGGCAATTCTTTAACAAAAAAAAAAACTTCAAAAACAGACTCCAATGAGAAACTGCAGAACTGGAATTAATTTGCAAACTGGACACCATCAAATTAGGCCTGAATAAAGACTGGGAATGGATGGGTCACTACAAAAACTAAAAACTAATTTCCCCATGCTAATTTCCCCCTACTGTTACTCACACCTTCTTGTCAACTGTTTGAAATGGGCCACCCTGATTACCACTACAAAGGTGATTTTTCCTCCTCTTGATAATAGCCCACTTTAATTGAATTGTCTCATTAGAACTGACCCCCCACTTGGTAAGGCAACTCCCATCTTTTCATGTACTGTGTGTATATCTATCTATCTATCTTCATCAGATGCATGGAGTGGAAAATACAGTAGGAAGTGGGTTTTAGCCCACGAAAGCTTATGCCCAGATACATTTGTTAATCTCTGAGGTGCTCCTAGTTGTTTTTGCTGATACAGACTAACATGGCTACCACTCTGAAACCTGAGCTCCAGTTGTAATTCTTGCGGGGCTTTCTTGTAGTCAAATGACAGAGAGGACACTGGAGTTGATGTCATGCCCACTATCTTCTCGAAGTCAGGGAATCGACGAGAAAATTCTCTGTGCTAGTCGCTCAAAATTTTGCTGTACTTTCTGTCTGCTCTGGTAACACTTCCAAGTATTTCAGTGTTGGAAATTGAGTGAACACTTTGTCCTTAATTTGTTCTGATAACAAGACTAACTTGCTTCTGTCACACTAGAATACAATTTGTGTACAAAACACATTCTTTCCTTGCAGCTTCACATAAAGTTTATTTAAATGTGCCAAGATATTACCAAAAGCAAGGTTGCACACCGACTTTGAATTCTTTAATTCAGGGAAATTATTTTTTTTCCCCTGCATCTACAGAAAAGTGCAAATTCCATCTCTGAGCTCCCACACTCACTGCAATATCTTTCCTAGATTGAGCCAGCAGACATTTGAATGATAAAATAAGTCCTCATGTTCGGCACCAGGGTCTTCAAGTTGGGAAGTGAATTGCCGATGATTGTCTCCTCGCTCTTGCATAGTTCACTATTTTCACCACTGTGCGAACAACATGATTGATGTCCAGGATATTTATACAGAGGGCCTCCTGATGTATAATACAATGCAGAAAAATCATCTCTTTATCAGGGTCGTCTTTTTTCACTTAGTCCTGAATTCTTTTAAAAGTCCTACGTTTTTCCCAGTTAAATTTGGCTTCATTAAAAGCTTACATAGTAAGGGATGTTACCAAGGTGGAGCGGGAGGACTCATGGGATGTGGTGCGGCGGAGCTCTATAAGGGATGTTACTGAGGTGAAAGGGCACGGGGTGGTATCTGGGACACCTGCTGGCAGTGATACCAAGGCGGCCGTACCAGGTACCGCCACGGGTGGAGGCTGCAGCCTCTGGGCAGTTTCGAGGCTCTTGAGGGCGGGGCCATAGGAGACCAGGAGAGGATTGGGTGCACTGCTGTGTGTGCGGGGCTGCCGCGTAGGGGTGGGGTTCTGATCCCGGAAACAGTGTGGTGAAGTCGCGCCTGCGCAGTGTGGCTCTTCTGCATGCCGGAAGGAATCTTCCAGGCAGATGGTGCTCATCAGTGAGTCGGGGGGTTGGGGCGAGTCTGGCAGAGCAGGGCAACCCCCTGACCCCACTCCCCAGCGGGAGTGCTGGAGTGAGGCAAGCCCCCAACCCTGCTTCCTGGCGGGAGCTCAAGGGCCGGATAAAAACGTCACATGAGCTGGAAGCAGCCTGCAGGCTGTAGTTTGCCCACCCCTGAGCTAAGAGGACTAATGCAAGTCTTGGATGCATAAGCAGGGAAATACCAAGAAACAGTTGAGAAGGGGGTATTACTACTTTATAGAGCTTTGGTGAGTAGAACTGGTGAAAAATTTTCAATAGTATGACTTTTTGGATGAAAAATTCCCTTTATGCAAAACTGAAATAATCTACAGAAAATTTTCAGTTTTTCAGAAAAAAATAAAATCATTTTTTGGTTGGGAAAATAGAAACAACAGGTACATATCTGCCCATCTCCCCCTCTCCCCCCCCCCGCCTTGTCAGTTTCACTTTTTGCCAGTGAAATTGACAAACTTTCTCAGCTGGCTGCCATGTCTGACTTTGTCTCCTTCCCTTCTCTTCCTTCCTTATTCCCCTGCCCCAAATGAGCACTTGGAATCTCTGCTTCTCATGCTCCTGAAGCTGGGGGGAGGGTGTGCAGGTTGAATGGCCTCTCCAGCCCTGGAGCTGAGTGGGTGGCTTAGTGCCCTGTGTCTGTGCGTCTCTGGCAGCCAGGCTGGAAGGTTCTTGTCAATTTCACGAGTGCTGGACTTCAGTTCTCCCAAAACAGATTTTTTTCTTGAAAGCCTTTCCTATTAAAAATTTCAAATTTTTGACTTTTGTCCAGGTTTGGGGCATTTTATTTTCAAATTTGGGAATGTTTTTGCAGGAAGGGGATATCCATTTTCCAGCCAGCTTTGTGAGAATATTGTGTCTGGTTCTGGTTTCCATGCATCAAAAAGGAGTTTGAAAAATTGAAAGGGTTTAGAAAAGAGCTAGAAGAATAATTTGAGGATTGGAAAACATGCCTTATAGTAAAAGACATAAGAAGCTCAGTTCTGTTGAGTTTATCCAAGAGAAGGTTAAGAGGTAACTTAATCATTCTCAGCTAGTACCTATGTGGAAGAGAGATTCTGATAGTAGGGTCTCTAATCTAGCAGAAAAGGTGCATTGAGAAGTTTGGAAGACTAAGCTAGACAAGTCCAGACTAGAAATAAGCTACACATTTTAGCACTGAGGATAATTGATAATGGGAGTATCTTTCCTAGAGATGTGGTAGATTTTCCCATCACTTGCAGTCTAAAAGATATGCTGTTCAGCGGTTCTCAGACTGTGGGTTTTACCGCAGAGTGAGTCGCAACCTCGTTTTAATGGGGTCACCAGGGTTGGCATTAGACTTACCGAGGCTTGGAACCAAATCCAAAGCCTGAGCCCCACTGGCCAGGACTGAAGCTGAAGCCCGAGCCCCGCTTCCCAGGGCTGAACCCAAAGTCTGCGAGGCCAGGCTCAGGCTTCAGCTTCAGCCCTCGGCAGCGGGCTTAGATTATAGATCTCCTGTCTGGGGCTGAAGCCCTTGGGCTTTGGCTCCTTGCCCGGGCAGCGGAGCATAGGCTTTGGCTTTGGCTCCTCCGCCTGGGGTGGAGGGGCTTGGGCTTTGGCCCCACCCTGCCTTGGGCAGCAGGACTCAGGCGGGCTCAGGCTTCGGTCCCCCTTCATGGGGTCGTGTAGTAATTTTTGTTGTCAGAAGGGGGTCACAGTGCAATTAAGTTTGAGAACCCCTGCTAGTTCAAACAGAAACTATGGGCTTGATGCAGAATTTGAGTGAGGTTCTATGGCCTGTGTTATGAAGGAGGTAAGACCAGATGTTCATAATTGCCCTTTTTGGCCTTAAAAATCTATGAATCTGGGAAAAGAGAATTTGATAACTTATTTAAGCAGTTTTTGAAAAATTATTTGAAGGAAATGAAATAAAGGCATGTGGATTAATTTACAAAGGGTAGGCACTTTATTATTCTAAAGCAGTGGCTCAAAAGATATTCCTTGAAGCTGTGGGAGAAGAGTTTGGGAGCTGTACATATCTGAGGGTAGAATGTTGCCCTTTGTGGTGACTGTGGTGCTGTTAAAATTGTACTTAGCTTTTGTGTAAAATTGATTGGATTGTAGGTTATATGCCCTTGTCTGTTTTTGTATAACAGATATCTTGAAAAATGCCTTTCAGAGATCACATTAACTGGTATTAATACATAAGTTATATTGCATCTAAACCAGGCCAAAAAGAGGTGAGAGTGTTAGATTCTTGTTATAAACTTATTTTGTTTACATTACACACTCGTAAGATTACAGAATTAAGGTTACTCCTTAGTGTAAAAAACTTAGTGTAGAAAAACTTAGTGAAGATTTCTCATTGGAAATCATACTTATGTGATGGATACCTGTCACAGAGCTCATCTTGAAAATTTAAATCAGCAATCCAAGAGATGACACATTCAGGAGTGTATCTGTGTATATTAAGTTTTTGTGTGTGTAAAAAATTATTGGCCTTATTAATACCTATACATTATTAATACTTACTGTTAAAATACTACTGTTGTATTTTTACCTTCCCTAGATGTTTTCAGTTTTATATTCCTGGGGTAGCTCTTTTTTCTAGATATCACGGTGCACTTCGTCTTCCAATATATAAATTTTCTGGGAAGGGACTGTATTAATAGTCCTGCACAGAACTGAGTATCTTGTTGGTGCATAGATGGAGACAATATAAATTATAATCTGTGATTCCAATGGGATCAAACATTCTGATTGGGAAGATACTAGATTGAACATAACCCAAATATGTTCTCTTTATTTATAACAAAAGTTTAATATCATGATTTTCAAAATAAGGTGCCTAAAATTTTATTCTTAGATCCATATTTAGACATCAAAATAACTGATTTTTCAAAAATGCCAAGCAACCAATGAATTCAGTTGGAGCTGCTGGATGCTCAGCATTTTTTTTAAAAATAGGCCATTTATTAAGTTGCCTGACTATGGATTTAGGAGCCAAACTTAAGGCATCCATTTTCAGAAATCTTGTTACTAATATCCATTAGTAAGACAGAATATTAGACATCTTGGTTAATATTACCATCAAGAGTACATATAGTAGTCTGTGTTTTTTGCTAACACATCCTATATTTGAACAGCTGAGAGCTAAAGGCATGGCATTTCTGATGGAGGGCTCTTGACTATACACACCACCCTTCCCCTGGTATACTACTCTGTAGACCTCAAGGTACAGCATAAGGCCTGTTGTCACAGTTTCAGTTCTGTTGTCACAGTTTGTTGTAACTCTCTTAAGGTTTCAGGCTTAGCCATAACCCCTTTTGGATGGAGACCCATGTCTCTCCTTCCAGACTGGAGAGAGAGAGACTGTGGAGGATCAGGTCTGACTGAGATCCAGCATCTCAGGGCTGGATAGTTAAATTAGTTAAGGACATTGAAGTCAATGGTAAATGGGACAAAATACAACATGGTTTTACAAAAGGTAGATCGTGCCAAACCAACCTAATCTCCTTTTTTGGAAAAGTAACAGATTTTTTAGATAAAGGAAACACAGTGGATCTAATTTACCTAGATTTCAGTAAGGCATTTGATACCGTGCCACATGGGGAATTATTAGTTAAATTAGAGAAGATGGGGATCAATATGAACATCAAAAGGTGGCTAAGGAATTGGTTAAAGGGGAGACTGCAACGGGTCCTACTGAAAGGCGAACTGTCAGGTTGGAGGGAGGTTACCAGTGGAGTTCCTCAGGGATCGGTTTTGGGACCAATCTTATTTAATCTTTTTATTACTAACCTTGGCACAAAAAGTGGGAGTGTGCTAATAAAGTTTGCAGATGATACAAAGCTGGGAGGTATTGCCAATTCAGAGAAGGATCGGGATATTATACAGGAAGATCTGGATGACCTTGTAAACTGGAGTAATAGTAATAGGATGAAATTTAATAGTGAGAAGTGTAAGGTTATGCATTTAGGGATTAATAACAAGAATTTTAGTTATAAGTTGGGGACGCATCAATTAGAAGTAACGGAAGAGGAGAAGGACCTTGGAGTATTGGTTGATCAGAGGATGACTATGAGCTGCCAATGTGATATGGCTGTGAAAAAAGCTAATGCGGTTTTGGGATGCATCAGGAGAGGCATTTCCAGTAGGAATAAGGAAGTTTAGTACCATTATACAAGGCACTGGTGAGACCTCACCTAGAATACTGTGTGCAGTTCTGGTCTCCCATGTTTAAAAAGGATGAATTCAAACTGGAGCAGGTACAGAGAAGGGCTACTAGGATGATCCGAGGAATGGAAAACTTGTCTTATGAAAGGAGACTTTAGGAGCTTGGCTTGTTTAGCCTAACTAAAAGAAGGTTGAGGGGAGATATGATTGCTCTCTATAAATATATCAGAGGGATAAATACAGGAGAGGGAGAGGAATTATTTCAGCTCAGCACCAATGTGGACACAAGAACAAATGGGTATAAACTGGCCACCAGGAAGTTTAGACTTGAAATTAGACGAAGGTTTCTAACCATCAGAGGAGTGAAGTTTTGGAATAGCCTTCCAAGGGAAGCAGTGGGGGCAAAAGATCTATCTGGTTTTAAGATTCTACTTGATAAGTTTATGGAGGAGATGGTATGATGGGATAATGGGATTTTGGTAAGTAATTGATCTTTAAATATTCAGGGTAAATAAGACTAATCCCCTGAGATGGGATATTAGATGGATGGGATCTGAGTTACTATAGAAAATTCTTTCCTGGGTATCTGGCTGGTGAATCTTGCCCATATGCTCAGGGTTTAGCTGATCGCCATATTTGGGGTCGGGAAGGAATTTTCCTCCAGGGCAGATTGGAGAGGCCCTGGAGGTTTTTCGCCTTCCTCTGTAGCATGGGGCATGGGTGACTTGAGGGAGGCTTCTCTGCTCCTTGAAGTCTTTAAACCATGATTTAAGGACTTCAATAGCTCAGACATAGGTGAAGTTTTTTGTAGGAGTGGGTGGGTGAGATTCTGTGGCCTGCACTGTGCAGGAGGTCGGACTAGATGATCAGAATGGTCCCTTCTGACCTTAGTATCTATGAATCTCTAGGTTGCTCTTTTTTCAGGAGCTACAGCTGGGTACACGAGTTACCAGTCAGCCTTCGCAAAACAAAGTACATTTATTCTTAGGGCAAAAATATTATAGATAAAACATAAAAACACAATAAAAGGAATTACCTGCATGCTAAAAGGTTAACAGAGGTCTCCCCCAACTCCAGATAGGGCTCTGGAAGGTGCTAGTCTTTCAAATCCCTCAGCCCTCTTGGTTAAAAGTTCATATCAGGTTTCAGATCAAGAATAACCTTGGGATAGTTCAAGTGTTTCTTTATGAATTTTGGGCCTTTAATAGGTGACACTAGTCAGTGGTCCTCTCCTCAAGAGGTGAAGCTTCAGAAGCTGAGTTTTTGTATAACTTGTGTTGGAGAACTTGCATTAACCACTCTTCAGGGATTTCCCAGGAAAACATCTCAGCAAGCGATGAATCTAAAAACATTTTTAAAATGTATTGTCACAAAAATACATGTCTGTCTGGCACACTTCACCTCATGGTTCCTGGGTCGCAAGACAGATGCGAATCTGTCTGTCTCAAGTGTATATCCTTTTTGTGAGAAAATACGGTACCACTGTAGTGTTGGTATCATGCCTAGGGACTATTTTGATGGGCTTATTAAAGATGCATAGCTATTAATTAATAAAAATTTTCTTTTTGAACAATAAATCCTAGTGCTTTCACTTCCAGTAGATCTGTAGATGTTCATTTTTTAAATCTGGGAAACCTTAACTCGCTTTCCAGGCGTATAGGTGCCCATAAATCTTTTGATTATATTGCAGTAGTAGAATAAGGTTAATCTAGATCTAAATGATTTTTGCTTCTTATATTTTACAAAAGTAAAATGTCTGTTATTGCTGTGGCAGATACCAACACATTTAATAGCATTTTAATTGGGAGTATGGAACGATTAAGATTTTATTTTTTAAATCTCATCTTTGACCAAATCTCCTCTCTCCAATTCAAGATGAATCAGACTTTTATCACAGTCTTTCAGGAAATGATTTTATTTAACACAAATAAACATGGGATTATCTTGTGTTTACATACTGGACAGGGCAGTAATTGAATTGGTTAAAATTGCAAATTATGGACCAAGAAACACGGAAGATTTGTAGTCTGTGTTTACAATTGTAAATTCAACTTTATTTGGATGTATTCCACAATTGTATTTGGTTAACTTTCTGATTAAAATATTATTTTATCCAACTGTATATTGTAATAGATTCTGTGATTAGTCTGACCAAGTAATTATGGGGTAGTAATTTAATTGTAAGGTGCTTATGAATTCTCCATTCCTATGGCTAGAGGACTCTGAAGTAAAGCAGAGCATTTCTTTTGCCACACAGAATAAGACACTCCATCTTCTAGAACTGTAAAATTTTAGAAGGCATTTTTTTTCCAGAATGAAACATTTTTATCAAAAGGTAAGCAAAATTTTTCTTAAGCTTTCTCTGACTGGTACTCAGAGTTTTTCAGGCTGCCAGGGTTTTCAGTCATCTTATGAAAAGCTTTGAAACAAGCTAGTATGTTAAAGGTTTTTCCACTGGTCCAGCAGAGTTTTAAATGAAATCTGATTATTTTAATGGCTCTGCAACACCACATCTTTTCATAGCCCATCTTTAGGTTATCAGTTTGTCTCCAGCTCTGTGTGCTGTGACCACACATTTCTTTACATTAAAATTTAAAAAAAAACAAACAGGAAATTCACAGGTTTTGTAACATACAGATCTAATTTTCTTGAGTCTCTACAAGGCAAGAAAATAATAAATTAAGCCTACACCCATAACAAAATGCCCATCTGCAAGCATTAATTTAGTACCACTGCAACACTCTACCCCACTGACATGCTAATAATCTGATACACATCATTTTCAATTCAACATACTATTACCCTTGTTTCCTACATAAAACCTGAAAATCACAGTGCAGTGCACAATCCTAATTCTGACCTGTTCATTTTGGTGGTTTCTTACACAACGTACCGGTATTTGAAAAGTGCTGAGCACCCTCAATTGGGGTTAGGGGTAAGGAACAGATTTTCAAAGTACTCAGTGTTTAGCAGCTCTCATAGTACTTAGTGTAGGTACCTAAATGTGAACTAGTCACTTTTGAAAATTTGTCTCATGAAATATTTGTGTGTGGGCTTGTTCAGTTGGTCATATTGTATGGTTGACCTGGTTATACACGTTTTTGAAAACTCTGCTACTGCTGCTGAGACATCACTTGATGGAGGATATTAATTGAACATGATGCATGTTTTAATTTCATGTTTCCATAACTCGCAATTCAGGGCCAAATCTTGCCCTTATGTGCATACTCATGGCTTTCATTGACTTCACCAAAGGAGAAATTTCCCATGTCCCTTATGGAACAGTCCTGTAGAGTTTAATAGAAAATAAACTTCCAAAGGTTTTTGAATCATTCCATTAGAATAAAAGAAAATTATACCCTGTTATAGATGGTTCAAAGAGCCTTTAGAAAGTTTCTCACTTTCTATTAAATCTCCTATAGATTTTTAGAACAACTTCTGTAGAAACTTATTTATTTTATCTCTCTCAAATTCTGTTTCCATAAAGAATAGGAATAAAACTGATAGATTGGAGCTGAAAAAGCCCCAATTTGTCATGTTTGGTGCTTAGAATATAAAAATCCCTGCACCAGAGAAGAAATTATTGGTGCTGTTCACTGCCCTTTTTTTCCTCATTACAAATGCTAAGGCATATTGCCTTTTGTTGTTCGTGGTTCTGTCTTAGAGTCAGATTTCTTTCCCTGCCTATTTCTTTATTTGGCCAGTATTGGGGTTCCTCATCCCTTAGCCACCTCTATGTATTATAGTACTTGAGTCCACTTCAGTCTGGTTTGTTGTATTGTCTTTAAACATAATTGATAGAGTAAGCTCTCGGAATGGGTTTTGTTTATTGAATTTTGCCTCTTTACAGATGGCTGCAAATACTAAAGGTTCAGTGTTTTGAATTGTGGGCTTTTGTCTTAGCTGATGCAGTCGTTTAGGTTTTTAAAGCCAAACAAACAAAACCCAGCAACCCAAATCTAAGCATGTCAAAGGGTATGTGGGGATGGTAGTGTTTGGAAAGCTGTTGAACAAACGAGTGAAAGCCTTAAGAGCTATGGTACTAAATCCCGATTTGTCAGGGAGGCTAACAGAGAGTAGGAACTTGGAGACAATTCTGTGATGATTTTTAAAAGGAGTGAAAAAGGCACCCCAGACCAGCGGTTGGTAGGTGAATTTTAATTCCTCAAGGACTCTGTGCGGACTGGTGGCAAAATCCCACAGCCCCAAGAATATAGCAACAGTGGCTATTTTCACTTCTCAGTGACAGAGTAATAGAATAAATAAAATTCTAGGTTCCAGAGAATACTTACACTGTCACAGTATGATACTTTAAATTTAAGACAAATTTTATGTGGAAACTACTGAATTGGGACCCTCTAAATTATCATGGCATAGCTGCACAATTTACCTGAATTACTAATCTGACACAGTACAAAAATAATTGTATTGTTTTAGATCTTTAAAGCACTGTACAAATATAATTTTATTACTTTACACTATTAATTTTGTAGGGTTATAGCCACTCACTGCATGGTTAGTGCTATTTTGCTACTCAGAAGCTATGCTCAGTACTATAGTAGGAAGGTTCCTACATGTGGGATTTTTTTTAGCTACGAATTTCTTCCAGAAAAGAAAATGATTCATTTCTCTATTTTCCCCCCAATTGTTATAAATACAAAGCATAAAGTATCTTCTGTGACATGGATGAAAAATTTGGGCCCAGAGAGTCAAAGGTGTTAACGTGACCCTCAAACTGCCCCACATTAAACAGAGTTAAATAAGGTTTAAGTGTTTGGTATACAGGTACCTTACTTAGCCTGCTTAGTCTCCTGGCAAACACCATTAAAAATCTTTTAAATCTTTTATTAAAGATGCAGAAAATGAAGGAAAAACAGTTAAAGCCTTTGAAAAATGAAGTATTAAGTAAGGCTTTCATTTTAACAACATATCTTGTTCCCTTTCCCTGGAGAGAGTTTTTAGAAGGAAACCTTGCCCAGTTTGACAGTCTTTTAGATGGTAACTCTCCTTTTTTGAGGAGAAGAGAAGTTAGCTGAGATGAGCTGAAGCTGTTAAAGACTAATCCTATTTCCTAGAAGACAAAACAAGACAAATGCACACAAGAGGGGATGAAAAAGAAAAATAGAAAATGGTGCCTGTCTGTGTTGTCTCCACTAGCATCTTCACTGCTGGAGAAACAACAGCATGGCACGTGGTCTTATTAGTCACTCTGAGACCTGGTAAAGTTGTACCAGCTTCAGGCAGTTTAGGAAATTGCTTTCATCATTCTCTTTGGTCACAGGCTTACAGCAGTGTTGCAAAATATATAGTCTGGCTGGCTAAGCCTGACTTTTATTAAACAGAAGGAAGAAAGAGAGGGATAGGAAAGAGAAGGAATAAAGTGCGGCAGGAGAAGGATACACAGGGTGTGTGAGACAGTCATAAAATCATAGAATATCGGGGTTGGAAGGGATCTCAGGAAGCCATCTAGTCCACATCCTAGATGGTGTTCGGGCTGTAGCTGGAGCCAGTGAAGGTGTTGGTGTCATCTGGGTCCCTCTCTTGATCCTGACTGGTCAGGACATCTCTCAGGATTAGGTGGACAAAAGCCCAAGTCACAGTGGCACCTGAGGTCCCAGAAGATGGTAGGGTGGCAGCCATGATGGTGAAACTTCCCCTTTCCCATCTCTAATCTCTGTTAGGGAGTGATGAGTGAAATAGCCAGTCCTCTAATTATTTGGTGCAGCAATATTGGGCCTAATTTTTGACCCACCAGTTTTGGTCTGATTTTGGGACTCTCACAACAATTTTGGTCTGTTGATTTTGGGACTTGCACTTCTTTAGCAGGCATGATCTTAATTACAGTCCTTGAGTGATATCAGCAGGAGTTTTTATTTGGACTAGTTTAATCTTTTTGTTTCTCTTTTGCACCTTTTTCCATCAATATTTTTTATTATAGGTTATGACACTATATAAACTTTCACTCACTTTTTACAGTTGAGTTCACAATAAGGATAAATCTGCAGGGACAATTATTACAACAGTTGCTCCACAAAGTGTGAGTAAAGCCCTTGAGTTAGCCATGAAATATACAGGAAAAGGCAAAACTTATGTTCAGCTGATGTTGTATAAGACAGAAAAGCTTGGATTATATACTCTCCTGTGACAAGTTGGAAGTTTCCCATGTCAGTGCAGTCTACTTGTAAAGAAGCTAAATTCTCATTAAAAAACAAAACCAAAAGCCCCCTCCAAAACCAATTTAGCACTTGTGTGAAGAAAATCTTCTAAATATGAACCAAATGTAAACTGATGCAGAGATGTCACCTTAAGACTTCAGACAGTTGTGCCTCTGCTGCTGCTCAGAGTTCTGCCAAGTAGCTAAAGAGTGAAAACTAACCAGAATCTTGAGTCTTCACTAGTGCTATTCAGAAGCCTGTGAGCAGCAGAAAAACTGATTAGAGTTGGGTAAGTTTCACTTTGCTACTGTCCAGTTAAGCTAGGAACAGCAGCAGAGGCAATCATTCTGTTCTATAAACATTCTTGTACTATGGTTATCTGAGCACCTTCCAGTAATACATTAAATGAAGTGACCACTCATCTGTCATGTAGTGTTTGTTCTCTCATTGTGTCCTCAGGAGAAGGTGCAGTGCCTTTGTTTTGGTAAGGTTTTTGGTTTCTTTTTAAATATACGTGTTTTTATGTATTATGTTAGAGATGGCAGGGTGAAAGAAACATACCTTGCACTCAGAGCAGAAAGTGATCTGACCAGTTTGCCTGGTGGCTACATGTAGATGTTGAAAAGGACTGGAAAGAAAATTGATCCTTCTGGGACTCCACAAGTGAGGGGTCCAGTAATGGGAAATTGCTCCTCTACCACTACTCCTTGGTTGTGTTCCTCCAGGAAGGACTCAGACCATTTTAGTGCGTTACCCTGGACCCCTGCTCCCTCTCCCTGGTGAGACAACACTATCTCATGGTCAGCAATGTTGAATGCCGTAGTGAGCTCCAGCAGGAACAGAATGGATCTGTCCTTTATCCACTGACAGGAGGAGATCATTCCTGAGTGCCACTAAAGTGGTTTCAGTTCCTTATTCTGGCCTGAATCTGGATTATGACATGTCTAGAATTTTAGCTTCAATTAGATGATCTTATAGTTGGCCTTTGCTAGCTTCTCTTTGATCTTGTTCAGGAATGGGAAGTTTGACATTGGGCAGTAGTTGGGTAGAACTGATGTGTCCAGGGTGGGTTTCTTCAGGGTTGGTCAAACAATTTTGTATTTGAAAGAAAGGAAGAGTTCTCTCCTGAATGAGATGTTGTCTTTTCAGTCGAGAGTAGCACCAGTTGTTCATCACTCTTTTACAAGCCAAGGGTATTTGTCAGATTTACAAGGCTTGGGTCAGTATTCCCTTAGGGACTCTTCTCTCATTGAAGCTATTCACTAGGATACAGGATCCAAAATCAAGGGTTTGGGATTGTGTAGAGTAGTGTAGATATCCCTGTTGCAGTAGTCAGGATAGGTAGAGCAGATGAGATAATGCCCAGTACTTCTCAAGGCAGGTAACATGCTATATTTTATCATGGAGAAATGTGATACGTAATTCTATATTGATAGTATTATATGGCTTATTACCTTGAGACTGAAGAAAATTGATAGAAGCTATTCTTTGTCCGTCTAACTTTCACTGTGTGTTCAGTGTCAATCAGAGACTGCATGGGAACCATCTGAAATGTGACATTTGTATGACATGAGGCAGTAATTTAGATTAAATGCTACAGAGGTAGCATTATTCCTTGTTGAGACACTTTGCTGCTCCTTAAATCTATATAGTTGTTTCTAGATAGTAATAAGGCATTTCAAGCTGTGCTAAAACTTCAAAGCGTCTGAGCATTAGAATCTCTTTTAAAGTGTTCACAATTACTGATAGCTTGAGAAATAGGTCACCTGTAAGATTTTAGAAATGGCCAAGAAACAGGGAATGGCTGTGTGTCACATAAAGCATCCTGAAGGTTCTTTTTTGTGCACTGATTTGTACCCTGGGCAACTACCTTGATGCCAATAGGAATGCATAGGGATACAAGAAAGTTCAGAATTTGGTCATGTAATTTCAACTGGAAACTAGAAAAAGCATCTCTCCTATACATCTATATACAAGAAGCTTGTTCTGGGCCAAGGTGTTCGAAGCACCACAGGCCTGGCAGGAGTACTCTGAAAAATCAAGGCTTACACACAGCTGTGAGTTATTAGCTTTACTGAAGGTTAGTGACACACCTGCAACGGGGACTCCAAGCATTGCTGTCATGGAGGCGGGGAACCCAGCACATCGGAGGTCTGCCTGGGACGGAGTCCCCGTTGCGGGTGTGTCACTAACCTTCAGTAAAGCCAATAATTCACAGCTGTGTGTAAGCCTCGTTTTTTCAGAGTACTCCTGCCAGGCCTGTGGTGCTTTGAACACCTTGGCCCAGAACAAAGCTTGTACTCTATTTTCTGCATTCTGTTACACTGATTATCCAACCTTTACTGATTTATTACTACATCCCATTTATTTCTTTTTATGAAGGGCTTTTGTTGTTAAAAGCTATTGCTATTTATTACGATTAAGCAAGAGGTAAAATCACTTAAGTAGAAAGACAAATAACATACTGTGTAAGCATAACATTGTAATTACAAATTACACAACTGCATTTTTTAAAAATAGAAATTTCAATAATTGCAAAATGACAGTTTTAGTACCAAAAGTTCTGTTTTATAATAATGATATATAATTAACCGTGTAAACTTCAACTACTCTGTAAACAGATACATTGATAGTGTGTGGAGGCGCCCTGTCACTCAATCAGGCATTACCTCAAGTTTTCCAGGCAATTCAGATGTTGATAGGGGCCAAGACTGTTGAATGGCTTGAGTGGGGGAAATGGTGTGTTCCAGAGCCAAAGAGAGATTAAACCCCCGGATAGCCAAATGACAAACAGCAAGGTATGATTATACCGCTCCATGAAGATACATGTCCATTTTTTCTTAATGTTTTATTGATCTTTACATTCTTAGAACTGTGTTTAAAATTGATTTGAACTGGAAAGCCAGGTTTGACTCCCAGTTCAGGAACTGATCCGTTTGACCTTGCACAAGTATCTAGCCCACTACGTAGGAAAGATAGGAAGTATAGCAAGAGACCACCCTGGCTTAACCAGGAAATCTTCAATAAGTCCTACAAAAAGTGGAAACTAGGTCAAATTACAAAGGATGAATATAAACAACACAAATATGTAGGGACAAAATTAGAAAAGCCAAGGCACAAAATGAGATTAAACTAGCTAGAAACATAAAGGGTAACAAGATAATATACTATAAATAAATAAGAAGCAAGAGGAACACCAAAGACAAGGGAGGCCTGTTACTCAATGGTGGGAGGGGGAACGACAATAACAGAAAATGTGGAAATGGCAGAAGTGCTAAATGACTTTTTGTTTCAGTTTTCACCGAAAAGGTTGGTAACAACTGGACATCCAACTTAATGAATGCCAGTAAAAATGAGATAGGATCAGAGGCTAAAATAGGGAAAAAGTTAAAAATTCCTTAAACAAGTAGCAGCTGTGTTAGTCTGTATCCGCAAAAAGAAAAGAAGGACTTGTGGCACCTTAGAGACTGTTAGTCTCTTTACTTTTCTTTAAACAAGTTAAATGTCTTCCATTCACCAGGGTCTGATGAAATACATTGTAGAATACTCAAGTAGCTGAGTGAGGAGATCTCTGAGCCATTAGCGATTATCTTCAAAAAGTCATGGAAGATCGGAGAGATTCCAGAGGACTGAAAAAGGTCACTGTGTTTGCCTATCTATAGAAAGGGGAATTACAGACCAGTCAGCTTAACTTCATTACCAAGAATGATAATGAAGCAATCAGTTTGCAGACACCTAGAAGATAATAAGGAGATAAGTAACAGTCAGCATGGATTTAAAGAATAAATCATGTCAAAGCAACCTAATAGCTTTCTTTGACAGAGAACCAAGCCTGGTGGATAGGAGGAAAGTGGTAGATGTGGTATATCTTGACTATAGTAAAGCTTTTGATACTGACACATGACCTTCTCATAAACAAACTAGGGAAATACAATTTAGATGGAGCTACTATAAGTTGGATGCATAACTGTTTGGAAAACCATTCCCAGAAAGTAGTGTGACAAAGTTCCTCCTCTGCATTGGTGGGTCTTGCGCTTCTTGGCAGATTTGCTCGTCTGAGATTCATGGCAGCCCTCAGTTTGGTCACTTTTGCTAGTGGCTCAAATCTGCCGTTCACTCAGCTAACCTCATCACTGGCCAGCATGGGGAAAAGGAAGGAGAACAAACCCCGCAGTCTCTGCTGGTCCACCTAGTGGGTTGGAGAACAGGCCAGGGACCTTTTTCTCCTCTGATGGGACCCACAGTTCAGGTCCATTCCTCCTGTATCCAATAGGAAATTGGTGAGATAGGGAGAACCTGGGCCCACCCACTACTCTGGGTTCTAGCCCAGGGCCCTATGGATCACAGCTGTCTACAGTGTTTCATGTAACCCCTGTGTGATAGCTACAACTCCCTGGGCTACTTCCTCATGGCCTCCTCCCAACACCTTCTGTATTCTTACCACAGGACTTTCCTCCTGATGCTATATAGCATTCATACTCATCAGTCCTTCAGTAGCACATCCTCTCACTCTCAGCTTCTTGCACACCCCCCACTGACTGAAGTGAGGTCCTTTTTAAACCAGGTGCCCTGATTAGCCTGCCTGTCTTAATTGATTCTAGCAGCTTCTTAATTGGCTCCAGGTAGTCACAGTAGTTATCAGTTGTTCACAGTCAAGCTGGAAAGACACATCAACTGGGGTCCTGCAGGGATCAGTTCTAGGTCCGGTTCCGTTCAATATCTTCATCAGTGATTTAGATAATGGCATAGGGCGTACACTTAAATTTTGTGGATGATACCTAGCTAAGAGGGGAGGATTAAAATTCAGAATAATTTGGACAAACTGGAGAAATGGTCTGAAGTAAATAGGATGAAATTCAGTAAGGACAAATGCAAAGTACTCCAATTAGGAAGGAACAATCAGTTGTACACATACAAAATGGAAAATGATCCTCTAGGAAGGAGTACTACGGAAAGGGATCTGGGAGTCATAGTGAATCACAAGCTAAATATGAGTGAAGTAACGCTGTTGCAAGAAAAGTAAACATCATTCTGGGCTGTATTAGCAGGAATGTTGTAAACAAGACACGAGAAGTAATTCTTCCGCTCTACTCCGTGCTCATTAGGCCTCAACTGGAGTATTGTGTCCAATTCTGGGCGCCACATTTTAGGAAAGATGTGGACAAATTAAAGAAAGTCCAGAGAAGAGCAACAGAAATTATTAAAGGTCTAGAAAATATGACCTATGAGGGAAGATTGAAAAAAATGGGTTTGTTTAGTCTGGAGAAGAGAAGACTGAGAGGGGACATGACGATAGTTTTCAAGTATATAAAAGGTTGTTGTAAGGAGGAGGGAGAAAAATTGTTCTCCTTGTCCTATCCTCAGAGGTTAAGAAGCAGTGGGTTTAAATTGCAGCAATTGCAGCAAATAGTGTAGGTTGGATATTAGGAAAAACTTCCTAACTGTCAAGGTGGTTAAGCACTGGAATAAATTGCCGAGGGAAATTGTGGAATCTCCATCATTGTGGATTTTTAAGAGCAGGTTTGACAAACACTGTCAGGGATCGGCTAGATAATATTTAGTCCTGCCATAAGTACAGGGGCTGGACTAGATGACCTCTTGAAGTCCCTTCCAGTTCTACACTTCTGTGATTCAAAGTCACTTCAAGTAAAATTTCAAAAGTGTCCAAGTCCTATCTTCAAACCAAATTCAGAAATTTAGGAGCCTAAGTGCCTAAATCAGTTTTGAAATGGGACTCTTCTCCCATAGTTTAACTGGTTTGTCTGTTTAAACTGTAAGTTCTCGGTAGTAGGGCTTGTCTCTTACTCGTGTGTGTGTGTGTACACACATGTATAGCACAATGGGGACTCTAGGGTACAATTGTAATACAAATAACGTAATTATGTTGCTAATCTCACTGTTGGCATTTGCAGCTTTCTTTTAAGGGCCTAGATCTTTTGCTGGTTTTGACACAAACATTTAGACAAAGTGCAGCTTCCTTTCAGCAACTAAAAGAGGCAGCTAAAAAGTTGATAAAGTACCTTGGGAGATTTTCCCCCTACTGCTAAAATGGGCTCAGGAACAGCACCTTATAGAAATCCCAGCACCCTCCCTCTTCCTGGCAGTTGTGGGAGAAAAGGTAGACTTCCTGCTAGATTATTACCATTGGACCTTGCTATTCTCAGTATGATTTGTATCCACCTCTGACCTTGTGGGTTCAGTCCTTCACCTAGCATATACCTGATGTGTCTTTTGAAGTCGTAGTTTAATGTTTGCTATGAAATGAGAATTGCTATGGATATTTTATAGCTGGTAATCTAACTGTATTTAATTTTGTTCCCTTTAGACATTCCTGACATTGTGAATGGCAAACATCTTAAAATTTTCAGGTGAGTTTCTTTTTGTTGTATTTAATTATTTGTGGTCTGTATGTGCCCGACTGGACATCTCTAGAAATGGCATGGCATGTCTCAATTTTTTTTTGGGGGGGGGGATAAAAAATAAACCAATCCAGCATTCTACAAAAAGCGGTTTGTGGAGGACAGTGTTCTCTTGTTTGAAGGGAAACTGATGGCTTATTATTAATGTACTCAATATTTTGCTGTTCTAGTTTTTTTCTTAGCTACTGCAGCCTAAAAATTGTAACTTACTAGCTAGTAACAATCAATTATTGAAATATTGTAAGGTTTAAAATGCTGAGACTGTTAGGATTGAGTTCATGTAACTACTTCGTTTTTTGGATATTTTCAAACAAACTTTCTCTGATGTGATTATTAAATGAATCCTTCCTCCTTTATGCAGCCTCTGGCCTTTAGAAAGTAATAGATTCAATATGTGAATTTAAATTACACATGCATTGTATCTCCTTGGCATCACTCGTATAACATTTTAACATTTCTCATAGATCATAATGAACTACTGTTTTCCAGTAGGTGGAATATTAGCTCTGCACATTGAGCACCCAAATGGGGAAGTTGATCCAACTGCACTCATTATTTTGCACAAAAGGAGTTAAGTCTGTCAAATCTAAAACCAACTGGTTCATAGTCAGAAGGGTACAGAATAGAAATTGACAGTAGGAGTAGAATGAGTAATATTTAACTTACATTTTTTCAGGGTCTCTTATCCCACAGAATCCTAAAGCACTTTACAAACTAGATAGATACATGAATCACTTAATTCATCACTGAAAGCAACCAGATGTGGGTTGAAAAGTCATAATGGTTTTAATTGTGCTCAGCAGCAGTATACAAGTTCAGGACAGGAAATGAAGAACATTATATTTGAATTGAATTGCAATTGAAACTGCAGGGGGGATTTAAATTGATAGTGTAAATTAGTAGGACAAACTTGCTTGACTTAATCCAGCTCCCCTGTGAAAATGTTAATGCTGCTATTCTTTTAAAAAGTTTCTTGATTTGTGCCTCATCTGATATGCTATCCCAGCTGACAAGTGCCCTACCTACCTCCCACCCGCCCCCCAGATTTCAGCATGAGTGTAGAACAAGTGGATGAAAGATGTATCATTTGTGCACACATGAACCAGTAAAGATTTGCAGAGGACAGAGCACATTGGGACTGATGTCAGGCTAAGGCTAATGCAGCAAATCCTTTCTTGTTCCAGACTTATACTTCTACCTGACCTGACTGAAACCAGTAACCAACTTTTCAGTAACTAACATTAGTTAATTTTTCTGGGTTCTGAATTTTAAACATTAATTATTTTTCATTATATCTTTTTTTCTTTAAGAGAATGGGATGGTGATCTGAAGAAACTGCCAAACATTAAAATGAGAAAAGTCTCTACTAAAAATGCTGTTTGCAGTAGGACAGAGATGGCAAATGGGGAAGCTGAAGAGGAATTAGATACAGCAAAAGACACAGACTAATGAGCACCAGCTGATACGAAAGATGAAACAGCTGAAAGAGACTGCCAGGAACCTATTTGAACTATCACTGGAAGAAGGAATAAAGCTGGTATTTTCAATTACATATGAGAAGATGTGGCTGGTTGAATATTTGATTAGTTGGTTGTGCTTCACCCTGGCCTTAAGTTATGGAGTGAGATTTCAGCAAGCAGCATGTTAGATTCAGTGTGGTGCTTATTTAAAGAAAAGTGAAGGCTTTAAAATCTTAAACTTACAGAAAATCTCCATTTTCCCCCCTACCTCTTCCACCCTAGTGTCTATTCAGGGTGCAAGCCCCTGGATATGGGTTGATGGGGAATAGTTATCTCTAGCCTAATGGCTGTGGGACAGTGCACTTATCTGTGACTCACCTGTTTTGGCAAATGTAATGGGGAGGGTGGGGGGATTTTTTTGGTAGTGCCCATTCATTGAATGATGATAATGAGAACATAAATGTTGTTTAATTTTGATAAGTAGGTAAGATACTGTTATAAAGCAGACTACCTTTACCCATAACTTGGTCCATTACCTGTGGCCTTTAAGTTAAGATAAAATGGTACTAAATAGGTGACTTAAATCTATCCCCATAGCCACCATCTCCAGATTTTCTTTACTGAGCCAGCAACCAGCCCTCAGCAAATTGTGCATTTGCAGATGATGGCTGAAGCTCGGGTAATGGCTTAGAGAAGCAGGCTTTCATACAGCCTCATGTTAGCACATGTTGAAAAGAGCATCAAAAATTGGAGGAAGGCATTTGGAGCCTCTTCTAAAGCATCCCTCCACCTCCCTTTGTGCCTAATTTGGACCCATCTTTCAGAAAAGCCCTTGTCAGACTTTAGAAAAAGCCAAGGAGAGAACAGCAGGAAGAATTTTCTTCTCTACTCCTTTAAGAGCACAGTCCCTGGTCTGTAACTAAGAAATGTATCCCAAAGTAGAAGCATAGCGTCCCATTTAGTGATGAGGGATATCCATAACTTGATCATCAAAAGGGTTCCTAGGTCTACAACTGCATGAACTCAAGAAAAGCCTTTTACTCTAGGGCTGTGGAGGCAGAATGTATTTCTGCCACTAAAAGCTATGTGCATAGATTGACTGTTTTCTGATGCCAGTGATAGCCAGTTAACCCTTTTATGCAAGAGATTTTATTGCCTTCATTACAAAGACTGAGTTGATCGCTAAGCTGAGACACTGTTGGTTATTTGGTGTGGCTTAGTGAATAGAATACTGGACTGAGGTTCAGGACACCTGGGTTTTCTTCCCAGCTCTACCACTGGCCTCCTGGGTGACCCTAGTTAGTCACTTTCCTCTGTTTGCCTATTTGTAAAATGAAGATGATGATGCTTATTTCCTTTGTAAAGCACTTTGAGATTGACAGATGAAAAGTGGTGTGTATCAGGTAAGTGATAGTATTTGTACCATTGTTAGCACATTTACATGGGGATGCTCTTGTGGCATTGTAAAATGCCTCTTGATTCATAAAATGGGTGGGCTTCCCCAGGGTTTATTCTTAAGGGATGCTGCTGGATCTCACAGAGACTTGCCAAACAGGCAGTAGTTTGCAGGTGGGCAGTTTAACATCTTCAGGTTAAGGGAATTTATATGGATCAGGTATTCAGCCCATCCCTCACTCATAAGGAAATATATAACAATTGAGCTCAAGGCTATTGGAAAAGACCTGACAGTCTCATTTTGCTTCATCCTCCCATCCCTGTGGAAGGGACTAGGGACTTTGGATACTTTCATGGAACCTGCTGTGAGGCCCAAGCATGTCTGTTTTGTAGCGAGTAAACTCAGACAGTGGATAGAGTACATGGACCTGACTGATATGAAGTGTAGCGATGGTAATTGCTTTGTGTTATATTGAGCCAAATTGCCAATTCTGATATCTGGGTAGAAAAAAAAACTTGCCACGCTGTCACAGTTGTGTGGGATGTTTCCAGGGGCATAGATTTGTTGGTGCATAAACTCAAGGTAGGATTACTTTACAGAATCCAGAATTCATTTTTCTCTTGGGCTTAGTGGATATCATGTGTGATTTGGGGCTGAGTGGGTTCTTGATTTAATATATAAAAAAGGCTTTCTTGGGTTCAATGGTATGACCATTAGGCTGCAGAAGAGAAGAATGAGGGGGGATTTGATAGCTGCTTTCAACTACCTGAAAGGGGGGTTCCAAAGAGGATGGATCTAGACTGTTCTCAGTGGTAGCAGATGACAGAACAAGGAGCAATGGTCTCAAGTTTCAGTGAGGAAGGTTTAGGTTGGATATTAGGAAAAACTTTTTCACTAGGAGGGTGGTGAAGCACTGGAATGGGTTACCTAGGGAGGTGGTGGAATCTCCTTCCTTAGAGGTTTTTAAGGTCAGGCTTGACAAAGCCCTGGCTGGGATGATTTAGTTGGAGATTGGTCCTGCTTTGAGCAGGGGGTTGGACTAGATGACCTCCTGAGGTCCCTTCCAACCCTAATAGTCTATGATTCTGTGACCAAAACCTCCTTGTTGTGCTCAAGGCTAAGTTTTAAGGATCTGTAGTGTTAAGTATGTCTCTAGGATGTGGGGTTTGATTTGCCTCTGTGTGAGACTCAGCGGGAGGACCAGCCTTCATCAGACTCCTCTGTTACTGCTTTTAGGAGATGTAATCCAAAACTAAACCTCTTGCTGTCAGGATTTCCTAATTACAGGTATCACTCCTTTCCTTATGACTGAAATGGGAGGCAATGTTGGATACCACATTAGAAGTTAGTAAGTGGAGGGCACAACTGGCACAGTTTGAAACTGTTGTGCCTCTCTTTTCCAGTGATTGATATGTCATGCAATTCTGTGTTAGTTCTGTTAGACCCCTCTTTGCCTATTCTTAGCAAATTTCATTCAGTTACTTACCAGCTTTTTTTTGGTATGTAGTCTGTGTAGGGGATTTCCTGCCCTGGACAGTGAACTAAATTGCATAACAGTAAGTTTCTATTATTAACCGGAACAACCAAAAACAAAAAACTCCCTTCTTGCCAGACAGAAGGAACATGCACTGTTATGGTTTGAACTAAACTGGATTAGCCAGTAATACAGAATTAACCACTCTGTTTCTTAAACTCAAATGAAACAATGCTACAAGGAAGTGAGCTGGAGAAATTAGAGGCCTGGAAGATGTTTGAGTGACCTTTCACCTGTAAGCTGCATCCATGGCCATCCAGCAGTCTGATAGCTAGTGCGCATCTCATGTGGCTGGGAGCGCAGCTGGCGCCTGGGCTCTCAATCAGCCAGAATCTATGGCAGCTCCTCTCGGTGCTGGGGAACAGGAGGAACCCTAGAATCAGCAAGGAGGGGTGAGTAGTGAGGTGAGGGAGGCAGGGGCTCTGGAGGGAGCACGGCTGGCACTCATGTCTCACTCTGCCTGCCAGGCCCTCCTGGCGGAACCCATGGCAGCTCCTCTCAGTGCCAGAGGAAGCTGTGAGCCAGCAAAGAGAGGGAGCTGTTCATGGTGCCTTCCCAGGGCATGTGGAGCCAGCTGTGGAGAGGCTAGACCCTGAGGCTGGCAGCAGCAGCGAAGGCTGGCAGTGCTAAAATGAGCCCCCAGCATCCCTTCCAGTAGAGAGCAGCGGTGGGGGGAGTGCCTATGCTGCCGTTGCGGCTGGGATGTAAGTGCCCGGTCTGGGAGCTCCTCCCCACTCCGGCCTCTAATCGCAACTCCCTCCCAGGGACTTGGGGTAGGGGTTTGAAGTAGGGCTGGCTTTGAGGTAGGGTTGGGGAGACCCTAAAATCCTTTCGCCAAGGAAGTATTAAGCTAGCAGGGAGGGATAAGGGGAGGCAAGGTGCACCTGGGAAGGAACAGTCCGGGGCGGGGTTTCCCCTCAAGGGCTGCCTTTCACATCTTTGCTCAGTTAACCCATCATTCCCTAAGGCTGAGCATCTGATCATTCTCATTCGTCCCTGCTAAAGGTTTTATTGCCTGCTCTACACACCCTGCATTGGTTTAACTAGAAATGTAATAACTGATTTAGTTAAACTGGTGCAATGTGATGTATAATTGCTCTTAACTCTATTTAAATCTGTCTCATCTGCTTAGCTTGCCTTGGTAAATGTCCAAACAAAACCTGAACTGATATCATTGATCTGAATCACCAATTGACCTGTGTCCACAGAGCAAGTCGGGGGGTTTTTTGGTTTGTTTTTTTAAACCCAGTTTTAGTTGAATTGGTGTAACTTCCATATATAGACAAGCTCTGCGTTTCACTTTGGTGATAGAATCACTGCAAGAAGTTTTTTTTTCCCTGCATTTTCTTTTAAAAGGGACAATAAGCCTTATTCTTCCTGGTATGACTCAAAAGGCTAGTTTGTCATTGTAAAAGATGTGGTGTCCTTAATAGCACTGTGTTAAACTGACATTTGTGTAAACATTTTTTAAAAAATGTATGTTATTTGGAGTAATGGAGAATATTAGATTAGCTGTCTAAGTGAACAATTGAACAATTCCATTAAAACAAAAGGCAAATATATAAAGCAAATGTATAATCTGTAAAGTTAACTTGACAAAAAATCGAGCAGTCTTGAAGTAATTTGTAATACTTGCTGCTCACGTTATGCATTTTAAAATAAAAGTGAAACTAGATAGAGAAATAAAAATTTTGATTGTAATCTTATGTACCCTGTGTTCCTTTTTGCTATCATGTAGACTTCAGCTTTTTAGACTATTATGTAGGTTACACAGGGAAACGGAAATGTCTCCAGCTAATGAAGAGAAAAGTTTTTTATATTGATTGTAGCCAGAAAAATTACTATAAAAATGGCAAGATCTTACATAGGGAACAGATAGGATGACTATCTGACTCATGCTGATAAACGCAAATTGGTATTGTGTCAGTATAGAAAAATGAGCTGGATTTTATTCCGTCTTGCACATCATCAATTTGTCGAGTAAGTTTTGACTGCAGAATCTTTATATGGTAATGATAGAAGAGAGAAACTCATGCTGACTTTAAATTTCCAGGTTGAGAATGTTGTTGAGAGAGAAAATGAATATGGAATCCCATGATGTCATTTTTATAGTAATCTTTCTGACAATTACTGTGCTTTACAGCCAGCTGGTGTGTTCACTGGATTGAAGAGCCTATTCCTTCTCCAAATGCTATAAGGATGCTTTGATCTGTTGCACTTGCATTCTTTTTTAAATGTGACTGCCATTAACGTGAAAAGTTTGCCTTCTGTCTAATTACTCCAGTGTTTTTCTATGTTTAGGCTTAGATTGCTTTAATATAGGAAATACCATGGAAATGTTACTTGCAGAAAGTGGTTATAAACATTGTAATGTTAACCACTGTAGATGGGAGGCACTCTGTGTTTATAACTATAACTAAACTTTATCATGCTCTTTTAATTAGAAAATTCAAAAGTAGGTATTTTTTTTCAGAATGCTGTGGGCTGATTTTCCCCCTGCCCAAATGTCTGCGATTTTTTTTAGTTAGCTTTAGGTAATTGATTTTAATGGTGTTTAACTGCAAAGTTTTATGTGTTACAAGCAGTCTTTGTTTTAGCTCAAGGGACTCAAAACAAGTTGTGTACAAAACTTCAAACTAGCGTAAGGCTGGTCTGCAAATTAATATAGCTCGAATAAGATAGGATGTGAACTTAAAGCAAATGAATGATGCCTCATTAATTCCATGTGTGGACACTTTTATTTCCAAATAAGAGTGCCTTATTCAGAATTAATTTAGTCAGAAGATTAAGCTAATTCTGGAATAAGAGTGTCCACCCATGGGGTTAATCAGGGGAAAAGAAACTGCTGCTATAGCATCAGTTAGTAGATGACTAAATTGGTATATTTCAGAAGCTTTTGAAGATAGGGGCCTTTCCCCCTCCCCCCCCCCGATTCTTGCTCATTCATTTAGAGGCATGGAAGCTTCCTGAGGGATCATATCTAAAATACAAAAAGGAATGGATGAGGGGCCACCTGGTCATGTTTTTTCACATCTTCACTAAATTTTACAAATTAAATGTGAAGAGACCTGTATGCTAGTATTCACCCCGTTAACTGATGTATTTAAAAAAAAAAAAAAAAAGACACTGTCTCATCATTTGTCCTTTGTTTCCCTTGCTGCTGCTGCACTGTTTTTGGACATCCCATTGTAATGGATCTGCAGATTTTTCGCTGTGAAGAACAAGAACATTTGCCTACCTGAGAATCACCTTTCTTCTAGCATGGAAGTCGGCAGATCCAACCCACCCACCACAAGGTTATAGTTCTGAGCGAGACTTCAACTGTTGCCCTCTCCTCCATTTTCTTTTTTGGGCACATATGTACATATTGTATATATTCGCTGTTAATTGGGGTGGAATTTGAAGTTACTCTCGTTTAGGAAGGGTTTATATACATTTGTTGTTCTACCTAATAACCTGGGAATTAAGGTTTAAAGGAATTAGCTCTACAAAGCAGGTCTAGAAGGATCTTGAACTGGCTTGCTAGATGGGTCTTCAAAAGTGTGGCCTCTCCCAGCCTGCTTTGACTGACTGACCTGGTGTTTGCCTCCAAGGAGCTGCAACTATGAGTAAGATCCATTATAATGGAGCTGCAGACTGTCACTGTAAAGAAAATGTTCAGGTAGGTTTTTTTTTTTTTTTAAAAAAGGCTCCTAATATGGAGCCTCACAATACCATTTTAGTAAGCTATTCCACAGAACCGTTCTTTAAGCATCTACGCTTAAACTGTTACCTTAAAAATGTGTGTACAGTGGCATGAAAATATTCTGTGCAAAGTGTCATGAGGCGTATAATAAAACTCTGCTTACAACTTTAACTATGGATTTGATACTGAGTAGTTTTGTAATCGGAGTAACTCTTAATTACCATAATTCAAATACTCTGACCAATTTTCTACATAAATGGAACAGCTGTGTCATTCTATAACTAGTTCATTATTAGAAATGAACAAATAGAACAAACCAACATTTACATAGAGAGCCTGGACTAAATACTGGTCTCTCATTCACTGCTCTAAAAACATAGGCTTGCTCCAGTTGAGGTAAAAGAAGCTCTCTGTTATGCTGTCAGCCCTGATTTATATTCTTGAAGCTATATCCAATCAAGAAGGGCAGCATGCTTATTGAGAATGACTGGGTCACCGTGTTATTCCCTAGCCAACTACAAAGTGATCTTGTCCAAAATTCTTATTTATTTTGCAGCTTTAGAAAGATAAGCAGCAAATGTCAAGGTGAGATTGCTAACAGTTCGCAATAAAACCTTGCCTGAGCTTCCCCTCAGACTGGTATATGCCCAGAGCTGCTCTCTGCAGAGCTTCCTGTACCTAGCTGTTTTACCTCTGAGAGCCACTGAGCTTTTATTGGTTGCTGAACTGGTTCAAGTGAAACCCACCTAATTTTGTTACTACAAGTGGTCTTTCTTCAAAGAGAGATTTACAGACAACATGTCTGGCTTTAGGAACATCTTACATTGCTACAACAATTCCTGTGTAAATTTGCTTAAGAACAATCTAATTTCTTCAAACTATAGACTGTGTACTAGCTCTTAAGGAATTTTAACTATATGGCAAGTTTGAAGGAGTAATAAGCTAGTTTTTGCTTTCTCCAAGAGCTTCAAACTGCATGCAAAGCACCAACTGGAATAAACAAAGAAGTGCTGTTTTAATTCCCATTTCCTCAGTGTAACTATAAAAGAGGATACTCCATGCTGTACTGCATACATCTTACCAAAAGATATGTGACTTCTCAGGCAAAGTGATCAACTGCACACCTAAGATCAAGTTGAATGATGCATCAGGAAGTACCTACTGCTGTGAAGGTAGGGTGGAGTCCTGGTCATCTCTAAGGTTGCAACCAAGTTCCAACATAAGCTTTATTTTAGGTGCCCAAATTTTAGCAAAGGACAATTTTTTTTTCCAGAAAAGGTAGGAAAAAAAATGGGCTATAAGGTTACCCTTCATGGACATTAGTCAAACATTACTTCAGGTTACCCACAATTCCCTACTTTTAAAATAAATGTAGCTCTGTATTTGTATACAATGGATAGAAATGAACATGTCTAATAAAAGCAGTTCACTCATTTTTATTGTAATAAAATGCACTTTGTTTTTACTGGCAAAGTTGGGCATGTAGATCTGTTTAAACTATGAAATTTTCTTTATACCTTGGCAAGGTTGGCTTAGATGATTTCTGCTGCAACTCTTAAGAACATGTTCTCTCAAGGAGCACTGTGATCCATTGGTCTTGGAGGCAATGGATACCCTTTAATGTGAACACCCCTGCTTCAACACTTTAGATGTCATTGGATAATGTCAGTCTGTTTTGTTTTAAATAGATTATCCAGAGCATAGTTGTAGCAGTCTATCATATAAAAATGGTGGGGCCCATACTTGCTTGAATTCTGTGCAAAGAGGCTTTTAAAACTTAACCAAAATCTTTTCCTGGGTGCATAGCTTGAGACAATGGGGAGGGGTCAGAAAGATGGAATCCTCCCAACAAATTCAGTTATAATTATGCTTGGAGTTCTGCCTGTGGAGAAAAATGGGAGGTGAAAATGTTTTGTCCTGTTGAAGGAATGTCACACTTAAAGCAAACATAAATTTTGCGTTTTTGCTTTAACAAACCAAAATGTTTTTCTTTTGGAAACTCAAATATACTATATGGTGGTAAGATCATTTCTACCACTTAAAATACAGAAAACTGCAGTGGTTTGGGTCATTTGTTTAATACAAATACAAATTTGTTCTACAACAATTAGAAGTTATATTAATTTTGTTTCCCTTAACCCCCCCACCCCCTTTCTTTCAGTACATATTCACTCACAAAAACCAACTCTTTTTGGAAAAGAGAATGGGGTTAAACAAGTAACAACTCTTAGTTCCAAGTATTACAGTGTAAAATATTTTCTTCATAGATTAAGTGTCACGGTGGTGTACAGAATTATAAAAAAGGGCTTGATCTGATGATGGGGAATGTATAGTTATGGACAGGCCAGGAAAATAAGCACTTGCTTTCAGCTATAGCGCTATGTGAAATAGTACCATTAGACTGGGTAAAAATCCTCATCATACTAACACAAAGGTAAGTGGTGCATTGTCACTGTTTTAAAATGAATAAATGAAAGCATTAGTTCTGGAAATGGAAACAGATTTTAAGAAACCAGGAAAGAAGAGATCCATGTCCACCTAGGGGACAGAAGCATTTTGTTTCACAATTCCTCACTAATAGTAGTAATTCTGCAATCCTTATCCAAGCAAAACTGCCACTGAAGTTAAAGGGAGTGTTGCTCAAGCAAGAAGGAAGAATTTGGCTTCATATCAGTGCAGTCTACCTGGGACTGACCACATCTACAAAAGGGCAGCTTACAATGAGTGTTCATCCCAGAGCTGATCCTGCAGTTCTTAGCCAGTCCAAATTCCACTTAGGTCAGCGGTGTTTTGCCTGAATGAGGATGCATTTGATTACCAAGCCTGTGGTTCAGCAACTTATGTATATGTAGGTTTTACTGATCTTTAACTTCTTCTCAAAATAAATTACTACTTGCCAATGAAAAAGAGTGGGTTTTGTGGCACAGAATCCTCAAGTGGACTACAGCGATTGATTGGGTTCATACAGAACATTATGCTCTCTGATAGACAAGGATGGCAGATGTTTTAAGATGAGGTGTTGTCCAGTACTTACGGTCTTGATCCATTTTCATGTGAAGTTACTCATGCAAGCTTGTATCCCTAACGCCTCAGTGTAAATAATCTTTTTTGCTGGAGACAAGTCTTACATTACTAGATAAATGTGGCTTTGAGTATATAGCTAAATTTCTACCCCAGACCAGAAGAAAGAGAGCTTTGTGTAAGATCAAAAATTTCTCTCTCATATCAGCAGAAGTTGGTCAAATATAAGATATTACTTCACCGACCTTGTCTCTCTAAAAACCATCAAGTCAACTGTAACTGACAGAGGGGATGGGATGGGGAAGGGTGGGGGGTGAGTAATGACTTCAACAGTGCTTAAGCCCCTTCAGTTTTTATCAGTTTAACTGATAAATTCCTGAGGTTTACAAAACTATTTTTTTGTAAGAAGTGGAGGAGACAAGGGCATCATCTTCTTATGCTGCTGCCTCTGTCTCTTCCACTTTTGGACCCTGCCCAGAAGGAGAGATGGTGGCTTGGTAACCTGGGTAGCCCAGTTTGTAAAGCCACCATCTCCGCTTCCAGAGCGGGGAGCCAGGTCAGAAGTATGGGAATTATCTGAATCTCATGCCCACTAAATACCCATTTCCAACTTTACAGAGAACATGGATAAAAGTTAAGGAATTACTTTTCACACTAAATGGGTTGAAAATAAAAAACTATCTGATTACCTTTCTGAAAGTTAAACAAACAAAACAAAACAGGAGCAGTGATATTTACCCAATATTTACTGAGAAAAGTGCAGTTAATTTTTTTCTGCAGATTTTCATCCTTCTTAAATTTTTGTAACAAACTGATAAATTCCCTTAAAACTGAAAGGAAAGGGCCTCAATAATGCTGTAAGGGATTAAAGGCCTAGTCCAAGCCCCCTGTAGTCAGTAGGAAAATTACAGTTGTGTTCAATAGGCTTTGGAGTAGACATTAAATACTTCACTATCTCATTCCTTAAATTTTCTTCAGGGGACAAGTTCTGTTGAAGTATATCTCTAATATCTCATTCTGAACTGAGACTAAGCCTCAGAGTATTTGCACGACAATTGCCATTTAATGGTGCTTAAAGGTTAGAAAACTCAGAATTTATGCTGCAGAATGTAATTATCCTGCTTGGTCATTACATCCACAAAATGATTTGTTTGATTTCCTGTCCTTCCCCCCACATGCACACACCACGAGATCAAAGAGGGCCCTAGTTTACTGTGGTCCCCAGACTTACCCAAACCAATTCACAGGTACTTCTGGCCACTTTGGCTCTCCTGTCCCAATAATAAACACCACAGCAACTGGAAGTGAATCACAAAATTCTTTGACAGGTTTCAGAGTAGCAGCTGTGTTAGTCTGTATCCGCAAAAAGAAAAGGAGGACTTGTGGCACCTTAGAGCTGTAGCTCACAAAAGCTTACATTCAAATAAATTTGTTAGTCTCTAAGGTACCAAAAATTCTTTATGTAACTCACTGCTGTTGGACATCATTTTATCTACATTCATTTATATATTGCACTCTTTAATGTTAGTCACACTTCAGTTTTACATGAAAATGCTCAAAACACAAAATTAACAACTGAACTGTTGAATCTCTAATTGCTCAGTCTTATCCTGAACAGAGGATAACTATCCAGTCAAGTCAAAACAGGGTGATACTGGCATCTTTTAATAGGTCCACGTATGCTCTTTTGTGATTACCTTAATTGCTGAAGCATGAACTCTTAAAAAAATTCCACCCTCCACTTTAGCTGTCATTCCTAGGGGGTGTGAGGGTATAAATTCATTTCATATTCTTTTGTAATGGACTGCATGCTTCAACCTGTAATGCCTCTGATTATACTTTGGAGAAAACTTGCTATATATCCTTTCTACATATATTGGCAGAAAGTTCATGTTAATTCACCACTTAACAAGTGTTATTTATTTTACTTTAAGATAAGCAGAACTAAAAGTGTTGTTCCAGATGTAGAGCTAATAATTTGAGCCTTGTGGCTAAATACTACTTGTATTTCATGGGTCCAAGGAAGCATTTGAGGACTTGAAGACTACTTGTTGAAATTGCTTATTTTGCAAAAAACAAAAAAATCACATATCCAAAAGCATTAAATATGTATGTGCTTCACGTATCCTCAGCTCACATGGCTGCCAAAACATTCAGGCTCCAATGTAGCCATACAACTATGTAATGATTACTTTACAAGATTTAGAAAGTGAGTGTCATGGTGCAGGTCTGTTTACTTTGTTGATTTAAGTTTAATGCAAATGACCTTTTTAGTGTCACTTCGAAGTGTATTTTTAAGATGATGAGCAAATAGAATGCCTAGTAGTAACAAATAGATGGAAAGTTGTTGATGTTTTCTGTAACAGAACAGTTATAGCAGGTCTATTTCCAATTCCTCCTGGTCATCCAGTTTAAAAAGGTCATTTTGTCATGTCTGTTTGACACTGTTAGAATTGTTCTCTGTTGTGCTTTCTACACTTCCACTACACCTGGCTGACTAATTGAGAAACTATTTCACAAACGGTCACATTCCATAAGTAATGCATGTTGCTTCACTGTATCCATTTCCCTGGTCAGGGTTTTTTGTTCTTTTATTTAAAATGCATGTTTGTTTCTGCTTTCTGTAGTGGCTGTGGTGTAAAAAACACACACACCTTTTTCAATGAAGAAACAATATCACCTCTGTCAAACTGGCATGACCTCAGAGGTCATTTCTTCAGCCGATTGCTGTGAGTTTGTACCTGTCTGTGATACTGGCACTACCACAGCATCCTTGATTTCAGAATTCTGAATGCATGAAGGGTTCTTCTCCATTTTTTTGGCAGTGTCCGGGCAGTTTTGAACAAAGATCACTCGATTGTAAGCCTTCAGTCTGCGCCACAACTGAATGTAGACTTTGCACTGTACATACATGAAGACTAGGCCTCCAGTGAACCCAATTGCTACCACAACCAGTTTTGTCCAAAATGGCCATTCAAGGATACCTTTCAAACAAACAAGTTACAATTAGTGTCATCATAATGTCTTGCTGATTGCTTGTCTTTACTGTAGCCTATATATTCCAGTACTGCATAAAGCTGCCAAAACATTCTTTTCAAAGGATCTCTAATACTATTTGTACTGTACGTATACAGTCACACACATGAAGTGCAGCTGTTGTTATGATAGAAGACAGCAGCTGTTCCCTAGACATAGAAACAAGATCAGATCCCTAAACATCTAGTACAATAGGGGATTTTTGGTTTAACAAGGAATGCAGGATCAGGTCCTAGGACAGAAAAATAACTATCCTTACTAGAAACAGATGACATTTTTATGTCCCTTGATTGTACCCATGCGTATAGTACGTATTTTAAACAGGCAGAATGCAGTTATCTAAACTGGAATGGCCAGATCACTGGGCTTTGGCCCCTACTATTGAAATAAAATAAGGGTTTTTTTTTTTTTTTAACATTTGAGGGCTGGTTAAAAGGAGACTCAAGTGCCACAAGCTAGAGTATGTACAGTGTACTGATCAGCTACGCAGTAAGGTGCTGCGTGGACCCTGCTACCATGCACAAAGTTTCGTAACAAGCAATAGCAAGGTCCACATGGCTACTTGGTGCGCTGCAAGCTGGTGCACTGTAGTTTACACCCTAGTTTGCTGCACGCTACGGGTCTGTAAATACACCTGGCACACCCTATTTTATACCTCATTGAACAGTGGCACCTACAATACCAATGTGTTCCCCTGGTATGGTGCTGTAGCATTGGTTCAATAGCAAATTAGTGGGAAGAAATCCACCTTCCTGAAACCAGCTTTTTTTGTTCTTTATGCCTCTCTTGTATGTTTTTTCCTTCTGCTAAATCAACACATTGCTATTTTCCTACTTAGTTAAATAAGAACTTTACTGTTTTTGCTCATTACACCCTTTGCTCTCAATTTAAAAACCAGGAAAAACTCTTGAAAAGTCTTACTGTAATTGTAGAAAAGTCTCCATTGGTGATGACACTAAAGCTACAGAACAGAGCATTAATGATATGAGTAATGCTAAGATGATTCACTTTAGCCTAGAACTAGTCTTAGAACTTTACAAAATCAATTATTGCTATCCTGGGAACAGCTTTATAATCGCAGGATAATTAACAACACTGCAGCTGCTTCTTCATATGTTTAGCAGTATGACTAAAATGGGGGAAAAAAACCTCAGTTGTGCATTACTGCATCAGATCTAATGATGACCGTGTTGGCATTAATACATAAGTGTGTGGTTTTGAGAATGCATGTCATATGCCTCTGTCTCAATGCTGCTTTCTAGATATTTTACTTAAAATAAATTTATTAGTCACATTGGAAGATCTTTAAAAATCCCTAGAACATACAGAGTGCAAATAACAATCAAAGTGCTTTAGAGAGAGGCACTCCAAGATGGATATGGTGTCAGATGGAGGATTAGAATCCACTGGTGGTCATCTGCCAGGCTTAGTTGCAACCAGTAGAGCAGTAATTTGAGTTTAACCTAGGGCTGTCAAGTGATTAATCGTGTTGTTAAACAATAATAGAGTACCATGTAATTAAATATTTTTGGGTGTTTTCTACATTTTCAAATATATTGATTTCAATTACAACACAGACTACAAAGTGTACAGTACTTACTTTATATTTAATTATAACAAATACTTGCACTGTAAAAAACAAAATAAATAGTATTTTTCAGTTCACCTAATACAAGTACTGTAGTGCAATCTCTTTGCAAATGTAGAATTATGTACAAAATGCCAACTGCATTCAAAAATAAAACATTGTAAAACTTTAGATCCTACAAGTCCACTCCGTCCTACTTCAGCCAATTGCTCAGACAAACAAATTTGGTTACAATATGCAGGAGATAATGCTGCCTGCTTCTTGTTTACAATGTCACCTGAAAGTGAGAACAGATGTTCTCATGGCACCGTTGCAGCCGGTGTTGCAAGATATTTATGTGCCGGATGCACTAAAGATTCATGACAGGTTTCAGAGTAGCAGCCGTGTTAGTCTGTATTCGCAAAAAGAAAAGGAGTACCCGTGGCACCTTAGAGACTAACAAATTTATTAGAGCATAAGCTTTCGTGAGCTACAGCTCACTTCATCGGATGCATTTGGTGGAAAAAGCAGAGGAGAGATTTATATACACACACACACAGAGAACATGAAACAATGGGTTTATCATACACACTGTAAGGAGAGTGATCACTTAAGATAAGCCATCACCAGCAGCGGGGGGGGGGGGGGGAAAGGAGGAAAACCTTTCATGGTGACAAGCAAGGTAGGCTAATTCCAGCAGTTAACAAGAATATCAGAGGAACAGTAGGGGGTGGGGTGGGAGGGAGAAATACCATGGGGAAATAGTTTTACTTTGTGTAATGACTCATCCATTCCCAGTCTCTATTCAAGCCTAAGTTAATTGTATCCAGTTTGCAAATTAATTCCAATTCAGCAGTCTCTCCTTGGAGTCTGTTTTTGAAGCTTTTTTGTTGAAGGATAGCCACTCTTAGGTCTGTGATCGAGTGACCAGAGAGATTGAAGTGTTCTCCAACTGGTTTTTGAACGTTATAATTCTTGACGTCTGATTTGTGTCCATTCATTCTTTTACGTAGAGACTGTCCAGTTTGGCCAATGTACATGGCAGAGGGGCATTGCTGGCACATGATGGCATATATCACATTGGTAGATGTGCAGGTGAACGAGCCTCTGATAGTGTGGCTGATGTGATTAGGCCCTATGATGGTGTCCCCTGAATAGATATGTGGACAGAGTTGGCAACGGGCTTTGTTGCAAGGATAGGTTCCTGGGTTAGTGGTTCTGTTGTGTGGTGTGTGGTTGCTGGTGAGTATTTGCTTCAGATTGGGGGGCTGTCTGTAAGCAAGGACTGGTCTGTCTCCCAAGATCTGTGAGAGTGATGGGTCGTCCTTCAGGATAGGTTGTAGATCCTTGATGATGCGTTGGAGAGGTTTTAGTTGGGGGCTGAAGGTGATGGCTAGTGGCGTTCTGTTGTTTTCTTTCTTGGGCCTGTCCTGTAGTAGGTGACTTCTGGGTACTCTTCTGGCTCTGTCAATCTGTTTCTTCACTTCAGCAGGTGGGTATTGTAGTTGTAGGAATGCATGATAGAGATCTTGTAGGTGTTTGTCTCTGTCTGAGGGGTTGGAGCAAATGCGGTTATATCGTAGCGCTTGGCTGTAGACAATGGATCGAGTGGTATGATCTGGATGAAAGCTAGAGGCATGTAGGTAGGAATAGCGGTCAGTAGGTTTCCGATATAGGGTGGTGTTTATGTGACCATTGCTTATTAGCACCGTAGTGTCCAGGAAGTGGATCTCTTGTGTGGACTGGTCCAGGCTGAGGTTGATGGTGGGATGGAAATTGTTGAAATCATGGTGGAATTCCTCAAGAGCTTCTTTTCCATGCGGAACCACCTGATCAACATCCTCTACAGCAAACAGGGAAAGATTAAGAATGAGCTCTCAAAACTGGATACTCTCATAAAGAACCAACCTTCCACACAAACTTCCTCGTGGCTGGACTTTACAAAAACTAGACAAGCCATTTACAAAACACACTTTGCTTCTCTACAAAAGAAAAAGGACACTAAGCTATCTAAACTACTATATGCCACAAGGGGCCACAACAATGGTTCCCGTAACCCACCCAGCAATATTGTTAATCTATCCAACTATACTCTTAGGACAGATTCTTCTGCTGGGCTATCTCGGGGCCTCTCCTTTTGCCCCTCCACCCCCACGAACATGATACAGTTTTGTGGTGACCTAGAATCCTATTTTCGACGTCTCAGACTCAAGGAATATTTCCAACACACCTCTGACCAACATATTAACCCACAGAGACCTTCCTGCCAACACTACAAAAAGAAGGATTCTGGGTGGACTCCTCCTGAAGGTCGAAACAGCAGCCTGGATTTCTACATAGACTGCTTCCGCCGACGTGCACGAGCTGAAATTGTGGAAAAGCAGCATCGCTTACCCCATAACCTCAGCCATGCAGAACACAGTGCCATTCACAGCCTCAGAAACAACTCTGACATCATAATCAAAAAGGCTGACAAAGGAGGTGCTGTCGTCATCATGAACAGGTCGGAGTATGAACAAGAGGCTACTAGGCAGCTCTCCAACACCACTTTCTACAAGCCATTACCCTCTGATCCCACTGAGAGTTACCAAAAGAAACTACAGCATTTGCTCAAGAAACTCCCTGAAAAAGATCAAGAACAAATCCGCACAGACACACCCCTGGAGCCCCGACCTGGGGTATTCTATCTGCTACCCAAGATCCATAAACCTGGAAATCCTGAACGCCCCATCATCTCAGGCATTGGCACCCTGACAGCAGGATTGTCTGGCTATGTAGACTCCCTCCTCAGGCCCTTCGTTACCAGCACTCCCAGCTATCTTCGAGACACCACTGACTTCCTGAGGAAACTACAGTCCATTGGTGATCTTCCTAAAAACACCATCCTAGCCACTATGGATGTAGAAGCCCTCTACACCAACATTCCACACAAAGATAGGCTACAAGCCGTCAGGAACAGTATCCCCGATACTGTCACGGCTAACCTGGT
The DNA here is from genome assembly GCF_009764565.3 of Dermochelys coriacea. Lineage (NCBI taxonomy): Eukaryota > Metazoa > Chordata > Testudines > Dermochelyidae > Dermochelys > Dermochelys coriacea. The sequence goes on from NC_050071.1 coordinate 67,916,016, forward strand.
GGCTGAACTTTGTGACTTTGTCCTGACCCATAACTATTTCACATTTGGTGACAATGTATACCTTCAAATCAGCGGCACTGCGATGGGTACCCGCATGGCCCCACAGTATGCCAACATTTTTATGGCTGACTTAGAACAACGCTTCCTCAGCTCTCGTCCCCTAATGCCCCTACTCTACTTGCGCTACATTGATGACATCTTCATCATCTGGACCCATGGAAAAGAAGCTCTTGAGGAATTCCACCATGATTTCAACAATTTCCATCCCACCATCAACCTCAGCCTGGACCAGTCCGATGAAGTAAGCTCACGAAAGCTTATGCTCTAATAAATTTGTTAGTCTCTAAGGTGCCACGGGTACTCCTTTTCTTTTTACTAAAGATTCATATGTCCATTCATGCTTCAACCACCATTCCAGAGGACATCTGTCCATGTTGATGACGTGTTCTGCTCGATAACGATCGAAAGCTGTACAGACACATGTTCATTTTCATCATTTGAGTCGGATACCACCAGCAGAAGTTTGATTTTCTTTTTTTATTGTTCGGATTCTTCAGTTTCCGCATCTGAGTGTTGCTCTTTTAAGACTTCCAAAAGCATGCTCCACACCTCGTCCCTCTTAAATTTTGGAAGGCACTTCAGATTCTTAAACCTTGGGTCGAGTGCTATAGCTATTTTTAGATATCTCACATTGGTAACTTCTTTGCCAAATTGCAACGTCAAAGTGTCCAGCGAACGCCTTTTCTCACTTTCAGGTGACATTGTAAATAAGAAGCAGGCAGCAGTATCTCCCATAAATGTAAACAAACTTGTTTGTCTTAGTGATTGGCTGAACAAGAAGTAGGACTGAGTGGACTTGTAGGCTCTAAAGATTTACATTGAGTGCACTTATGTAACAAAAAAACCCCAAACCTACATTTGTAAGTTACACTTTCACGCTAAAGAGATTTCACTACAGTACTTGAATGAGGTGAATTGAAAAATACTATTTCTTTTATCATTTTTACAGTGCAAATATTTGTAATAAAAATAATATAAAGTGAGCACTATACACTTTGTATTCTGTGTTGTAACAGAAATAGTTGAAAATGTAGAAAACCATCCAAAATATTTTTTTAAAAAAAGAAAAGGAGTACTTGTGGCACCTTAGAGACGAACAAATTTATTTGAGCATAAGCTTTCATGAGCTACAGCTCACTTCATCAGATGCATTCAGTGGAAAATACGGTGGGGAGATTTATATACACAGAGAACCTGAAACAATGGGTGTTACCATACACGTTGTAACGAGAGTTTTCAGAGTAGCAGCCGTGTTAGTGAAGTGAGCTGTAGCTCACAAAAGCTTATGCTCAAATAAATTTGTTCGTCTCTAAGGTGCCACGCGTACTCCTTTTCTTTTTGTAACGAGAGTGATCACTTAAGGTGAGCTATTACCAGCGGGAGGGTGAGGGGGCAATAAACCTTTTGTAGTGATAATCAAGGTGGGCCATTTCCAGCAGTTGACAAGAATGTCTGAGGAACAGTGGAGGTGGGGGACAGAATAAACAAGGGGAAATAGTTTTACTTTGTGTAATGATGACCCATCCACTCCCAGTCTCTATTCAAGCCTAAGTTAATTGTATCCAATCTACTCTGAAACCTGTCAAAATATTTAATACATTTCAATTGGTATTCTATTGTTTAACAGTGCGATTAATTGTGATTAATTTTTGAGTTAATTACATGAGTTAACTGCAATTAATCAACAGCCCTAGTTTAACCATGTGTTCTTGCTGCTTATGCAACTGGCTTGCCTTAGAAAAGTCTTTGTAAGTGAGAAATCATTGAAATAATCACTACAGAATGGTGTTTAATTACCACAGATTTCCCTATCATGGAAACTGCTGATAAGTGCTAACTTTTTCAGGGTGGCACTTTTGAAAGTCAGAGTGACTTTAGCACATGTTCCAGTGAAAGTCAGTTGGACTCCTACTCTTAAGTGACAGGGATGGTCTCCTTATTAAGGCAATGACAGCTACTCCACACACTGACTTAGGAGCTTCTGAAAATCCTACCAACCAGTGATCACTGTTGAGATGTGGTGTTAGTTTTGAAAAATTACACACCAGGCAATAGCCTCAGCTGCAGTAAATCACTGTAGCTCTGCTGAAGGCAGTGGAGCTATACTGATTTACATGAGCTAGTTTGATTAGATATTTCTGTCATCTCACCAGACCCTGGAGTAAATAGAAGAAGAAATAGGGAAAAATACTTTTAAGGATTTCCCCCCATCTTCCCACTTTATCAGGCTAGCATGCAACTTTTGGGGTAGTAAATCAGAGTTCTGAATTTCAATATGAAGAAGAGTGGGCCTGCTGTTGCATCGCTGTAGGGGATGGGAGCTTTGCAGTTGTCTGCAGTAATCAAATAAATGCTACTATGTGTGATCAAATTCTGTTTTTGAACATGCTAATCTATTTCCTATTTGACTTCACTGAGCGCCAAGGGGTGTATCCATAGTCAGGATTTGCTCCCATGTGTTAATTTTTCCTTAATGAATTCTTGTAACTAAAAGCAGCATAGCATTTGCAACTCTGCTAAAGTAGTATACTATATGCATGTTGGCAATATCTGCTTAGTTCATTAATCTACTGTAGTCTGTTGTAAAACAAATCAGCTATGTAAATCCAGTCCTGCATTCAAATGCCCTCTAGCACAACGAGGCCACAATCCTGACGGGCATACTACTAGTACTGAAATAATAACCAAAACTTTCATTAAGGTTCTAAATCAGTCAATAGGTGGAGCACGGCCCAAATCTGGACTGCCATATGCTTTTGAACAGACTCCCAAATTTTTTTATTTACTTATTTTCTCTGGATCCTGGAGCTTGACTATACCTTGATGAAGAAATGTGGACCTTGACAAAAATAGACTACCCCTGTTCTAAACTCCTCCCTCTCCCTCATTTTTTCTCAGTCTTTGCTTGTCTGGATTCCCACTAGAACTGGAAGTGCTGAAATATCACAATAAAGGCTGCTGTTAGAGGATGAAATCCAGCTGTGTGCAGAGAATGCAGGAAAGGACCTCTGTGACATTTAATTCCCACATTAAGGGCTGCACAGGACTTTCTACACTAGGGTGAATTTCATGCAGCGTTTCCTGCTGGGTCTGGAAGTTAACTTGCTTGAAATCTTCTAAGAAAGCCTGTTGCAAGATTTCTACCCCGGTTTTGTAGAAGAGAGGTTTCAATAGGTCAGATCGCGCAGCTTAAATCTTTTGGATGCTCTGAACTGAACTTGCACTGAACTTTTTAAGTTTCACTCATCCATTTTTAAATAGTAGCTTTAAAAAAGTCCAGCTATTGAAGTAAAATGAAAAGAACGAAGTGAATGGTTTAGTTGTTGTGATGGGTGATTGAACTGTGATCTCTTTGCACTGCAGGAAAGAAAATATATTCAGCAAAAAATAGGTTTGTAAACTGAATTGTGTGTCCTTTGCTTTGTCATCAAACCAATTCCCTATAATCCTGTTATATATTTACAAATAAAAAGTGCCTTGCTATCTATCTGCATTTCTAATGTCTCCCTCGCTATGTTAGCAATGAAGGAGATAAAGTCACTTACCATTGTCATTGCCTTGCTTAATTTCCTCAGCAGTTCGATCTATTAAAACATACAATGACCAAACAACGCAGGTAATAGCAATAATATGGAATGTAACTGAACAGACTATCTTCCTCCTTTCACTTGTTGTCATCTGTAGTTTCTCCCACTGTAATCAGAAAAGAATTAGAAATTAAGTGGGCTTGTAAAGAAAGCCTCCTTGTCATTCTAGTTGTTCCTGTTTGAAACGAGAAGAAAGACAGGTTAATTACAAAATATTTTTCTTATAACTTATGTCCCTAAGAATTGTAAGCTTCACAAACTTACCTGATGCATTATATACAAATCTACATCAATTCATAAGAATGTAGGATCCTGTGGAAGGAGTCTCACCTCTGATCTCTTACCACCTTTCTATGAAAAAAGAAAAGGAGTACCCGTGGCACCTTAGAGACTAACAAATTTATTAGAGCATAAGCTTTCGTGAGCTACAGCTCACTTCATCGGATGCATCCGATGAAGTGAGCTGTAGCTCACGAAAGCTTATGCTCTAATAAATTTGTTAGTCTCTAAGGTGCCATGGGTACTCCTTTTCTTTTTGCAAATACAGACTAACACGGCTGCTACTCTGACACCTTTCTATGAGTTACACCTAATCTTGTGTCTCTGCAGCAATAGCAGATTAACAGTGATGGGGAAGTCAAAAAGCAAATATTAGTTTTAACTGCAGGAAATCTGGAACTATGAAGAAAAATTCACATCTTCCAGAACTCCAAATGTGCTTGGTTGCACTACTGGCAAGCACTCAGATACTACTGTGATGAGCAAGATATAAAAACCTGTATGGAATAGAACTTTTAATAGTGAAGAAAACTCCACAGATTTCATTTAATTTATTGCTAGCATCTAGTAGCCTCCACCAGGTCATGGCCCCATTGTGCTAGGCACTGTGTAAAAACAATAAATGATCATCCCTGTCCCAAAGAGCTTACAGTATAACACTTAGCAACAAACAGAACTTCCTTTAACATTGGGCTTTCATTTATAACGCTTAGGAGAAACAACACTCCAATTAGTCTTTTCTCAAAGTTAAAGTGGATGTGTAATAACAGGTTTCAGAGTAGCAGCCGTGTTAGTCTGTATTCGCAAAAAAGAAAAGGAGTACTTGTGGCACCTTAGAGACTAACAAATTTATTTGAGCGTAAGCTTTTGTGTGCTACAGCTCACTTCATCGGATGCATTCGGTGGAAAATACAGTGGGGAGATTTATATACGCACACATACAGAACATGAAACACTGGGTTTTATCATACACACTGTAAGGAGAGTGAGCACTTAAGACGAGCTATTACCAGCAGGAAGGAGGGGGGGAAGGAGGAAAACCTTTTGTGGTGATAATCAAGGTGGGCCATTTCCAGCAGTTAACAAGAACATCTGTGGCACAGTGGGGGGTGGGGTGGGGGGGAGAAATAACATGGGGAAATAGTTTTACTTTATGTAATGACCCATCCATTCCCAGTCTCTATTCAAGCCTAAGTTAATTGTATCCAGTCTGCAAATTAATTCCAATTCAGCAGTCTCTCGTTGGAGTCTGTTTTGGAAGTTTTTTTGTTGAAGAATAGCCACTTTCAGGTCTGTAATCGTATGACCGGAGAGATTGAAGTGTTTTCCGACTGGTTTTTGAATGTTATAATTCTTGACATCTGATTTGTGTCCATTTATTCTTTTACGTAGAGACTGTCCAGTTTGACCAATGTACATGGCAGAGGGGCATTGCTGCCACATGATGGCATATATCACATTGGTAGATGCACAGGTGAATGAGCCTCTGATAGTATGGCTGATGTGATTAGGCCCTATGATGGTGTCCCCTGAATAGATATGTGGGCAGAGTTGGCAACGGGCTTTGTTGCAAGGATAGGTTCCTGGGTTGGTGGTTCTGTTGTGTGGTGTGTGGTTGCTGGTGAGTATTTGCTTCAGATTGGGGGGCTGTCTGTAAGCAAGGACTGGCCTGTCTCCCAAGATCTGTGAGAGTTCTTCTTAACTGCTGGAAATGGCCCACCTTGATTATCACCACAAAAGGTTTTCCTCCTTCTCCCCCTCCTTCTGGTAATAGCTCATCTTAAGTGATCACTCTCTTTACAGTAAAAAGAAAAGGAGTACTTGTGGCACCTTAGAGACTAACAAATTTATTAGAGCATAAGCTTTTGTGAGCTACAGTTCACTTCACGAAAGCTTATGCTCTAATAAATTTGTTAGTCTCTAAGGTGCCACAAGTACTCCTTTTCTTTTTGCGAATACAGACTAACACGCCTGCTACTCTGAAACCTCTCCTTATAGTGTGTATGATAAAACCCATTGTTTCATGTTCTCTGTGTGCGAATATAAATCTCCCCACGGTGTTCTCCACCGAATGCATCTGATGAAGTGAGCTGTAGCTCACGAAAGGTTATGCTCAAATAAATTTGTTAGTCTCTAAGGTGTCACCAGTACTCCTTTTCTTTTTTGGGTATGTAATGTTGTTGATGCCTGAAGCACAAAAGACTTTTGAATCTAACTAGGGAGGCATAAGGGGACAGGAAGAGGGCAAGCAGTGAGACCTTGGGGAAGGAAATGAGGAAGCAGTCAGCCAAAGAGATTAAAAGGGATAAAATGAGGGGCTCCCTTCAAAGTCAATCTACAAGTAGAAGCAGAATTTGGCCTAAGAGGGGGTGCTGTACTGAGGCTGGTGGAGAAAAAGAGACAGCAGCAGGAAGGAGGACAGGCCAGAGAAACAGCAAGAGAAGTCTAAGGGGGGAGGAGGGAGAGGTTGGGAAAGGCATATTATGTAAAACAAAACAAAAAAATAATTGTACCCATGAGCATCCATATGGTTGGGTGATGGTATGTGCTCTAGTTTCACTCTTGGAGAGATGTTTATACTGTGATTTCACAGTGCTGTATAAGAAGACAGTAAGCTCTTCAGGGCAGAGATCTAAAAGACTACAGAGTGAGTGAAGACAAATGGATAACGGAAGACTGTAGGGAAAGAATGAGGGGTACAACAAATAAATATTATGGTTCTAATCCAGTCCTGCCACAACTCCAATAAAGTCACTGGGGATGTACTTGTTTATACCAAGGATGCTTTGTGTCTTGTGGAATTTTGTGTTACAAGCTTCATAGGCATCTCTCAATTCTCTCTCTCCTTTTCATTTTGGGCAGAGGGTCAGCGGAGGTGAGTGACAGAAGGCTAACCAAAAGAGGAGTGCTATGATGAGGGATTTAGAACTACTCAGGATATTTATATCCTTGTATTGTTAGACTGATAGGTAAAGCATTTTTCATTTTTAATAAATCCACCAGATTATTACATTTGTACTGTGAAAGACAAGATGGGTGTGGTAATAACTTTTATTGGACCAGTTTCTGCTGGTGAAAGACAAGCTTTCGAGCAACACAGAGCTCTTCTTCAGGTCTGGGAAAGATACTCAGAATGTCACAGCTAAATACAAGGACAAACAGATAGTTTAGCACAAGTAGTTAACACACACTCTAAGGAACCATTCATAGGACAAAATGATGGGGGGGGAGTGTTAGTGGGTTACAGAGAGTTGTAATAAGCCATAAATCCAGTGTCTTTATTAAGACCAGTGCTTAATTTGCACCAGGGATGAGCCCTGGCACCTGTGGGCTTGCCACATCAATTATGGCAGTTAAAAACTTGTTTGAGCCCTTTCACCTCCTTCATTACAAATTAAGCACTGATTAAGACCATGATTTTTAGTGACTAGCTAGGTTATGAATTCAAGCTCCAACACTTGTCTTTTGAAAGTGGTGTGCTGGTTTCCTTCAAGAATAAGGCCTGCTAGCCACTAGAGGGTGCAATAAGACTGTACTGAGTTCATAAAGTTCATAACACAATGTATTATGAAGAGCATTCAAAGGCACAAAGAAATGAAAGCAAGATTTTGTAACTTTGCACAAAAATAAAATCAACCATTAAAAAGTGTATTGGACTAAATATAGAAGTAGAAACAATGTGCACTGTAGATTTTATGCACACATCCCAAAACCTTTGAAAAAGAAAGAGAACATTTTGTTATTAGCTCATGCCATAGAAAAGTTGTAATAATCTTAGTTAACAGTACACATAGCTCCACGTTCAAGCTTTTTGCTTCCTCTGCGTTATAAAGACATGATCTTCCTCTGAAAACTAAAAGCTGTTACCGAAGTTCATAATCATTTTTTTGGTAATTGCAAACCAAATCATCACGAGTCATCACAGAAATAGGAATCTAAACAGTTTGCCTACACTCAGTGAGGAAAGGGTATCTAAATAAGACTATGATAGCCAATGTAGTTAACAAGTTCCTTACCCTTGCTGGGTAATCTTCAGGAAATCCACAGTACTTGTGGGGGCTGGCTACAGGTCAAAAGGCAGCAGGATCAAAACTGCCTCTTTTTATGTCTTTTTGAGGTTATACTGGTTAATCAAAATCACTATGCTGGTTTTATTCAAACAATTACTCAAAGACAGGTTTTCTGAAGTATCCAGGGATGCAGTCCCATTTTCTAGAGCAGAGGTGGGCAAACTACGGCCCGCAGGCCACATCTGGCCCTCGGGACCGTTCTGCCAGGCCCCTGAGCTCCTGGCCCAGGAAGGTAGCTCCCGTCCCCTCCCCTGCTGTTTCCCCCGCAGTCTCAGCTGACTGTGCTGCCGGCGCAATGTTCTGGGCTACGAGCTCCTGGGGCAGTGCAGCTGCAAGCCCGGCCTGACCCGGTGCGCTGAGCGGCTGCCTGTCCTGGTGCAGCCACGCCACCAGTCAGCGGTGCTCCAGACAGCACGGTCAGGGAGCGGGGTGGGGGAGGGGTTGACTAGAGGGCAGGGGAGTGCGGGGGGTGGTCAGGGGCTGGGGGTGTGGATAGGGGTGGGGCGGTCAGAGGGCAGGGAACAGAGGGTTTGAATGGGAGCAGGGGTCCCGGGAGGCAGTCAGGAAGGAGAGTGGGGTTGGATGGGGTGGCAGGGGGCAGTTAGGGGTGGTGGGTCTGGGGGCGGTCAGGGAAAAGGGGTGGTTGGATGGAGCAGGGGTCCCGGGAGGACAGTCAGGAAAGAGAGTGGGGTTGGATGGGGCAGCGGGAGGCAGTTAGGGGCAGGAAGAGAGTGGGGTTGGATGGGGCAGCAGGTCTGGGGGTGGTCACGGAGAAGGGGTGGTTGGATGGGGCAGGGGTCCTGGGGGCAGTCAGGGGACAGAGAGCAGGGGTGGGTGGGTGGATGGGGCAGGGGTTGGCAGGATGCCGTCAGGGGGCGAGAAGCTGAGGGGTTCAGATAGGGGGCGGGGGTCAGGCCATGCCTGGCTGTTTGGAGAGCACAGCCTCCCCTAACCAACCCTCCATACAATTTCAGAAACTCAATGCGGCCCTCAGGCCAAAAAGTTTGCCCTCCCCTGTTCTAGAGACTGCTTATTATAGACATTTTGGATCAAATTTTCAAAGGAGCCGTAACTCAGTCTATAAAAGTATGCCGGCAATTCAAATTCCCTCCCCTGCACACAACACTTAGGTAAACAGACTTTATGCAAAACAGTTCCACGATCGAGACAGAAGTCTCTCCAAAAGGGCTGCACCCTTAGGATTATAGTTACCATTGGCTCACATTTCCCCATTCCCCTGCAACAGAGACACAGATTCACTGTTCAGAGAGCCACACAGTCCTCCTCTAGCCTATCCTGTACCTCAAGAATTAGCCATAGTATGGCAGATAGAGCCCTGAAAGGGCATATTTCTGCAGCATGCTAAAGGTGCAGTTCTCTGCATCCTTCCACCCCCTCACTGCATTCAGGGTTTTCCACAACCTTCACTTGGGCCAAAAGGCTTGGCCCACAATAATTTATTCCCACAATTTTGTATTTAGCTACCCATGTTTGTAAATTAATGTGCTATTTACATACGCAAATGTTTCTCTTTTGCAAGGGGCAAATGGCTCTACATACAAAATTGAAGTTACAAGTTAGGCTGCTTTGGGGAAAGGTGTCTCTCCTTTGAATGCTTGGAGCAGGAGGAAACTAACCTTCTGTACTGTGTAACAAACTATGTTACTGTGTAACAAAAGAAAAGAAGATAAAATAAGAGCTCAGAACACAAGAACACAATTCAGGTATCACCAGCAAAGAAGTGATAGCGGCTCAAAGTCTAGGTCAGTCAGTGTCCTGAGTATGTCATAGCAGCCACTCAGAAGGCTGTGTGGCTTCAAAGAGGCAACTTGGAGACTGTCTGAAGTAGAGAAAGATGTCTGATCCTGCAGAGAAAGGGCTTCTGTAGAATTCATTAATTGTAACTACTGTATCTTTTTCTGGATCTTTGTTTTCTAGGATTGGTTAGAGCAGCCCTGGAAAGGGAAATTCTATAGTGATAGAGCATTAAATCTTTTGTGTTTGATATGTTTTCCTGTTGCATCAATCCTTCTTGCTATATATAATTCTACAAATAAACATAATAGTTAGCAGAATACAAGAAGCAGCGCACACACCTGCATGGAGCTGCTTCTGTTCACATCTAGAGACAAGGCTATTTTATTACATAGTTTCTGTTCTTTTTTCAAGAAGGTAAATAATTGGGGGGGGGGGGGGGTGGGAGGGAGAGAGTATGTGTCCTTCTCCCTGCTCCTACCCAATAATCTCTGCAAAAGGGAGTCTGAAATGATGATTTTATGATGGCATCTAAAATGTGCGAATTCAAATGCTCTACAAACATAGAGAAGTGTGGTCCCTTTCCCAAAAGAAACCTAATATTATTAGCAGATCATGGATGATCTTTTGGAACAGACAGGGCAAAAGACCATAAGGACTTTAGCAAGTATATGATTCAGTGAACTGAACACTCAAGATATTTCAGTGTGATCTGAGTATATAACTTGGGGGCATTTATTTTCTATTTTTTTGGTCAGTTGTCAAAGTGCTAATTGTTTCTGACTCCACAGTAAACCACTCACTAATATCAAACTACTGGAGGAAAGAATCAGACTGTTTTCAGGAATGGAATGGGTTCACTAGGCAATCTGTGTGGGGAGGAAGGAGAAAGACAAACTAATACTAATAAAAGACAATAGGGATTCCACACAGGGAGAGCAGAAGAGCTTTGAAGAGATCAGAAGTGTGGATCAGAGAGGAGAGTTTAGCCTTTGTAGTATGTGAAGAAAAAACAAAGAGGAACTAGGGGGTTAGATCTGTAGCAAAGACCACCTTATACCCTAATGCAGCACAAAATACCCTGCTGTACATCACAGAATATTGAGTATGTCTCTGGCACCTCCCCTTAGGATAATGCAGCATTTTCTAGGTCTAGTGGGTGGGAAGAATAAGGGATAGAACCATGGCCTTCCCTTTGAGATAAACAGCACCCCAGAGGCACCACTGTTCAGTAAATTGTAGGGAGTATATTTGTGCCTGGTTGCTATAAGACAGAGATGGGCAGACTACGGTCCACAGGCCATATCCAGCACGCAGGTCCGTCCTGCCTGGTCCCTGAGCTCCCGGTTGGGGAGGCTAGCCACCAGCCCCTCCCCTGCTGTCCCCCCACCCCCACAGCTTCAGCTCGCCATGCCGCCAGTGCTCTGGGCAACGTGGCAGCATAGCTGGCTGCGGCCGGGTGGCATGGCTGCCAGTCCTGCTGCTCTGAGCGGCATGGTAAAGGTGTGGGAAGCGAGGGGAGTTGGATAAGGGGCAGGGACTCCTGGGGGGGCAGTCAGGAGACAGGGAACAGGAGCGGCTGGATAGGCGTGGGAGTCCTGGGGGCTCTGTCAGGGGGCGGGGGGTGGATAGGGGTCAGGGCAGTCGGGACAGGGAGCAGGAAAGGTTGAATAGGGGGTGGGGTCCGGAGGGATGGATAAGGGTCAGGACCGACAGGGAGCAGGGAGGGTTGAATAAGGGGTGGGTCCCGGGGGGGCGGTTAGGGAGCGGGGGGTTGGATGGGTCGGAGGTTCTGAGGGGGGCAGTCAGAGGGTGGGAAGTGGGAGGGGGCGGGGGCCAGGCAGTTTGGGGAGGCACAGCCTTCTCTTCCCGGCCCTCCATACAGTTTTGCAACACCGATGTGGCCCTCAAGCCAAAAATTTTGCCCACCCCTGCTGTAATGTGTGTGTTAGGCTCATCGTACCCCCTTCTCTTAACTGTGCATCGAGAATCAGGTGCCTATTATGCTAGGCACTGTAGACACATAGAGAAAGACATGGTCCATAGAATGTATAATCTAAGACCTGGTCTACACACACAGATTTGCACCTGTTAGGCTGTGTTTACACTGCCACTTTCAGCACTAAAACTTTAGTCATTCAGGTGTGTGAAAAAACACTCCCCTGAGCAACAAAAGTTTGAGTGCTGAAAAGCGCCAGTATAGACAGTGCCTTATCGCCGGGAGCCGTGCTCCTGGCGATAAAGCTACCACTGCTCGTTCGGGGTGGTGTTTTTTTTTTTTTTTATCGTTGGGAGAGCTCTCCCCTGGTGATAAAGCGCATGTACACTGCCCACATCACAGCGCTGCCACGGCCGCGCTGTAACATGGGCAGTGTAAACATACCCTTAGTTAAACTGATTTAGTTAAAACGTACAAACCCCTTGGTAGGCACTCATTTCAGTTAAAGAGTGACTTCTTTCACTGTTCCTCATCAACATAACCTAAAATATACTGGTTTAAACTGAAATCAGTGTCTACACAGACTTGCATCTGTTTAACTAAAGAAATGTTAAAATCACACACATTAAATTGGTGCAGCTCTGCTTGCAGAAAAGCCCTAAGATTCTACAGCTTCTGCAGTAATGGTCGCATAGATTATTGAAGAACTATGTTATTAAAATACCTCACTTTGCTAAACACATTAGTAATGAGATTTTTATCAGCACAGAATTCATAATGCAGCCTTTTCAAAATAAGGAACAATACATTTCTCTTTAAAAATGACAGTGAATTGAAAGAGTTGTACTCGGTTGGCACAATCAATGCACACCACTTGTTAAGCTCATGACTTTGTATGTCATCAGTTAGCAGGCCCTTAAAATGTGCAAAGTAGGGATATTAAGTAATTGGAGCAGATCATCTCTAAAATGCAAAATGAAGTAGCTGTTTCTGTAATCTGTATCATCAAGAATAATCATAGTTCAGTAACTATCCTCACCCCAGTACCTACATTCCAGCACAGACCTAAAAGCAGGAATGTGGAACATTAATATAAGAATGGCCATACAAGGTCAGACCAGTTGTCCATTCAGCCCAGTATCCTGTTTCAGAGTGGCCAGCAACAGATGCTTCAGAGGAAAGTGCAAGAAACCCCACAGTGGATAATTATAGTATCCTCTGCCCATAGCAGGGCCTTCTTCCAAACCAACATCGTCATTATCTCCTCATCTATTAGGGATATGCTCATGTCACATTATGGTTGTTTATTTAGAAAGCAATATTTACAGCCTTCTACAATGCATAAACCCTCCTCCCTAAAAAGCCTTTAAGGATCCTCTTCACATGTTGAAACAGCAGTTAATATGGTCTTTGTTCAGTGTGACATGGCATGATCTAGTGGACAGGGCACTGAAGACCAGGGTTCTAGTTTTAGCTCTGCTACTGAGCTCCTAAGGGCTAGATTCACATAAGGCCTGAGGCATTTAGCTGCCACTTTAGGTGCCTAAGTCCCAGAATCAGGCCCCAATGGGATTCACAAAACTCCTGCTCAGTCCTTGTCCCTGAATCCTTTAGGTACATGAAGTCACTCAGAGCCTACACTTATTGCAGTAAAATTTCCCTTAGGTGCCTATGTTTCTGCCTCTGAGCGTGTGCACTGCAACCTTACACCAAGGGTCCAGATGCCTAAGCCCCTGTGTAATTCATGACTGGGGGAAGAGAGGTGTTTGGCCACCTAACTCAGTCCTTGCCTACTGGATCAGCCCCTGATAAGTGAGTTTACACAAAAATAGCCCAGTGGTTACGATACTCACCTGGAATGTAGGAAGACCTCCAGGTCAAGTCTCACTCCACCTGAAAGGGAGAAGAGATTTGAAGTGGGATCTGCCACTTCTCATGTGAGGGCCCTAACCACTGGCTCATTCGGTATTCTGATGTGGGGCTCCCTCAGACTCTCCCGTTGAAGCTGTTCCACTTTGGATAAATCATGAGAGAATCACTGGAGAGGTGCAGAAGAAAAGAGCAAAAGACTACAGCTGGTGGTTGCAGCACTCGCTTAGAAAGTCGAATACCTACAGTCCCTCTGTTCCAAATAATTGTATAGGCATCTAACTCCAAGAGAGGGATAGTTCTGAGCACACAGCACTTGGCTTAATGTCTCCCATTGACTACCTGAGAGGAGGAGCTGCCTAGCATGCTGGCTTTTGTGAATCCCACAGTAAGGGTGCTATGTCTCCCATGCACTATAAGAAGCTAGGTTCTAACCAGGTGTTTTTTCTAGGCATGTAAAAGTTAAGTAGGGTGACACTCAGCATTGCCATGCCCAAGTTCCTTTGTGAATCTAGCCCCATGTGACCTTGTGCAAGTCACTTCACCTTTCTGTGAATCAGTTTCCCTTCTGAATCTTTATTTGTCTTGTCCATTTAGCCTGCAAGAAATCTTGGGAATACAGTCTCTCACTATGTGTTTGTACATGCCTAACACAATGAGTCTCCAGTTGTGGCCGCTTAGTGCTAATGCAATCCAAAGGACAGTCATAATAGGGACTGTGCTGCACTACAGGCCAGTACTGAAGCTATCACTGTCAAGTGGAGCTCAGTGCCACCACAGAGAATAGCTTGGATGAAATCCAAGATGGATAAGGTTTCCCTCCGAATCAGTAGGGAGTGATCTTTTCTGACAAACAACTAGAAGATGGCCACGTCTATCTCATTACAATATCCAGAAAGGATGTACTCTGGCTGCAGAGAAATCTATCATTCACGCAAAGTCAGAGAGGACAGGCAATATGTGGATAACTCACACAGGAATGAAGGGAAATGAAATCTAGCCCTGACCCTCCACCAAGAACCTTCACTCAAGAGCTGCTGTTGCTACCACCCACTCTTGCTAAACCAGACTCTTGGGCAATCCTTTTTTATATTCCATTGATTTGTTGCTCACATCCCTGGCTCTTCCCCAGCCAGCCAATTCCTTTCCCTGCCCACTCTGCCATAAAGAAATTACTGCACATCTTTGTGGCAAGATCCCCTATAAGATGTCTCTACAGCATATATCTTTAGGTAAGATGTCTTGCTCCAGCTATCAAATGGAATAACCTAAATTTGTATAGTAGGTCATCCTAACTGGGACTAAAAGTACATAAGTCACGGTTACATTAGTGCTGGAAAGCCAGGCTCACAACAGTTAATCCAAGATTTTAGCGTCCCAATCAAAGCAATAGGGACTGCTGCATTTTATGGCATGTACTGTATGGTAGTAGAATGTTAGTGGTATATCTAATGGCATGTATTATGTCTTGGTATGGGACATATCCAGCTTTTTGGCTGTGATACGCCATTAAGGCTGAACATGTTGTGAAAACCACTCAATTTCACAGATAGGACCAGCCATGAGGCCCCCTTCCTTCACCCCCTCCAGAACCATGCCAGAGCATGTCTTTCCACTCTATGGCAAGACATCTATCTGCCTCTCAACACCAAGTAATATGAGCACCATCTGCATGGCTGATTATTTTTATGTTGGCATTGATCTTAAATCTATAATGGTGCAGAGAGCATGGAACAAAGGCATATTTAGCATGGAGGGGCAATGGGAAAGTGCAAGGATGAGCCACTTGCACGGACAAGAGGAATGAGGGGAAAAGGGGGGATGGAACTAACAAGATGAATGTTTAACATTGTGACCCAAGGACCTCTTGATGCTAGCTGGCAGAAGGGTGCATTAGGGTTACAGGGATCCCCTGGGTCTGGTATTTACATACTAGTTCCCTCAAAGAGTGTTATGTAAGATCTCTACTGAAAGCCTGTGTCACACTGGTCATCATAGTCTTTGTGAAGTGCATGTGCAAATAATACGTAAGGATGTGTGTGTGTGTGTGGGGGGGGGAATTATATTCTTTTAAAGCCTTGAAGATAAAGGCAAGTCACCCAGCAGTGATGTGCCTCAAGACAGATTGCTGTACTATATAATTTCTTCTTTAAATTGAGTCTGGTCTTGCAGGTAACTATTTTAAATATCTCCAATTTAATCTGCATACTTGACCATTATTAGTCATTGCATCGTAAGATTACGATTTCTAAGCCCAATTTCTACATTAGTGTATATTTGATTTCAAACAAGGTAGTTGATGCAATCCTCTATCATAGTAATTAATTTGATACAAACTTGACCGATATTTACAGTTAATCCTTTCCTTATAATCTTGAAAAAACCTAGGTAATCTGTTGCTAAGCTTTCTGTTACAGGAAAAATTTATTTAAAATATATCACCTTCAATTACATTAATTACTTCATAAACTCTAGAAAGTTGATATTCTAATTTTAAATCATATAAATACAACTGAAGCTCTGTATTATTTATTCGGTATCCTCTTTGAGACTTTTGAATTTTGAACTAAATGTATATTTCTAAGTGTTTCCAGACTTCCCTGTTTGCAAACTTTTGCAACATGATTCTATTTCGTGCAGATATGGCAGGTTTGACCATACGTTGGACATTGTCTAGGTTCGTGCTTCTTTCCATAACTAGAACATTCTTTCATATGCTCATACATTTTAACTATAATACTTTCACTCTGTTTTCCTCCCTAGACTTGTTCTTTACTTTTTCTTATTAAGTCCGTATTCACATCAATTTGTTTTCTTTCTGAAATATGCAATCATTGTTGATTAAGATCAGCAGTTTGGCAAATTATCATTTTTTCCCCAGATTTAGATCAGCTCTTCTAACAGTCTTTTCCTTACATTGATACCTTTTATACTCATCTATATGTGTCTCTCTCTTCCTCTGTCTTGCCTAATTAGATTGAAAGCTCCCTGAGGCAAAGACTATGTCTTTATTATGTTTTATACAGTGCTTATAGCACTTTTGGGTGCTTATTAACAAATTATCATAGTTTTGTTAGCAAGAGACCTCTCATGGATCACCTCCCCCTCTCTATTCACGACATAACTTGGTTCCCAAAATATTTAATTATGAGACCTGGAACCACCTTGAGATACATGTGTCAAAATTAGAACTGATCAAATCATATTAATTAGATAATTTATTCAAAATTGCTGACATTTTAAATAAAATACTAAAAAAAATATTTTTCTATTATTTACCAAGTCCCAGTCAAAAATCATGCATCCAGCCATCATCCTGGTGGCTCCAGATCTCCTGTGGCTACTGTGTAATATTAGTTATTCCCCCTAAAGTCTGGAAAATATTTTCACTTGAATTTGCTTTGTGTTAAACCAATATAAGGGAAAAGAATTGCACTTAGTACTGTATTGTGCTAAAAATGTCCTGTTCTCTTCAAATCATACACTTCCCCCCGCCTTTGTTCCATTTGCCCTAGCATCAGAGTAAAACCACTCTTTAGAGAAAGAGAGAGAATCCCCTATACTTGCTTATTTGTTACAGACAAAACTATAAGTAACTTATTTGAGATTTGCTGGAGATCTTATGGTATAATTTGACCTGAAGGTATTACATTTTCTATCATCAATATAATCCATGTGCATAACGCCCCTTCACATCAATGTATGTTCCATAATGTGGATTGAGAGAAGTATTCCTTTGTATGTTGGAAGCAACAATACACAGATAAATACACACACAACAACGAAAGACTATATCCCAAAGAAAGCTCCTCGAGAATCCTGACACAAAAGGGAAGTAACTTCGTTAGAAACTTTAGTACTCATTCAGGAAGAAGACAAAGTTAAAACCCTCAAGTATTTCTGAAAAATATATTTAGCTGAAGCCAATCATTCTTCCCCTCAGTATAAGCCTTACATTTTGCTAAAATACGTTCTTCAGACCTCTTTCTAAATACGCTGAAGTGTCACTATCCATAATTTCATGACTGCATATTGGGAAGCCACATACAAATATTTTTTGGCATGCCTATATGGTGCCTTAGGGTGCACCAGAAAGGATGTAAATTCTAATGTGCAGCAGCACATTGTACACTAAATGGCCCATGTGAATCCTGCTGGCATGCACTAAAAATTCCCTAGTGCACATTAGCGTAGTTCTGAATGAAATGGGATTACATTAATGTGCACTTGGGAACCTTTAGTTCAGGCATAATTTGATAGAAGTTGGATGAATCTCTAAAAGTTGTCACCCAAACACCCATCTGCATCCCTGTTTTTATTTTCATTTTCTGTTCTTTCTGTTAGATGCAAACAAAATTGCCCTCAGCCAATTCTGCTCCTTCCTACTCATCCAGTAAATAGTACAAGTGATCCTGAAAATAGCCATTTTTCATGTGGGCATCTTTTTCTTCCTGAAGAATAAGCTAACCTTACTTGGGTGGGGAAATAGAACCCAGTATTTGATATTCACTTATTCAAATCAGTCTGATTCATAAGACAGGTGTTGTTTGGTTTGGGTGACTCTATAGGCCAAAGGTCTGTCAGTCTGACATTTTCTCATGCATTTCAGCTTGATCAGGTCAATACACTTGACTGTTCAAGTGCAAGTGTAATATATATGTCAGATTCAAATGCATGACTTGCCACATCTCAGTGATTGAAAGAGGGGAGGTGCTTTATTTTTTTTAAATTTGACTTTGCAAAAAATGTGCCAATTTCTCAATAAATAGCTACTCCTAATTCATTATCTTTTATACTTTTCTCATGGAAATGATTATTTGATCCAATGAAACAAAACCAGCTAAGTGGGACCAATCTGTTCTGAATAATCCAGGAGAGTCCTTCACAAAAGTACACAATTGAGTCCTTCACAAAAGTACAGCCATAACACACAGATGAAGAGTTGAGGTAAGCTTTATGTTCGCAAAGTACTCTGGCAAAGATCTAATATTGTGCTTTTACTTTTCACATAGCCAACTTCTGAACATCATGTGGCAGGAGAGTGAGGTACATATAGAAAATTTTACGTCCTTGTAGTGAAAGACTATATTTTTAAACTTAAAAGAAAAATGAGTTCAATATTGAAAGTTGTAAAATATAGGAAATTAAATATATTATTTTCCCTAATTTAACATAATTTAGACCCAGTGCTGCGAAAATAGCAGTTGATTACAAGAGAAGAGCCATGATATATATTGTAAATGAAATAGTTACATTTATTCCACCAATAACAAGCAAAGCAGATCTAGGCAGAATCTATATATAATCTGCTTCGTAGCTAAGGAAGCCCTCCATTCAGAACTACTCACATGATTTGGAAGTTTATCTTAAATAATCTCAGTAAAGTTTGGATATTTTCATTTGATTAATTTGTCATTTATTACATTATTAAACAGAATTAGGGTGGCGAATAGTCCTCTCCCATTAAAGCCAATGGCAAAATTGCCATCAGCTTCAAAATCATGCTCTAAAAACTGAATGTTTCAAGTATTTTTGGAACTATCTAAAAGTCAACAAATAACTAACAGCTTCAGATTTGTTTTAGATCAAGATTGGGGCTGAGAATTGAAAAATTGATGGTTTCTGCTTCTTATGTTTTTACATTTTCTAGTATGGCTCAATAAATTCTAAAGACCCATGTTTAATATATGACTATTAGGAAATGCTTGACTGGACTCTCCACCAAAAAGGATGGAGATAAAAGGTCTAGACTCATTCTGAGTTCCACAGGCCACACAACTGAGTAGAGCAGAATTGTAATAATCTCAGCTTCTGCTGAAATGCAACATTTCTCTGGGGAGCACAGCTGGGACTCTGGGCTTACCCACAGCCCCCAAGTGTTCGTAAGTGTCACACAATGAGAATTTGGACTGTACAAAAGGCATTTTACCTAGCCAGATTCAGGTTCGGGTTTCTGTGCAGCAGTGGATGACATCACAAACATCTAAAGTTGAGCAATGTCCTGAATTCCTTACACTTCCATGAGCGTTATTGAGATCAGCCACTGTAGCAGGAGAAATACAGAACTTGGAAAAGGCTGATGAGTAAAAGAGGAAATGACTTTTAGTAGTTGATTTTTAAGAAGCTTTATATTATGATAACCAAAGCTTTGGTTGTTTATCTTAAAATAGAGCCCAAATCATCATGAACAACAAAACGATATTAGAAACAATAAAAGCTATTCTCTTCAGTAAGACTGCTACACTGGGGTGTCACAGCACAATGTTATGATGTGATGACATTTTGCTAGCATGAAGATATCTTGGGGATGTTTCTGGGTCATGAAAGGTTGAGGGGTCAGATTCTCAGCTGGTATAAGGCACTGTAAATTGGGACAGGAGCAGCAGAACCTCCACTGAATAGAACAAAAAGAAATATTGGGATAGGTGGCTAGAGCAGTCTTTCCACTGTGAAATATTTATGACCTATTGTTTTTGTTGTGGCACAAGTCATGAGAAGGTTGCACCATAAGAACAAGCATATGTGTGAACTGTTTATATACAAATTAGCAGTAGACCACAACTGTAATTGCTAAAACATTAGAAGTACAACAACTGTCTGTACAAAGCAGTCCCTTGTATCCTTGAGGCATCACAACCGGACATAAATGCTATAGAATTATTTTAACTTTAAAAGCTTTAATATACACATTCTCCCTTGTGCACAAAGTTGTTCCCTATAATGACATGATAGCCAATAAAAAAGTAATAGCTTTGTGCCTTTGTGCATACTGGTGAAGTATTTGACCTCACATATTACAAGAAATGAGTGGGATTTAAGGCTTACAATGTTTGAGCCTAGTTTACTGTAGGAAAGAAAACACTGATGCTGGTTGCCTTGACAACACTGTGTAGCTGCCCCAGAAATCAAAGGAAAATGCAGGACCTTCTGCTATGTCAAGGATTGAAACATATCCACCAAATTAGGTTAAAAGAAAACGAATCCCACAGCAAGTCAGTGTTACCAGACCTACACAATATTAGCTATCACTTCTTATCATGGACCTTGTTATAAAGATAATGAAAAGGCCAGGTGGTTTCTACTTTACAGCTCAGAGTAATAGGAAGAAAACAGCAAGGGATACAATAGTGACTGCTCAAAAGTTTCCTTTTTTCCTAGGAGATACTGCAGGTCAATTCAGGTTCTGAGAGAATCTCTTCTATTGGGAGGAGTGTTTTTTAATGGACTAGCTTGATTTCACAGCAGGAGCTCACACAGCTCTCTCTGCAGGGAATATCACTTTCAGCAGCGAATACCACATGGCATGTTCTTAAATAATGAGCGTAAATAGGAATGATCAAAGTGAAGCTATCTTTTAAACAAAAAGAAATCAACACCTTTCATCATATTTTGCCTTCATTTCAATTATTATATCACCCTATAAAGAAGATTTATCCTCAGATCATCACATGTTGAATGAATCCCTCCAGTAAAATACTATTTCTGTTATCAGACAGATGCAATTCCTAAAGGTTATTCCTTCTCTGGCTTTCTACTGACCACACAATTCCATCACAAAGAAAACATTTTTGCTAATGAAACCTAAATCATTCTATTCTGACTCTGTGCCCCCTGTAAAGGACTGGCTTGAAACCATATGAGAAGAATGTATTATATAGAATACAAAGATTTGGAGGATAGTCATAATGTCACTTTGATATGCTAGATTCTGTATTGTTTCCTGCCTCTATAGAGTCTATGGGTAAGATGAGACTGCAAATTTTGCCAAATACCTGGAGCAAAATTGTTTTACCCATGAAGGTGAAACAACACAAGGAGTAGTGTGAGAATCTTTCCCTAAGTGTTCATGGAATGGACTCAGTGAGAGAGACTGGATTATTACTATTAGCAAACACAACATACTGAAAACAAAATCTGTAACAGAGTTTTGCCATAAGATATTTTGAGGGAGCTCATTTGTGACCAGAATTATGGCTTTTTATTCTTGTCTCTTATAGAGAACAATACTAAGCAGATCTTAATCAATCACCAGCCCATTCTCTAGGACCCAACAAACCCTGCTGCAGACAAAGGGTAATAATTTGTTACCTATTGCATTAAAATGGAATATCTGCTTTTTGACCCAATAGTGAATCTCTGTGTTGAATAATTTAATTCTCCACTAACCTGCCTCAACCACTGAGTCACTCACTAATCTACCCCATTGGTTCACTGGGAGGAGAGCAGTGACTTTAAATTCTTCTTTGGAGAGTCTTGAATATGACTCATTTAAATGAGTTGATTTATTCTATATATTTTATTATTCTTATTATGGGTTGAAGTTATCATGTGGGGAGAGATCTTATATTCCTCTGTCCCAGTACGGGTATCAGTGGGCTATCTAAGGAAATCCCATGGAGTCCACTGATATATGAAAATCAGTAGCCCAAGGAGAACTGTCTAATAGTAATGCTTGATTTGGTATACAATATCAGCGTATAAACAAACACAGGCTTCAAAACTAGTGAATGCTTGGAAGAGCTACATCCACAATCTCTAATGGATAAACAAAAACGATCACATTTGTTTGAATATTAATAGTTCTAGACTTGCATTTAATTTGTTAATATGAGTAATGACAGAATTGTCATTCAATTTAAGAAAACCCAGAAACATGTCTTACGTTTTGTAAGGAGGATCATCCTGTAACTTCTATTACCCTTCCAAATAGAAATAAAATGCTGCCTGAATTATTGCATAAACAAAGTTGATAAATTCATTTTAATGGTTAATGGTAATTACATAATAATGATTTGTGAAATTGCTCATACTTCCTAAATACAGTAAGAGCTTTGTTATCTGGCATGTTCAGGAAATCGGGGGATGCCAGTAAGTAAAAAATTCCAGTTAACTAAGACGGAGGGAGTTTGGGTGCAGGACGGGGCTTGGGGAAGGGAGTTGGAGTGAGGGAGAACTACAGCCAATAGGAGGAGGAGGAGGGATAGCTCAATGGTTTGAGCATTGGCCTGGTAAACTCAGGGTTGTGAGTTCAATCCTTGAAGGGGCCATTTAGGGATCTGGGGCAGATATTGGGGATTGGTCCTGCTTTGAGCAGGGGTTTGGACTAGATGAGCTCCCGAGGTCCCTTCCACCCCTGATATTCTATGATCTTTCCCAGCTAGCACCTGTGGGCGGAGACAGCAGGCAGAGCCGCCTAGCCGCACCTCCACCTAAGAGCAGCAGGGACATGTCACTGCTTGCAGGGAGCTGCTCCAGATGAGCGTTGCCCAGATCCGGCACCTGAATCCCCTCCCGAACCCCAACCCCCTGCCCTGAGCCCCCTCCAGCACCCAAATTCTCTCCCAGAGCCTGTGCCCCACACCCCTTCCCACACTCTCAACCCCTTGTGGCCTTTCCTCCGCCTAAGAGCAGCAGGGACATGTTGCCGCTTCCGGGGTGCCATGCAGAGCCAGGTAGGAAGCCAACTGGACTAGCGCCAACTGGACTATAAACCGGGCTTTCAATGAAGATCAGAAATGCCGGTTTATAGAGTTTTCCGGTTGGTAAAGTGCTGGATAACACAGATTTTACTGTAAATGATTATTTTAAAAGTTTCCAAAGTTAAATCAAAACCAGGAGAGAAAGAAAGTCATATTTGATGCTACAGAATAATCAGTTGGGATAATACATTAAGAGAAAATATCTCATCAGAGAGCAAAAAACTTTAACTAGACAGCAAGATTTAAATATGAGAAGTAATTTGAAATATAATCACAGTGAGAGGCTTTGGGGAAAATCTCCATTTGAAGATATATCTCTGTGTTATGCACATTTTAATTTGATGCTTTCATCCATTCCATATGGATTATTGTAATATGTTGATTCAGTTTATGTTTTTTACTATGCTTCACGCTTCAAATATTGGATTGAGTATATCTGAACTGTAGCTGCTACTTTACCAAGATTCCATTCTTTTTAAAGGAGAACTGAGTTTCTCAAGGGTGGAGATATAACCTGATAGACTTCACTAAAACAGGTTAATTCTCTCTCTTTAATCCTCAACATGATAAACAAGGTGAGTTCCTAAATGGGAAACTGAGGGATACAAAGTGGAGATGCTGAATGGAAAATCATCAAGTGAACCAAAATTGCCTTATAAACTTAAGCAGATTTAATGCACAACAGTGGAAATAAACCTGACTAGAAAGAGTGGCCTAGTATTTCAAACTTAACCACCTCTAGGCTTCTATAGGTTACTTCAATATAAATGACCAAAATAACAAATCTAAGTTTTATTTTATAGAGTATGAGGTCTAGAAGAGACTGGGATAGGCAAACTGGTATAAATTGGCATATGACCTTTGATTTCAATGGGACTATCAAGTTTGCATCAACTGAGAATCTGGCCCATGGTCCCGTCTGACTCAGACATAACTCTACTGAAAATCCCACAAGGTAAGTGCCAATCTGATCCAGGGGAAAATTAATTCCTGACCACACATATAATGATCAGTTAGCCCCTGAGCATGTGACCAAGAACCAGCCAGCCAAGCACCTGAGAGAGAGAGAATTTTCAGTGCCACCTCAGAGCCCTGACCTTCCCCATCCTATGTGCCATCTCTAGCTGTGACCATTCCTCATTCTTCAGAGGAAGGAGATTAAAAGAAATCCAACAGAATACACTGGGGGAGGAGAGGGGGAGATAAAATCCATTCCTGACCCCTGGAGATGGCTAGATGAAATCCCGAAGTATGAGCTTTTAGGACATATGACATAAACCAAAAGTGAACTCCAGCACTGCTGAGCTTTGTCCCCCCTTACCACCACAAGCAAGCCCATCATACAATCACACTCATAAATTTGTCCAGCTCTCTCTTAAAACTAATCAATTTGTTTTCCCTCACAACTGCTATAGGGAGGCTGTTCCAGAATCTCATCCTTCTGATGGTTAGAAACCTTCTTCTAATTGTCATCCTGAATTTGTTCGTGGCTAGTTTATATCTAGTTTTGCTTGTGCCAGCATTCTCTGTGAACTTTAATAGCTCTTCACCCTCCCTGCTATTTACCCAACTGATGCATTTATAGAGAGCAATCATATCTCCTCTCAGATGCCTTTTTGCTAGACTAAACAAGCCAAGCTCTTCCAGTCTCCTCTCTTAACACAGACCCTCCTTATCATCCAATAAGCTGTTCCCTGTACCTGTTTCATTTTGAATTCACCTTTCTTGAACACATGTGATGAAACTGTACACAGTATTCCTGCCCCCAACCCCTCACTGGTCTCCAGAGCTTCCTTGATGACCATCCCCTTCCAAGCCAGCTATAGACCCATCTTTTCCAGACCATCCTTCTCCATGTAGACTACTGCCCTTTGCCTAATGGACCTTGGCTCTCCGCTATTCAGGTTCCTTCTATTGCAAACCTCCATGTGATTTTAACAGATTCCATAGCCTGTTAGGCCACTGTCAGCTCCCCCAGATCCCCACACAACCTCTTGCTCTACGGAGCTGTTGAACTTCACTAAGGAAGGCAAATTATAAAGCACAGAAGTGACAGCAAAATGGTAGATTTCTGAGGTGCACACAAGGAAATTTTCAGCAACTGAGAAGAGAAGGCAATTATTTGACAGGTTTTGTGATGACCTAGGACACTGAGCCATGATTGTAACCTGATCTTGGGAGATATTGAGCTCCCTTTGGAAACTGAGGTGCTTAGCAACTTTTAGGATCAGATCCTTATGACTCAGTCTTGCAGCCATGCAAATGAGGGTTTGATCATCTCTTGCAAAGTGTTGCTGAGTGCCATCAGCTTCCAGTAGATCACACTTACATCCAATCCCTACTGTATGTTATGTCCACTGGTGACTTAGTCATTGATTTCATGGGACCTGAGGATACTTGAAAGACAGTACAGTGGTAGGTGCAGATGAGAGAAGTGCTCAAAGCCAGGCAAAATCAGGCCCACTGGTAGGGTAGGGGTTTGATATACACAGTCCAATAAGGTGAAATAAAAGTGAGCTCTACAGATGAATGGACTAGCAAGAACACAGTAGATGGCATATGAGGCATTGAACAGTTAGCTGAGAGAGATGCTGTTTCATGGATACAGTTAGCTGACTCCCATGACTAACTGTGGTATGTAACCTCTCTCTTAAATCAGCCACCGTACCAGATCACTGGAAGATAGTTAGTGTAATGCCAATTTTCAATAAGGCTCCAAAGGCAATTCTGACAATTACAGGCTGGTAAACCTAACTTCAGTACCAAGGAAATTGATTGAAACTATAGTAAAGAACAGAATTATCAGACACATAGCTAAACACGATATGTTGGGGTAGAGTTAACATGGCTTTTGTAAAGGGAAATGATGCCTCACCAATCTATTAGAATTCTTTCATAGTATCAACAAGCATGTGGACAAGGACAATCCAGTGGGTATGATGTACTTGGACTTTCATAAAGCCTTTGACGAGGTCTAACTGGCCACAGAAGACCCAGAGAAAGCAGGCCTAGTAGGGCTGAGAAAGTGAACACCAAGAGCACTAGAAGCAAAATCCCCTGCAATGCCATATCCAGGCGCGAGGGAGTGCCACAGAGGTGAAGGCATGCTATAACACCCTCCTTTCTTGTTTTTGAAAACATTTTGTTCTGCTCATCCCTAATGAGCAAACACAGGGCACTCCATGGACTACGATCTGAGAACTAATTATTAGAGCTGGACTGTTCAGTATCTATAATAGTCTTAAGAATTTAGCATTTTTTTTGGCTAGGAAGCAATTCATGACTCCATCTTCGCATTTTTCTTTGAATGTATTTGTTCTTTGTAAGTATTTGCTGAATAGTTTTGATGAATAATCTTCAGCATATGGATTATTTGACAGCTTTCTCTTTAGCTCTTTACTATTCACATTGTGTGGTCAGTCACCTAAATATTGTTTCTGCTCCCTGTTGGATGACTAAATCTTGTTGAATAGGGGAATAGTGAACACTGAAGAACCAGCTTCTCATATGAATAAACATTATGTGCTAAAATGCATGAAACTGGATTCACAAACAATGAATAATGTGAGTTTATGAGTCATAGTAAACTGAACTACACAAGTTTAATAAAACGTTATTACTGAATCAGCTTTTTTAAAGTATTCCACCAGCTCTACTAAACCCACCAAACACCTGTCAGCTTAAAACAATTATTTTCACTACTTACATTAGAGCTAGATTTGAAGTGGCAATCTAAAGGTGAAAGGCTCAATATTCTATTACCAGTCTTGCCACTAATTCTCATAAACCCCTGGTTGATACCACATTCTGGAGGTTTGGCTTTTGATTGCAGTATGTTCCATTATAATTGTTTTCATAATAGCATCTTTGGAACATTTCAAATGCCAGGCTTGTAAGGATCAGAACTAAACCTATTTACAGATTATCTACATTTCTGTTCCTATGATACCATGAAACAGGATTGGCATTAAAAGAACATTGCTTTAAGTTGACTGGTGAAGTACCATATTTATTCAGAGGGTTTACGCCTCAGACGTCCATGCCCTTGATTTTGTATTAATGTTGTTTACAACACAGTCTAAGATTGTGTGATAAACCCACATTTAAGTACTTGAACTTCAGTAAAGCATTTGACATGGTACCATGTGGGAAATTATTAGTTAAATTAGGAAAGAAGGGGATCAGTACAAGCATTATAAGGTGGATAAGGAACTGGCTCAAGGGGAGGAAGCAATAGGTCTTGCTAAAAAATGAATTATTGACTAGACGGAGATTGCTAGTGGAACTTCTAACTAGGTAACAAAATGGAGGAACTAGAGCTACTGGTGCAGGAAGCGAAACCAGATATTATAGGGATAACAGAAACATGGTGGAATAGTAGTCATGACTGGACTACAGGTATTGAAGGGTACGTGCTGTTTAGGAAAGACAGAAACAAAGGTAAAGGTGGTGGAGTAGCATTGTATATCAATGATGAGGTAGAATGTAAAGAAATAAGAAGCGATGCAATGGATAAGACAGAGTCCGTCTGGACAAAAATTACATTGGGGAAGATAACTAGTAAAGCCTCTCCTACGATAGTGCTTAGGGTGTGCTATAGAATCATAGAATCATAGAATATCAGGGTTGGAAGGGACCCCAGAAGGTCATCTAGTCCAACCCCCTGCTCAAAGCAGGACCAAGTCCCAGTTAAATCATCCTAGCCAGGGCTTTGTCAAGCCTGACCTTAAAAACCTCTAAGGAAGGAGATTCTACCACCTCCCTAGGTAACGCATTCCAGTGTTTCACCACCCTCTTAGTGAAAAAGTTTTTCCTAATATCCAATCTAAACCTCCCCCATTGCAACTTGAGACCATTACTCCTCGTTCTGTCATCTGCTACCATTGAGAACAGTCTAGAGCCATCCTCTTTGAAACCCCCTTTCAGGTAGTTGAAAGCAGCTATCAAATCCCCCCTCATTCTTCTCTTCTGCAGACTAAACAATCCCAGCTCCCTCAGCCTCTCCTCATAAGTCATGTGCTCTAGACCCCTAATCATTTTTGTTGCCCTTCGCTGTACTCTTTCCAATTTATCCACATCCTTCTTGTAGTGTGGGGCCCAAAACTGGACACAGTACTCCAGATGAGGCCTCACCAGTGTCGAATAGAGGGGAACGATCACGTCCCTCGATCTGCTCGCTATGCCCCTACTTATACATCCCAAAATGCCATTGGCCTTCTTGGCAACAAGGGCACACTGCTGACTCATATCCAGCTTCTCGTCCACTGTCACCCCTAGGTCCTTTTCCGCAGAACTGCTGCCGAGCCATTCGGTCCCTAGTCTGTAGCGGTGCATTGGATTCTTCCATCCTAAGTGCAGGACCCTGCACTTATCCTTATTGAACCTCATTAGATTTCTTTTGGCCCAATCTTCCAATTTGTCTAGGTCCTTCTGTATCCTATCCCTCCCCTCCAGCGTATCTACCACTCCTCCCAGTTTAGTATCATCCGCAAATTTGCTGAGAGTGCAATCCACACCATCCTCCAGATCATTTATGAAGATATTGAACAAAACGAACAAAAAATAGACCTCTCGGATCTAATTTGGATATGGATAGAGCCCTTTTTAATGTTTTTAATAAAGTAAATACTAATGGAAACTGCGTGATCATGGGAGACTTTAACTTCCCAGATATAGACTGGAGGACCAGTGCTAGTAATAATATAGGGCTCAGATTTTCTTACATGCGATAGCTGATGGATTCCTTCACCAAGTAGTTGCTGAACCGACTAGAGGAGATGCCATTTTAGATTTAATTTTGGTGAGTAGCGAGGACCTTATAGAAGAAATGGTTGTAGGGGACAATCTTGGCTCAAGTGATCATGAGCTAATTCAGTTCAAACTAAATGGAAGGATTAACAAAAATAAATCTGCAACTAGAGTTTTTGATTTCAAAAGGACTGACTTTCAAAAATTAAGGAAATTAGTTAGGGAAGTGGATTGGACTGAAGAACTTGTGGATCTAAAGGTAGAGGAGGCCTGGGATTACTTTAAATCAAAGTTGAAGAAGCTATCGGAAGCCTGTATCCCAAGAAAGGGGAAAAAATTAATAGGAAGGAGTTGTAGACCAAGCTGGATGAGCAAGCATCTTAGAGAGGTGATTAAGAAGAAGCAGAAAGCATACAGGGAGTGGAAGATGGGAGGAATCAGCAAGGAAAGCTACCTAATTGAGGTCAGAACATGTAGGGATAAAGTGAGACAGGCTAAAAGTCGAGCAGAGTTGGACCTTGCAAAGGGAATTAAAACCAATAGTAAAAGGTTCTATAGCCATATAAATAAGAAGAAAACTAAGAAAGAAGAAGTGGGGCCGCTAAACACTGAGGATGGAGTGGAGGTTAAAGATAATCTAGGCATGGCCCAATATCTAAACAAATACTTTGCCTCAGTCTTTAATAAGGCTAAAGAGGATCTTGGGGATAATGGTAGCATGACAAATGGGAATGAGGATATGGAGGCAGATATTACCATATCTGAGGTAGAAGCGAAACTCAAACAGCTTAATGGGATTAAATCGGGGGGCCCAGATAATCTTCATCCAAGAATATTAAAGGAATTGGCACCTGAAATTGCAAGCCCATTAGCAAGAATTTTTAATGAATCTGTAAACTCAGGAATAGTACCGAATGATTGGAGAATTGCTAATATAGTTCCTATTTTTAAGAAAGGAAAAAAAAGTGATCCGGGTAACTCCAGGCCAGTTAGTTTGATATCTGTAATATGCAAGGTCCTGGAAAAAATTTTGAAGGAGAAATTAGTTAAGGACATTGAAGTCAATGGTAAATGGGACAAAATACAACATGGTTTTACAAAAGGTAGATCGTGCCAAACCAACCTAATCTCCTTTTTTTGAAAAAGTAACAGATTTTTTAGATAAAGGAAATGCAGTGGATCTAATTTAGCTAGATTTCAGTAAGGCATTTGATACCGTGCCACATGGGGAATTATTAGTTAAATTGGAGAAGATAGGGATCAATATGAACATCAAAAGGTGGCTAAGTAATTGGTTAAAGGGGAGACTGCAACGGATCCTACTGAAAGGTGAACTGTCAGGTTGGAGGGATGTTACCAGTGGAGTTCCTCAGGGATCGGTTCTGGGACCAATCTTATTTAATCTTTTTATTACTGACCTTAGCACAAAAAGTGGGAGTGTGCTAATAAAGTTTGCAGATGATACAAAGCTGGAAGGTATTGCCAATTCAGAGAAGAATCGGGATATTATACAGGAGGATCTGGATGACCTTGTAAACTGGAGTAATAGTAATAGGATGAAATTTAATAGTGAGAAGTGTAAGGTTATGCATTTAGGGATTAATAACAAGAATTTTAGTTATAAGTTGGGGATGCATCAATTAGAAGTAACGGAAGAGGAGAAGGACCTTGGAGTATTGGTTGATCAGAGGATGACTATGAACTGCCAATGTGATATGGCTGTGAAAAAAGCTAATGCGGTTTTGGGATGTATCAGGAGAGGCATTTCCAGTAGGGATAAGGAGGTTTTAGTACCATTATACAAGGCACTGGGGAGACCTCACCTAGAATACTCTGTGCAGTTCTGGTCTCCCATGTTTAAAAAGGATGAATTCAAACTGGAGCAGGTATAGAGAAGGGCTACTAGGATGATCCGAGGAATGGAAAACTTGTCTTATGAAAGGAGACTTAAGGAGCTTGGCTTGTTTAGCCTAACTAAAAGAAGGTTGAGGGGAGATATGATTGCTCTCTATAAATATATCAGAGGGTAAATACAGGAGAGGGAGAGGAATTATTTCAGCTCAGCACCAATGTGGACACAAGAACAAATGGGTATAAACTGGCCACCAGGAAGTTAAGACTTGAAATTAGACAAAGGTTTCTAACAATCAGAGGAGTGAAGTTTTGGAATAGCCTTCCAAGGGAAGCAGTGGGGGCAAAAGATCTATCTGGTTTTAAGATTCTACTCGATAAGTTTATGGAGGAGATGGTATGATGGGATAATGGGATTTTGGTAAGTAATTGATCTTTAAATATTCAGGGTAATTAGGAGTAATCCCCTGAGATGGGATATTAGATGGATGGGATCTGAGTTACCCAGGAAGGAATTTTCTTTAGTATCTGGCTGGTGAATCTTGCCCATATGCTCAGGGTTTAGCTGATCGCCATATTTGGGGTCGGGAAGGAATTTTCCTCCAGGGCAGATTGGAGAGGCCCTGGAGGTTTTTCGCCTTCCTCTGTAGCATGGGGCATGGGTGACTTGAGGGAGGCTTCTCTGCTCCTTGAAGTCTTTAAACCATGATTTGAGGACTTCAATAGCTCAGACATAGGTGAGGTTTTTCGTAGGAGTGGGTGGGTGAGATTCTGTGGCCTGCGCTGTGCAGGAGTTCGGACTAGATGATCAGAATGGTCCCTTCTGACCTTAGTATCTATGAATCTAGGAGGTTATTTGCAAATACCATGGCTTTTTCAATATTAATAAAACTTCTATGATGAATTAGACAGGAATATGTAAATTGCTTTTCTATACATTTTGCATTGTCATCATTGTATTTTTAACTAATTCCTTTATGTCTTGATGCATTTACAGTCGATTCAGGCACTACTGAACCAGTTAGTGAAGTAATCAAAGTTTCCAGAAACTGCCTGTTATACACCAACATTTCTCAACATTTCTTAATCCACGTTTTCTCAAGCCTGGCAGTAACTATTTCCTATTTTCTACTCTCATTCACTAGTGATGAGTATTTTCATTTTTTAAAAATGTTGTTTAGTTTGCTATTTTACTCCAAAATGAAACTGTACTACAAATGTACAATAGAACCACAGGCTACTGTACTTCATGGTAATGCAATTTTAGGCTACGTACATACTCCAGCTTAAGTCAGTATAAATTATGATGCTCAGAGGTGTGAATAAACCACCCCCTGAGCGACGGAAGTTATACTGACCTAAGCACTGGTATGGACAGTGCTATGTCAGAGGGTTCTTCCACCAACATAGGTACCGCCACTCACAGGGGCTGGAATACTTAAGTCAACAGGAGAGCTCTCTCCCATCAGCTTAGAGCATCTGCACCACCTGTGTTACAGCGGCGCAGCTGCACCATTGTAAGCTCTTTAGTATAGCCAGCCGCAGCCTTACTCTGAACTACCCTGGAACACATACTTGCTTTCTCTCCCCCGTCACCCATTTTTAAAATATATACCTTTCTACACATGGACAGATCCAGAGTTATGGGATAGCCCTATAGAATTTAATAGAGATAACGTCAATGGTATAGAAATGTAAATGTAAAAGATTACAGAATTTAATGAATAGAGAATGATAAGTTTTTCTGAACCATCCTATAAATTGTATAGCAGGGCTATAATTTTCTATAAGATGGTTTCAATTCTGTAAGATGGTTGAAAAAGCCTAGAGAAAGATTACCATTTTTGATAGGATTTAGCCATAAGAGCAGGCTCAACTAGACTGCATGGATAAAGACAGGTAGTCTCTGTGGCCCTCTCCTCCATTAAATATGAAGGTAGCTGTGGCTACACGTTCTAGAATTCTACAGATCATATTTAACCTAAGATGATTCTCCTTGGCTACCCTTGCTATAAAAGTCACTCTCTGACCAGTTATAGACAGGGAATAATTGTTTTGGGGATTCCCAATGTAGTGACTAATCCTGATATCATTGAGATCAGTTGCAGAACTCCCATCCATTTGAATGGGAATGGGATCAGGATTGCAGTACATGGGTAGGCAATGCTCTGGCATAGAAAGGGGGGCCTCCATCTGATGCCTTTGAAGGCCTGAGTGGGATTATTGAACAATTTAGAACATTACTGGGACAGGTTAGGACACCTGAATCCACCAAGTTCATGTAGATCGTGTTACTGCCACAACTACTAATGCACATGAACATTCATATGGCTGATCTTTTTGTGATCTCTCTTACCATTCTAGTTTTGCTTTTGCAACAACATACAAAACAGCTTCTTTATGACTGTATGGTGTATCTTAACATGGTGACATGATAAGAAGAGACAAATGTAAACAGTTAGGGATGGTATATCAGTGATATTGTATCAAAAGCATATAATACTCAGGATTCCATTAATGCAAGTAATATAGATAATTTAAAGAACTTCTCAGTATTGTTTCAAAGAAATTCCAGGTAATTTTGGTATGTTGAAGTATTTAGCAGAGAGAAGAATTAACCAGAGAAGACCAGCAAGAAAGAGGAGAAAAGGGATATTTCCGAGCCCAAATTACAATATAAAACTCAAACTTTTGTCACTGATTTCAGTGGGAGAACTGGGTCCATACAGTTATACACTGGGCCCATACTGTACATACAATATTGATAAGTTATGAATTTGGGGGGGGAGGAAGGCTGGTTGGCATCTTTTAATATTGCTGAAATAAATTGAGCTTGGAATGCTTCTTTAAGTGGAAAATAACTACTTTCTAAAAAAACAGGGACAATCCCTGGCATGTACAAAATCAGAGATATTCCCAAGAACTGGTGATGACTCAGAGTCAGGGGGGCATGTCTAAAGACGAATAAAGTGTTTGCCATTCAATGAAGAAAGTTATAGACTTACACGAATGTGGTTTTGTGTAACCACTCTAAATCTGCCAGTATTCCATATGATTTTCAGAATGAAAGAAGAATTCTGAGTGAGAGTTACCTGCTCAGATGTCAATAGTAATGTTAGTTTTTCATTTCTTTTCATCATGGAAGCTGTAACTTGTATTTCTTGGGCTTCCCACACAACCCATTTAAACGTAATGTAAAGTGGAATTAGACAGCTTATTTGTTTAAATAACATGCTCTCAATGTATTCACCTGGGAAACATGGCAATTTTTACTTGTAAATTTGGCAGTTACACTAGCAATTGAAGTATTGAAACCTATGTTGAAAAGGAAGTGAGCAATTTGTATAGCTCATGCCAAAGGGTATGACTAAAGATATTTAAGTACTCTCCATCAGATAAAATTTGCCTTTTTATATTAATAAAATTATAAATAATAAGTAATAACTTATTTAGATGTGCTCAGTTCTCAGATCGCAGGTTGAGTTTGCAGGGCTGGCAGTTTAAAATAATGTATTCCTTCTCTGTAACATCAGCACCTGTGATAAAGCATTTGCAGATCAAATTAAGCCTTCCATGACACCTGCACAGCCCCTGTGCTTTTTATTAGCTGGTATAATTGATTGGAACTTGCTAAACAATTTCTGTGAACGAGACACAGGAAGGCATAGCATCCGGCTCACTCTCTCCAGGCTGTGTTAACAAGAGTAAAAAGCAGTAAAACCTATCTTTTTTCACCAAAGTGGCTCTGAATACAGGGAACACAGGGAACAGGTCGGTTGAATAAGATGTTATTTTTACATAATCACTTTTAGAAAACCTCACATAAAAATTAAAGTTTAGCTTTAAATTGGATGCTGACTCTAATGAAACTCCAACCCCAAAGATAAAAACTTCAGTAGGACACAATGATGTATTAGGGGAGAAGGGGAGAGAATCACAAGAGAAAGAAAGGATATTTCCCTTTTGCAAAAAAATTAACCTCTTCACCTTCTGTAAACTGACATTAAACAGACTTTTAAAAGATTCATCCAAGAATATTTATCCTCAAACTGCATACACTTGACTTCCTAGATACCAAATTAGTTAATGTAACCTAATATACAGAGGGAACTTAATGCACATGGGTATTATAAATTGTCACACAAATGTAACCATTAACATTTATGCATCTAGAAGCATTATTTGGGATACCTCCAATTTCCATCTCTGCATAAGCATCTGTACAAATCTCATCCAAAAATTATGGGCTTGATGGAGGAATTGCTGGGTGATATGTTATGGCCTATATTATGCGAGAGCTCAGATTAGATTAGATTATTGTTGAGTCCCTTCTGATTTTGTAATCTATGTACACACCAATATAACACCAAAGCTAAGGAAGAAAAATCTAAACAGCAGAATATATCATAAGAGACAATATTACTGTGTGTGTGTTCTCAGGGCATGAAACACATTGGACCAGAACCACAGCTACTGTAAATTGATCAACTTCTGTGGAGTAGAGCATCACCCCATTGTGTTTATTGCAACAGTAAATCAAATGACATTTGGGAAATGTAAATGTATCTTAAATATGTCAGCAGGTTGTGCAGCTATCTCATCCTTTCAACACTTGAATGTAATTAAATTACTAATATCGTACCTTCCGGAGAGGTTTGAGCTTGGTCTCCATTATAAAGTCATATTTGCAGAGTTCACAACAGCGGGTGTCTGAGCTTTTAATCCACTGGTGCAGGCATGCCTGATGAACAAAGCGCAGGGTCCCTGTACAGCGACATGGTGTGATGAGAGGGCTTTCATCATCTCCCTCACAGTGACAGATCCTGACAGGGAGGACAGCAACAGATAGTAAGGGAGCTTTCCAAGGAGCAAAGCAAAAACACTGGTTTATTTACACTGCTTTTCATTCTCAGACTTGACATTCATAAGACTTAAGGTATGTGACCTTTAAGATTGGAGCCCAGAAATGCATTCCTCATTCCCTTCTGACACTTTGAATTTGCTGTGTGATCTAGAGATGAATCCATAGAAATTATACTCATCCCCCCGTACCTTTTGTATGACAAAACCTTTAGGGCCTAGTTCTGTCACCCATACTCATGCTGAGCAGTACCTCATTCTGTGAGTAGTCCCAGTGATATATTCTGCAAGAGTGACAGATTCAGACCCCAACTTAAACAGGCAAAGTATGAAAGGTATAGGAAGCCTACCCTGAAAATGGCCCAAGGGATAAGGGAGACAGAATTGTGGATATCTTTAGCGTTCATACACTCCCCTTGGGAGAGGTTGAGAGGGTCACAACCTCTGAAGAGTCACAGCCCTGTCTGTTTTCCATTTGTCTCTGCCCCTTTTGAGGTAGGTAACTGCACTATCTGGAAGCACAAAGAATACAACAGCAGCCAGCCTGGCTATGTCTACACTGCCGCTGGGAGCGAGCTTCCTAGCCAAGACACACAAATTCATGCTAGTGGGGCTTAAGCTAGCATGCTAAAAATAGCAGGATAGAAACTGCAGCTCCAGCAGAGACTTGGATAGCTACCTGAGCTCACATTCAGAGCATTGAGTGACCCTGAGAGTCCAAGCTGCTATTTTTAGCACACTGCCTCAAGCACCACTAGCTTGAATCTGTCT
The DNA here is from genome assembly GCF_009764565.3 of Dermochelys coriacea. NCBI lineage: Eukaryota > Metazoa > Chordata > Testudines > Dermochelyidae > Dermochelys > Dermochelys coriacea. The sequence continues at coordinate 67,952,284 of NC_050071.1, forward strand.
ACCCACACTGGGAGGCTCCTTCCCAGCTGCACTGTAGATGTACCCCTTGAGGGTGCTGAGTGTGCACCCTGTGAGGACTGGCCACAGACTGATTCGTAGCTGGTAATGGGATAAAGAGATTTTTTTACATTTGGATCTCTGTTTCAAATGTTTTGGAGTCAGTAGTGTCCTAAAGGTACTATTATTTAAAGTCTTTCCTTTGGCCTACGTCAAATGACTTGGTGATCTCAGTCAGTTCTTAGTAAACATCTGTCCACATTAAAAACCAAACCAAAAACCACAATAATCAGAACTGGTACTTACTGACACCTTTGTTGACAGTGTCTCTAGAAAGGCTAAAAATTGTTCTGCAGGTGAACAGAGGACTTTTATGTATGGCTGTTCATTAAAAAGAACTTTAATTTCAACAAACACTCACAAAAGCTAAATGGATGTCCTAAATGGCAAACTGAAAAAAATAAGAAGCCACAAGCAATGCATCAAAACCCAAACCACATCAACCTCAAAATAGAGAAGTGGTAACCACGGCACTTAGTTCTTCAGAGACATGTGAAGCTTGCAACAGGCAATTAAAATGTAGAAAAGGAACACTTTGTAACTCTTCCTCAAATTCTGTCGCTTGTATGAAAAAACCTAAAGAAAAACTCTTGCTGAAATATACAGACAACTGTGTCCAGTCTGTTCCTTATGGGGGCTGTCATGCTATATATGTTTTACACTGGGGAAGCTGGGAAGGAGCGTCATATCCATCAGGATACATGAGCACCTGACATGAATTGTGAGAAGGGCTAGCAAAGTCTTTCAAATATGTTGATATAACTATTGACTACAACAGTAGCAAATACGCTACCTAGTCTATTGCCAGAAGAAAGAGGAAATTTGAAAGACAAGTAAGAGTTGATTTATGCCAAAAGTGCCATTGAAAAAACTCAACTCCCTTCTATATCTTTCAACAGCCTGGCCCACAGCCATGTGAAAATTAGTCTACAAAATGAAAAAACAAAACAGAGTGAGTCTTCCAGATGTACAGCCAGAAATGAAAACACAACTTAAAAAGAAAACAGTACATGAAATTGACAGCTGTCTCCGCAGTTGGTTCAGTCAGTGATCTGATAATAGTGCCAATGCATTACTCAAAGATACAAATCTTCACTCATGCTCACCACTTTAGGTTTTTGTACATGTTCAGGCAAGTTCACATTCTACAAAAAAAAAATCCACCTGTGTTCTAACCTGTGCTAGCCCAGCCAAACTTGACAAATTGAAGTCTCAGCTATTATGTGTCCTCACTGTACACTGGCTTTTTACTCAAACCCTCCCTTATATAGGATTAATTTTTTTAAAATGAATAAACAGCTATTTTGATACAGCACACACATTCCCAAGAGTTGATTAAAGTTTCGTGAATGCAGTTATGATCTTAGCTCTTTACTAATGATAATTTGTAAGTCTTACTCTTTGCCAGTTTAGATAAAAGTTTTCTCTCTGTCTAAAATGTTACATAAAAAAGCAACATGTGACCTCCAGAAGAGGTAAGCGGAATGTCCGGGTTCCAGTAACACAGACACAGGTAACTAACCGCTTTCATGTTCTCTCCACAGGTACCAATGCGGAGAGTGGACCAGATGATATGTCTGGGGGGAGAAAGCAGAAGGAGACTCCGCTGGTTGGGAGGCATGAGATGCGATGTCCTGAGGTTGGAGGTTCCACGACCACCACTCCCAAGAGGAGAAGGCGGGTGGTGGTGGTCGGGGACTCTCTCCTCCGGGGGACTGAGTCATCTATCTGCCGCCCTGACCGGGAAAACCGAGAAGTCTGCTGCTTGCCAGGGGCTAAGATTCGTGATGTGACGGAGAGACTGCCGAGACTCATCAAGCCCTCGGATCGCTACCCCTTCCTGCTTCTCCACGTGGGCACCAATGATACTGCCAAGAATGACCTTGAGCGGATCACTGAGGACTACGTGGCTCTGGGAAGAAGGATAAAGGAGTTGGAGGCGCAAGTGGTGTTCTCGTCCATCCTCCCCGTGGAAGGAAAAGGCCTGGGTAGGGACCGTCGAATCGTGGAGGTCAACGAATGGCTACGCAGGTGGTGTCGGAGAGAAGGCTTTGGATTCTTTGACCATGGGATGGTGTTCCATGAAGGAGGAGTGCTGGGCAGAGACGGGCTCCATCTTACGAAGAGAGGGAAGAACATCTTTGCCAGCAGGCTGGCTAACCTAGTGAGGAGGGCTTTAAACTAGGTTCACCGGGGGAAGGAGACCAAAGCCCTGAGGTAAGTGGGAAAGCGGGATACCGGGAGGAAGCACAGGCAGGAATGTCTGTGAGGGGAGGGCTCCTGCCTCATACTGGGAATGAGGGGCGATCAACAGGTTATCTCAAGTGCTTATATACAAATGCACAATGCCTTGGAAACAAGCAGGGAGAACTGGAGGTCCTGGTGATGTCAAGGAATTATGACGTGATTGGAATAACAGAGACTTGGTGGGATAACTCACATGACTGGAGTACAGTCATGGATGGTTATAAACTGTTCAGGAAGGACAGGCAGGGCAGAAAAGGTGGGGGAGTAGCACTGTATGTAAGGGAGCAGTATGACTGCTCAGAGCTCCGGTACGAAACTGTGGAAAAACCTGAGTGTCTCTGGATTAAGTTTAGAAGTGTGTGCAACAAGAGTGATGTCATGGTGGGAGTCTGCTATAGACCACCGGACCAGGGGAATGAGGTGGATGAGGCTTTCTTCCGGCAACTCACGGAAGCTACTAGATCGCATGCCCTGATTCTCATGGGTGACTTTAATTTTCCTGATATCTGCTGGGAGAGCAATACAGCGGTGCATAGACAATCCAGGAAGTTTTTGGAAAGCGTAGGGGACAATTTCCTGGTGCAAGTGCTAGGGGAGCCAACTAGGGGGAGCGCTTTTCTTGACCTGCTGCTCACAAACCGGGTAGAATTAGTGGGGGAAGCAAAAGTGGATGGGAATCTGGGAGGCAGTGACCATGAGTTGGTTGAGTTCAGGATCCTGACGCAGGGAAGAAAGGTAAGCAGCAGGATACGGACCCTGGACTTCAGGAAAGCAGACTTTGACTCCCTCAGGGAACAGATGGCCAGGATCCCCTGGGGGACTAACATGAAAGGGAAGGGAGTCCAGGAGAGCTGGCTGTATTTCAAGGAATCCCTGTTGAGGTTACAGGGACAAACCATCCCGATGAGTCGAAAGAATAGTAAATATGGCAGGCGACCAGCTTGGCTTAATGGTGAAATCCTAGCGGATCTTAAACATAAAAAAGAAGCTTACAAGAAGTGGAAGGTTGGACATATGACCAGGGAAGAGTATAAAAATATTGCTCGGGCATGTAGGAAAGATATCAGGAGGGCCAAATCGCACCTGGAGCTGCAGCTAGCAAGAGATGTCAAGAGTAACAAGAAGGGTTTCTTCAGGTATGTTGGCAACAAGAAGAAAGCCAAGGAAAGTGTGGGCCCCTTACTGAATGAGGGAGGCAAGCTAGTGACAGAGGATGTGGAAAAAGCTAATGTACTCAATGCTTTTTTTGCCTCTGTTTTCACTAACAAGGTCAGCTCCCAGACTGCTGTGCTGGGCAACACAAAATGGGGAAGAGATGGCCAGCCCTCTGTAGAGATAGAGGTGGTTAGGGACTATTTAGAAAAGCTGGACGTGCACAAGTCCATGGGGCCGGACGAATTGCATCCGAGAGTGCTGAAGGAATTGGCGGCTGTGATTGCAGAGCCCTTGGCCATTATCTTTGAAAACTCGTGGCGAACGGGGGAAGTCCCGGATGACTGGAAAAAGGCTAATGTAGTGCCCATCTTTAAAAAAGGGAAGAAGGAGGATCCTGGGAACTACAGGCTGGTCAGCCTCACCTCAGTCCCTGGAAAAATCATGGAGCAGGTCCTCAAAGAATCAATCCTGAAGCACTTAGAGGAGAGGAAAGTGATCAGGAACAGTCAGCATGGATTCACCAAGGGAAGGTCATGCCTGACTAATCTAATCGCCTTTTATGATGAGATTACTGGTTCTGTGGATGAAGGGAAAGCAGTGGATGTATTGTTTCTTGACTTTAGCAAAGCTTTTGACACGGTCTCCCACAGCATTCTTGTCAGCAAGTTAAGGAAGTATGGGCTGGATGAATGCACTATAAGGTGGGTAGAAAGCTGGCTAGATTGTCGGGCTCAACGGGTAGTGATCAATGGCTCCATGTCTAGTTGGCAGCCGGTGTCAAGTGGAGTGCCCCAGGGGTCGGTCCTGGGGCCCGTTTTGTTCAATATCTTCATAAATGATCTGGAGGATGGTGTGGATTGCACTCTCAGCAAATTTGCGGATGATACTAAACTGGGAGGAGTGGTAGATACGCTGGAGGGGAGGGATAGGATACAGAAGGACCTAGACAAATTGGAGGATTGGGCCAAAAGAAATCTAATGAGGTTCAATAAGGATAAATGCAGGGTCCTGCACTTAGGATGGAAGAATCCAATGCACCGCTACAGACTAGGGACCGAATGGCTCGGCAGCAGTTCTGCGGAAAAGGACCTAGGGGTGACAGTGGACGAGAAGCTGGATATGAGTCAGCAGTGTGCCCTTGTTGCCAAGAAGGCCAATGGCATTTTGGGTTGTATAAGTAGGGGCATAGCGAGCAGATCGAGGGACGTGATCGTTCCCCTCTATTCGACACTGGTGAGGCCTCATCTGGAGTACTGTGTCCAGTTTTGGGCCCCACACTACAGGAAGGATGTGGATAAATTGGAAAGAGTACAACGAAGGGCAACGAAAATGATTAGGGGTCTAGAGCACATGACTTATGAGGAGAGGCTGAGGGAGCTGGGATTGTTTAGTCTGCAGAAGAGAAGAATGAGGGGGGATTTGATAGCTGCTTTCAACTACCTGAAAGGGGGTTTCAAAGAGGATGGCTCTAGACTGTTCTCAATGGTAGCAGATGACAGAACGAGGAGTAATGGTCTCAAGTTGCAATGGGGGAGGTTTAGATTGGATATTAGGAAAAACTTTTTCACTAAGAGGGTGGTGAAACACTGGAATGCGTTACCTAGGGAGGTGGTAGAATCTCCTTCCTTAGAGGTTTTTAAGGTCAGGCTTGACAAAGCCCTAGCTGGGATGATTTAACTGGGACTTGGTCCTGCTTTGAGCAGGGGGTTGGACTAGATGACCTTCTGGGGTCCCTTCCAACCCTGATATTCTATGATTCTATGATTCTATGAACATCACTTTCTTTTTAAATTAAAACTATTTCCCAAAGGGAAAATACAAGGCTTTGCTCATTTTAATTCCAGTTACATATAATTTATTTTACAGCATTTAAGCCATTTAGAAATTAGACAACTAAATTGGGTACCCAATAGTCTTTTTCAACCATTGTTGAAATCATTTTACATTATTATAAAAGCTAAAATATAAAGCTAAAATTCAATTGGGATCTGCAAATAAAATGACAGTACTACTTTGAAAGGAACAAAACTATTCTTCTGTAGAAACACTTAATACAAAACACTATCTGAAATATAAATTAAAAACATGCAGTGAGAAAAACAAACATTCTAGCAATAGAAATGATATCCAGAGGAAATGACTCTAGAAACAATTTTCACTATATTAAGTGCTCTTCTCTTCTGTATATTTTTGTTCTGTTTGTAATTTATTGACCCATAAAAGATTGGCTTAGAATGAAGCACAGCATGTCTTGCCTAAAGACAGAGTAAGTAAGTGTGAATGTTTGGCTTAGGAGGATTTGAACCAGCACAGCAATTGACCAGGCCTACTACTGCCCACCTACCCTGGTCATAAATTTCACCTCAGAAAAGATATTCTTCAAGGATGTTGAAAAAAATATTGCATAAAATAATTATAGCTGGAGGGCTAGCAATAGCTATATTTAAAGATGCCAAATTTTTTCCATTCTAGCCCCCCATTTTCTGATGCTCATAACTTGCTGAAATATCTGGTTGGCATTTTGCAGGCCTGGTCTCTGCCTGAGGGTTTTATTTTTCTCTATATATCCTTTTTTTAAATACAGGTGTAGCTAGATCTCCAGCTATAATTCAAATTTTACATATATGTTATATAAAAAAATATATAATTTAATATATAAATATATCAGTTGATTCTATAAATATACATACCCCATCGCCACCCTTGAAAAATTTGAATACGAATTGTTTCGGCACTTTTGAGATTAATTAAATGGGAAAAAAATACTCTCCCTACCCACCCCCACCCCCAAAAAAGTTTTGCTAATTTTTGAACAGTCCTGATACTGAATTGACGGTGTCCAAAAGAGCAGGCTGAGCTCTTGGAAGGGTCCTAAAGGGGAAGTCCCAGTTCCCACTGACTTCCCAAGCTTTAAATTTGGCAGACAAATAGTCTTCACTTTGGAGAAATTATTTTGACTATACTGTGGAAAATTAGTTACTTGGCTGAGTTAGAGTCCATTTAAAAATCACAATTTGAACATGCAAAGAATTTTTTTAAACAATGACAGTTCAATGTTTTAAAAATACATGGACAGAGAACTAAGTTGGCTACAGTGTAAAAAATATACACAGTGACCGAGGAAGGGCTCCTCAGGAGATATGCCTCAATGATTCAATTGCACTCTGATAGCAAGTGGTTTTATAAATATCATGTAAGATCCACAGGACAGCAACTTTTAATTATGTATTTACAATTATTTCCAAATTATAGAATTTATCCTTTTTCTTAGAAAAACAAAATTAGAACACACACACACACACTCACACACAGAGGAAATTCCATACAAAATACTATATTAAGAGTATTTACAATTTCATCCTTAACATTACTCCTTGTGCCTGTGCATTATATGAGTCACATATTCATAAATTCATAGATTTTAAGACCAGAAGGATCCATTGTGATAGTCTGGTATGGCCTTATGCACAAACACAGACCATATGACTTCCTCTAATTAATTACGGCTTCGAGCCCAATAGCTGTGGTTGAACTAGACCATATTTTTTAGAAAAACATCCAACCTTGACTTAATTTCAGTGACAGAGAACCCACCACAACCTTAATAAATTGTTCCACTAGTTAAATACCCTTACTTTTAATAAGTTATCCTTTATTTCTAATCTGAATTGTTCATCTTCAGCTTCCAGTCATTGTTATAACTCTCTGCTACACTGAAGAGCCCATTATCAAATATTTGTTCCCCATGTAGGTACTTATAGACTGTATTCATGTCACCCATTAACCTTTTCTTTGTTAAATTGAGCTCTTTAAGTGTATAAGGCATGTTTTCTAATCCTTTAATCAGTACTGTAGCTCTTTGAATCCTCTCCAATTTATCAATATCCTTCTTGAATCGAGTGCAACAGAACTGGTCACACTAGTGCCAAATACAGGAGTAACATAACTTCCCTACTCCTACTCGATATTCTCCAGTTTATAAATCCAAAGATTGCATTAACCCTTTGACAGGTTTCAGAGTAGCAGACATGTTAGTCTGTATTCGCAAAAAGAAAAGGAGTACTTGTGGAACCTTAGAGACTAACAAATTTATTTGAGCATAAGCTTTCATGAGCTACAGCTCAAAGCTTATGCTCAAATAAATTTGTTAGTCTCTAAGGTGCCACAAGTACTCCTTTTCTATTAACCCTTTGGTCACAGCACCACATCGGGAACTTAGGTTCAGCTGATTATCCACTATGACTACCCCCCCCGCTTCCAAGTTTTTTTCAGAATCACTGGTTAGAGCCCCTGTGATTGTGTGGTCTTCAGAATCCAAGACAAATGACAGGTCAGACTCGACTAGAATGCATAAATCTAGACCCTTCTTCCCCCCTGGGATTTCTTGCAACAGTCTTGTTAAGCCCATGGGCCAACACAGACAGCCCAACAGTCTTTATGTAGCAAAACAAAGAAATAGTCCCCAAACCAAACGCAGTAGTCCTGTGCTGGCCTGCTTGCCTCCTCCACTCCCTCTGGAAGGCTCCTGCAGTCTTTGCAGTGGTTCTGGGCTGGGCCTTTCCTTAGGGAGCAAAGGGTAGGAGGTCTGTTCTTCTCCCTCATCAGCTCATTACTGAGCTCTCCTCTTCCTTTTTTACCTGCCCCTTCATTATCAGCGTGTGCACATGTAGCAGAGAGGGGCTGAGTGGGTCCACAGCAGCTCATTAACCTTTGATGGCTCACTGTGGCGTTGGTACCCCCATCACAATCCCCCTCCCATAAGTATGGCCTATATTCTTTGTTCCTAGTTATCTGACCTTACATTTGGCTTTATTGAAATGCACACTGTTTGCTTTCACCCAGCTTACCAAAAGAACCAGATTTCTCTGTACCAGCGACCTGTCCTATTCATTACGTACCACTCCTTCAATCTTTGTCTCATCTGCAAACTTCACCAATAATTATCTCATGTTTTCCTCCAGATCATTGATAAAAATACTCAATAGAATAGGGCCAAGAGCTGATCCCAGTGAGACCTCACCAGGAAACACACCCACTCAAATTGGATTCCCATTTACAATTACATTTTGAGCCCTACGAGGCAGTTTTTAATCCATTTAACATGTGCAGTGTTGATTTTGCATTGTTCTAGTTTCTTACTCAAAATGTTATGCAGAACCAAATCAAATGCTGTACATATGTTTAAGAACATTACATCAAATTACTGCCTGATAATTACATAATCATAATATATTTCACAAGGTACAGAGAAGGACTACTAGGATGATCCGAGGAATGGAAAACTTGTCTTATGGAAGGAGACTTTAGGAGCTTGGCTTGTTTAGCCTAACTAAAAGAAGATTGAGGGGAGATATGATTGCTCTCTATAAATATATCAGAGGGATAAATACAGGAGAGGGAGAGGAATTATTTCAGCTCAGCACCAATGTGGACACAAGAACAAATGGGTATAAACTGGCCACCAGGAAGTTTAGACTTGAAATTAGAGGAAGGTTTCTAACCATCAGAGGAGTGAAGTTTTGGAATAGCCTTCCAAGGGAAGCAGTGGGGGCAAAAGATCTATCTGGTTTTAAGATTCTACTTGATAAGTTTATGGAGGAGATGGTATGATGGGGTAATGGGATTTTGGTAAGTAATTGATCTTTAAATATTCAGGGTAAATAGGACTAATCCCCTGAGATGGGATATTAGATGGATGGGATCTGAGTTACTACAGAAAATTCTTCCTGGCTATCTGGCTGGTGAATCTTGCCCATATGCTCAGGGTTTAGCTGATTGCCATATTTGGGGTCGGGAAGGAATTTTCCTCCAGGGCAGATTGGAGAGGCCCTGGAGGTTTTTCGCCTTCCTCTGTAGCATGGGGCATGGGTGACTTGAGGGAGGCTTCTCTGCTCCTTGAAGTCTTTAAACCAAGACACACACACACAGCATCTGGTGGAATGATATGGTACTCTGTGTGCATGCAAGACAGAATCCATGAACATTATTTATTTACAAAATATGCTCCTGCAGAGCCCAGATTTATCTGTTATGCACCAGGAAAACAATTTTATGAACAATTTCAGTTTTGTTTCCATTTCTTATTTTCCATATTTTGTGAAATCTTCTGCAATATTTTATACAAAACTTTTTGCAAAAACTGTTTTCAAAGCTTTTCATTTACTGAAAACTGGGTTTTCAATAAGAAAACATCTTTCAGTAGACAAAATAAAAAAGAAAATTTTGAAAATAATTTAAATAAAAATTTAGAGAAGAATTGAAAGTTTCAGTAATATTGACAATTTTTCATGGTTTAATATTTTTTTAAAAAACTATTTTTGACAACTTTTTGTGTGAAAAAATTTTTGACCAGCTCTAAAATGTACATGGAAAGATTGCACAAAAACAGAATGTTAACATATTGCATTATGTGACATATTGAGTGCATCATGTAATTAAATGAATACACAGAAGAGGACACAGATAAAGTTGTAGCTGCAACCTTAATTGTATCATCTTCTCACTTTTGAGGAAGTAACGTGCTACTTTAGTTTTTTCTTATACATATTACATCCAAAATTATTGTTAAAAGAATATTACTGTTACACAGTCAAGCACTCAAAAATTAGGACACACCCAAATTAAGATTTCCCATGCAATCTTAATTCATCCCCCTTGTGCTAAGGCATTATGATAAAATCTCCAATTACTTTCAGAAACAGCTAAACAAAAAAAAAATTCACCATTGGACAAACAGCTGGCATGGATTTCAGAGTAGCAGCCGTGTTAGTCTGTATCCGCAAAAAGAAAAGGAGTACAACATGGAACATTTCAGCCCCTATGGTTAAAATCTGGCAAAATTATTAGCAACTGAAAATAGGGTCCTTTAATAGAAACTGTCAGGCAACCTTAATAATAAGTGTCACCACCTGCACTGCCTATAATTTAGAGATATAGATAGGTTGCAATAGGTTTGTATTTTTCCCTTCACGTGCAGGGTAATAATTTTACCTTCATTAGGAAGAATAGCTGTTAATCTCTGCTTCATTAGTGAGAACAGTGGTTATCCTAACCTGTCTTTCACTAATTATCTTTACACTTCAGTAGTTAGGAAAATAGGCCAATTTCATTCCTGCTTGTGCAGCAAACAACATATTCCATTATCCTGCATCAGTCTTGCCTGCTTCATCCGAGGGATTGTACTACCTTTGGTGAACAGTCCATTCTCATCAACTGATCTGTGCAAAGTATTCTGAAGGAGCTTTCTCATCTGAGATAGACTAGGATTATTACTGAATCAATACATCTCTACCTACATTATCTTCAACCCAGCATTTGCAGGGTAGCATGGGCCTCAGGAATGACCCCCACGACGGAGACTGCAAGCACTTTGCGTCACCAGAACCCCTGAATGGACTGTCCATCACAAAAGATTCTGGATACATTTGGCACATGATACATGCATAATTTTCTCATCAGGGATTTCTGGTGACAATGTAAACTCTAACACTGGTGACACCAGAATCCAAAGATAATATAGATTTAAAATAGGTTTGTCTTAAAAGGATCCCTTATCCACAAGATATCCACACTCATAATATCCTATAAATTGCATTACTCATGGCTATGTTTTTAAAAAGTTGCAGCTAAGGTCTGCACATGAAATATCTAACTGTGGATGCGTTTGTAAAAGAAACAAGAGCAAAATGCCATGCAGTAATCCATTTTCTGCACTCATGTGAGAGTATGAATGCACCAATTAAATGCATCTTTGCAAGAATGTGGCCCTGACATTTGTATTTATTTGATCTTCCACACATTCATTCCTATATCTCAGTCTGGGAAATAATAAATCAAGGTATTTCAGAGAATATTTTGCTTCACTACATTCACTACACTTCATTTGACTACATAGGGCCAAATTCTTCCCTCATTTACATCTCTGCAAGCCCATGGGACATTAAGAAAGCCTTTCTGAAGTTCTCAGGGTATATCTCACTACAGCCAGGGATGTGAATTGCAGCTCGTGTAGATGTATCTTCCTAGCTTTAATCTAGCCAACTTGCTAAAAACAGAAGTGAGGATATGGCAAGTGTGGGCTTCAGCATGGACTGCACAAGCCTGCCGGACCCCGGTGGGTACATAACTTACATTTGTAGCCCATGCTGAAGCACATGCCAATGTGTCCTCACTTCAATTTTAGTGAACTACCTAGATTAAAACTAGCATGGTGAAAAATCAGGATGGAGTGGGGGATAATAGCCATTTATATAAGAAAAAGCCCCGAAAATTGGGACTATCCCTATAAAATCGGGATATCTGGTCACCCTACATGGGTATGTTTATACGAGCTGCAAATCACACCTCTGGCTGCAGTGTAGATGTACCTTCAAAGACAGAGCAGATACATTCTGTGACAGCATGGTACATAAACCAGCCATCCTGCCAACTATACGGAGCAGCTGAAGAGGTATATGGAGCTGACTTCATGGCGCTGGATGGCTGTAAATGAGGCTAAATATGGGCGGTATGTTGTCATTTGAAATCCCTGTTATTTCTTAGCTATGTAAGGAATTCACTGAATACATTAGGACCCGTTACTTTGTCAGCATGCCACAGCAAACAGCTCCTTGCACACTCTTTTTCTCTGTCTTGCTGGCCACCCCGACTAGTTGCAACTTGCCTTCGTTCTGAAACAGGCACAAAGGCATCCGATGGAAGGATGCTTCTGCCCTTGGGGACTCACAACAGAGTCCTGAAGGGGGATACACACTATCCAAACTTTCATGTACTTCCTCTAGAACAGGGGTGGGCAAACTTTTTGGCCCTCGGGCCACATCTGGGTATGGAAATTGTATGGCGAGCCATGAATGATCACAAAATTGGGGGTTGGGGTATGGGAGGGAGTGAGGGCTCCGGCTGGGGGTGATCTGGGGTGGGGTTGGGGATAAGAGGTTGGAGTACAAGGGGGTGCTCCAGGCTGGGACTGATGGGATTGGAGGGCATGAGGTAGTTCAGGGCTGGGGCATGGGGTTGGGGCATGGGAGAGGTGCAGGCTCCAGGCAGCGCTTACCTCAAGCAGCTCCGAGAAGCAGCAGCATGTCACCCCTCTGGCTCCTACGTGGAGGCACGACCAGGTAGCTCTGCACGCTGCCGTGTCTGCAGGCGCTGCCCTGCAGCTCACATTGGCCACAGTTAGTGGCCAATGGGAGCTGCAGAGGCAGCACTTGGGGCAGAGGCAGTGTGCAAAGCCCCCTGGCTGCCCTTACACATAGGAGCCAGAGGGAGGACATGCTGCTGCTTCCAGGAGCTGCTCAGAGTGGGGCAAGCCCCTGACCCTGCTACCCAGCGGAAGCTTGAGGGATGGATTAAAACATCTGGAGGGCCGGATGCGGCCCCTGGGCCATTGTTTGCCACCCTTGCTCTAGAAGTAACCCAAGAGAATTGTGCCCTAAATTCCTTTTCCAAACTGTTCAGAGACCACAAGAAAAGAACCTATCCACGTTCCCACGCTTAGTGGATGTAAAGCCACGCACCTACTGAGAAGAAGATTATATCTATGATTTGTCCCAGATTTCTTTTTTTTATGAGGAGAGACTTAAATAGGCAGGCACAATCTGTCCTAAAGTGCAAGGTGTATCCCACCTCAGCAGGGATTAACCCAGTGTGAGGATGAACCTCCAGTGGAACATAGTCCTGTGCCATCCTTCTGCTGCTGGAAGGGGGCATGACCAGAGGAAAGACACTGTTCCACCCTAATCCATGCCTGTGGTTTGGGACTCCTGGGGCATCCAGCATAATTTATAGATACTAAGGTCAGAAGGGACCACTCTGATCATCTAGTCCGACCTCCTGCACAGCGCAGGCCACAGAATGTCACCCACCACTCCTATGAAAAACCTCACCCATGTCTGAGCTATTGAAGTCCTCAAATCATGGTTCAAAACTTCAAGGAGCAGAGAAGCCTCCCTCCAGTCAACCATGCCCCATGCTACAGAGGAAGGCAAAAAAACCTCCAGGGCCTCTCCAATCTGCCCTGGAGGAAAACTCCCTCCCGACCCCAAACATGGCAATCAGCCAAACCCTGAGCACATGGGCAAGATTCACCAGCCAGATACCCAGGAAAGAGTTTTCTTTAGTAAATCAGATCCCATCCATCTAATATCCCATCTCAGGGGATTTGGCCTATTTACCCTGAATATTTAAAGATCAATTACTTACCAAAATCCCATTATCCCATCATACCATCTCCTCCATAAACTTATCGAGTAGAATCTTAAAACCAGATAGATCTTTTGCCCCCACTGCTTCCCTTGGAAGGTTATTCCAAAACTTCACTCCTCTGATGGTTAAAAACCTTCGTCTGATTTCAAGTCTAAACTTCCTGGTGGCCAGTTTATACCCATTTGTTCTTGTGTCCACATTGGTGCTGAGCTTAAATAATTCCTCTCCCTCTCCTATATTTATCCCTCTGATATATTTATAGAGAGCAATCATATCTCCCCTCAACCTTCTTTTAGTTAGGCTAAACAAGCCAAGCTCCTTAAGTCTCCTTTCATAAGACAAGTTTTCCATTCCTCGGATCATCCTAGTAGCCCTTCTCTGTACCTGCTCCAGTTTGAATTCATCCTTTTTAAACATGGGAGACCAGAACTGCACACAGTATTCTAGGTGAGGTCTCACCAGTGCCTTGTATAACGGTACTAAAACCTCCTTATCCCTACTGGAAATGCCTCTCCTGATGCATCCCAAAACCGCATTAGCTTTTTTCACAGCCATATCACATTGGCAGCTCATAGTCATCCTATGATCAACCAATACTCCAAGGTCCTTCTCCTCTTCCGTTACTTCTAATTGATGCATCCCCAACTTATAACTAAAATTCTTGTTATTAATCCCTAAATGCATAACCTTACACTTCTCACTATTAAATTTCATCCTATTACTATTACTCCAGTTTACAAGGTCATCCAGATCCTCCTGTATAATATCCCGATCCTTCTCCGAATTGGCAATACCTCCCAGCTTTGTATCATCTACAAACTTTATTAGCACACTCCCACTTTTTGTGCCAAGGTCAGTAACAAAAAGATTAAATAAGATTGGTCCCAAAACCGATCCCTGAGGAACTCCACTGGTAACCTCCCTCCAACCTGACAGTTCGCCTTTCAGTAGGACCCGTTGCAGTCTCCCCTTTAACCAATTCCTTATCCACCTTCTGATGTTCATATTGATCCCCATCTTCTCCAATTTAACTAATAATTCCCCATGTGGCACGGTATCAAATGCCTTACTGAAATCTAGGTAAATTAGATCCACTGCATTTCCTTTATCTAAAAAATCTGTTACTTTTTCAAAAAAGGAGATTAGGTTGGTTTGGCACGATCTACCTTTTGTAAAACCATGTTGTATTTTGTCCCATTTACCATTGACTTCAATGTCCTTAACTAATTTCTCCTTCAAAATTTTTTCCAGGACCTTGCATACTACAGATGTTAAACTAACTGGCCTGTAGTTACCTGGATCACTTTTTTTTCCTTTCTTAAAAATAGGAACTATATTAGCAATTCTCCAATCATTCGGTACTATTCCTGAGTTTACAGATTCATTAAAAATTCTTGCTAATGGGCTTGCAATTTCAGGTGCCAATTCCTTTAATATTCTTGGATGAAGATTATCTGGGCCCCCCGATTTAGTCCCATTAAGCTGTTTCAGTTTTGCTTCTACCTCTGATATGGTAATATCTACCTCTATATCCTCCTTCCCATTTGTCATGCTACCATTATCCCCAAGATCCTCTTTAGCCTTATTAAAGACTGAGGCAAAGTATTTGTTTAGATATTGGGCCATGCCTAGATTATCTTTAACCTCCGCTCCATCCTCAGTGTTAAGCGGCCCCACTTCTTCCTTCTTAGTTTTCTTCTTATTTATATGGCTATAGAACCTTTTACTATTGGTTTTAATTCCCTTTGCAAGGTCCAACTCTACTCGACTTTTAGCCTCTCTGACTTTATCCCTACATCTTCTGACCTCAATTAGGTAGCTTTCCTTGCTGATCCCTCCCATCTTCCACTCCCTGTATGCTTTCTGCTTCTTCATAATCACCTCTCTAAGATGCTTGCTCATCCAGCTTGGTCTACAACTCCTTCCTATGAATTTTTTCCCCTTTCTTGGGATACAGGCTTCCGATAGCTTCTGCAGTTTTGATTTAAAGTAATCCCAGGCCTCAACTACCTTTAGATCCATAAGTTCTTCAGTCTCAGTAACTGGGCAGATAGGGACCAGCTCCATTCACAGCTGTAACAGGATCCATGCATTGCTTTGTGTACAGTTTGGCAGTCTTGAAAAATCCATTATAAAAATTTCAGTCATCCAGTTGGATGTGTCAATACCATGTGTCTTAAGTAACCAATTACACACCACAAATAGCAAATGATTGAAAATTTAGTCTGTGAACAACCCATGGCAAATAATCAACACATTTGTAAGAATCAAACCCAGCTCAGATAATTTGTCAACAGGAAAAAGAGTTAAATTTGCTAAATAAATTATTCTCTCTGGATAGTTCATCTAGCAGTAGACATCAGCATGCTGAGTTTCTGTCTCCTTCATTTGGCAAACTTGCCTTCTGATCACGCACACTCTTTTTCTTTCTATTCCAGTTTTTCAGTATAAAATAATCTAAATGACAAATTGGTCTTCCTCTCCCTCTAAACCTAGTCTGAATGAAGCACATTAATTCTGCATACTGAATGTAATCAATTTGTATACCTCTCCTCTGTCATTCCTGCCCTTCCATTATACTATATAGTCAGCTGTCTCTATCTGAATACAGAAAAACACCTTTTGAAAATGTTGTACCACACTAACATAATTTCATAATGGTTCTGGTAAGGTGCTCTCTTGATTTCTCAAAGCGTGATCAGAATAAAGAAGAGAGTCAAGAGCAAAATGTACTAGGGAATGCAGGCTATGAACGATTTATTTTGTTTACAATACTTGTATTAATCTTCTTTCATTATAACTGATGAACAGGCAGTTTAATCATGTAAATAGTTACAACTCATTCCTACCCCAATGCACTACCAGTGCCACTCACAATTGGTACAAAACAAGACCTCATAACACAGCAAAATTTAGGATTAAAGAACCAAGCCCACAACTTTAATAATATAAATTGCAATATACACATTAGCCAATAGCCTCTATGTCTCTGTTAATCAGAGATAAATGCTGAAAGCAACAACTTGATGACCTATTCAAGAGATGCAACTCTTGATTCCTCAATTATAGTTTTATATCAGGTCACTGGTGGAGTTCCCCATACCAGTGCGTAATAAGGCTTTTCCTACTATATTCTCACATTGTCCATGCCCCTGGCAAAACCTGTGCCAGAATTTTGGGAAAGAGTCTCAGAGCTTGTCTACATTTAAAATGTTACAGCGGCGCAGCTGCACCGCTGCAACTGTAGTGCTGTAATGTAGACACTACCTACACAGACGGGAGGGCTTCTCCCATCAGTGTAGGTAATCCACCTCCCTGAGAGGCAGTAGCTAGGTTGACAGAAGAATTCTTCCATCAGCCAAGAGCTGTCTACACTTGGGTTAAGTTGCGGATTTTCATATCTACACCTATGTAAATTCCTAGCATAGACCAGGCCTCCAACAACCATAATTCCACCATGCAACGTAGCCAGCAGCATCTACATGTCTTATAAAAAACACTGCTTCTTCATTGCACCACACTTTTGCTACTCCAGGTACTAGCCTGAGCTGTGATCACTCTTCCAGTAAAGACCATATTTCTTTTAGAGAGCTGTTACAAACAGGTGAGCCCTGCAAGAAGCTCTAAATGAAAGAAAAAAAATATGGAGCAACAGAAGTCTATTCACAGTTAAGATTGTGACCAAGTTTCCATTTTAAGCCTGATGTTGCCCCCTGCTGCCATAAAATCCATCCAAAGAAGTCCTATCAACCTCATGTTTGGGTAGCTTTTTTCCTAGAAAATTTGAAGTAATTTGGTTAAGCAATTAATTGATTATAAGCACCACCTCCCCCCAAAAACTCTGTTAAACATAGTTCTAACAGCCTTCTAACTTCTTGCTATTTCCCAGTAAAACTGGAAAGAAAAAGAGGATTACCTAGTTTACTGGAATCTCCTAGCTGAGATTTGTGCCCATTGCTAAAACTTAGTTGCTTAAAATCTAATTTTAGAAGTTATTAATTTTTTTACTTTGGAATGTTGCTATGGATGCTCGCTTCAGTGAAGTTAGTATACTGTGTCAAAGGATTGCTGACCCAAGCTTTTATTACAAAGGAAGTAAGGGCTTTCTTTTTCAAAGTGATTCTTTGTTACAGTAAAGACTCATTATACTGATCAGGCAGCATATAGCAGTCTTAATGTGGCTGGAAACAGCCCTTAGATTCTGCCTCTTTTATACTGGGATCATCATTTTGTTATCAGCTGACAAACGTGCAAGGTTTGCCAGCAGACTTGACAAAATACACTCAGATATCTGTATCTTGAATACTCCTGAGATTGAAGGAATCTATATTTTCTTACCCAATGCAGGTACATCACTGATGTTAAAGTTTCAGAAGTTAGGGCCAAAATCTCAGATAGTGTAGATTAGCCTAGCTCCATTGAAATAAAGGTCTCTACGTTGATTTACATTAAGCATCTAGGTTTTAATGTTAATATCCTCATGTGAAGGTTAACAGCTGCAGAAATAAATATATCTCTAGTTCTACAGTTGTTCTCAAGACTAATCTTAGAAGGACTGTTTCTTCTCAAGCTCTTCTCAACTTTTAGACTGTTTTCCCTTTAGATCCCAACCTGATGTGTATTAAGTGATTAAAGTTCAGTACCAATAAGACATATGTTAATTTTATACATAACTGGTACATGATTATAACACTTGATTTCATGTAGTGAAATCATGATTCAGAAATTTTATGATTTCAGTTTTATTATTTCATAATTACATTTTCATGTACCCTATGTAATATAATTTACATGATGTTTAAATTACTTATGTCTGCAGTTGAATACAATAATGCCTCATCTCACTTCTTTTGAAGTATTTATAATATAGTCCAGAAAGAGTGATTCAAAAAAAAAAAGAAATCAAATCTACTTAATACATTCACCAAAACTTTTCTACTAAAAAGATGATTTTATTAAAGTGATGTTTGAAATGGATTATGCAGATTTCATTACCAATCCCCCCATCCAAACCTCCCTTTCTAATGATTGCTAAGCATCTCTCTCTGTTCCATTCGCTCCCTGACTATTAACTCTCATTTATCTGAACATATTTGTTTCCACTCAAGAAGTTCAGAAAAATCAGGATTCTTCTGTGCGTGTAATTAATTTTTGTTATGGTGATGCATCCTGTCTTATTTAAATGTGTTTTTAAAAGAAATGCATATTTTCAACCAATTACAGTTTAGTATTATAGAAACTGTAAAATTGACCCAGCCCTTTCAACTGCAAAAGCCTTTGGGATAACAAATAGAACCATAGTGTAAATCAAAAATCCCTCAGTGCTCCTTTCATCAGTAATATCACAACTAACAATCTTCCAGGAGTGTCTCATCTATTGATTCTGAATTAATACCATTTCTAACTAGCACTTCTTCATAACTCCAATGTTGAAATTCCAGGCATGAGATATTCACCCTGGTCCCAGCTCCTTTACACCAGGCACAAGGGTTGGTAGTGATGTAAAGGAGCCCTAATAGTCCCATTTCTGCCAGGGGGAGGAGTCCCTTGGCACAGGCACTGAGCTGTAGGGCTGCCCTCCAATGATCTTGCAAAGGGCAAGCCCTAGTATAAGGGTGTGTTGGGGGGAGATTCAAGATTGCTGTGGCCCATAAGGCACCCAGGGGAGGGCTTGCCCCAGTGTTGTTTGAGTAACACTGGGGACTTATCCAGCCCATGGAGCTACCCTCGACAGTGGCTTAAACTGAGTTTTAAACTATCCTGCCCATGATTTCATCCTCTCTCCTTTAGGAATAATATAGAAGCCAAGACAAAGCCCACTGAAGTCACTGAGAATTCTAAGGCTTGGAATTTTACAGTACTTGCTCAGGTAGCCACCACATCACAGGTAGATCAACCACTCCCACAGCCACTTCAAATACTGCAAAGGGATGACTCTTGTATTCCGACCCATTCTAGGAGCACATGGGAGACAAAACTTGTAGACCGAATACCATACATACATACATCCTGCCACCAGCAGCTCCAATACTGCATGAAGAAGAGAGGTAAGCTGCTGCAATGAGCAAGTCCTGCATCCTGCATTTCTCCTTGCCACTACCTGCCTGCCCAGCTATCTTGGAATTTGAACAGGGTGGAGCCCACCTGTGATGCTGTATGATTTAAACATGAGCATTTATCTCATTAATATTGCCTCTCTTGGACAATTGCAACACATCTTGTACAAAGTATATCATGTAAAGTGTCGATGGAAAAGTCAGGATTTGCTGAGTATGATTATCCTGTTTATAGCATGTATCATTTTTGTATCTGATGTTGTGAATATTGACTACATACCTGTATTTCAAATACATTTGCCCCTCAGGTAACACCCACTAGGCAGTTTACATCCAGTCTAGTCATTGTGAATGGACCATTCAACTTGATGTTCCATTAAAGGACACTTGGCTCTTACAATGGATATAGAAGAAGCTTGTCTCCACCCCATTAGCCAGAATATGAGCCACAGTACTTAGTAAGATTCTTTCAGCTGAAGCAGTATTATCGTATAATAAATCTTCTGCCTTCTGTGTAGCTGTATGCAAATTTAACAAGTAAAATAACTTAGTAGCCACGAAAAATTAGCATGCTTTTGATTTTGTAGCATCCTTCCTAGATGTGCAATCTTCCAGAGGTGATACATCTAGAATGACTATAAGAAATACAGCACTTCCCCTAGAGTGAGGAAAGGGTGGCCTTATGGTTCTGTTAACATGGCAGCATTTTAAAAGAAGAGGACAGATTCTCAGCTGTGCCAAGTTTACACTCCATAGAGCTGAGCAGAGTGGCAGGGAAAGGCGGCTCCTCTGATTCTTTAAATTATGCTGGCTGTAGCCGTCACACACAGACACTGCAGAACTGCTCAGGTCTCAGGTGGAATGCCATGTACTTTACCCCACCCCTTCCTTGTTCCTCCTGATGTCAGGGGAATCTTCGGCTACTCCTTTAGGGTTGCTTTCCACCTGCATTTGTGTGCTCCCTCAGCAATTCCAAGCTGGCAAAGTCAGGGCTGAGATTCTGTTCAAGCAATTATCTAATTTTAAACATGCCTGTGATGCTTTCTTTTGTGATTTTAATCGCTCTTTGAGTCTTATTTTGGGCTGCATGTGTCTGTGTGTATTTTCAAGGTGAATACTGAAGATAGGTACGTGGGTCAAGCAGGTATTAGATGTTGCTGAATATTAACAGGAAGTTTTTTAATAAATGAGAAAGGAATTGTGTATGCAGCAAAATTACAATAGTGAAGACTTCTTACTAATATGTTGTACAAGAAGAAAACGTGCTTCCTTTATTTTTATAATCAAACCAGGACAAAACACTTGGATTCAACTCAGGCATTACACATTCTAAGCTTGGATGTATCTAACAGAATCAGGATGAAGTGGAAACACAGGAAGCTACCAGTTTCTATCCCATCCATATCTAATACTAGCACAGCTACAGTGCCACTACAATGAAGAGTCAATAAGATGGGGCAAAGAGCCAGGTAGAGAGATTAGCCAACTTCTCATAAGGGTTCCTGATCCTTTCCTATACCTCCTCAATGTTAATGTTTACCATGAGATCAAGTAGGGCACACCCCTCTCTAAGCTGGGCCGCTCTTTCATACTACACTTGAGTCTGGGCCAGAGTTTTATGTGAACCTTCAAAAGTTTCATTTCCAGCCTTAAGTCAGGCAAATTTTACACCGCTGTAAAAGCAACTATGATGGTTGAACCTTAAAGGGTCCTCCTACTTTCCTCTCTGTAATCTCCTCCTATCTCCTAGTTTCTGACCCCACCTAATGTACCACACATTTATTTTGGTGCATAAACACTGTAGTGAAAGTACACTTGAGAAACACATAGTATGATAAAGGAAATTTAATCTAACAGTTCTTAGGCATCCTTCTCCCCCTACATGACCTTCTTTCTCTTCCTTTCCTGTGTGCCCCAGGGTGAGCAAAATGTGGACAGTCATAGTAAAGCTGGGTGGGTGGACAAAAAGAATCATAGACTATCAGGGTTGGAAGGGATCGCAGGAGGTCATCTAGTCAAACCCCCTGCTCAAAGCAGGACCAATCCCCAACTAAATCATCCCAGCCAGGGCTTTGTCAAGCCTGATCTTAAAAACCTCTAAGGAAGGAGATTCCACCACCTCCCTAGGTAACCCATTGCAGTGTTTCACCACCCTCCTAGTGAAATAGTTTTTCCTAATATCCAACCTAAACCTCCCCCACTGCAACTTGAGACCATTACTCCTTGTTCTGTCAATAAAGAGAAAAATAGAGTCCATGCTTGCATCTGAAAACACAGTTTGAGTTCATGGATTGGGGCAGCAACTAGGCCTGGTCTACCTGAAAAAGTTACACTTGTTTAATTTAAATCATTTTTTTAAATAGTTTTTCACTTATATTCAGTTCATAACTGAATTTTCTTACTATATATGTGTACAGTACCTAGCACACGGAGTCTCAAAGTGCTACTGTAATATAAATAATAATAATTATTATTTATTGCAGTAGTTAGCAGGGCCCTAAGTATGGATCAGGGCCCAACACAAAACTAAACGATGGGTCCTGTTCTCAAGATCTCACAATATAAGTACAGGATCAACAGGTGGATACAACAAACAAATAATGAAAAGGGAACTATGTTGTGGCTTGCCTAACATATTGAAGGGTGTACAGCACATGATCAACTAATAATTATATCTTACATACAGTAATCTGAAGGAGCACACTGTCTATACTTCTACTGACAATTTTCTTAACCAGGACCATTGGAGCTTACTGCCAGACACAAAGTACACTGTATCACGCCATGTAGTTTCACAGCACATATTCATTTCCTCATTCCACTTCTGTTTATATTTTCATACCAGTTCTTCCCAGAAAAGAAAAAAGATTGCAAGGTTTTCAGTTACTGTACCAATATATTAGGTCTGATTCTCATTTACAGTAAGGCCCACTGCCAGGGGACTCACTGTAAATGAGAAACAGGTCCAGCATATTTTTTAAAAAGAAATATTAACTTTAATGCCTGATTTTCACCTATAACTTCCTTTTCAATTTACTGATGAATTGATTTACTCAAGTTCACTCAGTTTTCTACCCCAAACTCATATACTGGGTTTAAAGGTGTCAGTAAGCTGAAGAGTGTTTTTACTCAGAACACAATCCTGTCAGCTTTCAGATCCACAGACACGCTGCCATGTACTGACTTAATGTGATGTTGGTCTGAAATCCTTCCCTTTGATAGTTCCCTCAGGCGAACTTCTCTGCTTCGCTGGACCTCTTGTTGATGTTACTTTATCCTAATTCTAATCCTTTTAATATATTTTTCCTTCAAATATTGAATTTATTATTATTCCATGCACTTCCCAGGGTCTCTCACTGTGAATGGTGCCAGACTGACAGCCTCGGAAACCAAAGATCTCTATTTATTCACATAACACATCATGGATAGCAGCAGCACAAACTCCCACACACTACCTGCCAGCATACCTCCGTCTTAACCTGGAAGGTAGTTCAGTATTCGTGCTGTTATAGTTCTTAACATATGTGCCAAGACTGCCAAAGTAACGCCAGCTATAAGGCTGTCATGTGTAATATGCACTGACTTGAGACCAACAACTCACTTCATGTAGGTCAATGAACAGACCCAGAGAGTAACACATTTCAATCACTTCAGACCAGAGCTGGATTTGAACTGGTCATCTAAGAATGAACGCCTCCATATCCCATTAGCATTGAGCTATCTGATCTTCCCATTCAATCTCTGGTTCTCGTGCCAGAGTGCAGTGTCTCAAACTTGGTAGGACAAGTCACCATGCAGGAGGTGGGAATCTAGTTCTGTGCAACTAGTGTTTTTAAATGAGTTAGGTGTCATATCTTTAGAAATCTTCCTTTATCAACTATTTTGTGCTATGTATCCCTGCCCCTAACAGATAGCTACTGAGCAGTAGTTATAAAAAAAAAGATCCAAATGACAGCAAGAATCAGGTAAAAAGCACACGTATAATTCACGGCAATTCCTTTTAGTAATATCCAATCTTTCTTATTAGAGACTAACCTGCATACTTCTAAATCATCAGACCAGTCATCATATAAAACAGGAATTTTCTGAACAGCATCTGTCACATTGGGCCCTGCCCCAACAGATTCTCCATTTTCTGGAATTGTCAGAGTATCACTGCCAGAGTCTCTCTCTGTAAAGCCTTCCTTGGCCACTTTATTTTGTCTAAGGTGAGATGAAGACTGCAGCCCTCGGGGGTAGCTTCTGCCCCTGTTTTTTCCACATTTTCTTGAGAAACTCCTTGCCTCCGGAGAGGACACTGAAGACAGTGAAAGGCAAGATTCTTTAAATCTTGAAACCCTTCTCCTCCTGTGATTTAAAGTGTGGTTATCAGAATCAGACACCTCTTGTTTCTTTTCCCCTGTTGTCCCCAGGGTGACAAGTTCAATGGCATTGTTATTTGGAGATCCATCTGGGTTACTGCAAGATCTATTGCTCCTTCTCCCTCTCCTGGGCATTTTGACCTTTTCTCTGGCTCTCCTTCTAGCCTGAGCCCACTGATTCTCATCTGAGGATGATGAATCATATGTTTCCTTGTGCAATGCACTGCATCTGGAGCTTGCAACCACCGGGTACAATTTGCAGTCCTTCCCTTTTCTTTGCTTTTCTGTATGCTCAACATTGTCCCCAATCGCCTTCCTCCGCCTAAACCTTCGTTTCACTTGTTTCTTACCAGACTCCCTACTAGCAGGGGTCAGCACCATGACAGGTGTTGCATGTTCAAACTCATCTTCTGACACATCATGCAAGGTGGTAGATCTAAACAAAGCAGCAGCAAAGGAGAGAGATGGAAAACGGTAAAGAGAGAACAAAAAAGAGAGAGATGAAAACAGAAACGAGTTGATTTAATAGAAAATATGAGATTGAAAAGGAAACATGACAAAAACAAGAGCTCTAAAGAAAACCCAGATATATGTAATTCATGAATAATGCTAGGCAGAAGCAAGAGCTTACTTTTAGCTTATTAGACAAAGAAAAAAACTAATGTTTGACAGACAGATTAAAATGACTGATTCAGCACTTACCTACAGATGTCCTGAGTGGAAGGACATACAGACAACCGTGACTGACTCCTAGGAGCTGTTCCTGTTGTAGGACTGCTTGCCTGTTGAAAAAAGTTAGACAATTTGGACTCTTTGCTCATAAAATACATTGCAGATATTTTACTGCTTTGCCACATGATTAAAAAGTTTAAACAACTGTTGCAGTTGTGCATGGTCTTCTGTTGCAAGCACACAAGTTCGCAAAATACAGGAAGAGTGAACGGAAGTAAAACCTTTTTGAGGAACTAAATATAACTGAAGGGCTGCAGCTCTCATTTGCCCTTGGATATTTTTTTGTTTCAGGAAGAGGCTTTCATCAGCTGAGATTTCATTTTAGTTCTGATCTACTGTAAGTGTTTGATGGGAAAGAATGTTCAAGCAGGCAAATAAGTGTGACGATCCTTGTCAGAATGAAATAAGACACATTGACATTATTGTGAATCAGGATGAGCGCAGAGGCTCAGCTTGCAAACCTGCATGGCATGGAGTGACCAAGCATCATGAATATTAAAGCATTTTTAAAAAGGTTTCCAAGGCAATCAAATCATCTATCAGAGTTGAATGAATGTGAAATTGATGAGCCTGAGAAAGTCCAAAGTTCAGGCTGCAACTCTACAGAGTCTATCACATTCTCCAAACAGCAGGAGAGAGAAATTCAATACACATACAAATCTACTGTACACAATTCCCTTCCTAAGGTTGTCACTGCAATTTGCAAAGTGCATCCAGTAAGAAACATGTTTTGATGGTGCTGACAAGAAACAATTTTGGTCTGCCTGATAGTTTATTGGTAGGGTAGCTGTGGGGGATCCAAACGTAGGTCCTGAGAGATTCCTGGTTTACCAAGGACTAGATCAGGGGCAGGCAACCTATGGCATGCATGCCAAAGGCGGCACACGAGCTGATTTTCAGTGGCACTCACACTGCCCAGGTCCTGGCCACCAGTCCGGGGGGAGGGGAGAAAGGGGGCTCAGCATTTTCATTTAATTTTAAATGAAGCTTCTTAAACATTTTTAAAACCTTATTTACTTTACATACAACAATAGTTCAGTTATATTATAGACTTATAGAAAGAGACCTTCTAAAAACGTTAAAATGTATTACTGGCATGCAAAACCTTAAATTAAAATGAATAAATGAAGGCTCAGCATACCACTTTGAGCTAATTTAGATCTTTCTCTTTACATAAGTTGAAATTCACAGTGAGATTGTGAATTATATTATTTTATTCCATATTGGCCCATCAGGAAAATCCACTGGAGGGCCAGGATTTACCTGAAGCATCCGCAGGTTTGTTTACCTGCAGCGTCCACAGGTTTGGCCAATCGCAGCTCTCACGGGCCACGGTTCACCATTTCAGGCCAATGGGGGCTGTGGGAAGCAGCTGCCAGAACATCCCTTGGCCTGGAATGGCGAACCGTGCCCGTGGGAGCTGCAATCAGCCAAATCTGCGGATGCTGCAGGTAAACAAATTGTCCCGGCCCTCCAGCGGATTTCGCTGATGGGCCACATGCCAAAGGTTGCCGATCCCTGTCCTATGATTTATCAGCATTAAGTTTTGGTTTCTGATCCTTTACATTCTCAGCTCCTATTTAATATTCATTCTTCTCCTGTATGTGGTCTGATTGCCAGCGGATTTCCCTGATGGGCCGCATGCCAAAAGTTGCCGATCCCCGTCATAAGACCTAGATAAGGCAAATATTATATAGACCACACAATCAAACTGACTCCTGCATTACTTTGCCCAGGGCAGGATGTCAATTTTTATTTCGATCAGGTGTGAATTTTGTACTAATGAAAATAAGGAATTAATAGCCCAGGCTAAAAATTGTTGATAGATGCATCAAGAGCTTCCTGCCACTGCAGCATAATCCTGACCCATAACATCTTTAACATTTAATGTCTGGGTCTGTCTCGAGCAGGACCACCACTGTGTTATGATGGACTCAACTGAAAGTTGGGAGCCGAGGTAGGATTTGAAGTAAAGTCTTCATGGGTGAGGGATTCAGTCATTAAAAAAAATAAAAGCTTAGGAATAAAAAAGTGAACTTGATAATGGTGTATGTGAGAAAGCATGTATGTTAAAACTGCTCTTGTATGGATAAGTCCCTTCCGCCTGTTACAAAACTCAGGTGTGATGTGTCGTCAGCCAGATATGGCACATTAAAGTGACTGCCACTGAATGAAAAAGATCAGTCATCAATGGAGAAAATATTTTATTTTCCTTGTCTCTCTAGATAAACAAACATCTTACTTCAACAGTTTTGAAGGAGAAAAGGCAGAGTCAATTACATCTGGGGAAAGAGGATGTTAGAAAGAGCTGGCAGCTGTGTGCTGTGGAATATATTCTTCCTCATCTCAACATCTGTGATAAGCCTTGTTAAGTGATAGATAACTCATGTCTCATGCAGTTTGTCTGACTGCTTACTACAGCATTGTCACCGAGGAACAAAATGAGAGGCCAGTGCCAGGCCAAGCAGCTGGATTGTGCACCAGCAGATGCACAGTGGATAAGGGCATGAAAACAATCTGTCCAGGTCACAGAGCAGCCAAGGAATTGCCATCTGGCAATTGCTCCAGCCCAGCTCATGGGCCCTTACACAGGCTCCCTGCAGGTAGGACAGAAAAGAGATTCCACATAGCAGTGGATCCTCTGCCCTTGGTACTACCGGATCCACCCATTTTCTATACCTGCTAAGCTCTATGGCATGGACACACCTTGCCTGTTCCTCTGGCCTTTTCTTTTTTGGGGTGGATGGATGGGTGGTGGAAAGTGGTGGAGAATTGTCAGAAAAAATTAAGGACAGTTCTTACACGTGAACAATTACATATGTGTTTAGCCGTAAAGAGCTGTGCCCTTTGGTGAAACACTGGAAGTATGAACACAAGATGTACCAAACGGAATCAGATCACAGGTCAGCTAGCACAACATCCTAGGTTAACTTTAGAGTGAAATTCACCCAATATGCAGAAGGTTTAAGTGGGACTTAAATAACGCACAGACCTTGTGCAAGGGAGAATTTGGTTTTGAGCTAATTTAGCTCTTTCTCTGTACATCAGTTGAAATTCACAGCGAGACTGTGAATTATATTACTTTATTTCAGCTGGTGGATCAATCACAAATAAATTCTTCATGATTCACTAGCTGAGTGGTGTGACTGATGACCTGGCATCATGTGCCACTGTTTCTGTTACCTGTTTGAATGACCTAACCTTTATAAATTAATTCTGCTTTTATCCAAAATAAATTTCATTTAAAAACAAAGCCAACTGTATGTTGTGATCGAACAAATCCCAGCCTCTAATTGCTTTCTGCAAACATTTGTAAGAGGAACTTCATTTACAGAAATGTTTGTAAAATGTGAATAAAAATGGGTGACTCTTAATGTGGCTGAATCAAAATTATATTTAGAAATGAGCAAAATGTTTGTCAAGAATTGGCCTAATCCTGAATTAGTCCAAGGTGTACTGAGAGCAGCTTCCGCGATGGAGAGGAAGGATAGCCCACATGTTTAGAGCACTAGCCTGCTACTTCTAAGACAGTAGTTCAATTCCTTTCTCTATTACAGGCTTCCTTTGTCCACAGACAAGTCACTTTGTGCCTCGGGTATAAATAAAATGGAGATAATAATACTTCCCTATTAGAGCTGGTTCTGAGATTTCTGAGGAAACGGCATTGTCATCAGAAAATACTGATTCATCTAAACCTAAGTGTTTTGCTTTGCCGAGGCCCTGCCCCCACTCAACCCCTTCCCCCAAGGCCCCTGCCCTGCCTTTTCCCACCCCCAACCCACCTCTTCCTGCCTCGCCTCTTCCCCACCCAGTTCCACTCCTCCCCCAAGCACGCTGTACCCTTGCTCCTCTCCTCCTCCCCCCAGCACCTCCAGATGCTGCAAAACAGCTGATCGGCAGTAGGCACTGGGAGGGAGGGGGAGGCGTTGACTGATGTACACCTGAAGAAATCCAAACAGAAGCCTGTAAGCTCTGCATGCGTGTGACCCTAGGAGAAGCTAAAGAGACAGCTTTTGGGTCTGGTGCTGGTGAAAGAGGCTTGGGGCTGTCAGGTAAGAAAGTACTCCTTTTGCCTTTGGTTCCTCCTGAGTTTTCAGAAGCAGGATTTTGTAAATTCTTTGTAAATAAACAAGATTGCATCAAAGAACATCCTAGACTCCATAATCAATTTCTACTCCCAACTGGAACATCTTCAGGACTCTGAATTTTGACTAGCCATTCAAGTCAAAATGGGACAATGTTGTTTCCCATTCACTCAGATGGTTAAAGAAGATTTTTAGACTGGTTCATAGTGAGGTTCACTTTCTATTTCTCATACATTAGCAAAATGGTGTTTGTTTGGTTTCCAACATTAAAGGGAAATGTTCAAACCCTGCCAAAACTGTCTCCATTGAATTAAAAAACCAAACCAAACCTGGAAACATTTTTATGCCCATTATGGTGAAACATGACCCATATGCAGGCATAAGGGCGATGCATCATCTAAGCCCTCAAAATAGAGCTTAAGTAGGATTTAAGTGATGCACATGCCTTATACAGATCTTCTCCTCAGTAGTAAATTTCATTCAGTAAGTTCCCCACAATTTTTAACGGAAACCCAAATTTCAGGTTTAAACTGAACAGTGTTTCTTTAATGATATATGAATATCAAACTTAAATGGTGTGTGAGGTTCTAAAACTTAGAGATAGTGTTCTTAACATTTGTTTTGATTTACTTATTATTGCCCCTTTTCAACCTGAATAGCTAGTCAAAGTCTGGGGTCCTGTAGGTGTTCCAGTTGGGAGTAGAAATTGAGGATAGTCAGGTATTTCTTTGATGCAGTTTTGTTTGTTTACAAATATTAATATACAAAATTTGGCGTCTCTGAATACAGAAGGAATCAAAGCAGAAAACAGCTTCTTTTGCTCATAGCACCAAGGGCACTCTTTTCAGCCTGCATCCCTCTGCCCTTCCTCTCTGCAGCTTTCTTCCAGAGTCAGCTGCTCTTTCAGCCTCTCTCTGGCTCTAACTGTTCTTCTGTTTGACCTCAATTTCTGTGTGATCTCTTTCCCACCCCTACTCCAAATAATACTCAGTCAAATTTTCCTGGGCAGGTTCACACACACCTTTTGTGTTAGGTTTGGCTTATGCTTTAACTATGTTAATTGAACTCTGAGTCCACAGCTACCAGTCTTAATGTGGTTTTAACTCAAACATAGAAAGGTTTCAACCAGCTCATAACATTATTCATTAAAGGTCAGATCTTGCAGCCCTTACTCAGGTTGAGTTATGCCTTGGGCCCTGGAGCCTGCAAGCTGTACCTTACTTAAGTCAAAGGGGTTCTGCATAGGTGTAGGAGTCCTTTGTGCAAAGCGGGATAAAAGCCTTAGCATGCAATTCCACTGAGATTGTACAGAGTAAAGTGCTACTCCTTCTCAGGATGGTAGAATCAGATTTTAAGTTTTTATCAAGAAACTAAATTTTAATGAATTAATCCATACAGTTACAGTAACACAATCATCCAGAACAATTGAAGTTGATTACTTATGTACCCCCCTCTACACTGAAAGCATGATAACTTGCGTGGATTTTTCTAATACAATCTCAATCAAGATAATGAATCCTTAAGGGAAAATGTACACAACAGATACCTTGCAAATACATAAACTCAGCATACCACATCTCATTGCTATAATTTGCCATTTGGCACACTATGATTATGTTGAAGTTACTGTATTCATTGAATGGGGACAAGATTGATACTAAGGTCTCTATTTCATTTGGCGAGTAGAATAATGAATTCTTGTAAAGAGTGTATTCCTTTAATACATGTTTATTTCAGACAGCTTCATTGTACGGTGCATTCAAATGTGGAAACTAAACTGGAGGCCAGCTGCATAATTTTATCATAGCATAGTATATCGAGTAGCATAATTAAAGGCGTAATTCAAAATTAAGTTGTCTGACAACCCATTTATAAGTAAGGCAACTCATTTCTTTATGACATGAAGGCTACGAATGTGCTTAAGGGACAGTGCCAACTCCAGCTGATTAGGTTTGGCATTTAAAAAATTACTGTTAAAAATCATTCTCTAGTCACCACTTTCTCATGTCTTAATCAGTTTAGATTAATTCTTCTTCAAAAGGATGCAATTCAATTAACAGAGATGACAGGATGTTTTAGTCATAATTATTTTGAATAAGAGCTGATGATGCACTTTACAAACAGAATAATTGTAAGTAGTACACATTCAGGACAACAAAAAAGCAGGCTGGACTACCATCTGACTGCAGAAAACCCTCTAATATCAAGCATCTCTCTGCTTTAAAAGGCATTCAGTAAACTATCATCTTCCAGTAAAGACAAAATATTCATGGTAGCACAGATAGCAGTGGAATTAATGTATCGTTATTGCTGGAACCCTAAGAACCTCCCCATTAGCTTTCAAATTGTTTCTAGGTCTTCGGTTTGTATGCCACAGACTCGTAAAGCTTCCCAAATGTGTGTCTTCTGTAACTCAGCTATACTCTTGACAAACCATTTCTAAAATATTGCACATTTAAGTTCCCAAGAATTTATGTCACAAGCATGAAGCAACAAGCTCCCTTCTGAATTGGAAAAAAAAAGGAACTTTGAGGTGACCTTATGGAAATGATCAGAAAAGATACATGGTTTCACACTTGCAAAGCATTCAGAACTGAATGGGCAACATGTTTCAGATAACTAGTTCATTTGCCAAAAAATGCAGTTTCAATTGACTCAAAACTATTTCCGAATTTGACCCAAGAGTTTCAGCTGGGAAAAGATTTGTGTATGTGTAGTTTGAATCCCCATTCTAGAGCAGAGAGTTAAACTCAGATTCCCTCTGCCAGCAAGCTATACTGCAGTGGGTTGCTCTCAAGTATTTTCAGAACCAAATGCATTATTCTCCCTGATTCTTTGGTCGCCTGGCCAAACCAAAAATCATTCATCCAGCTCTAGGTTTAAGCTTTGAATTTAGCCAGGCATAAATGGATAACCCATGCAGAACAATTTCACATAAAGGGTAAAGATATGGCAGAATAGGTGAATAAATTATCATAAACCTCCCTCTTAAGTAACACCAAAAGCATTTGTATGGGATGCTTGGTTCAGGATGGTATTTGGGGCTATGATGAAAAGGAAGGTGCTAAGACAGAACCAGTGGCAAGTGTGTTGTCCTAGATGGCTTTGTCCGGTCCCTAAAATGACTTATACTCTTATTCAGATACAAAGTATAGCAGTGATTCATCATAAAATCCTCCAGATTCCCAACACCTGACATATTCAAATAACTGAAACTTCAAGTCCTATTAAAATAATGATACTTTGGGGAACAGATGCCTTAGAGGATCAGCAATGGTTTATGGAGCTTTACACATCTTGATTTGAATGCTGTTAAGGTCAGTAGTCACACAAAGTCATTATTGTTTGATGACTGTTCAGAGACCCTGAAATGAGTTTGTGGTGTCAGTCAAAATCCTGGTGGACATGTATCTATACTACACAATCCATTATTATTGTCTGAGACTTAGGGCATGCTTGGTGCTGCATAGGTGTAAAGGGAATTTAGAATCTAAACTGGACATGGACAGCAAAAGTCCATATTATTATACAGACAGAAAACATGCATGGCTCAAAGCCTGAAGAGTAGAACTTCACGTAAGTCCTGTTTAGGTTTTATTTTGCATAATTATAAAACATGATTGAAAAAATATATATTATCCTATTAAAAAAATTCTGATAAAAAATCTGATTTTTCTATGGAAATTTTTTAAACAACATTTTCTTTTAATTTCTGTAACATTTTGGATTTTTCCTTCACTATCTTTCCCTTTATACTTTCCCCTTCTTTTCAGTGAAAAAGAGGAAAAAACCAGAGAAACTGGGGAATAACAGTTTCATTTTTCTTCCTTTTTTCGATGATTGAAAAAGGAAAAAAGAAGACCCTCAATCCCTCCCAACCCCCTTTATTCAACTGAAAAAGTGTGAAGCTAAGTGAAAAAAGTTTGTTAAAAGATTATCAAGTTAGAAAAGTAATACATTCTTTCACTTTTTAATTTTATTTAACTTTTTTCACACTTTTCAAGTGGAAAGATGTTTTAATGTAAGTGTGAGAAAGTGGGAAAAATCTCTAGTTCTTTCACTTTTATTTCCCCTTTTCCACTAATAAGGAATACAAAAAGTAGTAGTAAGGAGAAAACAGTTGCTTTTTAATTCTCCCTTTCTCTTCCCATTCTACTTTTTTCCCCAGTGAAAAAGGTTTTCCCCCTTACCGTCCTCTTTCTTTCCTTTTCTTTTTTTAAATATTTTCCAGTGGATCAAAGGGAGAGAAAGAGGGAAATAAATTCCCCCCAAAACCCTAAACTGAAAATCAAAGTTTTTCAGGTTTCAAACTAATAAAACAAAATTTAAACCAAAAACAAAATGAAATTTTTGTTTTGTATGTTTATCAAAAAGTAGAAAAATGTTGGAAACAAAATTTTCCTGTAAAAAAAATTGTTTTTGACAAAACTGTATTTTCTGATGTTACTAGAAAAAGATGTTACTAGAAAATTTTCTAACAGTCCTAATCGTGACACTGTTACATTGTCTTGCTACTCTCCGATCTGAAGGACGACCCATCACTGAAGGACGACCCATCCTGAAGGACGACCCATCACTCTCACAGATCTTGGGAGACAGGCCAGTCCTTGCTTACAGACAGCCCCCCAATCTGAAGCAAATACTCACCAGCAACCACACACCACACAACAGAACCACTAACCCAGGAACCTATCCTTGCAACAAAGCCCGTTGCCAACTCTGCCCACATATCTATTCAGGGGACACCATCATAGGGCCTAATCACATCAGCCACACTATCAGAGGCTCGTTCACCTGTACATCTACCAATGTGATATATGCCATCATGTGGCAGCAATGCCCCTCTGCCATGTACATTGGTCAAACTGGACAGTCTCTACGTAAAAGAATAAATGGACACAAATCAGATGTCAAGAATTATAACATTCAAAAACCAATTGGAGAACACTTTAATCTCTCTGGTCACTCGATTACAGACCTGAGGGTGGCTATTCTTCAACAAAAAAATTTCAAAAACAGACTCCAATGAGACACTGCGGAATTGGAATTAATTTGCAAACTGGATACAATTAACTTAGGCTTGAATAGAGACTGGGAGTGGATGAGTCATTACACAAAGTAAAACTATTTCCCCATGTTATTTCTCCCCCCCACTCCACCCCCACTGTTCCTCAGATGTTCTTGTTAACTGCTGGAAATAGCCTACGTAGCTTGTCACCATGAAAGGTTTTCCTCCCTCCCCCCCTGCTGCTGGTGATGGCTTATCTTAAGTGATCACTCTCCTTACAGTGTGTATGATAAACCTATTGTTTCATGTTCTCTGTGTGTGTATATCAATCTCCCCTCTGTTTTTTCCACCAAATGCATCTGATGAAGTGAGCTGTAGCTCACGAAAGCTTATGCTCAAATAAATTTGTTAGTCTCTAAGGTGCCACAAGTACTCCTTTTCTTTCTCCGATCTGTGTGTTTTATCCACCTGGCTTGTGAATGCCTTGGAGCAGAGAATTTTCTTCTTTGTTTACACAGACATTATTTATTCATTAAATTAATTCATTAAATATAAAACACCACCATATTGTTTGTACTATAATCAAGGACCAACATCAAGGACAAGGATCCATTGTGCTAGGTGCTGTACAAACAAGAAAACAATCCTGGTACCATATGTATGCAGGACTTCAACATGTTGTCATCAAAGGACCTGAAGAAAAGCTCTGTATGAGCTCGAAAGCTTGTCTCTTACCAGCTTATTGTCCAATAAAAGATATTGCCTCAGCTACCTTGTCTCTGTGGTTGAATAAATGCACTTTAAAGAGAATTTTGAGTGTATGCAGGGATATTGCTTGGTGTACAAGGAGAAGGAAGGCCTTTCAGGGATAAGGGGAAATATGGAAGAAGGCTAAAAGACAAGAGTGGGCAAATAATAAAAATGCGGTGCTTGTGGATGTGGTGATGCTTGGGAAGAGTCTCAGTTTTGGGAGGGAGAGTTGGAAGGAATGAGAGCAGAAATATAGGAGCTTGAAGGCAAGATTGAGAAACAAGAATTTGATTTTCAAAAGGCACTGAGTACGAAGAGCTCCAGCTGAAGTCAATGGCAGTTGCAGGTGCTTAGCACCTGTGCAAATCAAAGCCTTATTGTGTCATTTTTCACTCAAATGAATACACCAAGTTTATTTCCAACAAATCAGCATTCAAACACAAATTCTAAGTAGTATCATTATCCATCTGTTAAAAAAAAATT
This sequence comes from Dermochelys coriacea, assembly GCF_009764565.3. NCBI lineage: Eukaryota > Metazoa > Chordata > Testudines > Dermochelyidae > Dermochelys > Dermochelys coriacea. The sequence continues at coordinate 67,987,421 of NC_050071.1, forward strand.
AAAAACAAATCAAACAGTATGTCCAATTTTGGCATTGGTATTTAATGGATTTCTTATCAACTTCTCTCTTACTAGGGAAAGTCTATTTCCTCAGGGGTTCAAGTCAAAATTCTGTTCATTGTATAAAATCAAGAAAATTGCTAGCTAAACTTGGAATTACCAGGACTATAGTTTCCATTGTGTGTTTGTATTACAGCAAAGCAATTATTCTGAACTGTGATTCCTTCTTAACTCTTTAGGACATATTTCTCAGTATTATCATTTTGTTAGTAAAAATGTTGCCTAGCTCCCTGAAAAAATAACTATTTCCTGAATAAGCAGCCTAAGCAACTGGACTTGAGTAAAAGCAAAAGTGAGCACAAATTTAGGTTTCCAACTAAACCAAGGGTTATATGAAGTTAATTCCTGAACTTCCATCTCAAGCAACCCTTTTGTCTAACCATCTCCTTCTCCCCTTTCAGCTGCATAACTAATGAACCAGCTTGTGACAAGTCATTTTGTTCCAAGCAGAATTATCACAAAGAGCTGAAAGTTTGTTTAAGAAGTAAAGCCAAATGCCTTTTTTGGGGGGGCAGGGGAGGAGGGAATGGGGTAAGTCAATATTATTATGAATATTTGTATTATGGCAGAACCCCAGAAGCCTCAGTCATATCGGGGAGCCATTGTGCTGGGTACTAAACAAACACATACTGTAAAACGTGTAGATATCAAGAATTTATGGACTACGTTTATTTGCTCTTTCATACCTGTATATACAACTTTTATGTCTCCTAATGCACAGTTGGGGGTGGAGCGGGGAAGCTGAGCAGACTTTGTGCTGACAACGGGATTTAGAGAGATGAGTATCCAATCAACTGGCCTCTTAGGACTGAGACAGAAGGGGCTGGAGCATACAACTACTGGGCTCAAGCTAAGATGTAGGGCTCTTCACAGACTTCTGTAAACAGCTTCCATTTAACCAAATGGTTAAGAAATACAACACTGAGCTCTTACTTTCCCATGCCTGAGACTTTTATTTCTCAATTGATATAAAAGAAAATAAAAGGCATTTGGAGAACATCACCTTGCTGGTGGAAAAAAATAGAAAAAATGCATCCTTAGGCAGAACTTATACTGGGACCTAGCAAAGCTCCACTAGTGCTCATTGTGCTGGCTACAAACTTGGGCCCCAATTCTGCAGGTTGATCCATGAGAGTGGACCCGTGGGCCCACGTAGAACAGCTTGCAGAATTGAGGCCTGGCTCAGCAGCAACATATGTAAATTAATCCTGCAAAAATTATCTGGAAACCATGTAATGTTTTCTGATCTAAAATCAAGAGCATTAATTCCTCCCACTTGCATTTCTTCCCACCTGAACTATCCTCTCTCTTATATTAGCATACAAGTGCTAGATGGCTCACCTGTATTAATGACTATTAACACATCTAGGCGATAACTCCAATGTGCTTGCCAAAATAGGAGAGCAAGAAAAGGGCAAAGTGCTAACAAACACAATCACAAGATACAATGGTTTGAATTATTTTATGTTGGCTTAGATGCAGAAAAATAAATGAAAAGAACAGCCCCATTGCCTTGTTATTTAACAGACTCAGCTCAAGCTCATAGTCATATTTGATGTTGCAAGATTTTGAGTGTTCTCCTTGAAAGCTGCTAGGGAGAGCGCTGCAAATAAAACTGGGTTGTGATTCCACTCTTTGTGGGCTAGATTATACCCTTATTTTACTAAGGGTACATTTACACTACCTGCCAGATTGGTGGGTAGTGATCGTTCTATAGGGGATCGATTTATCGTGTCTGGAGTAGATGTGATAAATCGATCCCTGATCACTCTGCCGTCGACTCCTGTACTCCACCACGGTGAGAGGCAGAAGCGGAGTTGATGGGAGAGTGGTGGCAGTCGACCCTGTACCGTGAGGACGCACGGTAAGTTGACCTAAGATATGTTGACTTCAGCTACACTATTCTCGTTGCTGAAGTTGCATATCTTAGGTTGATTCCCCCTCCCCGCCCCCAGTGTAGACCAGGCCTAAGTCATGTAAGGCAGTAAGAGGGACTAAAGCCCTTTCCCCACCCTCATAAGAACATAAGAACGGCCATACTGGGTCAGACCAAATATCCGTCTAACCCAATATCCTGTCTTCCAACAGTGACTAATGCCAGGAGCCCCAGAGAGAATGAACAGAACAAGTAATCATGAAATGATTACTGTTGCTCATTCCCAGCTTCTGACAAACAGAAGCTAGGGACACCATCCCTGCCCACCCTGGCTAATAGCCATTGATGGACCTATCCTCCATGAATTTATCTAGCTCTTTTTGAACCCTGTGATAGTCTTATAGTCTCCTACTTGGCCTAATAAGTCCCACATGGATCTTGGATCTGGGTCTGGTGAGGAGCACAAATCTGCTCTCTGGATACTCTTCTGTGAGCAAAGGGGCAGGGAGGGGCAATACCTTGGCTACTCCCTTCCTACTGCTGGCTGTTTGTGTGAGAGGTGGGAAGTAAACGCAGCCTTTCAAGGATTGCGGTAATTTATTTGCCCTCAGAGAAAGAGGAGAGCAGGAAAAAATTCCCCAGAGGGAAGGATCTGAGGCACCACAACTCCCCTGGGTCCTCCTGAGGTTGAGAGTGGAATCAGATTTGATATCCTTACTCAAGTTGGAATGTGCCTCGATCTACAGATACTCCCACAGGCCTAGACTGCCTTTGGGCACTGCCCGGAGACAAAGGGTCAGGCATAAGCTGCACCACCCTAGGTCTTCGATTAGCAATGTGCCTCAGACACATCCCTCTGACTCTCACTTCCTCAGAAACAGCTACAAGGATTTCACTTACACTTTTGAAAACACATATTCACCTTAGGACAGAGACCACGCATGGGAAGGCTCAGCCCAACAGAAACATTTCTGGGAAATCTGGGGTCGGGGGGAGAGAGACATTATGGGGTTATGATGAAACCATTTTGTATCTTAACAACAGCATTTGCTTCTCTGAAAGCCATAACAATATCAGAATTGTACATATAGAAACAAAGGCCTTGTCCCTCAAACTCTCCTTCCACAATACTGCCATTGTCTTCAGTGTGATTTCTCTAAGCCGGTGGCCTGTGGGACCAGTGGTGACTAATAAGGGTGCCCAGAGCATGCTTCTGTTGATAGGTACATTTATGTACATCAGGAGTAATACCAAAGAAAACAGTGGAGTTTTGTGAACCACATCCATGTAAATGAGAGCAAAATCAGGCTTGGCCACTCCAGTAGAGTCAGAATGGAGATAAAAAATGGTATTTCACAGAAAATATTTTCTATTTTCTAACCTGAGTTGGTTGAGTGTAATTTGTCTTAGTTGTGTTAAATTGTAACTACACAAGCCTGACCAAGCTAGTGCATAATCACTGAATGTATACTATCAAGTTGTTCATAATGCATATAAAGTGAACAGTATTCTGTCTTTCTTTTTATATGATTCTGTGTGCATTTTAGTTTAATGTGGAGAGTAGCCGTTCTTCAAAAGTCATCAAGAGGATTTTCTCTTCCATGGAGGGCAAATATTATTCTGACAAACAGTTCTGTTTGCAAGACTTTTCTTAAAGTCTCAAAATACTTTTATAAGCTGAGCTTCTTCCAGGCACATTGTCTCCCACAACAGAAAGCTGTATTTCATCTATTTCTTTTTTGATCTTTTGTACTTCTGAGGATGCAGATTGAGGAAGTTCCCCTATCTGGAACTATAAAAAGGAAAGAACATATGTGAACAGTGCTATGTTCTCTGTTCAAGAATATTTTATTCTTTTATTTAAAAGAAGAGAGGGCAAAGGGGCTACCAAATCTTGAAAATATCTATGTGAAAGGATCTCAATGCGCCAATAAGAATTATGGGGCTGCCACATTTTTAAAGAGACAGTACAGTATCACAGAATGCAGCAAAACATTTTGGGGTCTGTGATGCCGGCTAGCCAGATGCCAGCTTATGCGGTGGTCCCCATGTCTCAGCTGGACACTGACAGCTACATAGCTAGAATCAGTCTGGCTCACTTGTGGGTTCACATTTGATAAAGTAAGTATTAAAATGATAAGAAAGTATTTAGACTATTGAATGCTTGTGAGTTGCTGCATGCATTAATGTCCTTTGTAATATTAAAATGTAATATTTGAGTGGTTGCACTGTGAATAGCCATACAGGAGAGGGACATTAATTAGTATGAAGAGCTGCTCTTCTAGCATGAAGAGCTGCTCCTTCCAAAAGAGGAGACCCAGCAATACCAGCTGGGCTAGGGTTGGATCTTACAACTGGAAACTCCCTACATATGGATTGATATACGGTCTGCAAAAGGACTGAAGACACTTATTGCTTTTCTCCCCTCATCCCCGTGAAGATGAGAGTGGACTGCTTCCATCAGCTGAGTTTGCACCTCAGCACACATGGCACAAGGGGGATAAAAACTCCAAGCCAAAGGAACTAAGGATCTCTGCTTCTTGGATTCTGGGTGTGCAAGGTGTTTCTAGACATAAGCAAGAGATCCCCAGCTGTTTATCCTGGGTTAGCCCTAAAGGACAAATTAAGCTTGTTGATTACCAAAGCCTATATTACCCTTTGAGATCTACAGCTATAACTCATTTGTGTATTTATGTTTCTTGTTTTAACCTTGTAAATAACTCTCTAGTTTCCTTTTCCTATTTAATAAATCTTCATATAGGTTACTATCGTATTGGTTATAAGCATTGTCTTTCATGAGAGATCTAACATGCAATTGACCTGGAGCAAGTGACTAGTCCTTTGAGATTAGGAGTAACCAGAATATTGCTGTGATTGTTCATGTAAGGGACCATGCATCACTGAGATTCACTCACCTGGGTGGAGGCAGGACAGACCAGAGTACCCAGGGGACTATCTGTGACTCCATCTTAAGGCTATTAAAGTGTCTGAGGAGTTTGCACTTGGTGCAATTGATTGGTGGAATCTAAGTTCAGAACTCACCAATCTGGGGTTTGTGCCCTGATTTTTAACAGTATGTCCTGAGGTTTGTACTCATGCTCTTGAGTCACTATTGGGATCATCAGAGGGTCTGTACAGGGCAAACCACCACTTAGCAGGACTGGGACCTTATATTTTCCATATTGCTCAACAATGAAGTAGGCACATCAAATCTGATAAAAGTGTATACAATAAAATATGTTAGGGATAGGCAGATCAGTCCCTCAATTCAATGGATTATTATTCAAAAGCCTGCTTGAAAACAGGACATTTTACACAACACAAACAACATAAGAATCATGGTTACTCTGATGCTATCAGGACTGCTTGATACATAGGGCTATGTATATAGTCTTATAGCTCAGGGCATCATCTTTTTCTCTAAAAGTATCTAGACAAGAAGCATATTATTTTAAGATGTGTGTGTGTGTGTGTGTGTGTGTATAAAATCTCTCTCTCTCTCACACACAGACAGAGTTTGGTTTAGATTTGTGAGTACATGTCGCCAACTTGCATGAACTTCAATTGAGTGATAAACTATTGTTTGTATGTTCAAGATAAACTAGGCATTTTGATTACATAAAACAATCTGTATAGAAGAATGCATAGTATTTTTTCAAACACACACACCATTTCATTAGATCAGCAGTTTAAAACAGGTCAAGTGTAACCAAAAAAAAAATTGAAAAATGCATTATTCTATACTGGTAGGCCCTTGAAGTTGAAACATATTCAATGCAATTTTATTGAGAAGTTCAAACGTCAAGCAGAGACTTAGGAAAACAAATGCTGTTGTCATACACGTTGTGAACTTACTGTAAATAGTACATTCTACAAACAGCCACTGTGTGTTTTCTGAACAAATTCTAATATTTACATCTAATAGGAAAAGAAACAGCAATAATTTTGAATGTTGCTGCATCTAATTTTAACTACATATGCTTTATTAACGTTTGCAAGAACAGTCTATTTTTCTAAGAATGTGTTTGTCACCATAGGAGTTTTAGAGTTATAATGGTTTAATACGAGCTACACTTCAGGTCTACTCCATACTTTTTGATATTAACTCTTCTGTTTATCAGCAGGAGTTATCATTTAGGTGACTAAGCTAATATTTACTCTAATATATTTTAATGCTGGTTTTGTATACATAATAATAACAACTGACGACAGCTTTTGAAGCATAATGACATTTTAAGATTTATACATTTTTGTTTTTTTTAAGAAGCCATAAACAGTTATTACATAGGGATAGGATATGCTCGCTCTCTTACACATTTGATTAAATAAGGGCCTTATTATACCTCAGATTTATGCATTATCCCCATCGGACTCAACTGCGAGTTATGTTTAAAAAAAGATGGAACATAGCCCTTTGAAAAGTCACAATAATTCAGAAGAGAATAGCCATTCAAAGGATTAGTGCAAAATTTGGAAAGGCCTATTAAGAATCACAAACAAGGGCCAATTGCCAGCTACATGCTGCTACTGTACTAAGGTATGTGGGATTAAATATTTCTAATTGTAAACCCCAATCCTACAACTGATAGTGAGCAGATGCAGCAGGCCAGCCTATCAACTGCAGGATGTGAATATAGATACTTTTTTTTTTAAGAACACTCCCAGTTCTGTGAAAAATACATATTCTTTTCTAAAATCTAAGTCAGCAGTGGTTATTTTCATAAAGAGACTGCTCAGAGTAACAAAAATAAGTCTATTCACAGAATTGCAAGTTGGAAACTTGCTGCCTTATTTAACTGTATCATACCACAGTGGTGGGAAAATGCCCCCTGACTAAAATGCAAAGTAAAGGAGGGGCAGAGCATAGCTCCATCCCATAATACACTAGGTAACCCAGTTAACACTATCATGACCACTCTATTACAATGATACATTCTGATAGCGTGTACTGTGCATTCTCAGATAGCTGCACTGTTAAGGAAATGTGCTGTTTGCAGCTATAGAAAAACTACATTATGCCTGGCATCTTGAGTTTTGCTTCTATTGTGTAAATCAACCACTTATATTGTGCTACGGTATGCTTCACACTTGCACCTCAGAGTGCTATATATAGGGTAAACTAAGAATTTGAAAACCCAGGCGGAAGAATCTTCAGTTTTGATTGAAGGAATGAAATGGCTCTCCATACTTCTAACTTAGGATGGGTAGAATAGACTGTAAACTATTAAAAAAAAATCTTCCATCAGTGAATTCTACTTGAACCATTTTTTAACCCCTTAGACAGAAAGCAGTGTGTAACCGGGTATATAGTGAATCTTTACAAATCTTCCTCTAAAACAGTATCTAGGACAGATGCTTCAAAATACCAAATCATGTGAGGTCAGTAATTTGACATTTTTAATTTAATCATTAATCCAAACATTTAGCAGATATATCTTTGACATGCCAGTGCCCCTTTTGTTGTTGTTTATAATATCATGAGAAGAGACAAAATTGACAAATATTTGGTGACAAAAATATTAGATAAGGTGAGGTTAAAGATACACCAAAAATCAATTCCCTCTTTCAGTCTCTGTCCATTGAGTGTTACTGTTCTCCACATTCTAAACCACGCAATGAGTATTACCACACTTCATCTATCTCCCTCCCTCCAACTATAACTCAACTGAGTTTTATATGACAGACCCTATAATAGGCTCCCAAAGAAAGAGCATTCTAGTGCCTGTGCTGGGCTTTTGAAAAGTAACTGAGCTGAGCAAAATCAGACAATTTACTTTGAGTCTGAATTTCTTTTAATTGGAAAATAAGCACAAACCTCCCACCAGGGAATTTTTAAGACTTTCTGCATGGAGAGCATATAGCTTCCGTCACTAACTAAGGGGCACTTGAATTATAGTGAACATGCAGAAAGATAATTACAATGTGTTAGAAGCATTTCTCACAAGAAGCATTTTAGTACAACCAGTCAGTCTCACAAATACATATATAAACATATCCTCAGAGGGTTATATTTCAAAGACAAGATTTGAATGGAAATGGAAAGAATGGAAAGAAATGAATCCACCAGATCTTTCTCACATCATCATACCCCTTAAATAATTCAGACATTTAGTAAGACAAAGAATAGTCACGGAGAAACGACACAGGCAGTGAAGAGAAATATACTTTCCAGTGGTAAGAGGCTAGATACTTTATTTATTTAGATTTAAATAAAGGCACTTAAAAGAATGTCAATGTCAGGAACTATCTGCCCTTCCCAAGAGTCAAAAATACTGTCCCAACGCCCCCCCACCCCCCACATAATTAAAAGAGTAGGACATTCACCTACACACATACAAGCACCAGACAGAAAAAAAAATACAAACCAAATCTGGATATCTCCACCCCTCACATTCCCAATTATTTTCTGTTTTCTTATGTATTGGTAATATGGTAGTGCCTGGGGGCCATAATCGAGACTCCATTGTGCTTGGCACTGTACACATAACATAAAAAGACAGTCCCTGTCCCTAACAGTTTACAGTCTATTATTGCAAAGCTGTGGGGAAAGCACACTCATTGCCAGCAAAGCAGGTCTAACCATTCCTTCCTCCTCATTCTAACCCCACAAGCACCACACATCCACATGTTGTAAAAACAAGCACTCTTTTGGTCTTGCCTTACAAAGGAAATTCAAAAGACAATGCAGTAAAACAGATTTCACATCCTGCCCCCCTTTAAAGTGTGCCTCTTACTACAGAAACCAAGGAATGTATCTTGACGGACAATTAATTCAGTGTAAGGAGGGCAGAGTTACAGTAGCTGTGCATGCTTCTTAACTGTGGTATCCGCAAAAGGCTTATTAGGAATGCTGTGTCTTCATTAATTAACAAAAGACTGATGAAATCCTGGGCCCACTGAATTCAATAGCAAAACTCCCATTGTCTTTCATAGGACAGAGATTTCTCACCCGTGTGCTTTTTACAAAGAGAAAACTAACAGAGATCAAGCTGCAAAATACTAGGGTTTACTCAATCATCTACACTGAAGTAAAGCTACTGCTTTGCCTTGTGTGCATTTGGATTTCACAATGAGCCAGTTATCTCATGTTAGCTCTCTCACAGAAAAGGACACACTATTTGTACTAGTGAAAACTTACCCTATGTGACAGATAGCAATTTTTTGCAAAATCCTGGACAAATCTTATTGAATTAAGTTTAATCCCTTTGGGGTCTATTGTATTAAATGTGCAATTGTTTATGTATTATTGGATGTAAACTTTATTGGAGGGGGGGTGCTAATGTAATTCCTTTGGTTATCAACTCTTTCAAGCTTCATTCTGGGGAGGGGACCCACAGGCTGGCTGATTACCTATTTGTGGTCTCTTCAAAGATCCAAGAGGGATTATCTAAAGACCAGCGGACAAAGAAAGGACATTGGGATAAACAATTTAAACTGACTCACGACCTTCTCCCTGGATTGAGCAAACAGACAGGACCTCCAGTCTACAGAGGGCCCCAATGTTTAAGGAAGGATTGGAAGGACTTTGGTCTACTGCAGCCCCATAGGACTGGGTTTTTGTTCAGAGCAAAGGGGTGTGATGAACTTTAAACCACAGGAAAACCCCTGGTTTGGGGCTTAACGACTACTGCTGGAGTTGGGGGGTGATCTCTGGTAAGCTTACTATCACATGTATAGGTTCTTTAATTGTTTGGAAATATTTTCTTTGTATTGCTTTTACCTTAAGAATAAAATAGGCTTGCTTAGAAAGAGTTGTGTGGTAATTTATATCTGTGAGCAATTGCATTGTTTTTAGTCTCTGAAGAGAAGGCAAAAGAAGCCTGTTTAGACAGTCTGTATTTTACTGGGAATAACACAGTGAAGGCAGGGAACTGTTCAGCCTAGAACTACAGGCAGGAGAGAGACATGTCTCCATCCAAGAGAGGCAACAGCCAGGGTTGCCAGAAGCCTGAAAAAGGCTGGACCACTGAGGGGAAACGCAGATGTAGTTGCCCTCAACCGTTAGGCCCCATAAGGCTATATTTCCAGTAGCAGTTAGAAACTGTTGTGGCCTCTGGGTATAATTAGCTTTTGAGTTTGTTTCTTTGCTTCAGTGTCTTGATATCCTGCTCAAGTGCTTAGTGTCTGAAGTTCTGTGGAACTAGACTAATGTGAAATTCTTCCTCACCAGTTTGCTTCTACATTGTCAGTTAAACTCAGGAAATGAATTTCTATCTTTGCATAAACGGAGTTGTTATGTTTTTAAACTCACCTCCAGAGTCCTAGTGACTATTACTACAACCAGTGTTAATCTTCTCCCCTCTAATTTTCTGGATCCTTACATCACACAATAACCTGATTAATTACCTCTGTGATGGAGCATATCTACAGTGTTCTTGACAATGTAGCACAGTGTCTCATCAAGAGTCTGCAAAATGAACTAACAGAGTAAGCAATAGACTGAAACAAAGATATAAATATATGTGATTGTGTGAGAGATAGAGATGAGAGTGAGATAAAGAAGGGGGAAATGTACAGTTATTTAAAATGAAACTAGCTACTGCCTTATTAAAAAAAATTAAGTTGACCTTTTGTGTAAGTAACATGGATAGAAAAACTACTCAGAAAAGGCCTTATCAAATGTGTTGCAGTGAAAGACACCACAGAGCAAAGGGTACCAATGAAATTTGACTAGAGACTAAAAATTCTTGACTAATGCTTTGTTAAAGTGGTGAAAATTCTTTTGCACATTTTCACACTAAAATTTTCAACATATTTCTCATTATTTTATATCCCTGAAATTCTACTTTCCTATGAAACCTGGTGAAATGAGTATTTTAACATAAAAATATACAAAAATATGAATCTTGAAATGTCTTCAAGGCAAAGTTTCCGACACTCAAAGTTGGCCATTTTTCTTTGAAAAATATCCTTTAATCCTGAAAATGAGTCCATTTTCATTCATAATGGTACCAAGTTAAACAATTCACATAACTGGGAAAATACTTAGTGAAATTATAAAAAGTTTCATATTCAAAATAAAACATTGATAAACTCTCTTAAGAATATCTTCCCTTTTTCCCCTCAAATATTTCATTTACCTGTAGACTAGACTTTAACCTGAGTAATCTAGTTGTACTCACATGCTATAGATTCTGTGATAGCAATAGATGTACTTAAAATGAAAAACAGGCAATATTCCAATAAGTATATCTGTTAGATTATGTGCAATCCTTTGCTTGAACTTGGTCATTACTTGCAAGTAAGTCAGGTAGCTACAGCTGGTGCCTGCTGTGAATGACCTAATAATTCTTTTCTATTCTCTCATTAAATGTCTGCAAGCTGTAATGAGACTCAGTTCTTCAGACAGAAATACAAGTAGTGCACTGAAACTCATTTCAGTGAGACAAAAGGCGCTGAGCATCTTTATGCATGACTGATTTTCAAGGAGTTCCCTGAGATGACAGGTAATGGAAAAATAAAAAAAACAACTTTCACGTTAGCCTTTCCTTCTTTATCCATGCAGATGACCAGTGGTAGTGAATATCTGGCAACTCTAGCAGTACACAGAAAAATCTAGAGTACTACTAAGCCTCCTTCAGAAGTGCTACAGAAATTAAACATAGTTGTTTCACTATTTGGCCATGGTTAAAAAGACCATCAACCAATTGGAACAGTCCTTGTCTACATTTGCGGCAGAGTGTAGGGTACATGTATACCATAGTGAAAAGCAGGCTGCAACCACACTGCAGTGTGTAGCTACACATAGCAGTGAAAGGCCCTGGCAGGGAGGGAGGCAGCAGGGAAAGGCTCCGGAAGCAGGTTGCTTGCTCCCAGCCCCATGGGGGAAGTACTGAGTATAGAGGTGGGTCTAATTTCCCCCTGAGAACAGCTGTGCTGGGGGAAAGCAAGTCCTGTCCCTCCCCAGCCCAGCAGGCACTAGCAGTTAGGAGCCTCTGGGCTGGGGCACTCTCAGCAGCACAGACCCACCACCACCTCCAGAAACTGTCTGCAGCTGCAGGAAGCTCCAGGGGAGCTGCCTTCAGAGCCCAGCTCTGAAGGCAGCACATAAGTGAGTGTGGCAATCTCACGACCTCCCAACAACAGCTTTGTGACCCTGCCACAGTCTCCTTAGGGGTCAGGACTAGGGATGTAAAATACTAAACAGTTTAACGGTTAACTGGTAAACATTAGTCTTACCGGTTAACTGACCCTAACCATTAATCCCCAGCTGCGTGGGTCAGCCGGCCAGAGCAGCCCCAGCCCCTCTCCCTTTAATTGGCTAACCAATTAAACAACACAATTTTAATTGTTTAAATGGTTAACCTTTTTAATAGATCTTTACATCGCTAGTCAAGACCCCCCATGGTTACAACACCCTGAAATTTCAGAGGTAAACATCTGAAAATGAACTTGACTAATTTTCAAATCCTATGGACATGAAATTGACCAAAATGGATTAAATTTGGTAGAGGAAGCGCTTGGCAATGGACTGCCACTGGAGCTACTACTGAAAGGAACTTCTCCAGAAACCCAAACAGACAAGAAGGCAGACTGTTTGGGGAGCCCTTGAGGGCTAAGGCTTTAAGGAAAGAACCAGGAAACCTTGTTATGGTGTGTGAGACTGATCTCAAGAAGGGACTATTATTCTTGCACAAAGTTTGCAATAAGAGACATTAATGGGTGGGAGTGTGTTTAATAAGACGACTCAATTACAGAAACTACCCTAGCTGAAGATAGTTTCCCAGGATTCCTTGAGAAACATAGGCAGTGAGCTGATGTGGCAGGATAAAACTTGGTCTGAAAGGAGAAGGGCACTAGAAGATAGGCCAAATCTATTACAATTGCAACAAGTGAACTAACCTGCCCGATAGATTTTCCCTGAAACCAACCACAGCTGACCACAGGCATCAATACTGTGCAAACCTACGGATTGAAACTGGAGGATTACGGCAGATAGACAGCATTAGTTCCATGTGTAGATTATCCTCTACTTGATTTTTAATAACTCTTTTGCAAAAATCAGACCTTCCCCCATTGTTTGCCCAAATGCTTAAGTGTTTGGGGTCATAGAAGTATCTTTCAAAATGTTAGTGACAACAGTTACACATTAATGATCCATTTCTGTCAGAAAGGACAACAAACAACAATCAAGAAGAGTATGAAATGTGGGTGAGCATATGAAAAATTAACAATGAACTGCCTTCTAAGCCTAGGATAGTATTTCTTCCTCTCTGAACTAAGTGCACCAAGTGACATGAAGATTACTTCACAAGTTTAAAATAAGCTCTGTGGCTACATCCAGAGCACTCCTTGGCTGGTTTACAAAAAGCAGCATGGAAAGAAAACAGATGGATGAGCAAAATGGTTGGGATAAAGTAAGAATGACTTTTCCTCTCCAATTCCCTCCCCCAAAAGCCAAAACACAATTTTCATCTTTGAAATACAATTAGATATTTCCATAGGTTTGATTAAAAATATTATAATAAAAAAATTACATAACTCTCTCTCTATCTAATGCTAATACTTATTAGCCTGGGGTGGGAAGTGCCAAAATAAAATGCCAGGGCTTGGATCCTAAACGGACAAAAGACCAGCTTCTCTCCTCAGTGACCTCAGACAGCATTCCACCAGTTTTTCTCTCCTGAAGTCTAGCCAGCATCGCACACATCATCATTCCTCAACTGAACACAAAAAGGTCTTCAACATCTTTCTGTCCCCGCCTCAACAATTTCTTTGTTTACATCTCGGTGGTTGTGGTTTACTTTGGGGAGACTATAGGAAAAAAAACTCCTTGGACTCTCTAGTAAGCTTCCACAAGGGTGCCTATTTTGGTAAGTAGTTTTGTGATATGTCTGCTTGGAACTGGACCTTCATATAGTATGGAGAACAATAAAGCGATGGAAGAAACCAAAAGCTGTCACCAACATGAGATTTGAACAGACAGCCACAAGTTTAAAGATCCCGCATTCTATTATTAATGGAGTTGAGTAAGGACTGCTGGACGTGACCTGTAGTGACTGGTTTAAATTTTGAGGGTTATGCTCTACACTGAAAGACTAGAGAATTTTTCTTGTTTCAAAATTAATGTTCAGAATAAGTAGAAAAGAGCTTGTAATTTTCACCAGACCTCTCACTGAAGTTATAAAGAAGCAGAAAGTTAAACAGTTCAGGCAGATCTACAGCAGGTATAAATCAGTGTAGCTGTAGCTTTATTGAACTCAGTGGAGCTATTCCAGTTTATACTGGCTGAGGATCTGGTCCTTCATTTCATGCCCACAGTGGGCTTTTGTTCCCCATTTCCGATTGTGGGATATTCATGATATGGAAAACTTACTAATATGAGCAAAGGAGGAAAGTGAACAGCATTTTGCTATTTGGTATCCTTTTATTAAACAAAATAAATCTCCTTACGTCCCATGTAACACTTATTAAATTGAACCGTTTCAGAACTGCTAAATGTCACTTATTGTCAGGACACTCAGGCATTTGGCAGCCCTTTATGCATCCCCTCAGGCAGCTGGAACCTCACACATATGGCTGGGCTCATGCAGAAGCCGTAGTAACTCCCTTTTTGGCCACCACAGACTACTGTGGTGCCTGCATTTCAGGCATTCCTCATTAACTATCCTTCTGCGAATGCCAGATTAGCACAGAGCTCCAGGGTGGGGAAATGGTGGAGGTGATGCAACAGCAGCAGCAGCTGCTAGTATGGAGGGGGAGGCCATGGGATCAAGGTGGAGCTGGAGTCCAGAACTGAGTGGAAGGATGTAGAGCAGAGGTGGGCAAACTACGGCCTGCAGGACTGTCCTGCCTGGCCCCTGAGCTCCTGGCCGGGGAGGCTCACCCCGGCCCCACCCCTGCTGTTCCCTCTTGCCGCAGTCAAGCAAGCAGTGTTCTGGGTGGCAGGGCTGCACGCTCATGCAGGGCAGTGTGGCAGCATGTCTGGCTCCAGCCAGGCATCACAGCTCCAGACACGCTGCTCTGAGCAGCATGGTAAGGGGGCCAGGACCGGGGGGTTGGATAAGGGGCAGGGGATCCTGGGGGGCAGTCAGGTGACAGGGAGCAGGGGGCGGTTGGATGGGGCAGAGGTTCAGGTGGGGGGGGCGGTCAGGGGATGGGGAACAGGGGGCGGTTGGATAGAGGGTGGTGTCCCAGAGGATGGTTAGGGGCAGGGTCCCGGGAGGGTGTGGTCAGAGGACAAGGAGCAGAGGGGGTTGGATGGGTGTGGGCTCTGAGGGGAGCAGTCAGAGGGTGGGAAGTGGGAGGGAGCAGATAGGGGGTGGAGGGCAAGCTATTTGGGGAGGCACAGAGCTTTCCCTACCCGGCCCTCCATACAGTTTTGCACACGGATGTGGCCCTCAGGCCAAAAAGTTTGCCCACCCCGATGTAGCGTCTTAAAAGGTGTCAGGCTCTAATGGAAAGTGGGAAAAGTAGGTGAGACTACCTCAGTCCCCTCTTGCACTCAACAAGCCTCAGGGTCCACTACTATTTCTGTCCCTTAGCAAAAGTCACACCTAGTACAGCACTGAGCACGTTGTTGGGCAAACATTTGTGTGAAGTTTGCCCTGCTGCTGCCCTCTAGATAAATTACTTCATTCACTAGGTCTATAAATTGGCACCTTTCACCAGCAATAGATCTACATCATTTTTAAGGAAACCTTTAGAGTCAAGTGCACATTACATTTATTGACACTACTCCCAATAACTATTTTATTATCAACTACTCATAAATTGACACCTCTGTTGTTCTAATTTATGTATAAGCCATGGATTATCACAAGTACAAAAATCAACTTCTAATGAATAAAACTTTTTCCTATAGCTTGGTTAAAATACTTTAGTGAGCAAATTCTTACTGGGGATTCATATATAAAATAAGCAAAATATTTATATACTCAGCTCATTTTGGATTATAAACAGAAAATATTTTAACAGGAAATATATATATATATATTTTCAAATTCCTGCAACTCTCTCTGCTTCTCTCCCATATTCTTTTCAATTAGAATTTGGTGAATTAAAAAATATATGGAATTGTTACTGTTAAGTACACGATGAGCTAAACCAATTACACATGTTCCACATAGCTGCAGGCCTCCAGGTGTATGTCTATACTGCATCTGGGAGCAAGCCTCCCAGCCTGGGTCTACAGGGTAGCAGGCTTATGCTAGCACTCTAAAAACAGCTGTGTAAGATGGTGCTTAGACGTTACGGCTTGGGCTGGAGTTCAGGCACTGAAACCCAAACCCCACCACCCAAACCAGAGTCCGAGTGCCAGCCCAAGCTGCAGTGTGTCTACACAACTATTTTTAGAGCATACAATCCAAAATGAGTGGAACATGTACAAATTTTGCCGAATACATAATTAATATAATGAAACTATTGTACTACCAAGATGTTGCCTTTAATTCAACTGAATATACTACCTCTACGATGAAGAGTCAGAGGTTCAGCTCACTTAAAGTATGGTCCTGCACCACTGAAGTGAATGGGAACTTTGCAATTGACTTTGATTGGTGCAGGATCACCTTTAATGAGAATAGTCTTGGTTTTTTAAGGTTGCTCTAGGAAAAAAAAATATGCTGTACAACTATGCTGTTTTGGGAATCATTTCAGTTAGATTAGGTTTTGTACCACACTATATTAATCTAAAGCCATGTATTTTCTTTTTAAAAAATGTTTTCAGGAGCAGAAAATTAATTGGAAATATTGCATCCCCTGTCTAGTATATTCCATCATATTCCCTATTAGTGGAATATATAATGTAGCAGGTCAAATGGAATGACATCATGCTACAGATGAACAGGAGACAGCCTAAGAAAGGGCAAGTCTGGATAATTTTGCATTGCAACAGACAATTGGTATTTATCATATTTAAAGATCATCATCCAGAAAAACTGGACTCCGCAGAGGTCACTTTAAGAGAAATGTTAGTAGCTTATATGTTCTGCCTTAACACACACTAAATATATTTCTACAATCCCTTACAGATTATTTATGAACTGCTGATGCTGTGGCTTTGTCATAATTTAAAAGTAATTCATGTACTTTGACATTGTTAGAAAAATAGACAACTATGTATTTTAAATCGTAATAAATTTAGTTATTATAACTAAACAGGTTCAAAATTAAGGAGCCACCAAACCACAATCTCTGGATCCTCCCGAAGTCTGGGGGGGTGGTAGGGTTTTGAGTTCAGTTCAGCATGTAGTAGAGTGAAACTTGACTCCAAACTTTCCCAAAAGTTCAAAAGTCTTTGCATCAGGGGTATCAGTTGGGGCCCATCTATAATGACATTATTAATATTCACACACATAATACTACGTTTACATAATATTTAGAATTTGTCAAAAATTAAAAAGTGAGGAATTCAGAGTTAGGACTAACACATACATAATTGTAATTTCACTGCCAGAAGTAATAGTGTCTGTTATTTAGTTCAGTCTCCTATTATGAGAGGTACCCGGGCTCGCTCTTATTATTATTATTAATAATAAAACTAATACTTTTCACTTTTATAGCCCCTTTCATCTGAGGATCTCAAAGCATTTTACAAGCATTAATTAAGCCTCTAAGAACCACTTCTACAATTCAACACTGGTCCTTTCCTTTTAGTCAATGGTATGAGATAAAGGCATGACAGACTAAGACTTAGAGTTTGAGGCTCAATTTTGAATTTCCTGGCTTTTGTTGGTTGGTATCTGACAACATTCAAGTTACTAAACCAATGGTTTTCATCTGTGATTTTCTGTGTTATCGGAGATCTTAAAACATAACAAAAAGGTGCCACGGAAGCAGATGAGAAGAGATACAAAACATTATGCTGGCTTTTGAGCAGATACCTACATACGTAATTTGGACAGAGTGATGGTGTATTTATTAATATTTTAAGGGGTAGGTCCAGATTTTGATCTCAGTTAGATCAATGTAAATCAAGAAGAAATATGATTACATCAGTTGAGTTCCCTTAGCTTTACATCAGAATAAATTATATCAAATGTAGATCCAATATTTAATAGACAATTCTAGGATAGGACACAGTCAGGTAAATATGAATTTTGCTACTGGCACTATACTCATTCTGATATTGTATAATGTTTATCCAATACACTGTTAGGGCTCCTCCTGGGTCAGACCAGATATTGATCATTATACATTGGAAAGTAACATACTACTTACTTTATTTTTTCCTATAAATCTATAATTAAACTCACTAAAAAAGGAATTTGACATAATAGAGTCATTACAAAAAGTCCTGAAAGAAACAAGAGACTAGATCATACTATACACTACTGTGGTTTTATCAAAGCCATAGTTTTGTTATACAAGAGCAGAAAAACTGTTTAACCTGCATTTCTTGGAACTGCCATCATATAACTTAAAAATTACTAGAGTAAGCATTTTCAAATCAAATGCTGCTATGGGGATAAAACCTTTTATTGCAAGGTCCAGCACACCATACATTTTTGTTAGAGAAGGACTGAAGACAGTGTTCCTCTGAATCAGGTATAGGTTGGGGTTTGAAATTAGATTATGGCTAGTGTTTGGATTTGGCTTTTATGGTGCCAAAACCTTTGGAACTGCTCTTGTGAGATTTCAGTTTTTAGCTCCATTTTTGGTCATTTTGGACTTGAGATTTCAGCCACATTTGAACCAAAACCATAAGAGTTGCTTAAAATCCATGGATAAGTCTGAAACAGACACTCTCTTACTGCCCCCAAGAAACTGAAAGGGATCTGAGATTCTACCACTGGCATATTTCTGGCGAGTTGAAAATCCCTGTAGATGGGACTCATATAGCAAATGCTGATACAATCATAACTGCAACATATTGTAAACTTTGGTGCCATCATTCTAGAACTGAGCAAGAAATAATTCTGCCTTAGACCAAAGATGACAGCATATTTCCCAAAGGTATTATACTGAGTTGGAAAAAAAAAGATTGTTATGTATTTTAACATGTTTTACATTGCAATGAAAGCACGGCAGCCTAAAATTAGAAACTGGTGAATACAAAGGAAATGTCAGAATATGGATATCTGGGTAGTGGAATAAAGTACTGCATTACGTTTAATAAATTGCTGTGACTTGGAATTCTGTATAAAAGTAAATAAGTTAACATATTCCACTTACCTTTGAAATGTTACTTGATCGACTTGTAGAGCGCCCTGGTGATTTGTCATTCTGGAAAACAAAATTGGACAAATTACTGAATTAGGTGAAACCCAAACTCTACGAGCTCAGATTGAGAAGAAACTGAACTCTTTAATCTTGACTGTGAACATAATGAGCTCTGTGCATACACTTCTGTGTTAGTCCACATATTGTATACTACCCAGCAGCTCAGCAACTGGCTGCCAAAATTGTTCATACTATGCACGTTAATAAAAACTGATCATGCTATAAAAAAAATAGAGGGGAGAACTTAACTTGAATTCTGAATTGCTGTTCAACGTGGCCTCTTTTTGCTTGTTTTTCCATGAACACTTGAGCGAAGAGGTTTGAATATGCATTAGTTTTGGGGAGTGTTTGATGTGAACACCCCTATCTGCATGTAAACAAAGGTACGTTGTGCACAAATATAGGCATTCAATATTCCCACTGATCTCTGTTTATGAAATTTCAATTTACAGAGAAGAAATGGCAACAACATGTAGCATAAGTGACCAACCACACACTGTGAACAACAAATTGTGACTCGTCAGAGACAGTCACAGTAAATAGCTCACAAATACTATATATGCTTAAATATACTAGCATAAAGTGTTTATTGAATGATTACTAATAATTCAAATTGTGTTTGCAGACAATTCACAGAAAAGGGGCTACATTGGTTCAATTAACTGTTCAGCAATAATACTTCTGCGACTCTTGTATCAGCTTAACTTAGTCTGATAAAAGATGCCTTCTCAAATCTGGATCTCCCTTTTCTAAGAATTTTATTTCGAAGTATAAAGCTTATCCAGGTGAAAAAAATACATATTTTATGGAGGTCATAATCTATGCTTTTCTTATCACCCCAGTGGACGATTCAAATGCTGGTGTGATATACTGCTAATAAACAGGATTGATTCTGATAGCTATTACTTCCCAGAAGAGCTGGATTTGAACCAGGCACTATTAATGTAGGTTTTCATACTGTTTACTCTAGAAAAATGTTTTTTCAATTTTCAGATAAATATGGGGACTTGACCAGTTCACTAAGATATGTTCTTCAATTTCAGACCTAGTCCTACTTGAATAAAGAGAAAAGATTAAAAATATACCCTAGCTGTCACCAGGGCCAGCTCTAGGTTTTTTGCTGCCCCAAGCAAAAAAAAAATTTTGGCTGCCACCCCGGGTTTTTTTTGGCTTTTACATGTTTGCACTTTGCAATGGCTTTTTTTTTGACTGTTTAAAATTTAAAAAAAAATGAAAACAGGGAATTTGTAGTTAGTGAAATAAAACAATTTCCTACTAGTGTACTCATTTAATTTTAACAAAATCACAATTACAAACAATTTGGGTTCAATTATACACTGTAATGAAAAACATTAGTGTCTTCCGGTGTGCCTAGTTTCTCATAAATTAAAAGAACTATAACTGAGTAATATTTGGCATGTTTCAAATCCGATAAAATTTCATTATGCACTCCATTAGAAATTAATTGTATTATCTCATTTTGTGTATTTTACCCAAATAATGGGTGTGAATCTCTCCATCTTTCACTCTTCGTATATGCTCAGGCATAACACTATCAAATTTTGCCAATAACTCAACCAATTTCAAGAAATTTCCATTGTTATTCTCATATAAAATATCTGAGGATCCACGGAATGCGAGGCACTGTTCGGCTACGAAATTAATGATTGCCAGTAAACGTTCCAACACAGCTTGCCAACGTAGAATTTCTGAATTTAGTATAGTTGCTCTACCACATTGATTGTTGTACCAGAATGTAATCTGTTTGACAGCCCAATTCAATTTGTCAACAAGTGTAAATGATTTTTGATGTTTCATGTTCTTTCAAATGCTGATGCAAATTTCACCAGTCATTAAAATATGCAGTTGCCAGAAGAATGTCCAAGTTACAGAACAATTTGCAGCAAAAACAAAAAACTACATCTTTGGTCTGTGAATACACTAACCATGATCTATTAATTTGTTCCCCATTTTTCATTTTTTTCTTCACACTGGATGGCATAAATCGACAAGTCAACTCATTAAATGGATATTCAAATGTAGGATCTAGTTTTGAAGGACCTTTTTTCACAATAATCATTAGCATTGTATCAGTAATTATTGTTGGCCATGTACTTGGATTCAATCCTGTGTCAGTCTCTCCACCTTCCATTAATCAGTCTTCAGTTTTAGATTTGGATAACAGTTTTTCGTTTCTGGATTCTTCAGCTGAAGAAGTAAATCTTTGGATGGATTGTGATTGTTTGTCTTTATCAGTTAGCGAAAATAATCTTTGATCAGATTGTTGTTCATCTTTATCAGTTGATAAAGATAATCTTTGATTCGATTGGTCTTCATCAGTTGATGAATAATCACTTTTAATGCATTGCTTAGAGCTTTCTCCTTGATTGTCGACTTTTTAAGAATACTTATTTGAAGTACGAGATAGTTTTTCTAATTCTTTTTGACGTTTCTCTATTCGTTGCTGGAAGGCAGCACCAGAAAGTCATTTTCATTTTTGTCCCAGCATTTTAGCCCTATAACCACTGGCACCAGCGTGACATAGAAATTGGCGTGAATGGTGCCAATAGGGCGTCACAGTACACACAAGTAATCGTGATTCCTGATTTAATTAATCAATAACCGTTAACGTTTACACATTTACGCATGTTCACATTATGAGTGACCGTGTCATGACATGACACGATATTTTTCATGTCATGTTCTTATCGCACTACTGGAGATTTGTTTGATCTTCATGTATTATTTTTTTTCCGTACATTGGTGGATTTTTCCGAAAAAAAGGATGGCCAGAATGCCGCCCCTGGAAATGTGCCACCCCAAGCATATGCTGCTTTGCTGGTGTCTAGAGCCAATCCTGGCTGTCACATGTCAACCTATTCAACTCAGCAGGAACCTCCCCATTTATTTGTCATTCAACATCTACCTTATCCCACTCCAGACTGTGGGTAACTGAGCTATTTTTCTTTTCAGCACCATGTCTACACTGCAAATATCTTTTCACTGCACTAAATACATCTTTGTTTTATCTCAACCAGTACTGAGTGGCTCAACACATTCATGCATTCCAACAAAACCTACTGCACTTTGTGGTCACTTATATTTATCTTTTTGCAGTTGATTTTGTCCCAGGAAGAGAAGAGGAGGCTGGCCTATTCTCTAATCTTTGTATGCCTTAAGGTTTGGGTGCCAGAGCCTTTTCTTTCTCTAGAGAATTTCCAAAGCAATCTGTCCAATTTATTACTAATTGTGTGCCTTGTCCAATTACTATTTTAGTGACATATTCTTCACTATAACTTAATTAAATACAGTTGTAATATGTCATTAAAATCAGGTTATATTTTCTACCCTATTTTAAAAATATACAGTCTCAAACATCAGTTTTATATCCATGCCAAACGTATTGTGGACTCTCTGGGCCTACATTCAAGGTACCACACTTCAACCTCTAAATGGCATGCAGGAAATTATGGGCCTGTACAGAGACCTTCCTACCCAACAGTGGGGAATTGTCAGTGCAGTGGGGTTTGAAACCGGGACCTTAAGTGCTAAAAACATTAAACTAAATCACTTGAGCGAAAGGAGCATCTGTTCTCTCAGCAGTTCCCAAACTTTTTTTATTAAGGTGACCCACCAACTGTATTTGTATCCATGAACTGTAACTGCAACAGCAATATTGATTTTGTATTAACTTCACAAAAACATTACTGTCTCCAACACACAACAGTGAAATAGTAGGTGCAGTGAAACCAAAATCAGCTACTAATTAAAAACACATATGAAAAGACCCTCTGCCAAATTCTGTGCTTCCATACTGCTAGCACTGTACATAATTCAGAAAATGATGACCTGGAGTGGCTTTGCAAAACTTTTCAATTCTTGGAGCAATTTTGGAGAGGCAAAGTCTGAAATAATTTTCAACAAGAAATCTGTTGTATTGTTTGGTCTTAATTGCTGTCAGCATGGAAAACCTGTTTTTCACACAGGTAGGTGGTACAAAATGGAAAAAGCTTTTTCTGATAAAGCAGGGTACTCACATTTAATCCCCAAACAAAGTTTCCAATGACTGGGAAGGAAATCTCATCTTCAGAAAACTAATGCACGACAATTAAATGAACTCATTCTTTTCTTTGCTCTCCAGAGAATGCTGATTTTCTGAGTTTACTGTAAATTGGGCCCCAGATCCAGTCAGATTCCAATTTGGGGAAGTAAAATGAACATTTTTGGTGAAGTACTGATAAGTGTTTTTTATCTGATGCTGTCAAACATGTTGTCAGTGCTATTGAGATATTCTGAAAGAAGTGGAAACGTTGGTTACTTCATTCTCAATTAGAATTTAACAAATGTGAAGTTTCCTCTGGAAAACTTTCAATTTGTCTTGCAAAAATAGAATATTGTTATTATTACCCTATAAAGATAAACTAAGGGCATTCACTGCATTAAAGATATCTGCAAGATCTGGCCATTCAAACACCATTTCTGAAGCAATGTGCCAAATCAGAATTCACTCCTGGCAGAAACTACAGCAGTTTGTTTCTAAGTTTTATAACACATTCCAAAACTTTTCCATGAGACAACCAACACATTTGTGAATGAAGCAGGTCAGTATCATCACTTGTGCCCATCTCAGAACACAAATAGCAAATAAACATGAATTCAAGTGTCTTGCTTTAACAAAGTTTACTATTGTAATGGCACTATTAAAAACTTCATGCATCCATTTGTTTTGTTGCCAGTGTTTCGCAGTGAATAATGCAGTACACTGCGTTAGCATTCAGTACAACTTCTTTAGTGTGTTTCATAGTGGCATTGTATTTCCTTGTCATGACAGCAGCTCCATCTGTACAAATGCCCACACAGTTTTTCCTATTTATATTGCTGGTGATTATAAATTCATTTAGTAGTTAAAACATTTTCTCCATTCTCCATTGAATAACTTGGAATTTTTCTGAATAAAACCATTTTTTTCATTAAAGTCCCCCCTCTCACACAAACCATACAAATGCTACTGTTTGGCTTTCTGAGCCACGTTAGTTGACGTTGTAGTGTTGTAGTGTGCATGTATCCTTAGCCTTAATTTCTCAAAGACCTGTGTTTTGATATCAGAAGCCATATCTTAAATTCTTCTGTGTACAGTGTTGTCAGGCAGAGGGATAGTTTCCAGTTTTCGGGCAGCTTCAGTACCAATCATGACTTCACAGGTCAAAAGCTGCTGGAAGCAGAAGTTGTTCTCTAGTCATGCGAGGTATTTTGTTTTTCGTTATCCTCGATGATCTGAGACAAGATACCTGCAATAGTGCTTCTGACTTATTCTTAAAAAGCAATTTACCAGTTTATCAACTAAATTAGGATATCTGGTGTTCAGATGCTGCTACAATATCGATGGCTTCATGGATTCATTTGTTAATAACTCAGAACAAGCCAGGCACTGTGGTTTTTGATTTTCTCTGGAACCTACAAATCCAAAATGAAATTTTCAAGAATTCTCATCATATCTCTTGATCACAGATTTTGGCACTTTCATACTTGGTTCTCCACTGGCACGTTCACCTTTGTTCCACTGGATTCTTTACTTGAAGCATGTATATATCTTAAGAAAGGGATCTATTTTTAAATGCACTAATCACTGTTGATTCTTTACACTGGGAGAGAACTTTTAAAGCAGATACATTGCTTGCCTCAGGACTGTATGACAGCTCCTAGCATGAGTAGGCACAGTAGATAAACAGTTCTGAGATATGGTAATGAGCAAGCATACTAGTGCAAACAATCCTAAAAGGCATAGCAGCCCCAGACTTTTCTGGTTTTGCACACCCATGTTTATGTTCAGCATAAACACTTCACCTCAACAGTCATTTGTATCACATTTTATATTTTTCCTTTTTTCACAAAATGTAAGCTTTTGAAATCATATACATTGATGCTTGTCTATAACTATGGCCATATTCTGTTTCCAATGTAAATATCAGGCATAATCTACAATGTCACAAGTGTTATGCTGATATGAGACAGTTGTTAATGATAGTATACAAGAGTTACTTTGATTTTTCAACAGCTTTGAAAAATTTCATAGAAGATAACCACAGATAACCAGCCATACTATTAATGCTCATAATTTAATTTCTGATGCCAAAGTTATGCAATTACTCTAAAGTGAAAGTTGGAAACTGACATCCTACATGCAAAAAGTATTGAGCTCTACTCTGATGATTGAATAACAGCTGTCCTTGAACACTTTGGTATGCTTACATATTCTTAAAATCCAATTAAAATGGAAATACATAAATTTAGAACCAGGAAGCAAATCACTGTGCTGTTTAAGGAAAAGCAGTCTGTATTATATTGAAAATTGCTGTCACCTCTCAGCACCTATTTAAATAAATCCTGAAATATGGCAATCCATCTAGAATCTTCCTGCAGTCCACTGGTTCATCAGGACCCATTGTTTGGTGAACATTGTATTATCTGGTAGCAGTAGTAGGCTCTGTTTCTTTCATGTGGACCAGCCACGAGATGGGGACACAAGACACACTGAAATAATGGGTTACATTCACAAGTTCTGTAAGCCCTAAAATTCAGATTTATGCACTCACACAGCATATCCACATTCAAGCTGAGTATTTATATTTTGAACTACCAGGTCTGCGAGCACAACTAGCATTCTGGGGTTGTGCAAAAGCTGATGACTTATAAAAAATGGAGGAGCAAATTACAGACTATGTTTAAAGATCTAGCTCTTGACTAGAACTTTGTACTTCTTTCATGTTAGTTGCTTCTAAGGTGTATCACAGCAAGGCTGCCTTTTGCAAATCTTACAAAAGTGAGTACCACTCCTTCATTTCCCCCAAGGAGACAAGGATTCCTACGCCTGAAATCTCCTGTCATCCACTCCCTGAAAACCACCAACTCAACCACTAAATCATCCATCCTTGAAAACTCCTTACCTTACTGATGCATGCATGAAGAGAAGAGAGACTTTGTGGTAACATGAACAAATCAGTTATTTCAAAGAAACATTCAGTTATCCAGAAGAACACCAAAATAAAATTAAATAGAATAAAAGTTAAAATGGTTGACATTATGAAGATTAAAGGCAGAGTTCTTAACTCAAGTCCACTTTAAACTAGGTGGTATGTGCTTATATGGAGAGCACAATAACAGAGCTGCAATTAAGTTATGACTATAGAAATTTGACCTTAAATGACTCCTGGTGTAACACCATGTGTAATTTTGAAGCTGAATTTCAAAATCAATGGTTTAGTTTTTCCTCCTACTTCTCTAATTGCTTCTTCCTCCTTCAGAGGATACTCCTTATGCCCCTTTCAGCTTTCTGTTGGGGCTCCATAGGGCTCTGTCCTTGGTGTCTCTCTTTTTTCTTTACATATTATCACCAGGTAATCTCATCCACAAATACAAACTCAACTACCATTTCTATGCACATGAATCATAGATCTACCTCTCTACTCTATACCTGTCTCCTTCTGTCCAAATTGAATCTCAGCCTGTCTCTCTGACATCTTCTTATAGATGTCTAGTCATCAGCTCAAATTCAGCATAGCTAATATAGATCTCCTAATCTTTCCCCACAAACCTACCTCTTTTCTCTACCACTTAGAACAACACCACCATTCTACCTGTCACTCAGGCCCATACCTTGGGTATCATCTTTGACTTTGAACTCTCTCAGGATCCTCACATCCAGGCTATACTTAAATCATGCAGATTCTTTTTGCATAATCTCTAAAATGCGGCCTTTCTTATCCATCCACAAGGCTAAAACTCTTGTCAGGCTCTCATAATTTTTCATCTTGATTAATGCAAAATCTTTCTCTCTGTCCTTAAACAAACACAATATTGCACCACTCAGATCTATACAGAATGGTCCTGCAAAGATCATTTTCCTAGGTCATTGATTTGACCATGTCACCCCTCTGTTTGCATACTTGGATTGTAAGCTCTGTGGGGCAGGCCCATCTTTTTGTTCTATGTTTGTATTGTGCCTAGCATAATGAGGCCCTGGTCCATAACTAGGGCACCTTGACACTATGGTAATATAAATAAAAATGATTAATAATAATATCCTCTTTGAACCAACCAGTCAGCAAAGATTGTGGGTCTTGCAGCTTGTTTCCCATAGGAAGAGAAACTGATGATAGAGTTGTTTTGATTCATTCCTGTTTATTTACAAACAATGTAAATAAAGTCATGTTTCCTTGAACACAGCAGGAATCAACAGGAGACAGGTGTCAGAGTAGCAGCCATGTTAGTCTGTATCCACAAAAAGAAAAGGAGTACTTGTGGCACCTTAGAGACTAACAAATGTAATTCATTAATTTATTTGAGCATAAGCTTTCGTGAGCTACAGTGAAGTGAGCAGTTGCTCACAAAAGCTTATGCTCAAATAAATTTGTTAGCCTCTAAGGTGCCACGAGTACTCCTTTTCTTGCAACAGGAGACAGTTTCCTTGCTCAACATTCCAAGCCTCTTTTTCTAGCCAGCACTCTACCCAGGAAGCCTCTCTTTCTGAGCTTTCTCTCCGGGTCACTCTACAAGTGCTTCTCTAGCTGTCCTTGGCTTTCTGCTGCCTTCTCTGTCTACTTTTGGGGTGTTTCTGGCTACATCTGTTCTCTCGCACACAGAACTTCACCAAAAAAAAAATTCAACCGTCTGCATTTGCATTCAGTCCTTAGTGAACCCCCTCTGCCACACTTGACTGGCCTTGCAGGTGGCCTGTGTTTTGGGCCATGACTCCTATTGTTTCAACTATCTTACACCAAAAGCAGTTTAACTGCTTCTTACATTCATCCTTTTATGGTTATCAGCTTCTCCTAATCCCCAGCATAGTAGTACAAATAAACAAATAATTTTGTAGCTGAATAGCCACAATCTTCAAAGATATGATTATTTAAATGAATGATCAACACTAGAGTCAACACTAGAACTATAAGGGACCTGAAATTTCTATTTTGTGGCAAATTCAATTTGTTTTAATTCTGAATTAGAGAAAGAATTCAGAAATTTCCTGAAAAACAAAATTTTGGAAAAAATTTGGGTCAATCAGAATATTTCATCTCAATAAAGTTAAAATGTTTTGTTTTGATTTAGACATATTTTACTTTTTTATTGTATAAAATAAAAACTTTCAAAAGCAAAAGTTGTTTTGAAACAAAAAATCAAAATGTGCCGTTGCAAAAATGTTGAGGGGAATTGTTTCAGCCTTATCAAAATACTTCTTTCCCCTACCCTAATGCCCCGTTTTTTATAAATGAAATAAGTTTAAATTGATACATTCCCATGTTTCAGTAAGGAAATGGCATTTTCCGACAGAACAATACTGTACTGGAAAATTTTCAACCAGCTCTAGTCATGCCATACTGTACAGCACAATCCAAAGGCACAAACGAGCACAAACCATACAGGACTGTAATAGCTCCTCTCTTCCATACATTGAGATGTCGGTGTTCTCAACCTTTTCCATCTCACATAATGGTCTAGTGGGCTTACTGTCGGGCTAGGATCCGTGAATTTCTGAGTTCTAATCCCAGCCAGGCTATTTATTTGCATCATAGTGCAAGTCACTTAACTTATTAATTAGTATCATCCCCATTTTTAAGGTGATGCAAACACATACTTACCTATTATTGTTATTTCACAGGGGCATTGCGACAATTAATTAGTCTTGGTGAAATCACTCTGAATATGTAAAGTCCAACTCATAAAAGCTAAGTAATAGTATGATATTCACATATACAGGGGGCATTTGTTACTTATCAAGGCCTGTAAGTATTTCTGGAGACAACATGTCCATGATGAAATACCATGTGATGAGATGAACATGAGGAATTTCATTAATGTCCAGGTGCCACTGGAAGATATACAAAAGAACAAATCTAGTGCTGTTAAGAAGTAATGCAAAGAATCCAAAAACTCACTTTGTGTTTTTTTCTCTGCAAAAATCAGAGATTTTAATTAAATGTTTAAGATTTGGTTCAGTGTGAAATTTGTCCAGAAAAAGTTCAACTTTTCATGCCTGTCTGCCCCACATAAGCTTTCCATCTCAGCTAGCTAACACTATGTGAGGCCCATGTCCGTAGAACATAAAACTGAATACAACTTTTGATGATGCTTTTGCTCTGTTGCTCTTATCTTGCTGCCCGGGGGCTCTTTCATTCTTTGGTAGGGTATTAGGGTATCCACAGCATCCTTGAACAGCCAGAAGCCAACCCATGATTTAGCTGAACTACATCTCTCTGCAATCCCTAGCATTAGCCTTGGTAACTTCTAAATAATAAATTCAATTTTAAAGCCATGTATCTGGTTACTTGTACTGGATTATATCCAATTATTACTTCTTGTAGAGTATCACAAGTCAACTTGTTGGGCAGTCAACAATGGATGACATCCTTACCCTCCGGCTCCTGGTGGAATTGCACCAAGAATTTAACTCCTTGCCTCCTGTGGCATATATCAGCATCAAATTGGCTTTTGATTTGGTCAACAGGTCAGCACTTTGTCTAGCACTGAAAAGAGTTGGCGTTCCTGATGTTCAGCTAAATCTGGAGTGATATTCACTGGTACCGGTGCAAGAGTGCATGTTGGTTTACAGTGTTTGCCATGTTTGTACACAACCTCAGGTATGTGGCAGAGATGCATTCAACTGAATATTAGGACTTACCATTCCACATGCTGCAATCCAGGTTGGTAAAGAAGTGTCTACTGACCAAGACTATAATGACAGACACTGTTGCCTTGCTTGTGGAGAAGTCAGAGAATTTCAGCCCAGCTCTCCAAGGTCTATAAGATAAGACCCGCACTATGGGAAGTGAGCTGTAGCTCACGAAAGCTTATGCTCTAATAAATTTGTTAGTCTCTAAGGTGCCACAAGTACTCCTTTTCTTTTTGCGAATACAGACTAACATGGCTGCTACTCTGAAACCTGTCACTATGGGACTGAACACTTCATGACAGAAGACCAAGGTCCAGAACCTCTGAGCTGGGCCACCAGAATCCCTGCGCAGGTGGGGTAAAGAACTTATTATTGCCCTCCATTGTACATCTGCAGTGCACTGTAGGCTGCAAATAGGTCAAACAGTTGCAGCAAACAGTATATTCTTTAATGAATAGGTCTTGCTGCCCCCTGCATGAAGTTCAGTCTGCTTATGGAAGCAAAAACATTTTTGCAGTGAGATAAAAGTTTGGGAGCTATTAAACCTGTGTACTACCCAGGAGTGAGGGAAGCTCCCTAAATGTAGGGGGACTACTGGCACCTGAACCATGGTCCCTCCCCCCCCCGAGTCTCCACCTTTGCCACACCCCTTCCCCTAAAGCCCCACTCCTGTGGCATCTCTTCCCGCAAGGCCCACCCTCCTCTCTGGTCCCTCCCTCTGTCACTTGCCCTTATGGCCAGTAAAAAGTGATGGGGCCATTCCGGCACCCCTGGTACTACCTGTATTGACCCAGACCCTTTTACAGGCAGACTTGGGAGTGGCTAGAGGCATTCCATATACTTTGTAAGAGCCAAATCCCGAGCATAAAGTGGTTTTACTTGTGCAATGTATCATAATCTCACAAAGATCTGGCCTTCCTTCAATTGGGGTATTGCATGCTCTTCAGCCATGTTGCCAGATGAACTAAAGCACCTCAGCACAACGTGCCCTCAAATTCTCCATCAGCACATGAATGGGTGCACACCCGGACCCTACCTGGTGCCACCTACTGGGGCACCCCAGAGATTTGAGGATTTGTAGGATTGGACCAGATCTGGGAATTTCACTACATGATGCCTGGTGCAATGCCATCAACTGTAGTTATTCTAGCTGGTGCATCAATCCTTAGTAGACTATTCACGTTTGATGACGATGATGATGAAGGTGTAAAAACTACCCTGAATATATGGTTTTGGTGTCTCTCAAGGACACCATTTCTCATTAAGCATTGTTTAAATTATTTTATGTTAAATGTAGTTATTATATTACTGGGGAAACCACGCACACACATACAAACACGACTGAAAAATGCTTTTTAGCATGACTGTTTTTTGTTTTACCTTACTATTATCCTTCTCAAAGAAGAGGACAGACAGCAAGGTTGATGCCATCTCAAAAAGGGAAGGATAAGATTTTGCAGTAGAGAAAAGTATAGTGAGTCCCAAGGCTTTGGAAAGTTAATGTTATTTTCTAACATTTCAGTTGCAGAAATTTGAACATACTGAAATTTATTCATAGTAGAAATTACTTAGACCTGAGAAACACAAAGGTCTTAACACAATGAACAGGAATTAATGAGTATTCTTTAAGCTCTTTTGAATTATTCTTACATTTGAAATAACCTACCAACATACAATTAATAAAATAAGGCTGAGCATATTTTCTGAATATCCTCTCTTTAAATATCTTGAATTCAAAAGAATGAACAGAACTTATACCACCAGGTAAGATCACATATACTTCATGAATATTTGGCAACATTCGCTCCAATTAAAAATAAAAATTGAGACTTTAAAATATAATAACTCAAAGAACTGTTTTAATTTCTAACATGTACAAACCTGAGTTATTAAAGAAAATATTAGCTTAAGGAACCCCTAGTGAGATCATTCTAGTGGCAACAGGCTGAGCTGCAGAGAACTTCATTGAAAAATACTCTAAAAATGATTGCTCTTTGAGCTGATCAAGTTGGGACAATACTTCAGTATTTCTGCTAGGAAATTCAGGCAGCAATATTCATGAAAATACTGAATGGGGTAATTCATCTTCTCTTGACAGTGGCAGTGTCCAGGATTTTGTTACCACCACAGATAGATATAACTTCCCAAGTGGAAAGTTGCATTGCCCACCATGGTACACCAGATAATGAGGATAAATGAGGAAAATTTTAAATTGTGGGGGAAAAGTTGAGGACTCCACTTAGGCTCATTGTCTTGTAAAGAGAAGGTATGATAGCAAGAAAGAACTCTCTAGATGTCTGAGGACTTCACCTCAGTAGATAAAAATAGTAAAGTAGAGTACATTTTCAAAGCTGTGTGATGTACTGGTACAGTGAGAATTCTCAGCCCTTGTACTTGTTAAGAGGAAGAAATTGATACACATGCCCTAGAATTATGTTAAATATACCTTTAAAATGACTTGTAATGAAAGTTCTGCTTAGAGATAAAGAGAAGCTCAAACAGTGTAGTTAGAGACAGCACTGGGTCTGCAGTCTGAAAAAGTCTCTCCCACACACGCATGCATGGCACCTGCATAGCAATATTCTGTAGATGCAGCTCTAGGTTCATAAGCCATTTCAAGGCCTCATCTGAGGGTGAACTAGCTGGCTTATGTCTGTCAGAACCTTAGCTTCTTTTTAGCTATTAGTGTAGGAAAAGAAGTGAGAGTCAAATGCATCTGTGCTAAAGAAGAAACTGAGAAGATGATGGCAGACCTGCCAGCAGGAGCACCATAGACTGTCTCACATGACCAAAATGTGCAAGAAAACTAGGGAACTTTTCCATCCACTGGGGGGTAGGGGAGGAAATGGTCCAGTAGTTATAGGAGCCATATTGAAGGATGTCAGAGTGAACAGAGTTTTCTAAAAAGCTCTAATGTGGGCAACTTTGGCCCAGGAGTACACCAGAGTGCTGAGAGACCAAGAAGGTAAAGAGTAGAAAGAATCATGACTATCAAAAATATTAGGTTTCAGAGTAGCAGCCGTGTGAGTCTGTATTCGCAAAAAGAAAAGGAGTACTTGTGGCACCTTAGAGACTAACGAATTTATTAGAGCATAAGCTTTCGTGAGCTACAGCTAAATGCATCCAATGAAGTGAGCTGTAGCTCACGAAAGCTTATGCTCTAATAAATTTGTTAGTCTCTAAGGTGCCACAAGTACTCCTTTTCATCAAAAATGTTGTACGTTTAGTCTGTTAGTCCTTCAAGTAAGCGTTTTCTGAGCCTATTAGTATTTTGCTTACAACTCTCTACTGAGAGAGTTGCACCATATTAAGCAATATAAGTCCTATAATTATCTATTGTTCACATGCACCATGACACTAAATCACCATGCATCATTTCAAAATCATGTACACCTCAATGAATCTTAACAGTAGAAGCAGAAAAAGTTCTCTTTCACTTTTTCATAAATGAGACAAACACACAATTTTCTGACTTCAAAATTTTAGAGGTTCATTCACCACTAATTATTACCTACAATTTTAGAAGTTTAGTTTGTATATAAACATTTAACTATTTGATGTTTATATGAAGCCTTAACTTATTTGAAACTGATCCAGAACTGATGTTGGAAATCTCAAAAGAACAAGCCTTCATGGGATATTTATAGCAACAACAGAATTTGTCTAAGGATAACCTTTCACAAAAGATTGTTGGTATTTTCACTTTCAAACCCAATAAAAACAACAGTAAAAAGAAAAGGAGTACTTGTGGCACCTTAGAGACTAACACATTTATTTGAGCATAAGCTTTCATGAGCTACAGCTCACTTCATCAGATGCATTCAGTGGAAAGTATAGTGGGGAGATATATATACATAGAGAACATGAAACAATGGGTGTTATCATACACACTGTAAGGAGAAAGAAAAGGAGTACTTGTGGCACCTTAGAGACTAACAAATTTATTAGAGCATAAGCTTTTGTGAGCTACAGCTCCGATGAAGTGAGCTGTAGCTCACAAAAGTTTATGCTCTAATAAATTTGTTAGTCTCTAAGGTGCCACAAGTATTCCTTTTCTTTTTGCGAATACAGACTAACACGGCTGCTACTCTGAAACTGTAAGGAGAGTGATCACTTAAGATGAGCTATTACCGGGGGGGGGGGGGCGAGAAGAAAACCTTTAGTAGTGATAATCAAGGTGGGCCATTTCCAGCAGTTGACAAAAATGTCTGAGGAACGGGGGGAGGGGGGAGAAATAACATGGGGAAATAGTTTTACTTTGTGTAATGACCCATCCACTCCCAGTCTCTATTCAAGCCTAAGTTAATTGTATCCAGTTTGCAAATTAATTCCAGTTCAGCAGTCTAATTAATTTGCAAACTGGATACAATTAACTTAGGCTTGAATAGAGACTGGGAGTGGATGGGTCATTACACAAAGTAAAACTATTTCCCCATGTTATTTCCCCCCCCCACCCCCACTGTTCCTTAGACGTTCTTATCAACTGCTGGAAATGGCCCACCTTGGTTATCACTACTAAAGGTTTTCTTCTCCCCCCCTCCCCCTCTGGTAATAGCTCATCTTAAGTGATCACTTTCCTTACAGTGTGTATGATAACACCCATTGTTTCATGTTCTCTGTGTATAGAAATCTCCCCACTGTACTTTCCACTGAATGCATACATTGAAGTGAGCTGTAGCTCACGAAAGCTTATGATCAAATAAATTAGTTAGTCTCTAAAGTGCCACAAGTACTCCTTTTCTTTTTGTGAATACAGACTAATATGGCTGCTACTCTGAAACCAGTAAAAATAGTGATTTTTTAAAAAAACTAAGCTTTTTTAAAATCTCATAGGGTAATTCAATTTATGGGTTAAGATTGGGTTAGTCATTTTATCTGAAGTGTCTTATAAAAAAGTAAAATATTTTAAAATAGTATCTCAAAATACTACAGCTTACAACTGTAATATTAAAGTGCATTGGGCTACAACTATAAAATACTGTCATTCTGTATAAGGCTATTTGCTTCTTCTTTTTTTTTCCTCTGTACAGGACTTGGCAAATTGTCAGCACCAAAAAATAATAAATAATGATAGTGACTGCCTAAAATAACTTTTTAAGGTCCCATTTATGTATAAGAACTATTAGCCATCCAAAAAGAAAGCTGCAATGCAGATAAAATTACAGCTCGGAATCTGTCTGCCTCAACAACCAAAAAATGAAACATCAGGATTGCTTTACTTTAGCTCACAGGCTTACATGGTACAATTTAGACCCTTCACTTTACCCTGCCAGCTCCTTTCGTGCGTGAGAATAATATACCTTCAACACTTTTCTGGTGTACTCTTGCAGTGTGTGAGTAGCATCCATCAGATGGCCCACTGTCCATGGTTTGCATAACATGCATTCCTTTGAATTTAATAAAGTTGATAGATTAAGGGATGAGCTGAAGGAGGAATCTCAGGAACCCAATGTGTTAAAAGTTTAATAAAACCAAAGGAGCAAATGGGGTGGTTTCCTTGCTTACCTCTCATCTAGTGTTATCACTTGGTACTCATCAAGAGACTGAAGAGTAAATATTTTTCCTTTTGGTATGAACCAAGCTGCACCAAATGCCAAATATTTTTCAAAAAATTCGAGAGCAGGATTCTTTGGACTCCCTGCAAGATCTTCCCCATCTTCCTCATTACACAAGCCAAACGCTACTGCATAGTATCAATATGCTTGGTACATAGTTATGAAACAGAGCATAAACATTTCCAACAAATGCAGTAAATATGGGCTTGTTTATGGTTGTGCGACACATGAAGAGATTCCCCAGTCCCTGACAATTCTTCTCTTGAGGTCCATGGAGCCACAGGATTTGTCACAGTGCAAGGAAGACAATTTTATGGCAATATTTGCAGCAGATAAACAGACAGATCTCATTCCACACCTACCACTGTTGTATTCTGCAGATAGCCATTTCAGGGAAATTATTTCATCTTCAGCAT
This sequence comes from Dermochelys coriacea, assembly GCF_009764565.3. Taxonomy (NCBI): domain Eukaryota; kingdom Metazoa; phylum Chordata; order Testudines; family Dermochelyidae; genus Dermochelys; species Dermochelys coriacea. The sequence goes on from NC_050071.1 coordinate 68,023,157, forward strand.
TTACTCAACAAGTAAACCTACACTGCCACTACTGAAGGGAAAACTAGTGCCAAATTAATAGAACACTTCTTGATGCTATTTATCATTACACCAACTCAAATAGTGGGCCAGAGCCTGATAATCTTCCATTGAATAGTACCTTACTTCACAAACAGTTCTACTGAAGTCAATGGACACCTTTGTAAAGTAGGTGCCAATCAACAAAGATGATCAGAATGTGACCCAAAACTGAAAACTGCTAATTACAATGTAATGAGACTCGAAGCAATTTACCTCACAGGCCAAACTGAGCCAATAGTATACGTACTGTTACAGTGTGAGGGTTTCACAGTAATGCTTTTGCCTGCATATTACAATTTTCATGCTTCCATATTCGGTTACTATCCCTGCATTACTCTGAAGCACAAGGTCAGAAACTGCATTCAAAACAGAATAAATATATCCTTGACTTAAAAACAAAAGAATTATCCACTAGTGAATGTTGAAACATTAGTGGATGCTTTTCCACAATATAATCAGGTAAAAAATAATCACATAGAGCACATAATGGGGAGGTTTCAGTTATGCTTTAAAGTGAAATAGACATGACTGTCCAAAAAAAAAAAATCAGATGTGCAACCTCTGAACATATTCACACCAAGAGCTATTTTTTTGCTTCGTTGTGTTTTATCCATGTGGGAATTTTGTAGCAGTCCTTATCAAAACTCCAAACAAAATAAATATAAAGTTTCAAGGAGAATTACTGACTAAGTCCAATACAGTTTGATACATAGACGTGATACTAATTACGTGTCATGTAACTACGTATTTTTGATTGATCCCAGGATAAAAAGCCTGTGAGAAGCTTTTATTGGAAAACACTTACTAGCACTACATAATGCTTATGAGTATGACACTATAAGAATAAAACCTAGGGAAGATACCAAAGGCTAGGATTGCAAGAGACCTATGTATGGGGATAGAAGAGCGAACAACAATCTCTCCACAGACACACACATCTTGCACAGCTGTGCATGGGCCTCTCTAAAAAAAAAATCTCTTGCATTTTGGGGAGCGTAGGGACTGTTTGCTCCTGCTGCCTGCCAGGGTCAGGTTTCAGAGTAGCAGCCGTGTTAGTCTGTATTCGCAAAAAGAAAAGGAGTACTTGTGGCACCTTAGAGACTAACAAATTTATTTGAGCATAAGCTTTTGTGAGCTAGAAGTGAGCTGTAACTCACGAAAGCTTATGCTCAAATAAATTTGTTAGTCTCTAAGCTGCCACAAGTACTCCTTTTCTTTCTGCCAGGGTCAGGATGCCAAGAAGGGGTGGGGGAGGATTGGCGGCATGGCCGTGATCCCCCTCTGCATCAGCATGTGGAGAGTAGGCAGCACACAATCTGATCTAGCAGCTAGAGCAGATCACACCCTGGCTCCCTCCGCCCCCCCCCCACCTGTGCACAAGGAAAAAACCTGAAGAATGATCTCTCTGGTCCTCCTCCTGGGCCAGTGCAGCTCTGCAGCCTCCTCTACTCAGGACAGCAGTGAATGTGCTACAGTCTAGTCTCACCCTCAAATGACTGAGATTGCTAACATCAGAGAAGGGAATTAAGGGGACATGTAATACGCACAGGAAATAAACATTACAGAATTACTCATATTTGGTATTACTCAAATGCAATTTTCTGCATCCCTAACAAATTTCCCCACTTTTATCCCTTGGATGTAAAGATTTCAGGATAGATCTAAACAATAATCAACACACTGCTGCATGGCCGTTTATCTTCTGCCTTCTTTGATACAGACCAGCACTGTGAATTGCAGCTACAGATTGTCTACAAAAGAAAAAGGACACTAAGCTATCTAAACTACTATATGCCACAAGGGGCCACAACAATGGTTCCCGTAACCCACCCAGCAATATTGTTAATCTATCCAACTATACTCTTAGCCCAGCGGAAGAATCTGTCCTATCTCGGGGCCTCTCCTTTTGCCCCTCCACCCCCACGAACATGATACAGTTCTGTGGTGACCTAGAATCCTATTTTCGACGTCTCAGACTCAAGGAATATTTCCAACACACCTCTGACCAACATATTAACCCACAGAGACCTTCCTGCCAACACTACAAAAAGAAGGATTCTGGGTGGACTCCTCCTGAAGGTCGAAACAGCAGCCTGGATTTCTACATAGACTGCTTCCGCCGACGTGCACGAGCTGAAATTGTGGAAAAGTAGCATCGCTTACCCCATAACCTCAGCCATGCAGAACACAGTGCCATCCACAGCCTCAGAAACAACTCTGACATCATAATCAAAAAGGCTGACAAAGGAGGTGCTGTCGTCATCATGAATAGGTCGGAGTATGAACAAGAGGCTACTAGGCAGCTCTCCAACACCACTTTCTACAAGCCATTACCCTCTGATCCCACTGAGAGTTACCAAAAGAAACTACAGCATTTGTTCAAGAAACTCCCTGAAAAAGCACAAGAACAAATCCGCACAGACACACCCCTGGAGCCCCGACCTGGGGTATTCTATCTGCTACCCAAGATCCATAAACCTGGAAATCCTGAACGCCCCATCATCTCAGGCATTGGCACCCTGACAGCAGGATTGTCTGGCTATGTAGACTCCCTCCTCAGGCCCTTCGTTACCAGCACTCCCAGCTATCTTCGAGACACCACTGACTTCCTGAGGAAACTACAGTCCATTGGTGATCTTCCTAAAAACACCATCCTAGCCACTATGGATGTAGAAGCCCTCTACACCAACATTCCACACAAAGATGGACTACAAGCCGTCAGGAACAGTATCCCCGATACTGTCACGGCTAACCTGGTGGCAGAACTTTGTGACTTTGTCCTGACCCATAACTATTTCACATTTGGTGACAATGTATACCTTCAAATCAGCGGCACTGCGATGGGTACCCGCATGGCCCCACAGTATGCCAACATTTTTATGGCTGACTTAGAACAACGCTTCCTCAGCTCTCGTCCCCTAATGCCCCTACTCTACTTGCGCTACATTGATGACATCTTCATCATCTGGACCCATGGAAAAGAAGCTCTTGAGGAATTCCACCATGATTTCAACAATTTCCATCCCACCATCAACCTCAGCCTGGACCAGTCCACACAAGAGATCCACTTCCTGGACACTACGGTGCTAATAAGCGATGGTCACATAAACACCACCCTATACCGGAAACCTACTGACCTATTCCTACCTACATGCCTCTAGCTTTCATCCAGATCATACCACTCGATCCATTGTCTACAGCCAAGCACTACGATATAACCGCATTTGCTCCAACCCCTCAGACAGAGACAAACACCTACAAGATCTCTATCATGCATTCCTACAACTACAATACCCACCTGCTGAAGTGAAGAAACAGATTGACAGAGCCAGAAGAGTACCCAGAAGTCACCTACTACAGGACAGGCCCAACAAAGAAAACAACAGAACGCCACTAGCCATCACCTTCAGCCCCCAACTAAAACCTCTCCAACGCATCATCAAGGATCTACAACCTATCCTGAAGGACGAGCCATCGCTCTCTCAGATCTTGGGAGACAGACCAGTCCTTGCTTACAGACAGCCCCCCAATCTGAAGCAAATACTCACCAGCAACCACACACCACACAACAGAACCACTAACCCAGGAACCTATCCTTGCAACAAAGCCCGTTGCCAACTCTGTCCACATATCTATTCAGGGGATACCATCATAGGGCCTAATCACATCAGCCACACTATCAGAGGCTCGTTCACCTGCGCATCTACCAATGTGATATATGCCATCATGTGCCAGCAATGCCCCTCTGCCATGTACATTGGCCAAACTGGACAGTCTCTACGTAAAAGAATGAATGGACACAAATCAGACGTCAAGAATTATAACATTCAAAAACCAGTTGGAGAACACTTCAATCTCTCTGGTCACTCAATCACAGACCTAAGACTGGCTATACTTCAACAAAAAAGCTTCAAAAACAGACTCCAAGGAGAGACTGCTGAATTGGAATTAATTTGCAAACTGGATACAATTAACTTAGGCTTGAATAGAGACTGGGAATGGATGAGTCATTACACAAAGTAAAACTATTTCCCCATGGTATTTCTCCCTCCCACCCCACCCCCCACTGTTTCTCTGATATTCTTGTTAACTGCTGGAATTAGCCTACCTGCTTGTCACCATGAAAGGTTTTCCTCCTTCCCCCCCCTGCTGTTGGTGATGGCTTATCTTAAGTGATCACTCTCCTTACAGTGTGTATGATAAACCCATTGTTTCATGTTCTCTGTGTGTGTGTATATAAATCTCTCCTCTGTTTTTTCCACCAAATGCATCCGATGAAGTGAGCTGTAGCTCACGAAAGCTTATGCTCTAATAAATTTGTTCGTCTCTAAGGTGCCACAAGTACTCCTTTTCTTTTTGCGAATACAGACTAACACGGCTGCTACTCTGAAAGCTACAGATGGGGATTAACTAGTGCTGTTGTCCTTTTCCAAAAGTAAAGCAGCTTCCTTTCTTCCATCTCTTTCCCAAATGTCACCATCTATCACAGCCTGTGAAAACCAATACACCCTTCAATCTCAGGATTAAACTAATATAACAGAACAATTTTTCACCTAGTGATGACAATCTTTGTTCCATGCTATGTGGAATGTTATCTACATTCTGAGCTTTAGATAGCTTTGATAGTTGTGGCACAGATAAATGTTGAGTCACAGGTCCAGTGTGTGTTCATTGACAGCAAAAAGGATTCCTAGCCATATTTATCTAGCTCTCCTATGCCCTGATTTAAAGGCTAAGATGTGATGGAAAGCATATTATTGTGTAATGGTACATTTATCCTTAGATGCCATTTGCCATCACTGCATTGCATGAAACAAATGGACTGTAATATCTCAATACTGTTAGTAAACATGTTGGACAAAAAACATAGTTAACTTAGAGGTAGTTTCTTAAGTGCATTTCCTACCAGCACTATGACTGAAAAATCAAGGAAATCACTAATTAGGGCACTATTATCACTATTCCTTAACACCTATACATGATAACACCCAAACACATTCAGACACACCACCACCAGAGGAAACTTCCTCTCACTTCCACCATATAGCTAATTCCTCACAGTCACATCAAAACTCCGTTTCTACTCTAACCTCAGCACTTTTAAAGAAAGTAACAACATATTATAGGTCAGAGTTAAGGTTATGCATTGGAGTGTGATGTTGAGAAACTGGATATGTGAACTGTGGGTAGTTGTCAATTGTAAGTGGAGAGCAGAGATAGAGAGCGTGCTCTGCCATTATGTTTCTATACAAATTTCAAAAGGAGAAAAAAACATCAGAGGAAGACTATAGATAAGAGTAAACAAAAGGAAATTATCAGATTGAATGTAAGTGACATACACAAAAGATGATGAAGATAAATGGCAGGTACTTCACAAATGCTGATTAGATGGAGAAATACAGTACAGAAGATTAGATTAATAGACTTGATTAGATAGACAAAGAAGGAAATGAAGAGAGAAAGTGAAAGCAAACTTATTAAATATCACAATTATCCCTACTACCTTCAGAAAATACTGTCTCAAAAGGCAGAACCATACATGAAGTCACAGATCATTCTTGAGCATAAAACTATTTTTAAAAGTTTGTCCTATACACAGTTCTTTAAGACAAGGTGTGAACTTCAGGGAAGTAAGGGGTAGTCATACAAATGCATTAATTTTAGCTTTCACAATGGATAACAGGAGCAAACTGCACACAAGAAAAGATCATATTGATATTTAAATACATAGATCATCCTTTTCTTATTAACTTTCATATCACATATAACAACTAATTTTGGCATACACATGGTTTTCATAATGCAGCAATGTTCTGGTTTTCCTATATAGCACTATTTGCCAGTATATTTCTCTGCAGCAAGAATAAGCTTTCTTCATTATTCATCTATTTAAATACAGTCTGTTTTATTTCTCTATGGCATCCCCACCACATTAATCATAGCACTGTAGTTATAAAAGGTAGCAATATAATTTGTGATAGATTTCTGCATGTCAAAATCACCTTCTGTTACTTGCTTGCTAATGTCTAAATTATCTGGCAATTATAAATGACCTGCATGATTGCACGAATACTTGATTTACATTAATTCATTTTTGGAGACCTGATTGGGGAACTTCGATATTTGGTGGCTGTTGATAAAGATAGTTTATGTTGTAAAACTGCAACTGTAGCTTTCTTTCTTAGCATTGGTTTCAGAGTAGCAACCATGTTAGTCTGTATCCGCAAAAAGAAAAGGAGGACTTGTGGCACCTTAGAGACCAACAAATTTATCTGAGCATAAGCTTTCGTGACCTACAGCTCACTTCATCACTCGTTTTTTTCTTAGCATTGTTCATCTACCGAAAATCAAGACAAACACCTTGGTAGGCACAAAAACATTCAAATTGCTCAGTAAAATGTAGCAAATGTAACAAATAGCTTGTGGGCTTAAATCTATTTTCCTAATTTATTAACATCACTGCAACCTCATTTTGTCTGCTGCAGCATAAAGGGCATGCCTTTGTGTCATCACACCTCCTCATTCTGGATCAAATATTAGTCAGATGATCCAATAAAGTAAAGCAACTAGTTACCTCTTATTTTTATGTATGAAGGAGTTCACTGTGCCTACAGTACTTCCCCTTCTAATTAGGCCTGATATAAGTAAGGTTGCCAGGTATCCAGTTTTCGACCAGAACACCCAACGCTAGTGCAAGGATATTTTGTGCCCTAGGCGAAACTTCCACATTGTGCCCCCCCGCACATCGGTTCATTGAAGGGCAAATCCCAATGAGCCATTACAGCTCTAACTGCATCTGTTACCTCTGGATTATTAAAAAGATATTTCTTAATGATCAGTAATGAATACAATCATACAATACAAGGGCAGAGGGGATATTTTATTATTGGGTTATAAATCTTTTTCTCTTATAATATAAATCATACACAAGAAGGAAGGTCTTGTGTGTGAGTCACATGCCAGGGAGTGAGCAGATCCATGTTCTATTCCCAGCTTTTCCTCAGAATTCCTGCAACGCACAAATGCTTGCTCCCTTACAAGGCACCTCAAAGGAACATCTAGAAGAGCTAGCTCTTAAATAGACATTCTTGGGCCAACATGACACCCATATGCCTCATTTTCAATTGAATAGGCACATTGCCTCCCAAGAACTCCGGCGAGCAGGGATAGGGCGTGTGCATGGTACACCCATCCCTAGAGGACATGCTACTATATTTGCAACCAATGTGGAGAAAGGTGTAAGTGGAACATGACCAAGTTTGCAGCCCAGCACCTTTTGAAGGAATTTGTGCACCAAGGGTCCCCAGAGTGAGTCCCTTAAGCAGAACTACTTGCAACCATGTTCTATGTGTCCTAGGGTGCAGGACAACACAAATCTGTCAGTTTATGGTTCAAGAGCACTTCAAATGCCATTGCATCTACTAACGGATGATTAGACAATACAGCACAGAAGCATTTGCATAACTTCAACCATGTGAATAGTCCTACTATGTTTAAAGTTACTCTCATGCTGCATCATCTCAGGCATTGGCACCCTGACAGCAGGATTGTCTGGCTATGTAGACTCCCTCCTCAGGTCCTACGTTACCAGCACTCCCAGCTATCTTCGAGACACCACTGACTTCCTGAGGAAACTACAGTCCATTGGTGATCTTCCTAAAAACACCATCCTAGCCACTATGGATATAGAAGCCCTCTACAACAACATTCCACACAAAGATGGGTTACAAGCCGTCAGGAACAGTATCCCCGATAATGTCACGGCTAACCTGGTGGCTGAACTTTGTGACTTTGTCCTCACCCATAACTATTTCACATTTGGGGACAATGTATACCTTCAAGTCAGCGGCACTGCGATGGGTACCCGCATGGCCCCACAGTATGCCAACATTTTTATGGCTGACTTAGAACAACGCTTCCTCAGCTCTCGTCTCCTAATGCCCCTACTCTACTTGCGCTACATTGATGACATCTTCATCATCTGGACCCACGGAAGAGAAGCCCTTGAGGAATTCCACCAGGATTTCAACAATTTCCATTCCACCATCAACCTCAGCCTGGACCAGTCCACGCAAGAGATCCACTTCCTGGATACTACGGTGCTAATAAGCGATGGTCACATAAACACCACCCTATATCGGAAACCTATTGACCGCTATTCCTACCTACATGCCTCTAGCTTTCATCCAGATCATACCACACGATCCATTGTCTACAGCCAAGCTCTACGATATAACCGCATTTGCTCCAACCCCTCAGACAGAGACAAACACCTACAAGATCTCTATCATGCATTCCTACAACTACAATACCCACCTGCTGAAGTGAAGAAACAGATTGACAGAGCCAGAAGAGTACCCAGAAGTAACCTACTATAGGACAGGCCCAACAAAGAAAATAACAGAACGCCACTAGCCATCACCTTCAGCCCCCAACTAAAACCTCTCCAACGCATCATCAAGGATCTACAACCTATCCTGAAGGATGACCCATCACTCTCACAGATCTTGGGAGACAGGCCAGTCCTTGCTTACAGACAGCCCCCCAATCTGAAGCAAATTCTCACCAGCAACCACACACCACACAACAGAACCACCAACCCAGGAACCTATCCTTGCAACAAAGCCCGTTGCCAACTCTGTCCACATATCTATTCAGGGGACACCATCATAGGGCCTAATCACATCAGCCACACTATCAGAGGCTTGTTCACCTGCGCATCTACCAATGTGATATATGCCATCATGTGCCAGCAATGCCCCTCTGCCATGTACATTGGTCAAACTGGACAGTCTCTACGTAAAAGAATAAATGGACACAAATCAGACGTCAAGAATTATAACATTCAAAAACCAGTTGGAGAACACTTCAATCTCTCTGGTCACTCAATCACAGACCTAAGACTGGCTATACTTCAACAAAAAAGCTTCAAAAACAGACTCCAACGAGAGACTGCTGAATTGGAATTAATTTGCAAACTGGATACAATTAACTTAGGCTTGAATAGAGACTGGGAATGGATGAGTCATTACACAAAGTAAAACTATTTCCCCATGGTATTTCTCCCTCCCACCCCACCCCCCACTGTTTCTCTGATATTCTTGTTAACTGCTGGAATTAGCCTACCTGCTTGTCACCATGAAAGGTTTTCCTCCTTTCCCCCCTGCTGCTGGTGATGGCTTATGTTAAGTGATCTCTCTCCTAAATTTGTTAATCTCTAAGGTGCCACAAGTACTCCTTTTCTTTTTGCGAATACAGGCTAACACGGCTGCTACTCTGAAACCTCTCCTTACAGTGTGTATGATAAACCCATTGTTTCATGTTCTCTGTGTGTGTATATCAATCTCCCCTCTGTTTTTTCCACCAAATGCATCCGATGAAGTGAGCTGTAGCTAACGAAAGCTTATGCTCTAATAAGTTTGTTAGTCTCTAAGGTGCTCTCACAAGTACTCCTTTTCTTTTTGCGAATACAGACTAACACGGCTGCTGCTCTGAAACCTCTCATGCTTCAGTGCCTGTAGCATGGAGGCTGAAAAAATGCTGCTACTCTGGATAGAGTTATGTATTACTATTCCTATGGCATTGTGTTTTAAACGTATTAATATTAAAGATTTATATTGCCATTGTCAACCAAGTTGGGGCTCCATTGTGCTAGGAACTAAATGAGTAACAGTACCTCAAAAGGTAGAAACAATACAAGGATAGAAAAGGGGGGAAAAATTGTTTTTCCATACTCAACTTTCAAAATCATTTTCTTTCTTTGTGAATTTTTAACAATATTAAAGTTAGTAAAACAAGACTTTTTTAAGATGTGATGGTCTGACAAACTCACTTTGTATAAACATATTAAAATACTTTATATTTACTCCTCAATCATGTAATTGGTCTTTTTTTATCTGAAATCTGAGGAATATTCCCATCTTGGATGATAAACTATAATCTAGGCAGGGCTTCTTCTGAATTCTGTACCATTTTTCTGGAATGTAACCAAGATTTTCAATGGTGAACACAGAATCTGCTTTTCAAACACAAAACACAGGGCCCCATGCCCTGGCGACGGCTCATACTCCTGGGAGCCGCAGAGCCCGAGCTGGGGGGTGCACAGGTGCCACCGACCGCATGCATCTGTTGCAGCCTGCAGGAGCCCCCCCCCAGAGGGGGCGCCGGGCCACAGCCTGGGCAGGAGGGGCAGGGGGCTCCCCTCTAGCAGCGCTGCCGCCTTTGCAGGGCTGCTCCCCCCTTGCGCTGCGCTGGCTCCTCCATGGCTGGGGCTTGCTGCCCCCACAAGCCGACGTTCTGGCTCTCCGGTGCCTCCAGAAGGTGGCTTCTCCCTGCTGAGCCAGGGCAACGCTTTTTGGTGCTCCCAACTGCTTGGCACCCTAGGCGACTATCTAGTTCACCTAGTGGTTGCATTGGTCCTGAGAACACCCAGTTGAAAAGGGACCATGGTGGCTCTGATCAGCACTGCCAACCGGGTTGTTAAAAGTCCGGTAAGTCCGCACCCCAAACCTCGCCCCAGCCCTGAGCCCCCCGCCCCACAAACCTGGAGCCCCCTCCTGCACTCCAAACCCCTAATTCCCGGTCCCAACCCAGGGCCCACACCCCCAGCCCAGAGCCCTCACCCCACCCTGCCCTTCCCCAGCCCAGAGCCCTCACCCTCTCCTGTACCCCAACCCACAGCCCCCTCCCACACTCCAAATTCCTTGGCCCCATCCCTGCAGCACACCAAACCCCTCATCCCCAGCCCCACCCCAGAGCCTGTACCCCCAGCCCAGAACCCTCACCCCCCTGTAGTCCAACCCCCTGCCTCAGCCCAAAGCCCCCTCCCATACCCTGAACCTCTCATCCCTGGCCTCACCCCAGAGCCCTCACCTCTTCCTGCACCCCAACCTCCTACCTCAACCTGCAGCCCTCTCCCATACACCAGATCTCTTAGCCCTACCCCCCAGCCTGGAGCCCCCTCCTGCAGTCCAAACCCCTCATCCTCAGCCCCACCCCAGAGCCCTCACCCCCAGCCGGAATCCTCACCCCCTCCCGTGCCCCAGCCTGGAGCCCCCTCCCTCACTCTGAACCCCTCATTTCTGGCTCCACCCCGGAGCCCGAACCCCAGTTAGAGCCCTCACCCCCTCCCACACAACAACCCCCTGGCCCAGCCCAGTGAAAGTGAGTGAGGGTGGGGAAAGCAAGCCACCGAGGGAGGGGGAATGTAGTGAGCAGGGGGTGGGGCCTCAGGAAAGGGGCAGGGCTGGGGCAGGGCTATGGTGTTCAGTTTTGTGTGATTAGAAAGTTGGCAACCCTAGATATAGGGCATGACAAATTGAAAATCTTTTTAACTCTGATATCAAATTCCAGGTTCCACTTTTCTCCTTTCTCTGCTGAACAGAAATGTAATACAGCACACTGTTATGTTGTTGAGAATCACCAAATGGAGCTATTACAGATAGTATTACAGAGGTCTTTTTTTTTTCCACCAAATGCATCCGACGAAGTGAGCTGTAGCTCACGAAAGCTTATGCTCTAATAAATTTGTTAGTCTCTAAGGTGCCACGGGTCCTCCTTTTCTTTTTGCGAATACAGACTAACATGGCTGCTACTCTGAAAAGAGGTCTTTTACTGGCTGTATAGTGAAATGTTGAAGAAATGTTTATTGTTAGTTTGAATTCTGTATTCAGTAGCTATACTCACCATCATTAAATTCTGTCTGTTACCTTAGGATCTGATCCAGAGGCCATCAAAGTCAATCAATTAATCTTTCCATTTACTTCAGTGGACTTTAGTTTCTGTCTGAATTATTATGTTTATTATGTGCAGCTGCTGCTTACAGGATATACCACACATGCAAACAAAACCATGACATGGTGCCAAAACATTATGTAAACTAAGAGATTCCATATAGACCGAATATCTCAAAAATACATTTTATGGCAGATCTAAGAAGGCTCTTTAGTTATCAAGAAGAACTATTCAAAGATTTAAGTAGTAACTTTGCAAAGTCAAATATTCTAGAGGTTGTGAAACAAAGTCTTCAGTGGGAAAAATACAAGGACTATTGCATTGTGAAGAATACACACTCTAGAGGCAAGAGAGGAACCTCTCATTCCTAGGCAAGATTATTGAGCAAATCAGTTCTAGCAACATCTCACCTCCACCTATAACCTGCCCCCTCACATTATGGTTTCAGGCAAGGTCAGAGTACTAGAAATGTTGCTGGAGGTGAAGGATGACCCCACAGCAATTCATGGAGATGAAACAACTATGCTAATTCTGCCACACACCTGCTTTTGTCCCTGTTGAGTAGAGACCCACCTATTCATCCTGTCATGAACTGATGAAACTTCAATAAAATGGCTATGCTCATTTCTTTCTCGGCAGTCCCAGAGTGTCATGATGGACAGCTGCTCTGTCCTTCCATAGAACTCTCACACACAAGTGTCCTACAGGACTCAGACTTGGCTGTCAGTCTCCTTTTCATTAGTATCCTGAACTCTGATCAGAATAAATTTGAACAACCACGCGGAATCTTGAGCTAGTTGTCTTTAGGTCCTGCTAAACTCTTTGTTCTCTGGATATTCTAGGATGCAGATATGAAATTAACTTATTTTGCACACTGGAGTGTATTTTCTCCTTAGTTTTCTCTTATTTGAGGTGTGCCCATCCACTGTTTAGTGGATTTTATGGCTCACACTAGCAGTTGATGGATTTTTTCCCTGAACATTCTATCCTCATAATCACCTCCCTGTATTGTAATTCCCTTGTATGAATGTTCCTGATGGTCCACACATAAATTGCAGCAAATTGCCATGATCAAGAGTAGAGGGAATCATAGGAAAAGAGGTTATCTTTGTCATTGTCTTTCCATAAACTCCTGCTTCCAACTTTGAATTCTGAGTGTAACACACATTCATCTTTTTTCTATGAATTATCAGTATATTTGCATTCTTTAATTTGGAAGACAAATTAATTTGTTTTGGAAGCCAGAATAATTCACTTTGGATTCCACAATGTCATAGTAATTGGCAGACAATAGTCAATTAACATCAGAGATGAAAGACTCTAGGTGGCCAAGTACTTGTCTAACAGCCAAAATACATTTCAAAGGAAAGAACATTAATTAAATACACAAGGTCTAGGTGGCTCAATTACAGTAGAGCTATAAAACACTTACTTGATTATTTTATGTACTGTAGCATCCATTCTTCATACCATATTTACTGATTAGAGTTTTCTTTAAAGGGACAATGAAGACATGAACCAAATGATGAAATCAAGTTTCTTGTAAGTAAATGGGAAGTAAGAGAAACATGGCTTTATTACATAAACTCCCTATTTTTAAGGGAAGAGACCTGATGGAGGGCTGCACCTCCTACCTGCCTTGAATTGTCCAATGTGGCACATGCTGTTTCCAAGGGATTACTTATTAGGGTGAAACTTTTACCGAAGAAGCTTGATGCCTGTCTTATTTTTCCTTAATCTTTTCTATCTTTAACACTATTCCTTTCAGTATAAATTAATATGAAAAATGAGCACCCGTAAAACATGTTACTATAATTATAAGGATTTATTTTAATTAGGCATCTCCACCCCAAATACACAATACACCAAAACAGGATTCAAACAATTCTTAGTGAAACCTTTGTCTTGATTAAAATACTGTAACAATTAAAATAATACCACCATTGATAACCTATGCAGGTACTTTTAATCTGTGTATCTCAAAGCACTTTACTAAAGTTGGTAAGTATCATTACCTCTGTTTTACTCATTGGAGGCAAGAGTGATTAAGTGACTTGCTTAAGGTTACACATCAGTTCTGTGGCAGCTAGTTATAGAACCCAAGTCTCCTATTACCTAACCCACTGCTTTATCTACTGGGTGCACTGCTACCCATAATTAATAATTGCTATGAGAGTTTGCTTCTTCAACCAAGGACCCCTGAGACTGTCACTTTTTGTAGCATGGAAGGTGATGTTGTTGAGCAAGATAAAAGATTTCCCCATCATCATTATCATACTGGAGATCACTACTTTTACAAATCCTGTTCATCATAAAAAAAACCCATGCAAGAATGAAAAATGAATCTGACAGTTCTTATGAGGTTTGGAGACTTATTTCCAAATGCACAACCTCAGAGGACTTTAAAAATAGCTGATCAGGGCTAAATGAGTTATCCTGGGAATTATCCCATAATACCTTTTACTCCTCCAACATTAGTGGATTTTAGTGGGAGGGTTCTCATTCTTTTATAGGACTGAAATCCTTCCTTTTTTACCTGAGAAGACAGAGAGGGAAAATGGGAGGGAATAAACACACACACAAAAGGTATAAAGTGTAATAAGATTATAGTTCCAGAGAAAAGTACATTGTTATACAGGATTTCCAGACTGCAGTCTAATGGCCCTCAGGTGTTGTAAATCAGAGGACCTTTATTGACTTTAGTGTCTAACTTTGTATTACACAGAGTACAGCATCCCCTGAAGAACCTGCAAATTTAGTCGCATTCACTAGCCTCTCTCCATGATAAAAATAAAATGAAGTACCCTGATTGAAATCCAAACCACAATTGTATTGAAATTTCTTTACTTTCACTAAGTGGGGTGGGGTGGGGTGGGGGGGAGAAATAACATGGGGAAATAGTTTTACTTTGTGTAATGACTCATCCATTCCCAGTCTCTATTCAAGCCTAAGTTAATTGTGTCCAGTTAATTGTATCCAGACAAACACCTACTTGTTATTTCTCCCCCACCACCACCCCCCACTGTTCCTCAGATATTCTTGTTAACTGCTGGAAATAGCCTACCTTGCTTGTCACCATGAAAGGTTTTCCTCCTTTCCCCCCCCTGCTGCTGGTGATGGCTTATCTTAAGTGATCACTCTCCTTACAGTGTGTATGATAAACCCATTGTTTCATGTTCTCTGTGTGTGTATATCAATCTCCCCTCTGTTTTTTCCACCAAATGCATCCGTTGAAGTGAGCTGTAGCTCACGAAAGCTTATGCTCTAATAAGTTTGTTAGTCTCTAAGGTGCCACAAGTACTCCTTTTCTTTTTGCGAATACAGACTAACACGGCTGCTACTCTGAAACCTAATATAGCAAGCACCAAGTAACTGAAGTTTACTTACATCTACTTAAGTTGCAGGAGTGGAGTTTCAGCCCTGAAGCATACCTAAGCTGTTCTCAGGGTGAGCTTAGCAGGACTGAAGTTCCCAGTTAGGAGAAGCTTTCGGTACCTTGTGTATTCCATTGGTTTCACTGGGACTATTCATGGAGTTAGGTACTATGCATTGTGTAATGGGGACAGAACCAGGCTCTTAATTGTCTGACCAAGACCTAGGCAGGCAAAGTGTTATGTGTGCAGCACTCATTTCTCTCCAGAAGTGCTGCTTACATGAAAGAAACCTAATAACTGTGTTTGTAAGCAAAGTGTTTGGGTTTATGAGGAAGCCAGATATAGTCAAGCAGGTGGGTGCAGTACCAATGCTGACATGGAGTAGAAAAGGGGGTAGGTCTGCGCTGCAGTCAGAGGGTGTGACTGCTTGAGTACCAGAACAGTGAAGCCATGTCAGCATGCACTTCAGTAGCTGTCCAGAATGCTGCATAGTTACTCATACTGCTAGCCCACACTGAAGCCCATTCTCGATAGGGAACCCATCCTGAAAAAAAACTTTTTGAACCTCCTCATCTCGCCTTCAAATATCCCCAACCTCTTCAACTCATCATCAGAAGCAAGCTCCCCACAGACCAGGACAAACCAACTCAAAGCGGCACCAGACCCTGCTAGAACAACAGATGCAAAACCCACAGACATATCTCCACTGCTACAATGATCAAACCCCGTCCCACACACACACATATCTTTCAAGATCCTTGGGTCCTATAGATGTCTATCACAACATGTGGTGTACCTCATTCAGTGCACTAAATTCCCCAATAACAACTATGTGGGTGAAACTAGACAATCACTAGGTACTCAAATGAACTCACACAGGAAAATGATAAAAGACAAACACCACATCACCTGTGGGTGAACACTTCTGACAAAGCGATCACTCTACATCTGACTTCTCAGTCTCATCCCCAAAGGTAACCGCACAACATTTTCAAAAGATGAGCCTGGGAGCTTAAGTTCGTAATGCTGCAAGACACTGAAAATCATGGACTGAATAAGAGACATTGGATTTATACCCACTAACAACCCTCTATCCCAGCTGTCTTGCAGTAATAGAATGTGGCTGTGCCCACCTCCCCGGAAATGGAGCTGTGCCCAAGCTGTGACCAGGAGCAGAGCCACGGCCAGAAGCAGAGACCGGGGGCTGCGAGCGGGGGCCAGGGGCATGGCTAGAGTGGAGCTGGGGGCAGCGTGGGGCTGAATGGCACTTCCTTCCTGCCCTTTTGTGCTGCACCCCTCATTCCTCTGCACACCCTGGAAGGATGCACCCCACAGTTTGGGGACCACTGTCATAGATGATCAGTGTATTTGGTTTTGTTTGTCTTTATAGACACTAGTTGTTAAAAATTACCCTGAAATTAGTTATTTACTCATTCATGTCCATTTTAATTAATATTTTAAATTGCAGTTAATACGTTATGTTTTGCCTCTTTCTGTTGCTGTAGAAAACCATGTAGTCTGGCTGGCTCCATTTTATCTCTTTCTCTGCTGTCTCACTTAGGAAACCTGCATCCCTCAAAACAGCAATAAAATTATATTCTAATCACCATTCCCATTCTGAATAGATATCACATTTTTCTTTTTGTATTAGAGGGCATCCTTAAGGGTATAGTTTCTTCAGGTTTTCAATCTGCAGTTTATCTCCAGTTTTCTTCATGTATGCTTTGTAGCTTCCAGAAAGAACGTAAGACCATTGGGCAATGCTCCACCAGCAGTGCCTGGGCCAAATCCTCAGCTGATATCAATGGAGCAGTTTACATGAGCGGAGGATCTGCCTCATCCACATGGTTTGAGATAATTTACACTTTGCAATATGTGGCTTGGAACATATCTTCAGTGAGGTGGATTTGTGGAAACCTGGCCTCAATGCCTATATAAACTGCACAAAACTGTGACTCAAGTTGTAATCAAAATGGAAAGGATGTTCAAAGTAATGATTCATGGTAAATAACATATCAGTAAACCAATGCATTGCCCTTAGCCTAATAACATAGCACAAACACAAAGGAGATGATGGACACCACTTGATTAATCTGAGCCATCTACATTGGGTTACCAAATTAAATGCCAACCATTGTATGGAAATTTCTTCTTACTTTGTAGATAAAATTGTGCCTAGTTGGGAAGAACTCTCTGCCTCCATATGGCAGAGCAGTATAATGAAGGGACAAGTTTTCTCTCCTTAGAAAGAAAAGGAGTACTTGTGGCACCTTAGAGACTAACAAATTTATTAGAGCATAAGCTTTCGTGAGCTACAGCTCACTTCATCGGATGCATCCGATGAAGTGAGCTGTAGCTCACGAAAGCTTATGCTCTAATAAATTTGTTAATCTCTAAGGTGCCACAAGTACTCCTTTTCTTTTTGCGAATACAGACTAACACGGGTGCTACTCTGAAATCTCTCCTTAGAGTATCTCTAAAATAGTGAATATGCTGTGAACACTTTGTACAATAACTAGAGCTGGGCAAAAATTTTCAGAGAAAATTTTTAATAAACAAGTGACCTTTTTCAGAAAACAAAATTACTTTGTCCACTGTTGGGTTTTGTTTTTTTTCCCCAAAAAAGCTTAGTCACAAATTTTTAACATTTTTTTTTCCAAATCAAAATAGTTACCAACTTTTCTCTTTACCAAAACCTGGCTTTTTGATAAATGAAACATTTTTATAACCATTTTGATAAGAATTGCAATAATGTTTTAAATAAAAATGCCACTAAAATAAAAAAGAATAAAAAGGGTGTACTTGGATCCCTGTGAAATAACTTCAACATTTTCCACCATTTTTTGAAGGGCACTGGAAAGAACTGGACTCATTATTGAGATTAGCAGTTCATCTTTGGTGGAAGATTGATGGCCAGCTTCTTAAAGAACCATATATGTAACTGTTGCTCAAGCAATCATTCCCTGGTATTTTCAGTCTGGCCAAGTGCTGCCCTTTATCTAATAATATTTCATTCTGAGTTAAAACTAGTTGAAAGGTTGTGATGGACTTGCAGATCACAGGAGGGGTGAGCAGGGCTTGCTTTTGATTGGCTGCATTTCTTTGTTGCTGCATATTCCCAAAGAGAGGTGATGGAAAATTGCTCTTTCCTTTAAGAGGGAGTTCTTATGTTCTACAGGGTTCAGTCTCATCTCCCCTCTTGTTTAAGAAGTATATGGGCCTCTTGGAGAGTTAGGGATGACCCCTGCATTGTAGTGTATTCAGTACGGTATTGATACCTAATTGTATATTTTCATCTCATTTGATTCAGTCAAAAGCTGTTGAATGCCTTACCTAGTGGGCTGCAGTGTTGTTATAGAGGAGAGCTCTGTGTAAGCTCAAAACCTTGTGTCTCTCACCTACAGAAGTTGATTCAATAGACGATATTATATCATTCACCTTGTCTTACCTAGTGTCTGTCCAAAACTGGAGCATGGAAGATAGCTAGCTGAGGATCAATGAGGACAAAACTGAAGTGATGTTGTTCGACTAGGGGAAACAACTGGAAGATGGGGTGAAGATAATACCCATCTCTGATTAAAGGTGTAGCTGCATTTTATTGTTGTTTGAGTTCATAATCTAAGGCCGGTTTCCCCGCTACTGTTAGGTAACCAGTTAGCAGCAATTGCCAAGACAGATATTTTCTATTTACTTACAATCAAAATTTCCTGGACCTTTATTGAGTATGATGCCATCCATGCCTTTGCCACCTTGAGATTAGGTTAGAGCAATGCACTCTACATAGAGCAACAGAATAAACTGATGGTGTTAACAGAACTAGTGAAGAACACAGTAGCTCATTTGTTAAGCAGGGCATCTCCCCATGAGCATATTACACTCGTGGTCTATGATCAGCACTGTTTGCCTACCAGTTTCCAGGCTGAGTTTTAAATGCTAGTCTTAACCCGGGGTAGGCAACCTATGGCACGCGTGCCAAAGGCGGCACACGAGCTGATTTTCAGTGGCACTCACACTGCCCGGGCCCTGGCCACCACTCCGGGGGGGCTCTGCATTTTCATTTAATTTTAAATGAAGCTTCTTAAACATTTTAAAAACCTTATTTACTTTACATACAACAATAGTTTAGTTATATGTTATAGACTTAGAAAGAGACCTTCTAAAAATGTTAAAATGTATTACTGGCACGCGAAACCTTAAATTAGAGTGAATAAATGAAGACTCGGCACACCACTTCTGAGAGGTTGCCAACCCCTGTCTTAACCTATACGGCCTTAAATGCCCTAGGGCCTGCCTGCTTGCAAGATACCATACCCTCACAGTTCAGGTCAGCAGAGGTGCTCATGCTAGAGCCCTCTAGAAAAGGCAACTGCCTACACAGCTTTCTGTCAGTTCCCCTCAGCCTTGGAACTCACTCCTCCCCTGAAACAGCCCCAAAATGCTGACCATCAGAGCATGCTGCTAAACCCATGTAATTTTTCCTGGCTCTTGGGGAATGATTGGGGAAAGGAGGTATGAGAGTGATGTGGGATTTTTTGTTTTTTTTTCTTCTGGCCATTGCTGGCTAGATTCATTGATAAACTTGAAAATCATAAAAATGATATTTAAAAAATATTCTTAAGGGTGCCTACATCCTGGGTATGGACTAGTGGATGGATGGATAATCTCATTTTTTGTATGCAAACTAAGAGGATTCCCTAAACCTTAGCATAAAACCCTACTTCCTGTCATCATTAGTTCAGTCAATTGTTTTTTGCTCAATGCTATTTTTAGTGATATACATTATTGACCAAATGTAGACTATCACAACTACTAACCAGTTCTGTGTTACATGGAAAAATCAATCCAATCTTTTTTTTAAAAAATATCCAGAGCTTGATGGAGAAACTTTGATGGAACCATATTCTGTCAGAATATGCTATTCATTAAAACAGAAAACCAGAAAAAAATGTTCTGACATTGTAAAGTGCTGCCAAAACATCCTGTTTTGACATTTTTGGAATGGAACATTTTCATTTTTTTAAAACAACATGTTACTTCAATTTATTTTATTTTGTACGTTATTAAGATTATAAATTAATAATAATACAAAATTAAAAAGTTAAAATTGAAAGGAAACAGTTTTTGTTCTGATTTGAAATGAAGTCAAATTTCAAAGCTTCAAAATTCTTCACTAAATAGAACTTCTGTCCTCTGCACAGCTCTACCTTTTACTTTTGTCTATAATTTGTACGCAAAAGGGTTTTCTCTCCCTTATGCAAGAACAGCCATGTCCCTAAATTCACTGTTTTAATATGTTTGTTACATGGAGATAACTTCATCAGACTTTCAGAGGAATAGTGAGGTAACAGAGAGAAACATAATTCAGAAGTGGGCTACAAAGATATGGAATTATGGGTCCAGTCTTCAGGCATTTACATGAGGCATCTCACTGACTCCTATGACAGGTTTCAGAGTAGCAGCCATGTTAGTCTGTATTCGCAAAAAGAAAAGGAGTACTTGTGGCACTTTAGAGACTAACATATTTATTTGAGCATAAGCTTTCGTGAGCTACAGCTCACTTCATCATGCACTTCATTCATCATGGAATGCATCCGATGAAGTGAGCTGTAGCTCACGAAAGCTTATGCTCAAATAAATATGTTAATAAATAATTATATAAACTATATAAATAATATATATAATTATATATATATATAATTATATAAACTACATAATAAATAATAAACTAATAAATTTGTTAGTCTCTAAGGTGTCACAAGTACTCCTTTTCTTTTTACTGACTACTATGCGACTTAGTCAGACGAAGACATCTGGCAGTGGATTATATCTATCACTTCCTTGTAATGCAGACATCACAGACACTTGCTTCCCTCATTTAATTTCTTTTAGAATTTGCAGACATACCAGAAAAACAATTGGAATTTATTATTTATTAAGAAGGGCCATGTTAGACACATTTCAGAAAATGTCAGGAATACAGAAGACACAGTGGAAAGAGTTATATCTCACAAGAGAGGTGACTCCAGTGTGCCCTTTCTTTGCTCTTTCAATTTTACAATTGAGAATATGCATGAAAACATAATTTCAATACTCCATGAAGTTTATCAGTCCTTAAAAAGTTTAACTTTATGCTCAGTCATTTCAACACTCACTTTCCCTTCAATCTAATCTTATGCTATTACAATATATGACAATTGGTATATGTGATCCAATAATTCTCCCTGTGTTAGAATCTGCAATTATGGTTCCTTCTTATACTTACAACAAATAGTTTCTTGATAACATTCAAGGGTAAAATATTTGTACACTCAAAAAGAAAAACACTCACTTCATCGGATGCTGTAGCTCACGAAAGCTTATGCTCTAATAAATTTGTTAGTCTCTAAGGTGCCACAAGTACTCCTTTTCTTTTTGCGAATACAGACTAACACGGCTGCTACTCTGAAACCTATTTGTACACTGTTTGGGAAGTTTACTGAAGTGTGGTTCCATCTGGTGGATCTAGTTGGAAAGGTTGCTGTCCTGATTTAATCTACAATGAAATGAACCTTTTACAATCAAAGATGACAATGAAATGGAGCTGAGGAACTGTAATGCAGCCACGCAGTGCTGTATATAATTCCCATCAGCTTGCTTACCCATGGAAGAGAGACTACCAGGATTAGAGAGGAGGAGAGATGAGGATAGAAACTTCCACAAATCTTATGCTTATGACAAATTATTCAAATGCGAAAGGTACTCTTGTCCTGTGGTTTGATGAATACACCCTATGCACAATGAAAGAAGAAATAAAATAATCCCCAATAATTGCAGGACTGACATATTTTCTCTTTTGAAATGTACACATGCTTACTGATCTGAGCTACTTGTCCTTTCTACAAGCAGGAATATGATAATATTTTCCAACATTCTAGTGCTGGTTTTGTTGGCTTGCAACAAGGTCACTTAAGTACCAGATTGAACCTGGCACTTTTGAGGATAGAAGGTTTGTAACAATGCAAGAAGTTTATTCCCTTGCCTGGCCTATCAAAGGTCTAACAACAGTTAAAGTCCCTATGAACATGAACTGCTTGCCCCTTCTTTCCTCAGTGAGCAAACTGCCCCAAAGGGCTGGAAGGAGGTGAACCCCACTCTGGAGCTGACCCAGTCTGCACCCTCCATGGGTGGCACAGAATGCACTTCCTCTCCTCTCCACCCCATACATGCCAGTGAACTCAGGTTAAATTATGCCTAGAAAGACTAGACAAAGACAAAGGGTTAGGGTATTAGCCAGTAAAAATATAATCAGTATTCTAGTCCATACCTTATCCAGAAGGCTAAATATAACCTGAATAATAGCAGCTGTGCTTGTGGGAAGGAGAGCTCCTGTACATTAGAACTCTATATCCAGGGGCCAAGCCCCATTGCCTTAATTTTCCTACAAAGTCCAAATGTTTGGCTCCTCCAGCTAATTGGAAAAAAGAAGTGGAGCAGCTGGAACCTTCTTCCCCTGCTCAGGTTTGTAGAGTGGTTGTTGCTTTGTGGGACTCCAGGGTTAGGAGAAAGAATGTGTGTGTATGTGCATAAAAGCCAGATGAGCCTCTTATAAGTAGCTTAGGTGGTCATGGAAAATTGCTCTTGAAAAACTCAAAACAAAAGCAAGCCTTTAGAGTCAAACCCTCACTTCTGCACCAGAAAAGCTCAGCACTGGGGCTGCAATGTTGTGCTAAACTACTCCAGGGCTGGTGTAAGACCTGTCAACAGATCAGGAAGCTTCAATCAGTTCCTCCTGTTCCACCCCAGTTGCCCAGCAGATACTAGGGCCAGCAGAAAATCTATCCCTCTTCTTTAGGCAGGTATATATAAGCACAAGCATTTAAATTCCATCATTCCAAATCCAGGATACAGAGTGACTCATTTCTACTGAGTTACTCAGAAATATGTTTCTGTTCTTATAGTCTATAGCACATTAGCTTTTTCTGATCAGACTTCTAACACACTTCTCCAATGGGTAAAATTGTTTTATGTTCCTCAGCCTAACTAAGATCAGGCAACTTGAACTAAATTTCTTCTCCAAAAAAATCCTCTAAAAAAAAAACCGGTGGTAAAACAGAAGCAAAGAGTGTCTTTGAAAGGTGCAACTCTTTGTAAGCTTTAACCTGGAAGTTGAGACAGGATATATTTAACTTCTCCATTTTCTACCCTCTTCTCTCCCCTACTCTCAAAGTGAACATTTGAATGGTAAATGCAAATAAAGATTTTTTCCCCATAGTTTATTAAGCTATTTATTATAATCAAACATCTGCCTGACTCTCCATTAAGGTGCTGCCTGTACAGACGCTTTGGCAGGAATGAGTCATGTCTGCAAGTTAAATGCTGATCTCCATAGCAACTGGGTTATACACTCTTCAAATAAAAACTGGTAATTCAAGGTTATTCCTTCTTTTCTCTCTCCTGTTCTCAGGTAGCTGGAACAATATAAAAAGGGACAGAAAAAACTAATAGACTATTAGTTTTGATTTATGATCAGCTTTAATCATGAGATGGATATAAACCAACATCAACAAAAATAGTATTAAGGTGCTTATTATTCATTCCTATGATATAGTCATTGCAATTACATTAATTAGTAAGGGATTCTTGCTATTCATATGAGCATAAGCAGGAGTGCCACTGGAATCCTTCTGCAATTTAGCATTAACAACCATCCCCGTTAGGATGATATAGAAAACCTATTCTACGATACAGCAGTGCCACCCAGTGAAGAGTAAATCATTCCCACCGGGCAGCTATGGTTGCCCACTGAAAGTGGGAACACTTGTCTCTGTAGAGGATCAAGCCATGCTTAGCAAATTCATTTATGTTTCCCCAGAAACTTGTTTCCCTAATGACCACCGCACATCTGTCCTCTTTCTCCCCACTTTACCACCCAGCCACTTTTGAGATATATCACACTCTGACCACCATCTTCCCAGGGCTATTGAACAAAATTAGAATCTTTTGTGGCCTGTCAATGTTTTCTAAGGATATACCTACACTGTCATCAAAGGTGTGATTGCAGCTTGAGTAGGCATATCCATGTTAGCTTCGTCTAAGTAGCACAGCTAAAAATAAAACTGCAAAGACACAGTGGCACAGACCCTGGCACAAGCTAGCACCATGAGTATGTGTCCGGGTTTCAGGCAGGCTTATAACAGCCTGCATTGCTGTCTCTTTACTGTTGTTTCTGGCTTCACTAGCTGCACATTACACCTTTCATTGCAGAGTAGACACACACTTTATTTTGCTGAAGGGGTGTTTACTGAGCAACACAAAGCACCGTCTCCTGGCTAGAGATCAGTGTGATGCTTCTATGCCTTTCCATGCTCTTTCTGTCCCTGGGGTTGACCTGAAGAGCTCTGAATAAGCTCAAAAGTTTGTCTCTCCCCAACAGAAGTTGGTCAAATAAAAAATATTAGCGCACCAACCCTGGCATTGACATTCTCAGATACTACTGCTACTCTGGATGTATGTAGTGCTTTGCATATTCAAAGCCTTATGCATGAAAAATAAAATTCACTCCAGTGCAAAGAGCCATCACTAGGTTTCTTTGCTACTTTGGCCCCCTTAATTCCCAAGGTTTAATATCTGTAACTACTGGGTGAGGTTCTGTAGCTTGTTACCAAGGAGGTCAAACTAGATTATCACAACAGTCTCTTCTGGCCTGAAGACATATGAACTTGGCCTTAGGAACCTGACTTTAAGCTCCCATATTTCATAATCGTGGGCCAATTTTTAGATAATATTTTTGTTTCATTCAGCATCACTCAGTGGTGAAAAATGATGCAAGAGACTTTAAAATTTCTGCCCAATTACTGGCATGTGTCACTTTCCACTTTGCGTGCACAATCATACATGCAAGTAGGAAAACAACTGCATTCTGAAAAATTATCTTTTTAAAGTACCATTGGGTTTCAGAGTTGAGTTAGCTCCACATTAGGGTGAATGGAGACAGTTCACATCTACCTTAACACTATGGTTTCAGGGCTCTTTAAAACAGCATTACATTAGTTCACTTTTGGAAGATTATCTTCAGAGCCTGATTTTAGAAGATCTCAGCACATACAGCTCCCATTGTCTTCGAGGAAAATTTTAGGAACTCATCTCTTCTGAAAAGTATAAAATCCTGTTTTTTTAAAAAAAACATTAAAGCTAGTATTTTGCAGAATTTGAGTCTGTCAGGGATTTAGGTGACTGGAAGTTTGATCTCCCTGATGTAAAATATTCAGATTGATTTCCACTAATGTGCTCTAAATTCAGGACCAAATCCTGAAGTCTTAACTCAGTTATTATTCAGACTGAGTAAATAGCAGTTTTGCCTGAATAAAAACTGAGTAAGGACCTCAGGATTTGGTCCTTAATCCAGTTTACTCTCAAAGTAAGAAGTAATCAGAAACAATCTCTTCAGAAACATGGCTTTTGCCATTCATCTTTTACTCCCAATGAAAAATACATAGTTAATGACACAGCTAGACTTTACTTTATGCTGAATAAAGTGTTACAACCCATGCTACTATTTCTACTGAAACTAAACCCTCTAATTAAAATTGTTGTGCAAAAAACAAACAGAAAAACTCTACGTAGTAGGACATTGAATACCACAGAATGATTAATAAATTCTCATTGCTGATATATTATACTTTAAACATGAAGTAGAGCACTTTGTTAAATATAAAGTGAAATGAGATCAGATTTAATACTAGTCTAGTTGATCAATTGTAATTTAGATTACAGTCTTCCATTTACTCAAACCTGAGGAGTATAGCTCTCAGTAAACTATTATCTTTCTTGCTTTGCCATGAAACATACATTACATGGACTTGCATGGGAGATCTTCATCTCTGACAATGTGATCCATTACTAAGTGCCTGATAAGTTCTGTCTCAATTATTGGGCTGGCACAGCAGAATTCACAGTAAACTACACAAAATTTAACAAACTACAAAGAAACCAGTCTTGTTTGTGAACAGATGCTTCATGTTTAGAAGATTCTAATTAAGACTTTTTGATAACAAGAATATTTTGTAGGTGAGAATGTATCTACTTCATCTATTCAGCACTTGGAAAATAAAAATTCAGGGTCATGAAGAACAGGAGAGGGTTTGGAAGAACACAGCTTGGTGATATCATTTTAAATCTTGGCACAGGAATCCTTTTTTTCCATTAATTTTAAAAGATTGTGAATATTTTAATGCCAAAACTGTAAATAAGGAATTTAACAAAGGACAGGTAGTTATCAGTGAATACATAATGCAGGAATGGTTTGACAGAATCATAGGGAATCTGGGTTTAAAGCCATCCCCTGATTTTATTAAAGTTCTAAGTGCTCTAACTGTTGATACTGTAAAAGCTACAAGCCCTCTGCAACATCTGCTTAAGTACCACTGTAGAATCTCAGTTGATAAAGCAAATGGACATATTCTGGATTGTCACATTGCAGTATGAGAATAATCAGGTAGATAAAAAAAAAGAGTAGGACATAATGTTCTAATTTACTTTGGAGCTCTAATGGTGCAAGCATGTGATATCGCAGCCTAGCCAGTGACTAAGTCCTCAGACATCATCCTATTCATGCAGCAATGGCACGTCGCCTGAGATCATTGCAGTAACACA
This sequence comes from Dermochelys coriacea, assembly GCF_009764565.3. Lineage (NCBI taxonomy): Eukaryota > Metazoa > Chordata > Testudines > Dermochelyidae > Dermochelys > Dermochelys coriacea. Next base: position 68,049,955 of record NC_050071.1, read on the forward strand.
GCCTTCTTCATGAACCAGTCAGTGGAAAACAAAGGAAACCCAAACATTTAAGCAGGTTTGAGATCACAGCTATTGGAAGACAATGGTACACATAAAAAACAGTCAAAACTTTCCATACTTCCCCCAGTTCAGAGCTTATCCATGTGCATTTAGTGTTTATTAGAAGCACAAACTAGGTACACATAAATCATGATTATCATCTAAGCAGCAAACACCCGAAATCATGAGTAGAACTCAAAACTTGTAGTACGGGAAACACTGTGGTTTCCTTGGACCTAAAGGAGAATTACCCTTAAGATTTATATCTTCTTTATAGGCTAGTTGCTAGCGAACAAGAAAATAAAAAACACCTGAGCAGTTCTGATTCTACTTAAGAGTCATAGCATGCATACCCACAAATTGGTATATGTTATGTTAACAATCCCTTATTCTTTATGAGGCCCTTTTCCAGTCCTGTTGGTCTCATCCATCACAAGTTTCAGTAAAGTTTATTCAACACTTCAACTTAATACAGACCTTTGATGAAGGGTTATCATGTAGCTGAACAGAAGTCTTGAATGGGAGATTTCTAAATACCCTTTGGGGTACCAGCTGTTGCATGGTAGTGTGGGAATACAATTTTACATGCTGGTTACTTGTATAAATGTAGACACCAGACACCATACATGATGAGGGAATGGTGCTTTGAAAACAGAACTAAACGAACAGGCAAGGAAATGGAACTAGGTGAAATAGAAAACAGTACATTTTTGTATTAACTGTATAACATTCTTAATTTGAAATGTTACAAGACCCAGAGCCAATTATAAGCTTAAAGAAGGGTTTTAGGAAACATTTAAAGAGACACAATAGGAAAAAAATTGCTTTGGGAGAAGGTGGAGGAAAGAAGGGAAAATGTATGAATATACAGGCAGAACAAGTGGAAGATAGACTTCAATATGTGGAGAGCTGATGAGATAACGTAAAGCCTGTGAAGTGGACTAAGTAAGCTGGGGAGTAAATGTATGACAAGAGGCAGGATAGAGATAATGTGGATGAAAAACTGTAAATCAATTCAGTGGGTACATGAAAAATGGTTATGTCAGGTCCAGTTGAAAGTTGCTCTCTTTGATATTAAAATCCTCCACGGGCTTGCTCCAGAATACTGCTCTCACAAAACTTGTCTGTCCACTCTTTTTGCTTATTGGTTTCCTTAGATGGTCAGGAAATGATTATTTTCCCTGCAGAAAATTCTGATTTTAATTGAAAAAAATATAAAAAACCTAAATAATTTGTTGTTTTGGTTACCAAGAAAATTTTCTATTTTTAATTTGCTAGGTGATGTATGCGTGTGTTTTGCTTTATTTTTAGAGAAAACATTTGCTTTTTTTTACAAAATGTTTTTTTCTAAATTCATTTTCTATTGAAAAAAATGTTTCAAAAGAAGTTTTTTGACCAGCTCTATTGGTTTCCTCTCTGTTCTCACACAAAATGACACTACAGTAATAACAGGCTCCTCTAGTCTTTGGTCTAGGACAACCTACTCTATTTCTCTGCCTAATGGACACCCCATCTCATTTCATATCTCACTTGAAAATTTGTCTTCACTAGAAAAATAATAACAGAAGAAATACCGTACTGGATCAGACCAGTGTTCCATCAGGGCTACTAAGAGATGTTTCGGGATAAAGTGCAGTTAATTCACTAATGGGCAATTATGAGATTACCTCCAATTGAGGAAGTTCTTCCATACCCCATTCTTCATAAATTGGCATATGCCCGAAGCATCATGGCTTATATCCATATGTGTATTTTATTTTTAATCCTATGCAAAGGATGTAGATTATTTTGTTATCCATACAAATGTCAATTCCATTACACAGTCTTCCTAATTTCTTGGCCTCAATGATATTTTATAGCAGTGAGTACTACCTGTTAATTTTGCATTGTGAGAAGAAAGTATTTACTTTTATGAGTTTTTTAATTTGTTGCAGTTCAGTTTCATTGAATGTCATCTTATTCTTGCATAATGAAAAAGGGTAAATATGAGTTCCCGATTTACCATTTCTATACACATTCTAGTATATAATTTTTGAGACAGTGTGCCAAAATGAACATAATATTCTATATGAAGATAATTACAATTTATATATATTGTGTCATCATAATACTTTCATTATTACTTTCAATCCCATTCATTATACTTACTCACATTTTCTTAGCTTTATTGGCCACAATTATGCATTGATCAAAGGTTTCCATTGAGCTGTCTGCAATTACACTTTGGTCGTTTTCCTGAGTGCTAATTTAGAATGCAGCAAAGAATATGAGATGTTTATATAATTGTTTCCAATTTGCATTACCTTGCATTTGTCAACAATGAATTTCAATTGCCTTTGTGTTGCCCATTTATCTTTATTTGCTAAATCACTTGGATATTCCCTCACTACGTTTAGCGTAATCTTTACTAACCTAAAACATTAGTATCATCTGAAAATTTCACTAGCCTACTGTTTCTCTCCTTTTGTAGATCATTAATGACTATTTTAAAAACTGATCCTTGGTAAACTTTTGCCATGATGAAGACACCTGACCACTTAATTTTACTCTGTGTCCAGCCCATACAGGAGAATCAGGCCATAAGACACCTGAACTAAAACTCTTATTAGGTACTATGATGGCATTTCCAAATCTAAATGCTCTTTTTTCAACTGAAAGTTTTTGGCCAAAATTGTTCAGTTTTGGGGAAAAAATTTTCAGTTTTCAATTTTTCACCAAAAAAATCAACTTTTTTCCCCATGAGGAATTCCTCACCTTCCCCTCCCCTACACTCTCCTCCACCTTTCCTTCTCACTCAGCTGTAATTTTCATGAAAGAAACTATACAGATTGTGTTGTAACTCATAAAAATGGACTTTCTGGGTCTGGCGTTGGTACTGTGTCTCAACTTCAGACTAGGATCAAGACTTTCCATAACCAATGTCTTTTCTATACACAAATACCATGGTATCTGGAAAAGTTGTCATTATTTTAGGCAGTTTTCCTTTTCTCCTCTATTCAGAGGGAAGCAAAACAATTAAACATACTGTTTGAATAACCCACGTCTCTAGTGTTCTCACTATAATCATAGAATCATAGACTTTAAGGTCAGAAGGGACCATTATGATTGTCTAGTCTGACCACCTGCACAACACAGGCCACAGAATCTCACCCACCCACTCCTGTAACAAACCTCTAACCTATGTCTGAGCTACTGAAGTCCTGAAATCGTGGTTTAAAGACTTTGAGGTGCAGAGAATCCTCCAGCAAGTGAGCCGTGCCCCACATTGCAGAGGAAGGCAAAAAACCCCTAGAGCCTCTGCCAATCTGCCTTCCCAACCCCAAATATGGCGAGTAGCTAAACCCTGAGCATGTGGACAGGACTCACCAGCCAGACACCCAGGAAAGAATTCTCTGTAGTAACTCAGATCCCATCCCATCTAAATCCCATCAAAGGCCATTGAGCATATCTACTGCTAATAGTTGAAGATCAGTTAATTACCAAAATTAGGTTATCCCATCATATCATTCCTTCCATAAACTTATCAAGCTTAGTCTTGAAGCCAGATATGTTTTTTGCCCCCACTGCTTCCCTTGGAAGGCTGTTCCAGAACTTCAGTCCTCTGATGGTTAGAAACCTTAGTCTAATTTCAAGTCTAAACTTCCTGATGGCCAGTTTATGTCTATTTGTTCTTGTGTCCACATTGGTACTACGCTTAAATAATTCTTCTCCCTCCGCGGTATTTATCCCTCTGATATATTTATTGAGAGCAATCATATCTCCCCATAGCCTTCTTTTGGTTAGGTTAAACAAGCCACGCTCCCCAAGTCTCCTTTCATAAGACAGGTTTTTCATTCCTCGGATCATCCTAGTAGCCCTTCTCTGTACCTGTTCCAGTTTGAATTCATCTTTCTTAAACATGGGAGATCAGAACTGCACACAATATTCCAGATGAGGTCTCACCAGTGTCTTGTATAATGGTACTAAAACCTCCTTATCTCTACTGGAAATACCTTTCCTGATGCATCCCAAGACCACATTAGCTTTTTTCACAGCCATATCACATTGGCAGCTCATAGTCATCCTCTGATCAACCAATACTCCAAGGTCCTTCTCCTCTTCCATTACTTCTAATTGATGCGTCCCCAACTTATAACTAAAATTCTTGTTATTAATCCCTAAATGCATAACCTTACACTTCTCACTATTAAATTTCATCCTATTACTATTACTCCAGTTTACAAGGTCATCCAGATCCTCCTGTATAATATCCCGATCCTTCTCTGAATTGGCAATACCTTCCAGCTTTGTATCATCTGCAAACTTTATTAGCACATTCCCACTTTTTGTGCCAAGGTCAGTAATAAAAAGATTAAATAAGATTGGTCCCAAAACCGATCCCTGAGGAACTCCACTAGTAACCTCTTTCCAGCCTGACAGTTCACCTTTCAGTGAAACCCATTGTAGTCTCTCCTTTAACCAGTTCCTTATCCACCTTTCAGTTTTCATATTGATCCCCATCTTTTCCAATTTAGCTAATAATTCCCCATGTAGAACCATATCAAATGCCTTACTGAAATCGAAGTAAATTAGATCCACTGAGTGTAAAAAATCTGTTACCGTCTCAAAGAAGGAGATCAGGTTGGTGTGACATGATCTACCTTTTGTAAAACCATGTTGTATTTTGTCCCAATTACCATTGATCTCAATGTCCCTAACTACTTTCTCCTTCAAAATTTTTTGCAAGACCTTGCATACTACAGATGTCAAACTAAGAGGCCTGTAGTTACATGGATCACATTTTTCCCTTTCTTAAAAATAGGAACTATGTTAGCAATTCTCCAGTCATATGATACAACCATTGAGTTTACAGATTCATTAAAAAATTTTGCTAATGGGCTTGCAATTTCATGTGCCAGTTTCTTTAATATTCTTGATGAAGATTTCTGGATCCCTCGATTTAGTCCCATTAAACTGTTCGAGTTTGGCTTCTACCTCGGATGTGGTAATATCTACCTCCATATCCTCCTTCCCATTTGTCATCCTACCATTATCCCAAAGCTCCTCATTAGCCTCATTAAGGACTGAGGCAAAGTATTTGTTTAGATATTGGGCCATGCCTAGATTATCCTTAACCTTCACTCCATCCTCAGTGTTTAGCGGTCCCACTTCTTCTTTCTTTGTTTTCTTCTTATTTATATGGCTATAGAACCTTTTACTACTGGTTTTAATTCCCTTTGCAAGGTCCAACTTTACCTGGCTTTTGGCCTTTCTTACTTTATCCCTACATGTTCTGACCTCAATAAGGTAGTTTTCCTTGCTAATTCCTCCCATCTTCCTCTCCTTGTAGGCTTTTTGCTTTTTCTTAATCACCTCTGTGAGATGCTTGCTCATCCAGCTTGGTCTACAACTCCTGCCTATGAATTTTTTCCCCTTTCTTGGAATGCAGGCTTCTGATAGTTTCTGAAACTTTGACTTGAAGTAATTCCAGTCCTCCTCCGCCTTTAGATCCACAAGTTCTTCAGTCCAATCCACTTCCCTAACTCATTTCCTTAATGTTTTAAAGTTAGCTCTTTTGAAATCAAAAACCCTAGTCACAGTTCTATTTTAGTTTATCCTTCCATTTAGTTTGAACTGAATTAGCTCATGATTGCTCGAACCCAGGTTGTCCCCTACAATCATTTCTTCCATGAGTTCTATGTCCCCTTCTATCATTTCTTCTTCTTTCTTCTTCTCCTACTCACCAAAGCCAAATCTAAAATGGCATCCCCTCTTGTTGGTTCAGCAACTACTTGGTGAAGGAATCCATCAGCTAACACACCCAGGAAAATCTGAGCCCTATTATTATTACTAGCACTTGTCCTCCAGTCTATATCTGAGAAGTTAACATCTCCCATGATCACACAATTCACATTAGTATTTACTTCATTAAAAACATTAAAGAGATCTCTATCCATATCCAGATCAGATTCCAGCAGCATATAGTACACCCCAAGCTACTATCCCAAGGGAGGATCTAGTAGCTTTCTTCCCCACTGTGATTTTTGCCCAGACAGACTCTGTCTTATCCATTCCATCACTTCTTATTTCTTTACAGACTACCTCATCATTGATATACAATGCTACTCCAGCACCTTTGCCTTTATTTCTGTCTTTCCTAAACAGCACATACCCTTCAATACCTGTAGTCCAGTCATGACTGCTATTCCACCATGTTTCTGTTATCCCTATAATATCTGGTTTCACTTCCTGCACCAGTAGCTCTAGTTCCTCCATTTTGTTACCTAGGCTCCTCGCATTAGTGTATAAACATCTTCATTTTTGCTGTTTGGCCTCGCTCACATTCTTTACCTGATTAGGCACTGACATTCTACTGCCAGTGTCACCTATTAGACTGATGTGTACACTACTTCCTCCTTATGTCCATTTTCCTCCCCACGGCTGTATCCTTTCTTATTTCATTTTCTTCCCTCTCAATGTTAAAATCCGGCGTGGAGATTACCTGGACATCTCCCAACCATTTCCCCCAGATTCCTAGTTTAAAGATCTCTTGATCAGTTGTGCTATTCTCCATCCTAGAAGTCTATTTCCCTCCTTATTCAGGTGAAGTCCATCACAAGAGAACAGTCCTCTGTCCATGAATGCTTCCCAGTGGCCATACATCCCAAAGCCCTCCTTATAGCACAAGTGCCTGAGCCATCTGTTGAGCACCATAATCTTGTCACACCTTTGTTGCCCTTCTCTAGGAACAGGCAGAATCCCACTGAAGATCACCTGGAGCCTCAATTTCTTAAGCATCTTCCCCAGACTGGCATAGTCTCCCTTGATACGTTCGAATGAGAATCTAGCCGTATCATTTGTTCCTACATGAAGGACAATCAGTGGCTTCTTTCCCGCTCCCATTAGGATCCTCTTCAGCCTCTGGTCTACATCCCGTATCTTAGGACCCGACAAGCAGCACACCCTTTTGTTCTCTGGATCAGCTCTTGTTACAGACCTGTCTATTCTTCTCAGTAAGGAATCCCCAATCACATAGACCTGCCTTTTCCGGCAATGGTATGATTCTCCAGTCTATCCCCTGTTCCCTCTGGCTACAAGTCCTTTCGATTCCTATTGTCCGTTGCAATCCTCTGCACCCATCCTGTATCCTCCTGGGGCACATATTTGGTGTTATCTCTATTGACTCTTTCCATCTTCCTATAGGACTAGCTGCTCTTCTCTTCTTCCTTGCCCTCTCACCTTCAGTGACACCTGCTGTGCCCCTTCTTCATTTTCCAGCTCCACAAACCGCTATATTGTTTTAAGTAACCAATTTATTAAAACATAATTAAAGACCCTATTACTGCTAGTTGAAATATTTGTGCTATTTCATACTGAGTATTTCTCTTTGCTCATCTAATTATCATTTTACTCACTTATACTTAAATCTCTCTCTCTCTCTGCTAACATTCTATCCTACCTGATTTATATTTTTAACATGCTTTTACCTTTTATTTTTACTACTCTTTATAGCCTATTTAACTGCATGGCTTTCTGCACTGAAAACGTAACTGGAACAATTTGCATTTGGAATCTCTTCAACTCTTTTTAGGCATGTTTAACTTTACTGCCACAGTTCCCCCAAACAAAAATTTCTAAATAAAATGCATTAAGCCATGTCTTATTTCCTCAAAGTGAACTCTCATAAGGTCACAAGTGTTTCTCTTGATGCTTCTTGTGAATCTCTCAAATCTAATTATGTTGTTATTGAGAGATGAGCCAGATGTGGAAAATAACTAAGTCATGGATGGCCAGTTCACCTGCTGTTGTGTGAAAATATCCTCAGGCTTCTCTATTCTATGATATCTCTTCTAGAAAGAGATAACCTATAGAATTCTGGGAGCGATAATATTCACCAAACATTCGCAGAGGTACAAAATCAGTTCTGGAAATACCATATTTGAGGTTTCACTAATGATGGTACTGAAAATGTTGCTATGCTACAGCTATTTAGGGTTATTGAAATGCTCATGCAGATGGGTACCTTCATATTACTAAGTATTTTAAATTTCCCGTATGACCTGTAAACTTATCTTTGGTGTTATTACTAGGTCTCATATTTCCCTAAATACAATTATCTTTCTAGGTAGTAATGCACATGTGCTAAGTATTAACATCATTATTATCATCATCATATATCACATCTATACTTACATGGACTGATTTCTAGAGATGATCAAACTGGTTCATCAGAAATAGCAGGAATTCTAATCTCCCTCACATACCAACCTTCATTCATTTTAAAACCAAAGGTCTCGAGTTTCCGCATTGTCTGAAAAGGTTTTTTATTTAATTTTTGTTTGCCTTTTCACCTCCATGCTAGGGCTAGGACAGGATCTAGGACTGATGAAATACTCAGAAAAATGCTGTTTTTACAGTATTTTCCATCAGGATTAGAAGCAAGATCCGATAAATGTTGTGAGATCACCTCTCTATAGGAGACGTTGAAGCAATTTGAGTAGTCAAGATGAGCTTCAGATATGCATTTGAATTTCTGAATAAGCAGACTATAAAACCTTAGAGTTTTGCTCATCAAAACTCATTTCTTAATAAGCCTGTAATGGTATAGGAGAGCTGTGTAAATGCCTTGAAAAAGTGTTCATGAATATTCACTCCAACAAAAAAATTTCAGTCACTTCAGCTGTGCTTATTGGTGTCCACTTTTCTTAAATATTCTAACAAATATGTTCAACAAGTATGTAGACAGGGAATTGCATGAAATTTTTGGAGAGTGAATTTCTAACTTGAAATCTGGTATTTGCATAAACAATTTGATCCAAAGATTTATGTCAACATCAGGGAACAGAACCATCATGTCAGCTCTGTGTCCAGTCAAAACTAATCAACACGGCTTGAATTTTGAATATTCATACTGAACTCCTCATGAACAATAGATGGACCAAGGATTATTCACCAACATTATTTGGAAAATAAATTTTAATTATGAAAGAACTGGAAAAGAATCAGTCTTTACAGACAACTCATGAACAGAAAAAAGGCTAACTTGTCAAATAAAGTATTTACTGTGAATTATTCACTCAACTTTTCTATATACATCTTAACTAAAGGTCAGTTCTACTCCCTTTGAAGTAAAGGGCAAAATTCCCATTAAATTCAGTGGGACCAGGATTAGGCTCCAAATGATTAGAAACAAAATTCTTCACTGCTCCCTCACAAAGTATTGGCCATCTCAGTTTCCACCTCTTTCATTATTGTAACTGCAATCCCTGGAGTCACTGGGTACTGGCCCTTGTCTGGTGACAGGGGAATTAACCTTTGTAACTCTGACCTCAGTTAAGCGACTGGGGCCAGAAAAAAAAAGTTCTTACCAGCATCTCAGTGTGCTACTGTATATGTTTATTACAGTTATCTAGTAATTCAAGTCCTTAGTGATCAGACTTCGATCTTAAACCTGAAATCATGGTCTTATCTGTGAAATATTTCCTGTTCTTAATCAATATTTTTTTTTCTAATTGCTCTGGAGGTCAACAACATTCAGGAATATGCTGTCTTCTTGAATTCTGTGGCTGGGTTAGGACTCTGAGCTGAAGTTCTTAACCCATTCAATGCATTTAAATGTGGGTAAATAATAGAGTGCAAGTTATTGCTAGAGATGGCAAGTTCACAGATTCTGGATGTTTGATCCTGCAGCATGCTGTTGTAGTTAAAAGAATGCCAACAGGTATATACAACCAGGACTGGACCTGGAAAATGAATTCTCTCGCAATAGCCTTATGCCCCAGCGTTCAGTGCATTGGAAGCAACATTACAGAATCCATCATAGGATCCCCATATATCATTCATGCCGGTTACACTGACTAAAGAAAACCTAAAAAAATGACACATACTTTGTCAAAGAATAATGGTCTCCTTGCGTGGGGAAAAAGCCAGCATGAATCTGGGACTGAGCTTATTTCAAACTGAGAAATGTTGAATCTGAAGCAAACTAATACAGTGACTTATATTAATGCATCAATTGAAAGAGGCATTTGGCCCAAATATTACAAAACAAAGCCATGTGTTATACTGTAAAAACATGAACACATATCAGTAACTCAATTAAAATGGAACAGCCTGCATTTCTCATAAAATGCACCCTTACAACACATCCAAGGCATATTGGTATCCTTATGGGTCAGATGCTTTGAGGGTGTAAATTTATTTAAGTCAGTGGAGCTACAAAAATGTACACCTCTGTCGATCTGACCAAACATGTCAATACTCATTGCTAAGTACTGTTGGCTCCTACAGTATCTCCACTGGCTTTTAGCAATATAGTGACTGTTACATAGGGTATGTCTATATTTTGAGCAGGGTGGGGGTGATTTCTAGCTCTAGGAGACATACCCACACTAACTCAGATCCAATTAGCTAAAAATATAGCGTAGCCACAGCTGAGCGAGTGGCGGGAGTGGTTAGCTGCCTCAAGTATGTGCCCATGGTCTCAGACAGATACGTACTCAGGGCAGCTAGCCCCTCCCACCGAAGACACTGCTGCAGCTACACTCTACTTTTAGCACACTCGCTGCACACAGAAATCTAATAATTTATTACAGTACTTCTACTTATATGTTGCTTTTATTGGTTTTAGCAAAATCATGTCACTGGAGTGTAGTACAGGTGGCTTATTACTAATCTAAAATGTAACCTGTTTGTATTTGTATTTTGGGCATATCTGTTGTTCAAAATAATAAATGAGATCAATTCATTTATTTGTAAAGGGATTTTTATTTGTTCTTCAAATTCTTCATTCATTTGCATATACAAGTTTTCTTTCTGGATAATCTGTCAGTGTAACTGTTTTCATGCAAGAAAGCGACATCATATCCATGCAAAATATATTCAGTGTCAGGAAAGTGTGTTATTCCTAATTATGACATGACATCAATGTACCGCAAGATTTCCTCTAACACTTATCTGGTTATATCTATGGCCCCCAACATTGTAATACCTAACTGTCTTGTAAGTACTTAAAAATATAAGCAACAATCAATAACACGTGTCTCTTTCTCAGCTTATTTTGCCATCCAAATTGTATTGTACAATGTTAATATTCATAACTTTTTACGAATTGGATTTTTTATGATTGACCAGAGCTTGTTTATTTAATTAACTTTAAAGATCATCCTTCAGCCGATCTGATTAGGTGATACTGACACCATTTTGTACAGTGGATTATTGTATAACTAAAGGGAAAAATAACTCTGAAAAACTCTTAAAGGGGCACTGTTGTGCCCTGTTTCATCAATGCCTCCTTGTAAAGGACAAATTAGTAATAAGGTTTTGAAAGTGGACTTGACTAGAGACTGTCCATCTGATCTGGAAAATGATGGTTTTACTTTGTAAGAAGCCAGAAGATTTATTTTGACCCTCCACACACACACCTTTTTTTTAAAGTGCACTGAGGATTCAACAAACAGACGGCAATTAAATTGCTGTGGAACTACTAAGAAGACAAGCTTCCAACAATATACTGCACAACTTCCACCTTCTAATAGTCCAAGAGAAGTTTATATTCAAATACTTAAAGGTAATGTAGCACAGACACAAAAGTACGATCAATTACTCTTTTGCTTTGCTCCTGTGACACCATAGATCTCATCTAGTAATGAATATAAATCAGAAGCTAAGAACTGTAGAAAATTGATGAGGGAAGCAAGGGGACACAAGAAGAAACTTATGCCAGTAAAGTTAAGGATAATAAGGATTTTTTAAAAGTATATTAATGACAAAAGAATCCCAAGAATTGGTCCATTGATACATGGAAATGGTAAAATTAGCAATCATAATGCAGAAAAGGTAAAGTGTTCAATAAGCATTTCTGTTCTGCATATGGAGAAAAACAGATTATATAGTCTCATTGTATAATGATAACACACTTTTCATTCCACTAGTATCTCAGGAAGATGTTAAACAGCAGATAAACATTTTTAAATTAGCAGGTCTGGATAGCTTACATAAGAATTTTCAAAAAACTAGTTAAACAGTTCACTGGACTATTAATGTTTTATTTTCAAAAGGCTTGGAACACCAGGGAAGTTCCAGAAGGCTGGAAGAAAGCTAATGCTGTGCCAATATTGTAAAAGGTAAACAGGATGACCCAATTAATTATAGGCCTTTGAGTCTGACATCAATCCTGGGCAAGATAATGGAGTGGCTGACACTGGACTTTATTAATAAAGAATTAAAAGGAGGGCAATGCAATTAATACCAATCAGCATAGGTTTAGGGAAAATAAGTCCTGTTAAACTAGCTTGATATGTTTTTAATGAGATTTCAAGTTTGGTTGATAAAGGTTCTAGTGTTGACATAATATACATAGACTTCTGTAAGGCATTTCAATTGGTAAAATGTGACATTTTGATTAAAAAGCCAACAATATAAAATTAAGGCATACATTAAATGGATTAAAAGCTGGCTAACTGATACGTCTCAAAACATAATTGTAAACATGTTATCACTAAATAGGTGTGTTTCTAGTGGGATCCTGCAGGGACTGGTTCTTGGCCCTAAGCTATTTAACAGTTTAATCAATGATCTGGAAGAAAACAGAAAATCATCACTGAAAGTTTCCAGAAGACTCAAAAATTGGGGGAGTGGTAAATAACAAAGAGGACAGCTCACTGATTCAGAGTTATCTGGATTGCTTGGTTAGCTGGGCACAAGCAAACAATGTGTGTTTTAATATGGCTAAATGTAAATGTATACATCTAGGAACAAAGAATATAGGTCATGCTTGCAGGATGGGGAAGTCTATTCTGGGAAGCAGTGACTCTGCAAAAAGATTTGGGGGTCAAGATGGATGATCAGCTGAACCCAAGCTGCCACTGTGACACTGTGAGGAAAAGGGCTAATATCATCCTAGGATGCATAATCAGGGGAATTTTGAGTAGGAGTATCATAGAATCATAGAATATCCAGGTTGGAAGGGACCTCAGGTAATGATCTAGTCCAACCCCCTGCTCAAAGCAGGACCAATCCCCAACTAAATCATCCCAGCCAGGGCTTTGTCAAGCCTGACCTTAAAAACCTCTAAGGAAGAAGAGATTTCACCACCCACCTAGGTAACCCATTCCAGTACTTCACCACCCTCCTAATGAAAAAGTTTTTCCTAATATCCAAACTAAACCTCCCCCACTGCAACTTGAGACCATTACTCCTTGTTCTGTTATCTGGTACCACTGAGAACAGTCTAGATCCTTCCTCTTTGAAACCCCCTTTCAGGTAGTTGAAAGCAGCTATCAAATCCCCCCTCATTCTTCTCTTCCGCAGACTAAATAATCCCAGTCCCCTCAGCCTCTCCTCATAAATCATGTGTTCCAGTCCCCTAATAATTTTTGTTGCCTTCTGCAGGACTCTTTCCAACTTTTCTACATCCTTCTTGTAGTGTGGGGCCCAAAATTGGACTCAATACTCCAGATGAGGCCTCACCAATGCCGAATTGAGGGGAACGATCACATCCCTCGATCTGCTGGCAATGCCCCTACTTACCCAAAATATGCCCCAAAATACCGTTAGCCTTCTTGGCAATAACGGCACACTGTTGACTCATATCCAGCTTCTCATCCACTGTAACCCCAGGTCCTTTTCTGCAGAACTGAGGCCTAGCCACTTGGTCCCTAGTCTGTAGCGGTGCATGGGATTCTTCCATCCTAAGTGCAGGACTCGGCACTTGTCCTTGCGTATCTACCATTCCTTCCAGTTTAGTGTCATCTGCAAACTTCCTGAGGGTGCAATCCACACCATCCTCCAGATCATTAATGAAGATATTGAACAAAACCAGCCACAGGACTAACCCTTGGGGCACTCCACTTGATGCTAGCTGCCAACTAGAGATGGAACCATTGATCACTACCCACTGAGCCGGATGATCTAGCCAGCTTTCTATCCACCTTACAGTCCATTCATCCAGCCCATACTTCTTTAACATTCTGGCAAGAATACTGTGGGAGATGGTATCAAAAGCTTTGCTAAAGTCAAGGAATAACACATCCACTGCTTTTCCCTCATCCACAGAGCCAGTTATCTTGTCATAGAAGGCAATTAGGTTAGCCAGGCATGACTTGCCCTTGGTGCATCCATGCTGACTGTTCCTGATCACTTTCCTCTCCTCTAAGTGCTTCAAAATTGATTCCTTGAGGATCTGTTCCATGATTTTTCCAGGGACTGAGGTGAGGCTGACTGGCCTGTAGTTCCCCGGATCGTCTTTCTTCCCTTTTTTTAAAGATGGGCACTACAGTAGCCTTTTTCCAGTCATCCAGGACCTCCCCTTATTGCCATGAGTTTTCAAAGATAATGGCCAATGGCTCTGCAATCACATCAGCCAACTCCTTTAGCACCCTCGGATGCAGTGCATCCAGCCCCATGGACTTGTGCTCATCCATCTTTTCTAAATAGTAGAGGTAATGTTAACCCGTATAGGGTTGCTGGGATATTGTGTCCAGTTCTGGTGTCCGCAATTCAAGAAGAATGTTGATAAATTGAAGAGGGTGCAGAGATTGACTGAAGGATTAGAAAACGTGCCTCGTAGATCAGGGAGTGCAATCTATTATTTTAAAGAGTAGGTTAAGAGGTGACTTGAATACAGTCCATAAGTACCGATATGGGGAACAAATATTTGATAATGGGTTCTTCAATCTAGCACAGAAAGATCATAACACAGTCAAATAGTTGGAAGTTAAAGCTATATGAATTCAGATTAGAAAAGAGGAATAGATTTTGAACCGTGAGGGTAATTAGCCATTGGAACAATTTACCAAGGGTTGTGGTGGATTCTCCATCACTGGCAAGTTTTAAATCAAGACTGGATGTTTTCTAAAAGTTAGTATCATGTAATTATTTTGGGTAAGATCTGTCACCTCTGATATACAGGTGGTCAGACTAGATGATCACAGTGGTCTTTTTTGGCCTTGGATGTTATCAGTCTACGAACCTGTCCTTTATTACAAAATATTTTGTTAATTTTAAATTCAAGTTGATTTTTCAGGGGCAGGTTAATCTTGACAGGACTTTTTTTTTTAAAAGATGAAATAAATTTATGGTCAATAATAACATTCAGTTATTGTGAATGAAATATCATATATCAGGGCATTATAGGATTGTCACTTGAGTCAGAAAATAACCCCCTCGCTCTGATTACAACACAATTAGTAAGATGCATAAAAAGAATGTTGTAAAATTACAGTGCACATCTGCTAATGACTTTCCAAACGAGAAGAGAGAAATAACTTTCTTTGATCTACTCTGCAGATACTTTAAACTGCAGTTTATTATTTATGGAGGATGCCCGCTATCTGTTTGTATTAAGAATCAGATCCATTTACTTCATCAACAATTTGTTTTTTGGGGATGTGGGGAGTAAGTTTGCTCCAGTAAGCCCATGTGTTGTCAACACAAAACTGAAAGGGAATGAACTGGATTTTATTTCTTTCCTGTATTATCAACAGAATTGTTACTTAAGTTTCAATTACAGTTAAATTTTGTCTTCAGTTACACTTGTGCAACCACCTTAGATAATTTGAAGATAATGAGGCTGCACATCTGTAACTGAGGGTGATACACAAGCTACAAAGAATCCATTTTGACTTTCAAATCACACTTTGAGCTTGCCGGGCTGGCAGTTACTGAAACATATTTTTACTTGTAATGAGTAAAATTTTATTTTTATCTGGAGTCACGTAGACACAATATGAATGGAACCCCAGGAAGCTGTTTCAATTGAGTCACTTTTCAGATTACAATCAAACTTTAAAAGGCATAAACTCCAAGGAGGGCAAAGGATTATTTAAGATAGTATGAAGGACCATAGCATGTGTTAAAAATTAAGAAAGAAAAAGTATTAGGTTGAATATCAGGAGACACTCAATAAATGAGATTCATTAGATGATAGAATAGTTTCCCAAAAGGAGTGGCAAAAGCTTGGGACTTTTAAAAATAGACTGGACCAAGCATTAGAAAATGTGCTGTAAAAAGCCATCTTGCCCCATCAGGGGAATAGAGTAGATATTAAATATCCTAATACAATTAGAACTTTTACACCTCCAATGCTCATGATTTGCATGGTGAGGAGAAAAAACAGATACTCACCTTTTTGTAACCGACATCAGAAATACCTAACATGATAATTGAGAATATAAAACATTTTGTATGTATCAAAGAAAAGAGTTCCACATTAATTTAAATGTTACCTTTTGCTATTTGCGGTTTCTGTGACCCTTCAATTTAGTCTTCAACACATATTTCAAAAGGCAATATCGAAGGCAGAATGGTGCTAAATTAAGAGTTATGCTATGCACAACAGTCATCAGTTTAAAAATTCTGTTGGCAAAATTTGTATAGGAACCCAAGAAGTTATTTCTGTCCCTGTAAACATCTTCTATGTACTAATTAACACTGCAGAACATGCAAGAATAAGCTTGGAGTATGTTTTCTACTGCACTTATTTTTAGAAGAATTATCCTGTAATTATGTAATCCCTAAATAAACATTTCACCCAAAATGAAATCAACAAGTTGTTAAATGTAGTCCAAAATGCCACGAGAAATTTTAAAACACAATAAGCATTCACTTCAAAAGTTAAAGTCAGGCACTGATGGGACCCCACTATATTTTAGCATTTCTCAGACTCAATGGCTTACTTCAGTAAAAGAAATAAATATTCAGTAGCACATGTAGCTAGCCAGAGAGTTCCATTTGAACTCAGTATTCTAAAACAATTTAAGAAGAGGACTTATTATACTTGACTATTTATTTAATTTTAAGTGAAAAAGCAAAATAGGTGATTATCAGGAAATATTGTATTTGACGTTGGGTAGAGAACTCAATTTTCGGGAACATGGTAATCGTCACAGAAAGTTGTATTGGGGTTTGATTCATTGATCTTTATATGAAGGAAATATTATACAGAACAGGTATGGGTCACATGCAGCATGCTGCAATGTTATTAAACTAATCCCAAACTAACAGGGGAGGGCAGAGGGAATGTGTGCAAACTCCCCATTCTCCACCATCCCTTTAACTCTCAAGGTATTATGTGGGTCCATAATGGCTAGACAATCCAATCTAAGCAAGAGAGAGGAGTGACAAAACTCAGCCTTACCCCCAATATCTGGGATTCAGCTCATGCTGGGATAACCTTACACAGTCCTCTCAAAGGGACGAGGGTGCCCATAAGAATGACACAATCTGCATGAGACTTAAAACCACCCTCCATCCCCAAACAATCCAGGCTGGTGCCATGTTCAAGTTTACCCCCGGATCTGTCACCCACTTAACTCCATCTATTATACTGGACATTAGCTGCAGGTTGCAACAAAGGGGGGTTTTTTGTTTGTTTTTTTTTTAATTTCTTTTTTCTTTTAGATACCTTAACTAACTAACTAACCAACCTCTGGGATGCTGTGAGGAAGGTAAAAAAACCCAATCCAACAAGAGCCATTCTCCTCCAGTGGAAAAATCTCTTCCAAACCTCTGACAAGGTGATGTACCAAGGTCCATAGCATACCTGGAGATCCAGCCAGGGCACTGCACACAGTAGGAGTGGAAAGGGTAGGTGCAACTATATGGGGTCCAAATGGCCACCCACTCCTGGGAGAGATCTTTTATGCCCAGAGGAGGATAATGCTTGAGCCAAGCCAATGAGCTTTAGTGACTCCCCTCAAATTAACTAATCACAACACTTCTCAAAGAGGTATAGCCAATCCTTTTCTCCCTTGCAGTCTCATGAGGTGGGATGAGCTACTCCCATCCACTTTTGGTTGGCTAGAGACAAAAACACAAGTATCTCTCTCCCCACTCTCCCAGCAGGACCCAAGGGGTTTTCTATCCCCTGCCAGTGTGACTAAATCCACCTCTTGTCCCTGGCTCCAGTTGAAACATAAGAGCAGAATTCTAAATCAAAAGAAATTTCAAAACAAAGCTCCAGACAAGTGGCCTGTAAAACCTGGGACACAGACTGATTTAAGCTGCTATAGGGCTATCAGTCAGAGACTCTCATTTCAGTGTTGTTATTTTTCCTTTATTTGACTTCCCACAGCTGAAGTGAACTTTCTAGGGTTTTGCATTAGACTCTGAAGAATAGAGCTGAAGACAACAATGATTTATGCTTCTATAAACTGGCCAGAGCAGGAAAGTTGTTAGATTAAAAGCCAGCCAGTCCCTTAAACAAACAGTGTTCTATTTTATTTTGACCACGTTTCTTCTTTAGGTCATCCATACACAGACAGTAATAATTTTCTTTTGGAGGAGGGAAAAGGGAAAGAAGTTTAGTGGGTAATTCCTTCTTTTCTGCAAGACTTGTTCACATACATGTAACATTATAAATGTATCCACTTTCATGTTTTATTACTGATTTATCCTGCTTGATTACAGGACTACATTATTTTTTTGTATCTTGTCCCCCTTGTAAAGCTGCATTATTTACTTGATGTTAACTTGAGTCGTGTGGTGTTGCTGGCCACATCATTCACTTCTGATGTGCGGATTAGAAAATAAAGTTAGAAATCTCAGCCCATTTTGTAACAACACAAAGAAAAGCTGTGAAGAACAGTTTGCATGTTGATAAGTCTATGCTTGGAATGCAAAGCTCAGCTTGAACCATCTGAATGGTTTATTATTTGTGTTCCATTTCTTCCATTTGTAAATGAAGGGCAACAATCTAGACCTGATTTAAGCATTTGAAACTACAGCATAGTACTAGTGGAAACATATGAGTTAACAGCAAGTGCCTCTTTTCATCAAGACAATATCACATTATGGAGAGACGACCGCCTTCACTGTCAAGGTTGCAACCAGTTTTTATTATAAGCTCTATTTGAATCCCACAGTAACTTAAGCTTGGAAAACCAATTTGGGCTGAAAATTGCCAGTTTTACTGTGTAGGCACAATTTGAAATAAACAGGTGATTAAAAATGTATCTCGATTTAAAATTTTAACCTTTGGTTAAAATTTGTCTCATAGTTGTTCAAAAATGGCTTGTTACTACCCCTCCATATTTTTTCCCAACTTTTCATATCCTTGAATCTCTTTGCAAACTCCTGCATTGGCTGTCTGACAAAATTACATTAAATCATGCAAAGTTATGGCTTTTGTCGTGGATTGTGTTATGGCTCTCACTGATGCCAACAGGAGCATTATTCATGGATTATCATGAGAGCAAGATGAAGTGCCAATATATTGCCATTATTCATGGATTATCATGAGAGCAAGATGAGGTGCCAAGAATGATGCTCTTTGTTGGCTTGCAGAAAGAAAGTAAGCTCAACTGTGGGCTTGGAACTAATATACTGTCCTGCCTATGGAGTTGTGTAGTTTATTACTGAGAGTTGTTAACCATTCCTTATACATATGCCACTTCATTTGAGAGAGACATTGTGCTTTTATTTATTATGTGGGCAATGTAAAATGAATTTAACTATTCATTTCTTGATTTTCAAATTCTGGAGTTTTATAAATCATGCAATAGGTAGTACACAGTTGTTACTTTGCAATCTTAAAAGGTAGCTTGTTTGTTTATTCTTTTTTTGAGGGGTGGTTGAATTATTGACAAGGGTTATAGTTTTTCTTGACCTTAAAAATGAGCAGTTTGATCCTATTAACAGAAAGCTAACTTTACTCATGCGAATAATCACATTTAACTCGTATCAAGATACAACTAATCAAATTATGATATACAACAACTAATTTCCTGCCTGATGTCCATTATTGCTCTTAATTGGAAATGATTATTATAATTAATTAAATTATGCTTAATCTATCAACCTTTTTTAAAAAAAATAATTCCATATTTTGTTGAGTTGTACCATCTAATCAAATTATGGTTATAGGAAAAGAAAACTCTGACAAATCCTAATTCATACTGATTTATACTACCTATTTGTCTAATAAAAATTAAAATGTATAGCAGAACAATCCAGACAAATAATTACATGTAATTATTATTAACCAGTTATGTGCTGCATTTGTATAGCCAAGTGCTTTTTAGTGGTAGGAGAACAAAGCACTAACCAAGAAAAGCAGATTTAATACTGTCCTCTCAATATATGTTTCTTGGAAGAAACACATATATGTGCACCTTTTGAAGTACAAAAATCCTCTAGAGAAATCTGTCTTTGAAAGTACTCCAAGGTCAATAGCACAAGAAGATCAAAAGAAACAGTTAAATATTTACATCAGTGCAAAACCATTATCTCAACTATACTAATGAAAACATAATGCAGGAACTAATATATTGTACTGTATAGTTAAAAGAGCATAGAACCAAAATTAAGAAGTGGTCATACTATTAATTACAAAGTAATATGCCAGGTGAAGACAATCATGGTGTTCACATACTTTTAGTCAAGAAATAAGGAATACCATGCCTGCAAGTTGATTGATAAAGAAACTAAAAGTGTAAAAATAAATAGGTCACCTGCAGACCTAGCTCCAGGGCTTCATTTCCAACTGACAGTACTTCTCTGCTGTCTTCACTTTTAGCCTGCATCCAGTCCTGTCCTCCTTTCCAGCTGCATGTCTCGCTCTTTTCCCTCTTGGCCTTTCATCACATTAAAATCACATTGGAATTTTTAATTATTATTTTCCAATGAGACTGCTTCGAATGATGTTAAGTGACTCTAGTTAAGCCTTTGAACATAAAGCCTTTTCCATCTTTGTATGGTAACTCAGCAAGCGTCTGAATAATTCATGAAAGCAGATGAACGTCTGCTTCCCCTGTAAACATACCACACAGACAAATAACTACTTTGAAGTAATACTGAGGGTCCAATTTAACCAACAAACAAAAAAATTCAAAGCTAAAACTTAAAATTGGTCCTTAGTTAGCAATAGTTAGAGAAATTTGGGGGCCCAGTACATCATATTCCCTGGGACCCCACTACTACCCATTTTATCTCAGTCACAGAATGTTTTTGGGGGACAGGGGTGAGTTTGAGACCCTGGTACAAGTGTCTCCCCTTCCCTCTTATCTTCCCCAAACCAGCCCTTAGCATAAGGTCTTTAGATATTGCAAACGGGTCTGCATGCATTATGGGCCAAATTCGATTCTCAGTTACACCTGTGCAGTCCTGCTGAGTCAGAGATTTCACTAGTGTAAATGAAAGCTGAATTTCTTTCTAGGTAATTTTACAGTACACTATGGACACTAACACTTTGACAAAACAGATTGGCTTAGCATGGACTTTGAGTTGCTTTTAGACTTAATATTTTAGCATCTGTGCATATGAGAAATATTAGTCATACATTACTGCATTCATTACTCCTGGGGGGAAATTCTGCACCACGGTGCATACACAGAATTAATGTCTCCCTCAGATTTCTTTGCTTCCCCACAGAAAAACGACTTTCTGATGGGGAAGCAAAGGGAAGTCACAACAGCAGTCATGCAACCCTCCCTGGCAGTTTTGGATGCCCAGGGCATCCAGGAGAGAGGTAAATCACTGTGGGGAATGAGGCAGGACTGGGAAAGACCCGGATGGTGACTCCTACCCTGCACCGGACTCAGCTGCTAGTCCCAGGTGGGCTGGGGAGGACAGGACTTACTCTTCCGCTGCACGGCATCTGGGGCTGTATCAGACCCACTGCCAGATTTCTCCCTCGTTGTAGGAAGCTCTGAAAACTCTCCCACACTCCACTTCCTGCACCCATCGCTCTTCAGCTGCAGGGGGAGGGATCACTGTATGGGAAGCTGCTCCCCCATCTGCCCAACCCCATACATCCAGACCTGCTCGCACCCAGATCCTCCCACGGAGCCTCACCTGCCCCCACACCCAGAACCCCTCCTGACGAGCCCCACTCCCCCTGCACCTGGACCACCCCAACGAGCCATCCACACTCTGAGTCCCAACCAGCTGCACCTCAATCCCCACCCCTCTGATCCCCACTCCCCCAGCATCTGGACCACCCACTGAGCTCCCCACACCCAGACCCCTCCCTGCTGAGCCCCAACGACCTTCACCTGGACCCTCCTGTGGAGTCCCATTACTGTTGCACCCAGACCCCCCAACAAGCCCTGTGCATCCAGATCCCACCGCACCTGGATCCCCTATTGAGCTGCCCACACCCAGACTACCCGACACAGAACCCTCTCAACCTACACCTCGATCCCCCCATACTAAGCCCCTCCACATTTGGATCCTGCCTTGCTGAGCCTGTCTGCCCACACCTGGTGCACCTAACTCAGAGGGGCAGGGCCCTTGAGCTGTGTGAGGGTTGGGTGCAGCCTCACCACTGAGTCCGTGTCCTGACGGGGAGCTGCACAGTGATCTCTCACTTCCGTGCAGGCAGTGGCCTGTGCCTCCCAATGCCATGCTGGAGCCTCCACGTTTATTTGACAAATAAAATTTGCAGACTGTTAAAATATTGCATGCAGATTTTTAATTTTTTGGTACAGAATTTTTAATTTTTTGGCGCAGAATGCCCTCAGGAGTAAATTCATAGATACAACTTTAGTCTTCAGCCTTGAGACACTATGTTACATTCAGCAAGCACTCTGACAGTTAAAAACAAACTTCCATTCTTTCACAACACAGCTTCCTGATGTCCTCAGCAAATGCAACATATTTTGCTGTCAACATATTCTAAACTTCCCACAGTCTATTGCTAAAGAAGCTGGACTATCTTATCAGTCTCTATGACTATTTGTTGTCACATACCTAGAATTACTGGTAATCTATCACTACTGGCACATGATGTACTTCTATAATATTGTATCTTTCTATTACACTCTTGAATGGCTAAATTCCAGCAGAGTAGATTAGCATTTTGCAGTTAAAGTTTTATCAGCATTTCTCATTTGCCTACCACAGTAGTTTCTAGGCACTGTACACAGGTTCTAGAAAATAGTAGTATTTGCCAAAATGGGACAGTTAATTCTGCCTCCTATTCTTTGATATAGTTGTTGGTATCTACAGAACCTCTGGAAGTGCCTTCAGTGCATGTTCAAACAGGACTTTGGGGAGTTAGTCTGTGCTGCCTTAATACTCAGAGCATGCAGACATGTAAAGCTCAATTATGTGCCTCTATATGTTTTCTTTTTAGAATCATAGAATCATAGAATATCAGGGTTGGAAGGGACCCCAGAAGGTCATCTAGTCCAACCCCCTGCTCAAAGCAGGACCAAGTCCCAGTTAAATCATCCCAGCTAGGGCTTTGTCAAGCCTGACCTTAAAAACCTCTAAGGAAGGAGATTCTACCACCTCCCTAGGTAACGCATTCCAGTGTTTCACCACCCTCTTAGTGAAAAAGTTTTTCCTAATATCCAATCTAAACCTCCCCCATTGCAACTTGAGACCATTACTCCTCGTTCTGTCATCTGCTACCATTGAGAACAGTCTAGAGCCATCCTCTTTGAAACCCCCTTTCAGGTAGTTGAAAGCAGCTATCAAATCCCCCCTCATTCTTCTCTTCTGCAGACTAAACAATCCCAGCTCCCTCAGCCTCTCCTCATAAGTCATGTGCTCTAGACCCCTAATCATTTTCGTTGCCCTTCGTTGTACTCTTTCCAATTTATCCACATCCTTCCTGTAGTGTGGGGCCCAAAACTGGACACAGTACTCCAGATGAGGCCTCACCAGTGTCGAATAGAGGGGAACGATCACGTCCCTCGATCTGCTCGCTATGCCCCTACTTATACATCCCAAAATGCCATTGGCCTTCTTGGCAACAAGGGCACACTGCTGACTCATATCCAGCTTCTCGTCCACTGTCACCCCTAGGTCCTTTTCCGCAGAACTGCTGCCGAGCCATTCGGTCCCTAGTCTGTAGCGGTGCATTGGATTCTTCCATCCTAAGTGCAGGACCCTGCATTTATCCTTATTGAACCTCATTAGATTTCTTTTGGCCCAATCCTCCAATTTGTCTAGGTCCTTCTGTATCCTATCCCTCCCCTCCAGCGTATCTACCACTCCTCCCAGTTTAGTATCATCCGCAAATTTGCTGAGAGTGCAATCCACACCATCCTCCAGATCATTTATGAAGATATTGAACAAAACGGGCCCCAGGACCGACCCCTGGGGCACTCCACTTGACACCGGCTGCCAACTAGACATGGAGCCATTGATCACTACCCGTTGAGCCCGACAATCTAGCCAGCTTTCTACCCACCTTATAGTGCATTCATCCAGCCCATACTTCCTTAACTTGCTGACAAGAATGCTGTGGGAGACCGTGTCAAAAGCTTTGCTAAAGTCAAGAAACAATACATCCACTGCTTTCCCTTCATCCACAGAACCAGTAATCTCATCATAAAAGGCGATTAGATTAGTCAGGCATGACCTTCCCTTGGTGAATCCATGCTGACTGTTCCTGATCACTTTCCTCTCCTCTAAGTGCTTCAGGATTGATTCTTTGAGGACCTGCTCCATGATTTTTCCAGGGACTGAGGTGAGGCTGACCGGCCTGTAGTTCCCAGGATCCTCCTTCTTCCCTTTTTTAAAGATGGGCACTACATTAGCCTTTTTCCAGTCATCCGGGACTTCCCCCGTTCGCCACGAGTTTTCAAAGATAATGGCCAAGGGCTCTGCAATCACAGCCGCCAATTCCTTCAGCACTCTCGGATGCAATTCGTCCGGCCCCATGGACTTGTGCACGTCCAGCTTTTCTAAATAGTCCCTAACCACCTCTATCTCTACAGAGGGCTGGCCATCTCTTCCCCATTTTGTGTTGCCCAGCACAGCAGTCTGGGAGCTGACCTTGTTAGTGAAAACAGAGGCAAAAAAAGCATTGAGTACATTAGCTTTTTCCACATCCTCTGTCACTAGCTTGCCTCCCTCATTCAGTAAGGGGCCCACACTTTCCTTGGCTTTCTTCTTGTTGCCAACATACCTGAAGAAACCCTTCTTGTTACTCTTGACATCTCTTGCTAGCTGCAGCTCCAGGTGCGATTTGGCCCTCCTGATATCTTTCCTACATGCCCGAGCAATATTTTTATACTCTTCCCTGGTCATATGTGCAAGCTTCCACTTCTTGTAAGCTTCTTTTTTATGTTTAAGATCCGCTAGGATTTCACCATTAAGCCAAGCTGGTCGCCTGCCATATTTACTATTCTTTCGACTCATCGAGATGGTTTGTCCCTGTAACCTCAACAGGGATTCCTTGAAATACAGCCTACAAGCCTTTTCTTGATTTAAGGAGCTTCCCAGTGATCTGGGAGAGCGTAACAGTTGGGTGTTCCTCCCACACCCAATTAACTGTGATTAGTACTATCACTGTCCATATTCTGGCATCTTTTATCTGCAAGAACAAAAATAAAATCAGTTTGTGGTCTACACTACATGGTACTGGTACCTGCTATAATTACAGGAAAAAGTAAAAAATTCCTTTGTATTGCTTGGCCATTTCTGTATGTCAGATAGTACCATCTACCATATTGCTTTACATGGTTATGTAAAGCAGGGCTCTATGGTAAAGCATACGTCTTAGGGAAATGAGCTAATGTTGAAGTTACTGTGTTGGCATTATTTTAGAATTTCTTGATTTTTCTGAGCCCTAAAGATGCAGGGGCATAAAAGATGAACACAACTTCCTTTGATCTGTATTTTTAAAGAATCGTATCTGAAAAAAAATAACTGAAAATATGGTAGATAAAGTGAAGCCAAAACTCCAGCAATAGCTTCTGCAAATAAAATAAATACTGTCTTAGCACAAAATATCTATCTGTTCTGCAAACTTATTTTTTCCCTTAGCAATCTTCATATACTGACCAGGCCCAGCCTTGCTTAGCTTATGAGATCTGACAAGATCACAGCTCATGGCAGTATAGCTGTAGAGAATAGATTTTGTTGTTGCTGTTGCTCTTGTGTTCAATGACACTTCAGGGAATGAGATACAAGGAAAAAGCATCAACAAATGATAAAGAATATGAACAAGACAAAGATATTAAACCTTTCCTATACCTTAATGTATGCACATTATATTATATATATTAAATACTCCTGAAAGGAATAAGATTAGCGAAGGTGAAGGAGGGTGGTAGAATCTAGTCCATAATAAAGATTCACCACAAATCTAGAACACGAAGCACAGAGTTTACTAACATGAGTATTCATTACACCCAAACCTACTGTGCTTCAGGAATTAGTCCAGATTAGAAATATTCAGACCAGAAAGCACATATTTTTCAAATCTGTAGCTGCTGTGCTTTCAATTGCAATTGATCCTGATTCCAATAATGTATTTATTCCAGACAACAATTGTATACCCGCAATATCATTATCTGAGTTGGTGTTACAGTTACATTGCAAATTAACGTGTAGGTGGCATGTTCAGAATGTAACTAACACTGAATAAGTGGTACAAGCACAGAGATATTTTGCTAAATGTTACCAACTAAGAGAGAGAGAGAGAAATCCATACTACATCTGACCCCAGTGAAAAACCTTTTAGAATTAGTGGTGACTGGAGATATCTACATATATGAACATGTGGATAATTCCACTTTGGTACATGGAAAAAAACCAGTAAAGATACTGTGATGTTCATGGTTTTCAAGTAACAAATGTATTCAAATATGTCAGTTCTTTTCTTAAAATAAAACCAGTTTATGCTAAAAGACCACCTGAAACATTCTTAAGTATATGTAAAAATATATTTTCCAAGCTTGAAGAACACAGACAATATTAAATGATTTTATTTTAATTAAAAATAATAAAATCTCTTACAAAACAGTGCATGAGAGATTTCATCCACAAAAGTGATCCTGTGAGAGAAATCAACCGTTTCCAATAGAAAAGTTATATCAACCTTAAATGCAGCTTCATGAGTCTGATGCTCTAATTATAGCAATCTTTGGGCAACAAAAGTTTTAATGAAGGACTGCAAAGAAGTTTCAGTTATACCTCCATGTTTCCACACACACAGTGTTCTTAATTCCTTTGGGGATCTGAAATGTTCCAATCATGGCCTTAATTCTGGCAGTGAAAGGGGAGTACAAGTTGTGAAGAAAAATCTATTCTATTTTTCAGTTATGTGAAGCTGAAAAATAATATATTTTCCCTATTGGTAAAAAACAAACAGCCCTCCCCTCATCTTCTCTCCTCTCCACATGCCATATTTTTGTTGCAACACAAGTTCCTCAAAAACAGCTGAACTTTTATATGTGACACACAGATATTGCTCTTTTTTAGATTACTTCTATAAACAAGCAGATAAAAATGGGAACTGTGTAATCCCTTGTGTTCCTGTCAAGCAAACTGTGGTCTCTGGAGCAGTTCCAAGTGACACACTGAGCTGATTATTAGTGAAGTGTCTGCCAAACTCATACTGCAGAATGACATGGGGAGTTTCACCAATTTTCATTTCTCATTACAAAAAAGTTTGGCGCAGTTCTAATGTAGACAGTTTTAAAGGAGAAGAAATTTAAAGCACTCAAATATATACTGTGATGATGTGCAGCCTTTCCAAGATGTTGACTTCTGGAGCTGCAACACCGAAAGAGTAGCAAAGACATTTGGAGGAACGGAGAGGGGTCTCAATGACCTTAGTTATATGAGCTCTCAATGCCAATATGTTTAACTAAGTTGTTATTTTGCAAGTGAGTTGTAGGTATTTAGAAGAAAATGAAATACTGGATACTCAAACTTAGCACAGAATTGTTTTAGGGAAAAATACGGAAAATACAAGTAGCTTTTAGGTTTGACGGTCCTCACATATAAAAAAAATGTCATTATGTGAAAAGAGGAGCAATAAAATTATATTCTTCATATATTATTTTAAATCAACAGACTAATTAACTGAGTTTGTTTCATATGTCTGTTGTTCTAACCAATTAGTAATACCAATTACAACATTCTTACAAAAATTAGAGCAGACTGAAAATTTTCAAAAAATTTAAATTTTAATCAAATGAGGACAAGTTAGTGATTTTTTCACCTGTTTTCTCCTTTTTTCAAGCAGCTCTAAAATAGAGTTCAAGTTGGAAATTATTTCTAATTTACACAAAGAGAAATGTGCTGTGCTGACAGCTGATAGGGATAGAACTGTCTGCAAGATGGTTTGAGTGCTCTTACTCTGGGAGAAAAAAATCTGTATTCTAATAAAATGTAAGTAAATTGCTAAGAAAATGCAAGTGGTAAGTTCATGATTCTTCACTGCAGAATAAAAAAAACCTGCACAAGGGGCCGTATTCTTCTTCCCATTACACTGCTGTGAATACAAAGTAACTGCACTGAAGTTAGTGGTATTAAACAGGTCTACATTGGTGTAAGAGAGAGTAGAATTTAGAACTTTGTTCTTCCATCGTTACACTGATTTTGCTCTGGGAGCAGTTCATCTGAATTTGTGGAATAGTAAAAAATGTTGGACAGTTGGACCCTAAAACAAACAAAAACCTAAAGGATGTTATAAAAGAGTGTAGAGGTTTTGAATAGCAAACCTTTATTTAAAAATTCACAATACATTCTAGACACCAAACATCACGTTTAAATATAGCCACACTTATTAATCGCCTCTGAATGCTATATACCAATATGTGTACATCTCTCACTGGCCCCGATGCAGTCAATTACATTCCCAAAATAAACTGAGAGAACAGAAAAACAAATTGTCTTGAATTTTCTCATGTACAAAAACGTAAGTTGCTTCCAGTCACCTAATTTTTTAAATCTACTACACAGTTTGAACTGAAAATAAACAGGCAAAATGACTAAACTAATTGCAAACCACCTACATCATAGGAGCCAATACATAACGTATTTCCAGTGACAGCCAGAGGCTGAACACAGCACTATCTCATATATCACTGCCTGCTGCATTATTTAAAAAAGTATCTCTTTGCAAAAGATTAATTTGGGCTCAGTATCAAGCATTTATAGAATGACACTATTTAAAAGTCATTGCATTCAAAGAAGCAAAATCCTCATCTTATGAGCAACACCCATAGGAACCTCGGGGTGGGATGATGGGCAGATGCACAGGTGTTGAAGTGATCAGAGTCTTTGCCACCAATCCAAAACTGGGGCACAAGGCACTCAGGATACTATACAGTGGCTGCAATTACAGAATTCTACTCACACAGAATAGTAGCAGCCCAATACCTATCTTTCCCCTTACTTCAATATACAGTTTTGGACCATGACCTCTGCACTGTTCAGTGACAAAATGGCCACAGTCCAACCCTACCATGTTCCTGTTCAGCATTCCTATGCAGAGTCAACACAGAGTTGGGCTCTGGAGTATGAAGGACAAGTGTAATGTCCCACTGTGTGGGTTTCTGCCACCCTCTCAAAATACTACTTTTGCCCCAGAGATGAGTATTTTTACAGGAAATACTGATAACAGTATTTTATATGATTATTTAAAAATAGGAGTTTTGGTCCCAACTCTGTCCTGGATGAGGGATGCAATCTCCCAAATCCCACTGAAAGCTAGGACAGTGAAATGTGTGTATCTGAGGGAAGAATTATCTAATGTGTGTTCATACATTTTTGGAGCATGGTGTATGGGGGAGAGGGGAAGCTGTCAGAAGAATGCAGAGGGACGGGGGAAGACATGGATGTTAAAGTAATCTTCCTTTACTTTTTACAATTTTGCCAGGGACTCTTTCAAACACTGCATTAGGTCACATCCCCTGATAACCAGACTACTTATGATATAACAGATTATTATTTAAAAATAGAGGTTGGGTTGTTTTAATTTGCACCTCCTGGTCTATTCCTGCCCAGAGCCAAGTGTTATATGACAGCTTTTTGTAAATGTGCACAAAACTTCATGTTGACAACATTCATTACTAAAGGAAAGCTTTGCTATTGCACTTCATAGAATCCATTGGGTTTAAATAATTTATTACAATCCATGAGAAAGACAGATTTCTAATAAATAAATAAATATTCATGTTCAGAAATAAAGTAGATCAGAGTGCAGGTCAAGCTGAGAAAAGGGATGATTTTCATTCAAACACAGAACCCAGGAATCAGAAGACCCCAGTGCTAATTATGGCTCTGCTATAGACTTCCTGTGGAAGCTTTGGCACATATTTTCAAAACGGTCCAGTAATTTTCAGTGCTCAGCTTTAGCCACGCAGACCAAAATTCTAAAGTTGGCATGCCTAGAGTTACGC
Organism: Dermochelys coriacea; assembly: GCF_009764565.3. NCBI lineage: Eukaryota > Metazoa > Chordata > Testudines > Dermochelyidae > Dermochelys > Dermochelys coriacea. The sequence continues at coordinate 68,080,062 of NC_050071.1, forward strand.
CCCCACAAGGGCCATTTCAAAAAATCCAGTCAGGTGAGCACCCCCATTCACATGGCCTAAGAGAGTCACTGTATTGTCTTCTCCTACACAGAATTCCTTACACAATTATGCCAAGCTAGATGGTGGAAGTGTAAAAAAAAATAGGCTATTATTTTATGTGGAAAAACTTTGAATAAAATTAAACAATTTTTTGAATAGTCATCAAAAACATTTGGTTTGATAAGATTAAAAATTAATTTCACTTATTTGTTTTTTTCTTCCTTCTCTTCTCTTCCTTTCCTGTCTCCCTTTTTCTCCTCTAGGTGGGAAAAAGAAAAACAAAAAATTGTTTCAATTTGAACCAAACTGAATTGGAACAATTTTTTTTTCATTTGAATTATAAGGAAAATGTTCACCATAATGAAAAAAAAGTCAAAAATTTCTCATGATAATTTTTTTTGTGAAAAATGTTGCTGAAATTTTTTGTAATGAGCACTAGGTAGAAGGTTTCAGAGTAGCAGCCATGTTAGTCTGTATTTGCAAAAAGAAAAGGAGGACTTGTGGCACCTTAGAGACTAACAAATAATTCCATAAAGAATGCACCTAAGCTTGTGTGTATTCTTTTCCCCAGAGACTCAAGCACACCACAGCAATCTCAGAGAGCACAAAATGGTTTTTAACCCAGATTGGGCCAACACTAGATCATGAATGATCAAATATCCCACTGTTATGTCAGCCTGTCCCTGGTGGGGTTGAATGCCAATGACCTACAGGTTTCCAGCAGCCATGGGTTTGGTGTCCTTTTCTGAACCAGATATGGGCACCTAAATTGATACTTGGGCACCTACATCAAAGACAGATGATTTTTGGAGATGCTCGTTTCCACATTCCTCAGAAAATCTAGCACCTACATAAAAACAGACTAAGTGTGAATTTAGGTGCCTATCTTTAGGCATCCAAGTTTGAAAATGTAGGCCCCAGAGCCTGATGATCAGATTTTGAGCATCAACAGTCATTTGAAGTCATTGGGAGGTGGAGACGCACAGTATCTCTGAAAAATCAGATCTGTAAAGATATATCAAATTGAGCACCCAAAGTAGAAGGTCATATTGGAGAATGTAGGCCTTAATCTTTCTATGACAATGTTCATCTGTAACATGGGGAGCATAAAACTCACCTACCTCACAGGGTATTAAAAGGCTCCATTCTTTCATATTTTGTGAAGTATTTGAGATCTGACGGCACTATTTTAACAGGTCTAACTGCTTTTCAGAATGCATCATGCTACTGAATCTTAGGAGCTACTCTGAAGAAGCAGTTGGATGCTTTGCATACCAATTTACATTTAAATACCCAGAATGCTCTTCCACCTGTCTACTAATTCACAGCATTTGGGGCATCTCTAAGGAGATATGAAAATGTATTAGTTGTGCTAGTTTGTCCGAAGAGTTCTTTTCTCCATGATTTGTAACATATACTATTAACTAGAATCACAATGGGAATATCTGTATATGGTATACTAGAAAAGCACTTCCACATTACAACTTCATTAACTCAACTGTGAGGGGACATGACTCACAGAAAAACACTCAGAATTCTATTTCTTAATAATTAATCCAGGGACAAACTTAGACACAAGAATATTAAAAAAAGAACATCTATACTTAGCAATAACAAAGCTTCCTTCCACTCCCTCTGCACCCCAAAAGTCTATCTGCAAGTTGTTCCCCACCTGACTGCCATTACAAGTATAAAATTGTGTGGATATCATCACCATGCCCATTCTATCTTTAGGCAGCTGGCAGATTCCTTTTGTTGTCAGGTAGCCAGATTGCATTCAGGTTTGTCTCATTTCTGCTAAGTGATCAATAAAAGTCAATTTTTAAAAAGAATGCCTGGAACTTCAATGATACCAAGGTAAAAACAAGGAAAAGAGATGTAAAAATCAGTGGGACCAGATGTTCATAGATACATCTAAACTGTTAGAAAGGCACTAAAAAAAAATCACCTTAGAGGAGAGAATAAAATCTGAAGGTGATCAATAGGCACAAGATTACTCCCCTGTGGTCACCAGTGAAGTTCTGTGGGATCATGACTATAAATTATATTGATCTGCAAGAAGGAGGACCTGCATACTATATAATGTCCAGCTGATAAATTAAATACAATGTTCTTTCTTCTTAAAAAGACATCGCTGAGATATTTTCAACAATTTTCAGATATCCTTTAGATTATAATGTAACTCTTGGAAGCTTGAAAATGAAATTGACTCATTTTTTAAATGTGTATATACATGGTTATATTACAAGTACAAGCACAAAGGGACAACCTCGGAAAGGATAAAGCAAGGTATGAGTTACACCTAGTGAGAGACATAAAAGGCAATAAGAAGAGGTTATTTTAATACATTAGGAGCAAGAGAAAGATGAAGAAAAGTGTAGGTCCTCTACTTAGTGAAGAAGGAGAGCTAATAACTGATGACATCACAAAAGCTGCGGTGTTTAATGCTACTTTGCATCAATCTTCACAAGGAAGGAACACAAGCCAAAATATGGAAAGACCAGGTTAAAGAATATCTATAGATAAAATTAGATCCGGTTGAAGGACCTGATAAAATACATCCTAGAGTACTTAAGGAACTAGCGGAAGCAGCCTCAAAACTGATAGCAATTATTTTTGAGAACTCATGGAGTTCAGGTGAGACTCCATAGGACTAGAGAAGGGCAAACGTAGTACCTATCTTTAAAAAGGGGAACAAACAGAATCCGGGGAATTATAGACCAGTCTGCCTAACTTTTATACCTGGAAATATACTGGAACAAATTATTTAACAATCAATGTGTAAGCATCCAGAGGATAATAGGGTTATAAAGAATAATCAGCATGGATTTCTCAAGAACAAATCATGCCAAACAAACCTAATTTCCCTCTTTGCCAAGCTTACTGGCTCAGTGGATAGAGGAAATGCAGTTGACATGATCTATCTTCATTTTAGTAAGGCTTTTAACACAGTCCCACATGACATTCTCATATGGTCTAGATTAAATTACTATAAAGTGGGTGCAAAACTGGTTTAAAGACTGTACTCAATGGTTTGCTTTCAAATTGGGAGGTGGTAAGTCTTGCATATGCTATTATTCCATATTCTCATTAATGACTTGGATAATGGAGTGGAGAGTATGCTTATCAAATTTACAGGTGACACCAACGTTGGAGGAGTTGCAAGGACAGGACTAGTATTCAGAACCTGGACAAATTAGATAATTGCTCTGAAATCAAGAGGATGAAATTCAATATAGATAAGTAGAAAGTATTATATTAGGAAGGAAAAATCAAATCCTTAACTATAAAATAGGAAATAAGTGGCTGTGTGATAGTACTGCTCAAAAGGCTATCAGTGTTATAGTAGATCACAAATTGAATGAGTCCACAATGTGATGCAGCTGCAAAAAAAAAAAAGCTAATATCATTCTGCAGTGCACTATCAGGAAGGTTATATGTAAGAGACAGGAGGAAATTTTCCCACTCTACTTGTTACTGGTGAGGCTTCAGCTAGAGTACTGTGTCCAGTTCTGGGTGCCATACTTTAGGAAAGATGTGGACAAATTAGGGAGAGTCTGGGGAGAGTGACAAAAATGATTTAGGAAATCTGAGCTATAAGGAAAGACTGAAAACATTGGGCATGTTTAATCTTGAAGAAAAAAAAAAAAGACTGAGCAGGGGACCTAATAACAGTCTTCAAATATGTGAAGGGTTGATATAAAGAGGGCAGTGATCCATTGTTTTCCATGCCCATAGAGACAGGACAAGCAGTAATGGGCTTAATTTGCAGCAAGGGAAATATAGGGTAGATATTAAGAAAAACTTTCTAACTATAATGGTAGTTAAATTCTGGAATAGGCTTCCAAGGTAAGTTGTGGAATCCCTATCACTGAAGGTTTTTAACACCAAATTAGACAAACACCTGTAAGGGAATGTCTAGGGTTATCTGGGGCTGGACTAGATAACTTCTTAAGGTCCCTTCCAGCCCTACATTTCCATGATTATAGGACTGCTCAAAAGTACTGGGATGCAGGCATTGATTTTTAATGTTTATCATAAAAACAAAAGTATTTGTTTAAAAAAAAAAGCAAATGTATATGAATAATTCCATGTGATTTATAAAGAAAGACCAGTAACAAGTTATATTTGTGGTCTATCAATCATCTTGGCCCTTTAATGTTGCCTTTAATTAATATGTCTCTTTACTTTTATTATCTCTGAGAAATCAAATAAAATGGCCTTAAACTATTTCATAAAAAAAAACATGAAGATCTTATTTATATTACACAAAATATTCAATCTACTCTAATTTCAACAAGAACCATTACTGGTGTTTTGACAATTTGGTAATTATCTATACAGTCATGAAATCAATTTAAATTGATTAATTGAATTGCTTGTTCTTCTGCATTTTGTTTTATCAGCTGCTATTAAAACTGTATAATCATTAATATTTATAGATTATAGAAATTACTAGGAGCAATTAGCACATTTTGAAATATTGCCCAGAGAAAACAAAATGTCAAACATGATTAAGTAAACTCAGCTTTTCATAATAAAAAATAAATCCTATTATTTCAGTTTAGGGAAATATTATGTTCTAAATTAGAGAAGTTTGCCAAGATGAGTATACTCTTAAATGTTAGTGGATTGAATCTTGCCTCCCAACCAACTCACAATTTGTGTATATGCTCTTGGTCTGTTGGAACTACATTGCGTTTGAGGGAATGCAGCCTCAGCTTACGAAAAAGGCATCTCTAGACTGCTCTGTTGTCTCTAGTAGAGGCTGTGGCCTTTATGCACAGTGGTTTTGAGAGCCATTGGATCAGTGTGACCACAGACTCATTGGCCACATCACTGCATCTCTACTCTGCTTCCCTCCCCAGCTTATATGCAATCCTCTGTTACAGAGATGTATGGGAAGGTGATGGACAGCCCAGCTTTACTACCTACTCAGGGCACGGAATCTGCAACCACTTCAGTCCTTATTGGCTATGTAGGTGGCAAGCTGAGACTAACACCTAATATGTAAAATGTGCTTATTTCACTGTTACCTCTCAGCAGTCCCCTTACCTATTTGTATGTTCCCAGCCTCCGTCTTGTTATCAAACCTGACTATGAGCTCTTAGGGGTAGAGACTGTCTTGCTTGTTTGTACAGCATCCAGCACAAGAGGGGCATGACACACTACTGCTAGACAAACATAAATAATGAGACTAGAACAAAGTTGCACTATGTTTGTGGTGGGGACCTTCTATGGCCTCCTAACAAAAGGCAACAATGAGATAAAGAAGAAATAGGTTAGATATTCTAATTTAGCAATAATCCTTAACAGAGGTTGTGCATCAGTCTGGGATTTCACAATACCCTTATGTATTGTTAGAACAAGGCACAACTTTCTGACAAGTGGCAGTCTACTGTGCTAGCAATATGCACATCACATACACCTTAGGATGTCTTACTGTGATTACAAATACAGTCCTACTCTATGTTCATGACACCATCTAAAGGAAAGAATAAATTAATAGGTAAAACATTTTCTTAATTTCCAAAAATTCATGTTAGCTATTGTTTATTAAATCAAAAATACATTTTAAAAATCAACTGTTCACAATTCAGCAGAGCCTTGCTAAACATACATCCCTACTATTCTCTCAGACAGCATAATGGGAAAGCTTCCGCAGTTAATTTTTAGATGTACAAATGTGAAGTCATGATTATGGTTGGGTTTATCCCTACTTGAAGTAATAGAGCTCAAAACACAACTCTCGTTTAAAGTATCCCATGAAAAATTTGCATTACATCCTTCAGATTTTAGCCCACATTCAAAACCACATTGAATTGCATATTGCTGAGGAGAGTTTGGGTGACCATGGGGGAGAAATTTCAAAAATGGAGCAAGGATGGAAGATGCGCCCACACACACACACACGCGCGCGCACACACACAAACCCCTTCACAGAAGAACAATGAAGTTAGATTTAAAGAAGGAAAAACCCTGTTAGGATGACCAGATGTCCCAATTGTATAGGGTTAGTCCCGCTATTCCAGGCTTTGTCTTATATAGGAACCTATTACCACCACCACCACCTGCCCCCGTCCCAATTTTTCACACTTGCTATCTGGTCATCCGTCACCCTATCAACCAATAATTAAGCACTTGGCTAAATCCTAATAAGTCCATTGAAATATTATACAATGCCAAATACCCATTTTATTCCTTTCTAAGGGAAGAACAAATGAGGAAAAACAGAAACATGTAAGTTAGAGACCTATTAGAAAACCTATTGCACCACCATTTCCTTCACTACTTTTCTGGTATTTTGTCCAGTTTAGTTTTCAGACTCCCAAGTAATGGAGCCTCCACATTTTCCACAGCCAAATACATTGTCTTGATAGTCATCCTGATTTTTCTTTTCTTTTTTTACCCCATTACTGCTTCCTCACTTCATGCAAAACACTACAGAATTCTATTCCATCTCTACTGTCTACACCTTTGAAGCATTAGACTTTTAACTGTTTCTTCTCTTATCTCCTTAGTCACTTACTCAAGCTATACATTAGTTCTTTTAATCTGTCCACCATCTATCCAGGTAATGTTATGGTCCTCACCTGTGTAGTATTTGAGCACACCACAGTCATGAATGGATTTTATGCTCACAACGGGGTGCTCTCTATGTTATAGATGGAAATGAGGCACAAGTTTGCATAGGACTGAAGCCTATGGCAGAGCTGGGAATTGGACAGAGTTCTACCAAATCCCAGTCCAGGGGCTTAAATACAAGATCATCCTTCTTCCTCTTAGTGTAATCTCTCTGTTTTATACCTTCTGTTGCTCTTCTCTCAACTGCCTGCAGTTTTTACTCAGTCTTTCTGGGAATGAGTATCCAGAACTGCATTTGCACCACAGCTACATACATCTAAGGCTATTCCCTTCCTCACTGGGGCAGAGTAATTTTGCACATACAATCCAAAGTTATACTGGGCTTTTTTTGCAGCCACTTTACATTGTAAACTCATGTCTAATTAAAAAAAATATTTTTATTGTGGTAATATTTAAAAGCTCAGTCAGGACCAGGACCCCAACTATATGTAATTATAGGACTGTGTGATTCTGTAGATGTGAAAACAGGATTACTAGCCAGACTGTAGAATCCCCTACTGATAGCAACTAGTGATTTCAGAAAAGTCAGCTGCTAACCATTAGCTTTTGACTGCCTTTCAAGGTTTCTTGTGGCAGTAGTTCTGCAAAAGGAAGGATTGTGGTGACCTGTTCTCTCCCCTTTGCTCCAAAACCTTCTATTGCCCCTAAACTCCCACCATTTTTGCTGTGGATTCCACCAGACTCTTCCATAGAATGGGGCCCAGCCAAACTGCCGACACCTGCAAAATTAGGCTATATTCTCTGCTTATCCCAGTCTTCGCTGCACACAGGGAGGGGCTACAAAGAAGCTGATTGCAGTTCCAAGATCTAGAGGCTGTTTCTACAGTAACTGTGGCCTAGTTTAAAGCATCCTTGGTGCTGTTCTTATTTATGCAGACTGGCTATGCACCTCAAAGTGTAGTCTGTTGTATCCTTGGGGGCAGCAGTTTTAGGAAGAAATCACTTGAGACACAGAGAGCTGTAAACCTTAAAAACAGCCATTTATTGCCACACACTGAACTAACCAAACCAGCCAAAACTGGCTGGGTTATCCCCTAATAATCTAACTCAGTTGCCATAGCAACAAGATTCTATTACCACGACAACCAAATACAACATATTCCTCCCCGGTTAATAAGAACACCCCCTAAATAAAACAAACACTAAACTAAAGAAGGAGGGTAGACTGCCACCGATCCCAGCTAAACCCCGGGGATTATTTTGCCCCATAACCGTGGGCTCACTCTAGCTAGAGATCCAGCCATGGAGGCCTTCTGTCTCTAGGTGGATTACGGCAGACTTCTGGTGTTGTTGCACCCAAAAGTTTCTTGTGCACCAGCCTGACAATGGACTCAGGGTTCATAGGGTGAATGGGTGAGGATGTGGTATCAGCCCGTTCTGGGCAGGGGGGTATCTCTCCTGCCGGCAGTAATGGAGGGGGAAGTCAGGAACAGGTAACTCTTGATTCAGTGTCTTGGTGGAAGTGGTGAAGTCAGGCAACTCAACTGCAGATGTGTCCTGAGGACTGGTATGACCTGGTAACAGCTGATCTACACGTCGCTGCCAGGTGAGATCCTCTGCAATCCGGACTGTGTAGGAAACAGGTCCTGTTTGAGCAATGATGGGGCAGGGACCCATTTAGCTCCAGAAGTATAATTCTGAGCCAAAACTGGCTGTCCTGGGCTAAGGGTTCGGTCTTTTGCTCTGGATGCACGTCTGATGACTTGATCTTGCTGATCAAGTTGCAAAATTTATCGGGTTCAGAAAGTTTCAGCAGATAAAGCAAGCGCGCAGCTTCGTCCCATCATTAGAAAGGCTGGGGATGCCTAGGTCGTACCATGATGTGTGTTTCTGTAGGATAGTAAGAAGGTGTCCAGGTGTTTTTGAATGGATAATTCTCCCCTTGCCGATTTCAAAGCTTGTTTCATTGTCTGCACAAATCTTTCAGCTAATCCATTGATGGATGGATGATATGTGCTGAAGTGATGTATCCCATTTGCCTTCATAAAATTTTGAAACTCCTGAGAGATGAACTGTGGTCTGTTGTCACTCACAAGTTGTTCTGGAAGACCGAAAAGACTAAAGAATCCCCGTAGTTTGGATAGTACTCTCTGCAGTAGTGGCCTGCATTATAGAGACTTCTGGCCATTTAGAATGGGCATCTACCAACACCAACAACATGCATCCTTCACATGGGCCAGAGAAGTCATCGTGAATATGTTGCCATCGGTTTTCCATCCAGTCCCATGGGTGAAGGGGTGCCCATTGGGGTGCATTCATCACACCCTGACATGACATACAAACTCTTGTCTTCTCTTCAATAGCACTGTCCAATCCAGGCCACCAAAAATAGCTTGGTGAAATTTCCTTCATGCACACTATTCCACAATGTAGCTGTGTAGAATGTTGCTGTTCTCACATCTGTGATCTCGTTGGTGGTGGGATAATGACACATCTCCCCCACAATAAACAACCAGATTGGATCAATAAATCCGTCCTCCTGGACATGTAGGTAACAAGGTAGGGTGAGACCAGAGAGATTCGTCAAGATTTTCCATGCATCACCAAGTCCATAATTTGGGACAATACTGGATCAACACGAGTTGCCTTCTTTACCTGAGTAGCAGTGATGGGTGTACTCTCTATGTGTTCAACGTAAAAAATTTCCTTCTGGGCAATATCTTGATGTTTGACTGGCAAAGGTAATCTTGAGAGACCATCCGCATTGTCATGCAGAGTAGATTTCCGATATTTAATTTCATATGTGTGCACGGAAAGCAACAATGCCCAACATTGCATACGACTAGCAGCTAATGGGGGAATGCCTGTGTGGGGTCCAAAAATTGAAGTCAGCGGTCTATGGTCTCTGAGAAGAGTAAACTTCCATCCGAACAGGTACTGATGAAACTTCTGAATTCCAAAAATGATTCCCAATGCCTCACATTCGATATGGGCATCGTTAGTTTCTGCTTTGCTTAGAGTGCGTGAAGCAAAAGCAATTAGGTCTCTTTTCTCCCGACAACATAATGTGTGACACGACCACTCCCACTCCATAAGGAGAGGTATCGCAGACCAACTGTAGAGGTAAGGATGGATCAAAGAGCGTCAGAACTTCAGAATTTAGCAATACATCCTTAGCTTTGTTAAATGCAACTTCACAGGCTTCAGTCCACTTCCAGGCCTTGTTCTGCCCAAGGAGTTCATGAAGTGGTTTTAGCAGTGTGGCTAACTGCGAGATGAACTTTCCATAATAGTTCAATAGTCCTAGAAACGAGCGAAGCTGGCTAACATTTTGAGGAGGGGGAGCCTCCACAATAGCCTTAACTTTTGCAGGGGACTTATGAATCATAGAATCATAGAATCATAGAATATCAGGGTTGGAAGGGACCCCAGAAGGTCATCTAGTCCAACCCCCTGCTCAAAGCAGGACCAAGTCCCAGTTAAATCATCCTAGCCAGGGCTTTGTCAAGCCTGACCTTAAAAACCTCCAAGGAAGGAGATTCTACCACCTCCCTAGGCAACGCATTCCAGTGTTTCACCACCCTCTTAGTGAAAAAGTTTTTCCTAATATCCAATCTAAACCTCCCCCATTGCAACTTGAAGACCCGTAGCATCAACGATGTGTTCCAAATATTCAACAGAGAGCTGGAAGAATTCACACTTGTCTTTACGGACTCATAGGCCATACTCTTCCAGTCTTTGTAGGGTAGCCTCTAAATTCTTTAGGTGATCCTCCTCATTCCTTCCAGTGACCAGGATGTTGTCCAGATAGCACTGGATTCCTGGCAAGCCACACAAGATCTGGTCCATAGCCCTCTGGGACAAGGTGGGAGCAGACATTATTCCGAAGGGTAGGCGACCGTATCAGTAAAGACCTTTATGTGTCACAATAGTCAACAGCTTTTGGGACTTTTCATCTAAATGCATCTGTAAATACGCTTGACTCAGATCAATCTCACTGAACTTTTGTCCCCCAGCCAGGCCTGCAAAGAAGTCATCGATGTGGGGAAGCGGGTATTGCTCTGCACACAACACTGGATTGACAGTGACTTTAAAATCACTGCAAATCTGTAGAGAGCTATCTTTCTTCACTATTGGAACGATAGGAGTTGCCCATGGGCTATGGGTAACTGGTATTAGGACTCCATTTGTGACCAGGGGCTCCAGGTCCGCTTCAACTTTCAGCCTGATGGCATATGGCACAGTTCTGGCTTTCAGATATTTTGGTTGACTGTCAGGTTAATGTTCAATGTCACAGTGATTCCCTTCATACTTCCCAGATCCTTTCCAAAAACAGCAGCATGTTTCCTTAGTGTAGCGGTCAGGCCAGTTTCTTCTTTAATCATTCGGTTCACTTCTGCCCAGTTCAGCTGGATATTCCTAAGCCAAGACCTACCCATTAAGGCTGGGTAATTACTTCTCAACACAAACAGTGGCAATTTACCAGCCTGTCCATTGAGCTCCACCTTAACATCAATAGTGCCCAACATGGGCACAGTTTCTCCCATATATGTCTTCAGAACAGTTTTTGTTGCCTGAAGCAGAAAATGCTGTAGCTTTTCTTTATACACGGTCTCGGAGCCTAGCGAGACGGCTGCACAGGTGTCCAGTTCCATGCGTCTAGGTTTCCTGTCCAAAAATGGGGTTACCCAGTATTCATGTGAGCCCACTACCAAAGACAAAACATGCAGTGGCACTTCTCCTTGTGTCTCCTTGGTCATTCTGGGTCTGCTCTAGGGTATGTAGATTTCCCTTTTTGGTCGACCAGACCACAGGCCTCTTTTTCTTTTGTTTACAGGCACACTCAATGTGTCCCTTTTTGCCACAATGTCTACACACCAGGTCCTTATACCAGCATTCTGATGCCTACCACAGCAATAACATTCCTGACTCCACACAGTTTTGGGGGTAAGTTCTTGTGACACCTTATGCACCCTAAGGGATGCACCGATGTATTGTGCCTCCTTTGTAGCCAGTTCCATGGAAACCGCAATATCAACAGCCTTCTGTAAGGTAAGCTGTGCCTCTGTCAATAGGCACTTCCGGATAGCTTCACTGTGCAGGCCACACACTAATTTGTCACATAGGGTGTCATTTCATATCTCCTTAAATTTACAGTGTTCCACAAGCTTTTTCAAAGTTGCTACAAATTGTACAACTGTTTCATCTTCTTTTTGGTCTCTTTTGTGGAACCTATACCTTTCAGCAATTACCAACAGTTTTGGAGAAAAATGGGACCCCAGGATTTCCACAATGCCACTGTAAGATTTGCTCTCAGGCTTAACAGGGTGTATTAAACTGCGTAGCAGAGAGTAGGACTTTCTTAGCCCTTACAACACTTAAGAATATTGACACCTTCTTCTTTTCTGTAATGTCATTTGCAATAACGAAAAGCTCAAAACGCTCAGCATATGTGCGCCATTGCACTATAGTCTCCTCAAATGGTTCCAGTGGCCCTGTTAGTGTAGCCACAGTTTTAGTTTCAGTTTGCATAGTCAATGCAAACAAGCCAGTTCTCACCCCCTTTCAACAGCAAAAAGGTGGGTTTGTTATTATTATTTTTTTTGTACCTTGACTTCTACTTCCTTTTGTTGCTGGGGCAGCAGAAGCAATCTCACCTTCGTCGCCACTTTGTTGTATCCTTGGAGGCAGCAGTTTTAGGAAGAAATCACTTGAGACACAGAGAGCTGTAAATCTTAAAAGCAGCCATTTATTGCCACACATTGAACTAACCAAACCAAACCAAACCAAACCAAACCAGCCAAAACTAGCAGGGCTATCGCCTAATAATCTAACTCAGTTGCCATAGCAACAAGATTCTATTCCCACAACAACCAAATACACAACACAGTCCACCAGCTGAGGACAATTAAGTTGCGACAGGGAGTTGTGTATGAGCTGGCTCTATGTCAGTTGGGGACTCCATCACATCAGAGGAATTCCCAGCTGCGGATATCCAACCCATTTATAGACTATCTGTGCTGCTGGAGCTGTTCAAAAGAGATGCAGCACTGGGGAGAATGTGGACCCCGACTATGTTTGCAGGGAGCATGGGAGGAAGTGTATTCTAAACTGTTGTAATTTAAGCGCTATCAATACAATGGCCCTCTGTATTTTGTAATATAGTTCTCAGAGATTTTCTTCTCCCTTATTCTTCCATTACCATCAATAGCCAAATGGAGGACTTGTGTATACAAACACTTAGTCTGAGGCAAGCTGGATGTAAATCTACCTTGCTGTAGCCTGCCATGTACTAACTGTCCATGTGGACCCTGTTTCTATGCACTAAAAGTTCCATAGTACACTTTGAAATTGGAGTACATATCACACACTAAGGAACTTTTAGCACATGGCAGGCTAGTACAAAGTAGATTTACACCGAAGCATGCCACAAACTGAGGGTATGTCTACACTACAAATTAGGTCGAATTTATAGAAGTCGTTTGTAGAAAGCGTTTTTATACAGTCGAGTGTGTGTGTCCCCACACAAATGCTTTAAGTGCATGTAGTCGGCGGACTGTGTCCACAATATCAAGGCAACAGTCGACTTCCGGATCTTTGCACTGTGGGTAGCTATCCCACAGTTCCCACAGTCTGAGGTTTTTAAGGCCCGGCTTGACAAAGCCTTGGCTGGGATGATTTAGTTGGTGTTGGTCCTGCTTTGAGCAAGGGGTTGGACTAGATGACCTCTTCCAACCCTAATATTCTGAGTCTATTTGGTAAAATGTGATTAACCGAGAGATTGAAACCTTTTGTGTTAGCAAAATAAGTATCCATGTTACTCTTCTGGTGCAAGTTCGAAGTAACTCAACTGAAGTTTGTGGAATAAACTGGTGTAAAAGTGGTATAGGTGAGATCAGACTCAGACCATTGCCTTCAAATGCTGTATAACCTTTTACATGTTCTACCATATCTTGAGCCCTCATCCTGCAAACTCTCTTGCTTAACTTTAAACACACGATTAGTCCAGTGAAATCAGTGTAAGTACATGCATACATACTTGCAGGAGTGGGGTCATGGATTGTGATGAGGACCATATCTTGTGTGTTTTTCTACAGCACCTACCATGATGGGGATCTGATCCTGATTGCAGCCTCTAGATGCTATTGCAGTAGAAATAGTGCTGAATCACAAAATATAATACAACAGTAATAATTTTCTGTCACACCTAGGCACAATAGAATGAGTTAAGGACAGAATGACTTGGAAGCATTCAGGATAATCTGAGATTTTTTACAAGATTTCACAGATTTAGCACCCTGCACTCTGCTTGAATGCTGTAGTTTAGCAGATTTTCTTGCTAGTATTACTTCTTTGTATTTTATTTATTATTTATTTATTATTTTATTTGTATAAGTAGGGGCATAGCGAGCAGATCGAGGGACGTGATCGTTCCCCTCTATTCGACACTGGTGAGGCCTCATCTGGAGTACTGTGTCCAGTTTTGGGCCCCACGCTACAGGAAGGATGTGGATAAATTGGAAAGAGTACAACGAAGGGCAACGAAAATGATTAGGGGTCTAGAGCACATGACTTATGAGGAGAGGCTGAGGGAGCTGGGATTGTTTAGTCTGCAGAAGAGAAGAATGAGGGGGGATTTGATAGCTGCTTTCAACTACCTGAAAGGGGGTTTCAAAGAGGATGGCTCTAGACTGTTCTCAATGGTAGCAGATGACAGAACGAGGAGTAATGGTCTCAAGTTGCAATGGGGGAGGTTTAGATTGGATATTAGGAAAAACTTTTTCACTAAGAGGGTGGTGAAACACTGGAATGCGTTACCTAGGGAGGTGGTAGAATCTCCTTCCTTAGAGGTTTTTAAGGTCAGGCTTGACAAAGCCCTGGCTGGGATGATTTAACTGGGACTTGGTCCTGCTTTGAGCAGGGGGTTGGACTAGATGACCTTCTGGGGTCCCTTCCAACCCTGATATTCTATGATTCTATGATTCTATGATTCTGGCAGTGTAAATGTAAAATGTGAATGCAAGTTGCTTCTTTATTGCTCTTTGTAAGGAGGAAGCTTGGAAGACCATGCATGTGTTCAAATTAATTGTGTACAATGGGACAAAAGACTTCACGGAGCTAAAATGAGAATAACCTGGTTCACCTTTTCAAACAGGCAAGTTAATTGCTTGCCCCTGCCTGACTTACTAATTTTCTCAAACTCATTTTCACAGATAGCAGGTAGATTGCGACCTGGTAACCCCCTCTTTGTTTTATCATCTATAAACCTATAATGTATAGCCTAGAGCTATGTGTGCTTTCAATTACCCAGTCTTCAAATGAAACCAGGATTTTTATGGATATGTTACAAATTAATTTAAGCCCTGAAGGTTCAAAGTGAGAATGTTTAAACTCTGCTGAGATGGCCCAGCCTTTTTCTCTTTGGCAAAAAGTACGATAACACATTTAAAACAATTTACAAACAAAGATGCCAGTTGTCTCTTTTTAAGTGGAAAAGCCCCTGCTATAGAAGAAAATAAGGAAAACAAATGACGAGGAGATAAATAGAAAATAATACATAAGAAATATTTTTGTTTGCACTCAAATACCCTTGTTTGCATGTGAATACAAGCGCTCATGTGAGGAATAGCCACTACCCAAACATTCTGTGCAAGATATTCATGTCAACATTTGTGAACAGGAAATGAAAAGAAGTCAAACATGGTCTAACCAGACAGCCCTATGGAACTTAAAAAAACATTTGTCAACACTTTTCCTGTAACTGTAACTAACTGCATTCAGCCGCTGTATTAAATATATTCCCTGAAGAATTCTGCAGTCTGTAAAAGCCTGTTTAAAGAAATATATAATTAATTAGGTCAAATGCACACAAGTACCATGGAAGGCTGTGGAGCTGAACAAAACTTCATTGCCTCTTGAGTAAAGCATAGTATCTAACATGGAAGAGAGATCTTTGTTTAATGTGAGCTCACTGAAGTAATATGAATGGGTTAGCAAAAGTTCACAATGCCCCATAGTAACACCATCAGTTCTTTGTAAACTGGACAACGTGGAATAACCTTGGGAATGCCTTGTCTTACTTCTTCAACCGTCTAGCAAAGTCAACACCTGTAACATCCTTTTGTCAACATTCTTTTGGTTACTGTTACCTGCATTAAGATAAAGTAACAGCATTCTTTTCTGCGCCATACAATTGTTTTCAGACAGCAGAGATGTGTTCCTTTTCATGAGTGAAGTAAAACTGGCTGAAGCCTTATGGATTTTATTCTTATAGATTTAGATATTACTTAATACAAAGCTCCTGTACATGGTCACATAAAAATACATCTTCTGAAGAAAGCTACCCTACACCATAGGACTGGATTCTTATTTGACTCTACCCACATTCCCCAAACCCAAAGTTTCTGTCATATATCACTGAGATGCGGTAAAGGACTTACAAATAAAGACGTGAGGAACTGAAACTTTTATAAACAGTTATAAATTAGTAAATAATTATCTTAATTTACATAGCTTTTCATCCCAAAATATCCCAAGCTCTTCACAAGCTGAAGCCTGTAAATCTTTACTTGGTTAGCAGTTCCATGTATTTCAATGGGATGATTCATTTGAGTAAGGTTTGCAGGACTGGGTCTTATATACTGATAAAAATCACCTAGGGATGGACATGGCAGCAATGGGAATCAAAGTGTATAACAATGAAGGAGGAAAATTTTGGGGCAAGGACACCAGGACAAACTCTTACTTTTACTGAGACATGGTGTGGATTTTATACTCAGTTGTTATGCTAAATGGGGTACAGGTCTTGATTAAGGTAATAATGCAAAAGCCTACACGTCTCGAGCCTATAAAATAATAGCTTAGCCAAATCAACCATAACTTACAGCCTAAAGACTTGACATAAGCAGCTACCCAGTAAGTGACCTTATATGACAAAGTGTAACAAGACAGAGTGCTGTTATAAGCAAGTGTTGCTAAACTGCTGACTGATAACTACAAGACGTCAGTTTACACCAGCTTTAGATATTTTAAGTTAAGAATATCAGCAGATGTTTGAATCTGCTGAATCCCATGGTAATGACTGATATACTTGCTAATAAGCCTGAAGTAAAAGTCCTAGTCACCTACTGGAGCATAGCACACCAACATTAATAGGGTGAGAAAATACACATAAGGAAAGGGGCTGAAACTGCTACTGAATCTGCATGAGGCATAAGTATTAGCATAACCTCTGCTAAAAAGGTGGCACTTGACCCATGCATTCCCAAGAGATTTCCCGGAAACTATCAGGCCAAGGACCACTCCTAGGTCATCTTCTCTAGTATGGGGCTCCCTGCAAAGGATGGCATGAGTATGCAAGTTCCGATTCCTCTAGTCTCTCTGTCTACTTTGCTACATTGTAGTGTTTGTGATATCACTCATTGTGTTTAAAACTAGTACAAATTCAGAAGGTCTTCCCTAAGTGTGAGTGTCTCTCCTGCATACACCAGGGTCCTCACTTCCAACCTAACTAATACTGTGGCTGATCTCAAGGCAGCTGAGCCCTGCCAAACCATTCCATGTTAATTGGAAACTTTAACCAATACCTAACTGATAAAAATTGTTGCCTGATCTAATGTCCCTGTAAGCAGAGAGAATTTTAAGGTCCTCTCTGAAAAATTCATATACAGTAAACTGCATGAAACTCAGTTTACCAGCCTCAGAAAAACGAAGGGTGAATCAACCCTGCTGGGGTGTGAACCTGTAATTCCAAGGACCATGAGGGATTCAGAGTAAGTTAAAAAATCTCCTTTCTTATTCCTATGAATTTATGTATGCTCCACATATTATTCTAAAAGCTACCTAACGTAAGCCAGCAGTAATGGTTCTGAACTATAGGAACATGCAGTAACTATATTAAATAGGGGGGCTCCTAGGTTTCCAAAATACACAATTATGAATACAGCATGACATATTCAACTGAATTTTGCATTTTTCAGACATACAGATGGTGAAAGGTGATAAACAGTGTCCAATTTATTATGTCTGTTGAATAATGCTGTTTTGTTTGATTTCCATAGGTGGAATCATTCTGACCTTGGAAATAAGATGTCTTTTATTTCTTTGTACACTGCAATAGGGAAATGTAAATCAGAGTGAATGGCAAGTTGTGTGTGGAAATTGACAAGCTAGGAAGTATGGGATATGAAAGGTATTTGTTTTCTTATCCTTAGAGAATTACTGAATTGTTAAATATGATTTTATTTCCCGGGGATGAATTCAGCATGTACTGTATATGCAAGAAAGTTCCTACACACCATCAGTCACTACCTGTAGTGGATTTCAAACAGCAGTCTCTGAATTGAATTTTTGTGGATCTCCTAATACAGCAAAATCAGAAGCTTGTTTTGCAGCCTTGTTAACCTAATTACATTCACCAATTAATTATGTAAATGAGAAAATAATTAACACAACACCTATCTATCTGGCCTTAATCACAGTAGCATCTAAGCACTAGCTTTTGGCTTTAACTACAGAATTTCCTTATGGCAAAGCACACTCAGTATTGATGGTGTTATGCTAAAAAGAGTTAAAACAAACTAAAAGTCTTGGACTGCTATCTTCTCTTAACTTGAGCCTATTCTACAAGAAAGTCAGTAAGTAATTACAATATCCCTGATGGAAATCAGTAAGCCAATTATTTCATGTTCAGATCAAGAGATTTTCTTTTTATTTTGAAATTAAATTTTATACTTTATCTAAAACTAAATCACTGTTACAGTATTCAGTACTTTCAAATAACTAGGCTGAGCAAATTAACATATTAAAATAATATGTTTACAGCATGCTTGCTAGTCTAATCCTTCTGAAAGAAACTGTTCTATGTTGTTTCCCTCAGTATTTTTTTCATTACTATTTATTATATCATACCTAATAAATTGAAAAAGCTCTGCAGCTTCCACGGTGATCTGTGACCTGCATTTTTGCATTAAACTACCCTCATTTGACGTTTCAGTTCACACATATGCATCTTTTTGTTGTGGTTGTTGCTTGTATGCTAAGCAGCCTGATAGAGGTGGATAGTACAGCATATCCTCATTTGCATCAGAGGAAGGCTGCCTGCACAGATAAGTTAGATACCAACTGGCTCATCCCCTGAATTATGTGACCATGTGACCACTTTGACCATGGGATGGTGTTCCATGAAGGAGGAGTGCTGGGCAGAGACGGGCTCCATCTTACGAAGAGAGGGAAGAACATCTTTGCCAGCAGGCTGGCTAACCTAGTGAGGAGGGCTTTAAACTAGGTTCACCGGGGGAAGGAGACCAAAGCCCTGAGGTAAGTGGGAAAGCGGGATACCGGGAGGAAGCACAGGCAGGAAGGTCTGTGAGGGGAGGGCTCCTGCCTCATACTGGGAATGAGGGGCGATCAACAGGTTATCTCAAGTGCTTATATACAAATGCACAAAGCCTTGGAAACAAGCAGGGAGAACTGGAGGTCCTGGTGATGTCAAGGAATTATGACGTGATTGGAATAACAGAGACTTGGTGGGATAACTCACATGACTGGAGTACAGTCATGGATGGTTATAAACTGTTCAGGAAGGACAGGCAGGGCAGAAAAGGTGGGGGAGTAGCACTGTATGTAAGGGAGCAGTATGACTGCTCAGAGCTCCGGTACGAAACTGTGGAAAAACCTGAGTGTCTCTGGATTAAGTTTAGAAGTGTGTGCAACAAGAGTGATGTCATGGTGGGAGTCTGCTATAGACCACCGGACCAGGGGGATGAGGTGGATGAGGCTTTCTTCCGGCAACTCACGGAAGCTACTAGATCGCATGCCCTGATTCTCATGGGTGACTTTAATTTTCCTGATATCTGCTGGGAGAGCAATACAGCGGTGCATAGACAATCCAGGAAGTTTTTGGAAAGCGTAGGGGACAATTTCCTGGTGCAAGTGCTAGGGGAGCCAACTAGGGGGAGCGCTTTTCTTGACCTGCTGCTCACAAACCGGGTAGAATTAGTGGGGGAAGCAAAAGTGGATGGGAATCTGGGAGGCAGTGACCATGAGTTGGTTGAGTTCAGGATCCTGACGCAGGGAAGAAAGGTAAGCAGCAGGATACGGACCCTGGACTTCAGGAAAGCAGACTTTGACTCCCTCAGGGAACAGATGGCCAGGATCCCCTGGGGGACTAACATGAAAGGGAAGGGAGTCCAGGAGAGCTGGCTGTATTTCAAGGAATCCCTGTTGAGGTTACAGGGACAAACCATCCCGATGAGTCGAAAGAATAGTAAATATGGCAGGCGACCAGCTTGGCTTAATGGTGAAATCCTAGCGGATCTTAAACATAAAAAAGAAGCTTACAAGAAGTGGAAGGTTGGACATATGACCAGGGAAGAGTATAAAAATATTGCTCGGGCATGTAGGAAAGATATCAGGAGGGCCAAATCGCACCTGGAGCTGCAGCTAGCAAGAGATGTCAAGAGTAACAAGAAGGGTTTCTTCAGGTATGTTGGCAACAAGAAGAAAGCCAAGGAAAGTGTGGGCCCCTTACTGAATGAGGGAGGCAAGCTAGTGACAGAGGATGTGGAAAAAGCTAATGTACTCAATGCTTTTTTTGCCTCTGTTTTCACTAACAAGGTCAGCTCCCAGACTGCTGTGCTGGGCAACACAAAATGGGGAAGAGATGGCCAGCCCTCTGTAGAGATAGAGGTGGTTAGGGACTATTTAGAAAAGCTGGACGTGCACAAGTCCATGGGGCCGGACGAATTGCATCCGAGAGTGCTGAAGGAATTGGCGGCTGTGATTGCAGAGCCCTTGGCCATTATCTTTGAAAACTCGTGGCGAACGGGGGAAGTCCCGGATGACTGGAAAAAGGCTAATGTAGTGCCCATCTTTAAAAAAGGGAAGAAGGAGGATCCTGGGAACTACAGGCCGGTCAGCCTCACCTCAGTCCCTGGAAAAATCATGGAGCAGGTCCTCAAAGAATCAATCCTGAAGCACTTAGAGGAGAGGAAAGTGATCAGGAACAGTCAGCATGGATTCACCAAGGGAAGGTCATGCCTGACTAATCTAATCGCCTTTTATGATGAGATTACTGGTTCTGTGGATGAAGGGAAAGCAGTGGATGTATTGTTTCTTGACTTTAGCAAAGCTTTTGACACGGTCTCCCACAGCATTCTTGTCAGCAAGTTAAGGAAGTATGGGCTGGATGAATGCACTATAAGGTGGGTAGAAAGCTGGCTAGATTGTCGGGCTCAACGGGTA
This sequence comes from Dermochelys coriacea, assembly GCF_009764565.3. NCBI lineage: Eukaryota > Metazoa > Chordata > Testudines > Dermochelyidae > Dermochelys > Dermochelys coriacea. Next base: position 68,100,930 of record NC_050071.1, read on the forward strand.
GTGATCAATGGCTCCATGTCTAGTTGGCAGCCGGTGTCAAGTGGAGTGCCCCAGGGGTCGGTCCTGGGGCCCGTTTTGTTCAATATCTTCATAAATGATCTGGAGGATGGTGTGGATTGCACTCTCAGCAAATTTGCGGATGATACCAAACTGGGAGGAGTGGTAGATACGCTGGAGGGGAGGGATAGGATACAGAAGGACCTAGACAAATTGGAGGATTGGGCCAAAAGAAATCTAATGAGGTTCAATAAGGATAAATGCAGGGTCCTGCACTTAGGATGGAAGAATCCAATGCACCGCTACAGACTAGGGACCGAATGGCTCGGCAGCAGTTCTGCGGAAAAGGACCTAGGGGTGACAGTGGACGAGAAGCTGGATATGAGTCAGCAGTGTGCCCTTGTTGCCAAGAAGGCCAATGGCATTTTGGGTTGTATAAGTAGGGGCATAGCGAGCAGATCGAGGGACGTGATCGTTCCCCTCTATTCGACACTGGTGAGGCCTCATCTGGAGTACTGTGTCCAGTTTTGGGCCCCACACTACAGGAAGGATGTGGATAAATTGGAAAGAGTACAACGAAGGGCAACGAAAATGATTAGGGGTCTAGAGCACATGACTTATGAGGAGAGGCTGAGGGAGCTGGGATTGTTTAGTCTGCAGAAGAGAAGAATGAGGGGGGATTTGATAGCTGCTTTCAACTACCTGAAAGGGGGTTTCAAAGAGGATGGCTCTAGACTGTTCTCAATGGTAGCAGATGACAGAACGAGGAGTAATGGTCTCAAGTTGCAATGGGGGAGGTTTAGATTGGATATTAGGAAAAACTTTTTCACTAAGAGGGTGGTGAAACACTGGAATGCGTTACCTAGGGAGGTGGTAGAATCTCCTTCCTTAGAGGTTTTTAAGGTCAGGCTTGACAAAGCCCTAGCTGGGATGATTTAACTGGGACTTGGTCCTGCTTTGAGCAGGGGGTTGGACTAGATGACCTTCTGGGGTCCCTTCCAACCCTGATATTCTATGATTCTATGATTCTATGATTCTATGTATGTGAAAGACTGTGCTGTTGGTTGAAAAAAACCCAAAATGTATAGGACACGGATCCAAGGCCTCAGCTCATCAAAGCAATTAAGGCTTATGTCCCACTGAAGTCAATGGGATGGAAGCACATGTATAATTGCTTTAATGAATTAAGGTCCGAACTATTAGAACACATACCTTAGAGAGAAGAGAACTTATCATATGTTTTTATTGTAAAAATGCTCAAAGGCCTGAATCGGGATCAGGCTCCCAAGTGTGCTAGGTGCGTTGCAAATTCACATGAAGACATGGTGCCACCTCTTTTACCCCCTAGCACTTACTGCAAACACACATACACGCAAGTAACTTTACAAATCTGCAAAAAGAAAAGGAGTACTTGTGGCACCTTAGAGACTAACAAATTTATTTGAGCATAAGCTTTCGTGAGCTACAGCTCACTTCATCGGATACATCAAATTTGTCACTACCTTAATACTACTTTTTCATTATCTGAAATATTAAGTCTCTCTCCCCACACTTTCACAATAATTCCAGGATAGGCAGCTACTTTGTGAATTTTTGCACAAACGGCCCCCTCAGGCTGCCTCTATCCCAACATAAAGGGTCCACACTGGGGTCCAGAGACACTGAGCTCTTGCAATCTCTCCCAGGTGACTCCCCTAAGAGTTACTACTATGGTGATGCTTTCTGTGACCAACTAGGAACTCTCAAATGGACAGCTGATGGATTACTTTGGCCAGCTACTACTAACTCCAGTGATTTATACTTAATAGTCTCTATTTCTTGCTATGTTGTTTAGACTTAGTTTGTTTTTATACCAACCATAAGATTTTATATCATCCATTTACTCTGAACAACGCTCTTTAGTGCATTTGGAATAACTCACCATCTTATTCCATATCATCTATCCCTTGTCTTTGTGGGGTTTTTGGAGTTTAACATTGCACCTGTCCTTCATCAGTTTCCCATGTCACAATGCACTGCACAACCTGCATGCCACATCTGCTGAACAGTTATCTTTACATTAATATTCTCCTCACAGATAGCCAATTGAACTGTTGTGCAAATATTTAATCGGAAAGATTTTCTTCCTCATACTACCCCATCCCCACTCTGGTTCTATCTCAGCTTCTTCCCCATTCTAGTGTAATTCTCACAACACATGATAATCATGGCATGCTTCATTGTGTAAGGATCTCACTGTTCTTTCCTAACTGTTCTGCTAATCCTGCCTTGGAAGATCATCTACAGGAGCAGGGAGGAGAACCCAGGGTCCCTTGCAAAGACAAAATGTTATTGAATTCTTTTAAAATATGTAATTTTAATTTTTTTTAAACAGATGCTGCTATATAGCTACACAGTCTTCCTTTAAATAATAAGAACAATCTCTTTGACTGAAGTCTCTTAAGTATCACTTGTTTACTTTGGTAAAATGTACATGGAATTAGAGCTTTTTTCAGCCTGATCTAAACAAACCAAGCAACCAAAACAGAGCTTAACCTTATTTCAACTTCATTTAATGAAAAATCTTTTCTAAGCAGTATGCAGTCCTTGAGTTTCATACTTCCCCCATACTTCCTCACCCATAGGCTGGGTAAGCCCTTCCTCTGCCTTTTCCCCTCTAAGCTCCTCCTTTCCTAGACATGTTTGAATGAGCTAGTAATTCTCTTTCCTGCCTAACTTAGGGTGAAGTTGTGACATTAAGAACAGCCCAAGAGTAGAAGGCAAGGGGCACCCCGATGTCTAGCAGTGTGTTTCAACTGGCCTGGCCAGCCTACTGTACCCCAACTCACTACTGTTATCATTTGCATCTAAAAGGTATCCTGAAATATGTCACTGGAAAGCTTATAACTCACCACTAATTCATATCATTGTGTGATGTAGTTGCAACTGATTCAAAGTTATGGACATAAATTATAATTCTTAAAATGTTTGCCACTCACACAGGAGCTACCCCGCCATAGACAAAAGAATGCAGTTTTACCACTGGACGCTGAAAGACAATGAGAATACATTTATGTATCAGATAAACAAAGCTATCAAGTAGGGGAAAGAGACAAGTTGGTTACATCCCAGCAGGGAAGAGAAACTTTATCTGAGCTACAAAGACAGGAGAATCTAAACCTCAAATAATAATCAATTGAATCAACTAATTGAATACAATATTAATGTATCATGTAAGTGTGACACTTTATAAAAGATGGGTGATCATTTATATTATTATTGATATCATTATCATACAATTACAAGAAATCTTGTACAACGTGTATTATGTACTGTATCAATGGAAAAGTTAGTCTGTCAAGTATGATTATCCTGGTTAAATCCATGTATCATCTTTGTATTTAAAGTTATGAATATTAGTTATGTATTTGTATCTCAAAAGTGTTTGTTCTTAGGGTGACACCCATAAGGTAATTTACATACAGTCTCTCCAGCCCATTGTGAATAGACTATTCAAGCTTGGTGGGCCATTAAGAAGAATCAACTCTCCAAATAGCTCTTCCTGAGGACGCTTCAGACAGCGTGGAACCAACAGCGACCCCTGTGATTCGGCAAAACATGTAAGGGTACGTGATATGGAAATGTGACCTCAGATTCCATCTTTGTCAGTAACTTTCCATACACAAGGGCTGTGGGCTTTGTTTGGGACTGTAAATTTCCATGCACATGGCAGAGGATATAAAAGACACCTGAGACATCTCCATTTTGCCTCTTTCCTCCAACAATTCTCTAAACTGCGGATTTATAACTAAAAGAAGTATTTTGAACTATGGACTGAGGACCTTCCAGTCTTTTGGAAGTTACCAGACTTTTGCAAACCAGCAGTCTATTCCATCACTGCTATAATCCTGATCTATGAACACCAAAAATCACTTGTATGTATATGCGGCAAAGAGTCCTGTGGCATCTTATAGACTAACAGATGTATTGGAGCATAAGCTTTTGTGGGTGAATACCCACTTCGTCAGATGCACGTTATATGTATATGATCCTTTAACCATTCAATAACTCTCTTCTTTTCTTTTACTAATAAAATCTTTAGTTAGTTTACTAAGGATTGGCTGACTGTATATTTGGGTAAGATCTGAAATATATGTTGACTTCGGGTATATGTCTGATTTCTTGGGTAGAACCTTATATATGGTGACTTGGGTTTTCAGTAATCTCTCACTATATTAGACCTATTTTTTGAATAGGAGCCAAGGGCTGGAATGCCTGAAGGGGACTGTGTTTGGTTTCTTGTTAACCAGTGTGGTGCTATAGAAGCTTTTTTGTTACTGGTTTAGTGAATCTAATTACAGAATACACCACCAGTTTTGAGGGATTGTCTGCCCTATTTCTTGCAATCTGCCCTGAGTGTGGCATTCTCAGTGTGGTCCATTCCAGGCACCCAGTCACAGTAAGGTCTTTTACAAATGCCTATAACACACTGGTGATGCATATCATTGTAAAATGTATGCATTAATACTACAGGAGGAATTATGGATACTCATTGATATTATGTTTTCAAGTGTGTGGGGCCAAATAAAGGAAGGAACAGTTCCCACCCAAACGGGGGGGGCTGTGTGTGGGGCAGGGGGGACTATTTACCTGTCTTCTTTGTAAATAAACATGGTAGAATCAGAAACAATGAAAATTTGGGACTGAAGGTGCATTGGGGTCATCTTGCTTGTTGTAATAAATCTGATGGAAGCCAGAATGGGGCTGAAAAGAGGCTGCTAGGATCAAAACAGCTAAACCAGAACTGTGTAAGCACATAGACACTCAAGGTATGACCTGCTTGTGAAAGTCCCAGGTTGGGAGCTAGAGTAACAAGGCATTGTAAGGTGCCTGGGGTTGCAGGACAAGTGATGATACAACTCCTCACTGATATAGATTGCACCTTGAAGCTAACTGGACTGTCACAGAAGTATCATATGTGCTTTTATGTTTATTATATATTTGTAATTTCCACATAAACCTGTTTCTCTTTTCTCCAAAACTCTAAAAGGTATTTCTACCTAGAAAAGCCAACAGAACATATCTGGAATTTCTAAGCCAATCCTTTTTGAGAAAATAGACAAAAAATTCAATATTTTTTAAAAAGGGAAGGGCTAGTATATTATTTCAAAATACAGTAATTTTATAGCAAGTTCCTGTGATGAAATGCAGCCTGCAGAATTTCAATGGAAACATTAATCTTCTGGGAATTTAAAATAGGGCTAAAAATGGAAGCTAAATGCAGTTTTTAATGAAACAAAGCATGGTAATATAGTTGTCTCTGGGGAGAATACTTACAGCTGCTGTCAGCAATTTAAAGCATACTCGATCTTCTGCAGGATGCAAGAAAATCCATAACACTCATAGAAGTGAGTACAGAGAGATGAATGGATTTACAGGATTTGTTAAACTGGTTGGGAATTCAGTAAACCACCAGCAGTTCGGTTCCTGACTGAAGAAGCACTTAGCTGGGTAATGTTGGAAGTGAAACAGTGGAGAAGAAAAGTTAGACTGGAAAAATTCATTTTTGTAAAGATATAACACTCTTAATCAGACCTTCCCACTCTGTAATAATTCCTCAAACAAGACATAGGAATGAATGTTTATCATGATCATTGTGACAGGGCGTGTGTCCTCTGCTCCTGAGTTCCTGAACAAATGGCTCTAACACCTCCGGTTTGTAACTGCTGCCTTGTAGTTTATTTATGTTATATCAACTACTACCCCTTTACATTTCCATGCAGCAATTCTACTTCATCATCCCCCCCACTTTTTTTTTTTTTTTTTTTTTTGCCAGAGACAGGAGAAGGAAGAGATCTCCCTTACCTGGATGCTGCTGGCCTTTCTTTTTCTCTCTTTCCTATGCACTTCATTCCTGTGCTCCTTTTCTACTTTTGCAGTTAATGGACTAATTATCTCCTTAGCACTCCCCAGCTCCGGCTGATCTAGTAATTAGCCACTCCTTCCCTCAATCAGGCCCTCTCTGGAGGAGCTAATTGGATTTACAGTGACCAGAGTGCTGGTTCTCAGCATGGTCACAATCCTGAAAAGATTTGCTATGAAATTCTAAAAGAGAAAATGCAAGGAGGTTTTAGGTGCATTGGATTTAAATATAAAGGACCGTAAATGCACATCAGAATTACAAAATCATATAAAAAGATAGAAAAGACCTACTGGATCACCCAATCCACTTCCTCTTCAAAAACAAAGTCATTCCCTACAGTACATGCAGGGGAACAATGGCTCTTACTGCCACAAAACCTGTCCCCACACCAGCCCCCCCCCAAACACCCTAAAAATAGCAATACAGCAGGGATTGAGCCCATGCATGTGATTTCACCCTGCTGAGGAGTAGACAGAGCTCATTCAGATATGAGGCTCATGACTCATCAAGAACTGTCCAGTAGTCCTTGTTCTATTTATTCCACTGGGATCCCAAGGATATTGCAGCTTTAGAGTTCCATGAACACCTGCAAAATATCTTGCAAAGTATTGGGTGTTGGGTCCCAAAGGGTTAGTGGGAGCTGGTGAGCCCCATCTACCTTCCCTGGCTACTGAGAATTATCTTCTTCCTGATGGATTATCCATGCTCGGGTTTCTGATCCATTTTGCTGTTATATCTGGGCAATATGGCCCAGGCAGTTTCTATAGCTGTCAATATGCTAGGGAGGAACCCATCCCTTACAGTGGAGTCCAGTACCTCCTCTGCTTTATACAGTTTTGCCACAAAAGTAGAAAAATTAAACATTCTCTAACAAAAGGTAGAGAAACAGCTCACAAAGGAACAGTTATACCATGAGTATACTTAAACCAAACAAGGATAAAATTATGGCACCATTGAAGTTGATAGCAAAGCTTACATTGACTTCAGGGAATGTAGGACGTCACCCCAAGACTCAAATTGTACCCTATTAGTAGTATTAAATAAGTAATAACAATAACTAGTGCTTCTCAACACTTTTTATGCTTTAAAAAGTATTTAAGATCCATAGCCTCATTTTACAGACTGGGAAATAGAGGTGGAGAGAGGTTAAGAGAAATCCAAGACTGATTATAATTATTTAATAGTTATTTTGCAATAACACTCCAGGGCCCCAATCCAGAGTGAAACCCCAGCATGCTAACTGCTATATACAAGAAAATACAAAGTCTCTAACCTGAGAATTCTACAATCTAACAAAACAAGTAATTTACAAAGGTCTGACATTTTGGCTTGTTCAGAGGAATTAGCCAGACGTACTGTGTTTTGGACAGAGTCCAGGGATTTATCCCAAACAGTGTATCTGACTTCTTCAGAACATATGCTCAGGAACTGCTCCTCTGAAAAACAATCAAGCGACTGTCCATAATTCCCTGCTTCCTTCCCCTTGGCTCACTTTTTGTCCAAATCACACAATTTACATGCTTATTCTCTCTGACTCCTCTTCCTCTTGTCTTGCATATTGAGAGCTCTAAATTTCAATCTATACACTTCAGGAGTAATTTGAGACCTTTGCAATGCAGGCTTTTAAAAGTCATCTTATTGCAAAGGCTTACCAACTGGCATTTCATTAAACACATGTAATGCTTTACCCAAGAGCTTACTAATCAATGTTGAAACTTTCTTGTCCTCTGGAACTTTATGAATGTCACATAAAAAATGGCAAGGTATTCTTCAATACAGTCTGCTTCTTTCTACACAGGGCACATGTCAGGGCTCCTTCCCCACTTTGAACTCTAGGGTACAGATGTGGGGACCTGCATGAAAGGCCCCCTAACCTTATTCTTACCAGCTTAGGTTAAAAAATTCCCTAAGGTACAAACTTTGCCTTGTCCTTGAACAGTATGCTGCCACCACCAAGCGTTTTAAACAAAGAACATGGAAAGAGAGCACTTGGAGATGTCTTCCCCCAGAATATCCCCCCAAGCCCTACACACTCCCTTTCCTGGGGAGGCTTGAGAATAATATCCTAACCAATTGGTTACAAAATCATCAAAGATCCAAACCCCTGAATCTTGGAACAATGGGAAAAATCAAACAGGTTCTTAAAAAAAGGATTTTATTTAAAAAAAAAGGTAAAAATAATCTCTGTAAAATCAGGATGGAAAATACTTTACAGGGTATTCAGATTCAAAACACATAGCATCCCCCTCTGGGCAAAACCTTAAAGTTACAAAAAACAGGAATAAACCTCCCTCTTAACACAGGGAAAATTCACATAAAACAAAAGATAAACTAATCCGCCTTGCCTGGTTTACCTACACTGATTGCAATATTGGAGACTTGGATTAGGATGGGTTGGAGAAGATGGATTTCTGTCTGACCTCTCTCAGTCCCAAAAGAGAACAACCACGTAAACAAAGAGCACAAACAAAACCCTCCCTCTCCGCCCCTCCCCCAAGATTTGAAAGTATCTTGTCCCCTTATTGGTCCTTTGGGTCAGATGCCAGACAGGTTAGCTGAGGTTCTTAACCCTTTACAGATAACAGGATGTTGCCTCTGGCCAGGAGGGATTTTACAGCACTGTATACAGAAAGGTGGTTACCCTTCCCTTTATATTTATGACACGCCCCTCAAATCGCAGATAGGGTGAAACAATGGCTTTGATTTCTTCCTGGAGCTCTAGGAGAAAACAGAGTTAATAAGACACATGCATGTCTATATGTACTCCTAACTGTATAAAGACTAACAATATTTCCCACATCTTAAGGACAATTTGGACAGTTGATTCTGGGAAACTTTCAAGGGAGAGTGCATCAGCCACTTTGTTAGAAGCTCCTGAAATGTGTTATATGTCAAAATCAAAATCTTAGAGAGCTAAACTCCACCAAATAAGTTTTTTGTTATTTCCCTTGGCAGTATGAAGCCACCGTAGCACAGCATAGTCAGTTTGCAGGTGGAAACACCGTCGCCAAACGTATGGGTGTAGCTTTTCCAGAGCGTAGACAATGATGTAACATTCCTTTTCACAGATTGACCAGTGGCTTTCCCTCTCAGACAGCTTCTTGCTGAGAAACACGACAAGATGGAACTCTTGATCGGGTCCTTCCTGCCTTAAAACTGCTCCCACACCACGATCGGACACATCTGTGGTTACTACGAACAGTTTGTCAAAGTCTGGGGCCCTTAGTACAGGGTCAGATATGAGTGTCCCTTTAAGCTGGTTAAAGGCCTTCTGACACTCTTCGATCCACTGAACGACATTTGGCTGTTTCTTTTTGGTTAGGTCTGTCAGTGGGGGGGGGGGCAATTTGGCTGTACTGCGGTACAAATCGCTTGTAATATCCGGCCAAGCCTAAGAAGGATTGGACCTGTTTCTTTGACTTTGGGACAGGCCACTTTTGGATAGCATTCACTTTAGCCTGTAGAGGGTTGACAGTTCCTTGACCCACCTGCTGTCCAAGGTAAGTCACTCTGTTTAGGCCTATTTGACACTTCTTACCCTTAACGGTTAGTCCTGCCTCCTTTATGCTCAAGGACTTTTTTTAGATGTTCCAGGTGTTCTGCCCAGGAATCCGAAAATATGGCCACATAGTCAAGGTAGGCGACTGCATATTCTCCTAATCCTGCTAGGAGACCATCTACAAGTTTTTGGAAGGTGACAGGTGCATTCCGCAGCCTGAAAAGGAGTACATTAAATTCATACAGCCCGACATGTGTGATGAAGGATGACCTTTCTTTGGCGGATTCGTCTAGTGGTACCTGCCAGTACCCCGTGGTTAAGTCCAAGGTAGAGATGAACTGGGCCCATCCCAGTTTCTCCAATAGTTCAACTGTGCGTGGCATTGGATAGTTGTCTGGGAGAGTTACAGCATTTAGCTTACGGTAGTCCACATAAAAACGTATCTCCCCAAAGGAGCTAGAACCACTGGAGATGCCCATGCCAGAGGGGCAGATTACACCCATCTGTAGCATATCCTGGATCTCCCGTTCTATAGCAGTTTTAGCTTGAGGAGACACCCAGTAAGGTTGGGCTCTAATTGGGTGAGCATTACCTGTGTCAATGGAGTGGTATGCCCGTTCAGTCAGTCCTGGGGTGGCTGAAAACATCAGCATGTAGCTAGTGCACAGCTCCTTGATCTGCTGTCACTGCATATGCCCAAGGGTCATGGAGAGGTTCACCTCTTCCACATCACCAGCACTTTTCCCTTAGTAGTAGACACCTTCAGGCCACTCAGCCGTCATCTCCTCCCTGGGCTGTAAACTGACAAACCTTTAATTCTCTGGAATAAAAGGGCTTTAGAGAATTAATATGGTACACCTTAAGCTTTCGGTTGGAGGTGGGGAATGCTATGAGATACTTAACGGCTCCCAGGCGCTTCTGGACCGTGAATGGCCCTTCCCACGACTCTTCCATTTTATGGGCCTGGAGCGCCTTTAAGACCATGACCTGGTCCCTTACTTTGAAGGAACGCTCTCTGGCATATTTATCATACCAGGCTTTTTGCTCTTTTTGACCATCCTTTAGGTTTTCTTTAGCAAGGGCTAAAGAGGTTCGGAGGTGTTTTGTAGGTTAGTTACAAAGTCCAGAATGTTAGTTCCTGGAGAAGGTGTAAACCCCTTCCATTGCTGCTTCACCAACTGTAATGGCCCCTTAACCTCGCGGCCATGTACAAGTTCAAATGGTGAAAACCCTATACTGGGATGTGGTACAGCTCTGTAGGCAAAGAGCAACTGCTGCAACACTAGGTCCCAATCATTGGAGTGTTCATTTATGAATTTACGTATCATGGCGCCCAAAGTTCCATTAAACTTCTCCATCAGGCCACTTGTTTGATAGTGGTAAGGGATGGCAACCAAGTGATTTATCCCATGAGCTTCCCAAAGGCTTTCCATAGTTCCTGCCAGGAAATTAGCTCCTGCATCTGTAAGGATGTCGGAGGGCCAACCTACCCTGGCAAAAATGTCTGTTAGTGCCTGGCACAAACTTTTAGCCCTGGTGTTGCTTAGAGCTACTGCTTCCGGCCATCGGATGGCAAAATCCATGAAAGTCAGTACGTACTGCTTTCCTCTGGGTGTCTTTTTCGGAAAAGGACCCAGAATATCCACAGCTACTCATTGAGATGGAACCTCAATGATGGGGAGCAGCTGGAGAGGGGCTTTGACTTGGTCTTGGGGTTCTTCCACTCTTTGGCATACCTCACAAGATCAGACATAGGCAGAAACATCCTCGCCCATTCCTTGCTAGTGGAATGACCTCCCCAAATGGTCTTTGGTGCTGTTCACCCCAGCATGGCCACTAGGTCAAGAGCTTTTCAAGAGCTTTTCCCTGTACTTAGTTGGAACTACCAACTGTCTCTGAGGATGCCAGTCTTCCTGATGCCCACCAGAAAGCGTTTCCTTGTATAAAAGTCTTCTTTCTACAACAAACCGGGATCTATTAGAAGAGTTGAGAGGCGGTGGGTTGCTCCGGGCCTCCATCCAAGCTCTCTGGAGGCTTTCATCTGCTTCCTGTTCGGCCTAGAACTGTTCCCTTGATGCTGGAGACATCAGTTCCTCACAGGATTGTGGACCTGGGCTTGGTCCCTCTGAAAGCGATGCAGGTGATGGGGCTGTTTCCATTGATGATGAAACACTCTCTGCTGGTGCACTATGGGGTATTTCAGGCTCTGGCTTAGCCTCTTGTGTAGGGTCATCTGCTGCTGCTGCCAGTGCAGGCTCAGTGGTGCCCTCTGGTGTTGGAGCTGTAGACGGGTTGCAAGCATTGGACTCAGTGCTGGCAATGGTTCTGGTGCTGGTTGCTTCAACAGTTTCGGTTCAGGGACTGGTTTTGGCTGGGTCTCTGGGACTGGATCCACTACGGCTGTTACAGTCGTTGGCAGGGGATCTGGTTCCACCACCTCCATCTGGGTCTCTGGTAACACAGACAGGGCCCTGGTGGAAGGCTCAAGGACAGGGATAGGTGTGGAAGCTTGCTTAGTCTGGCTGCGGGTGACCATTCCCATCCTCTTGGCCAGCTTTACCTGGTTGACCAAGTCTTCCCCAGCAGCATGGGAATGGGATAATCATCATAGACTGCAAAAGTCCACGCTACTGACCAGCCCTTGTACTGGACAGGCAACTTGGCTATAGGCAAATTGAAAGAGTTGGACTTGAAGGGTTGAATCGTCACTTGGGCTGCTGGGTTGATTAAGTTGGGGTCCACTAAGGACTGATGGATAGCTGACAACTGATCTCCAGTGTCCCTCCATACTGTAACCTTTTTGCTGCCCACACTCACAGTTTCCCTTTGCTCTAAAGGTATCTGGGAGGCATCTGGGCCTGAGGACCTTTGGTGTGACCCCAGTGCAATGAACTGTAATCTGTTGGGGTTCTTGGGGTATTTGGCCTTCACATGCCCCAGCTCATTACATTTAAAACATCGCCCAGTTGACTGGTCACTGGGGCGAGGTGGGTTGCTGGAGAGTGGTGTGGTGGGACGATAAGGTGTCTGGGGTTTTCCTTGGGATGTAGGTGGGGCCTTGGGTTGCCCCTGGTGATAGGGTTTTGTTTCGGGTTGCCTCTTCTGATATTCGCCCCAACTGCTATTAGTTTTTTTCTTTTCTGCTGCCTCCACCCATTTGGCTCCAATCTTCCCCACCTCGATTACAGGTTTGGGCTTCCTATCTAGGATGTCCCTTTGTATTTCCTCAGGAATACCCTCTGCTCCATTTGCATTAGGAAGGGCAACGCTTCTGGACATTTAACACTTGCTCCTGATATCCAGGCATCCCAAGTTTTCACAATGTGGTAGGCATATCGGGTAAATGACAGGTCCACCTTAGGGCTCTGAACCACCGACGGGAATGCTCGGGTGTTAGCCCCATTCTGACTCTTGCCTGGGTTTTAAAAAGTTCATAACTGTTCATGTGTTCCTTAGCATTTCAGCTGCCACCTCTGCTAAGGGTCCACTGAGCTGCGGCCTCAACTCTACCATGTACTAGTCTGTGGAGATGCTGTACCCAAGGCAGGCCCTTTCCAAGTTTTCTAAGAAGGCCTCGGTATCATCGCCAGTCTTGTAGGTGGGGAACTTTCTGGGATGGGAAGTGGTACCTGGAGAAGGATTGCTAGGGTTGGTTAGTACATTTTGCTGAGCCCTTGCCTTCTCCATCTCCAGTGCATGCTTCCTCTCTTTTTCTTTCTCCTCCATAGCTCTCTTGTGGGCAGCTTCCTCTGCCTCCACCCTGGCTTTTTCTATCTCCATAGCTCTCTTTTGGACAACTTCCGCTGCCTCCACCCTGGCTTTCTCTGCCTCCATCTCCAACTACCTTAAGGCCCTCTGTCTATCATGCTCTTTTTGTTTCTCTTCAGCTTCGAATCTGGCTAGCTCTAGTTTATTAGCTGCTTCACTGGTAGTCATTTTCCTGCTTTCTTGTGCTTAACTCTAGCTATACCCAAGAGTTAGGGGAAAAAAAAAACTTGTGAATTTCCCTGCAGGAGGTTAGCTACCCTGCCTTTAGGTAGAGAAAACTCCAGCTCAAAATAGAAAAATCCATTTGTAAAAAATCTAACACCTCTGTCTCCAAATAGTCAGAAAACCCTCTAGCTGCTCTCAGCTTAAAAAAAGACCTCTTCAGGTCTGTGCTTTTCGTTCAAAATGATCTCTGGTTCAAAATGATCCTACCGCTCTGCCACCATGTCAGGGTTCCTTTCCCAGTCTGAACTCTAGGGTACAGATGTGGGGACCCACATGAAAGACCCCCTAAACTTATTCTACCAGCTTAGGTTAAAAACTTCCCCCCAGGTACAAACTTTGCCTTGTCCTTGAACAGTATGCTGCCACCACCAAGCATTTTAAACAAAGAATAGGGAAAGAGACCCTTGAAGATGTCTTCCCCCCAAAATATCCCCCCAAGTCCTACAAGCCCCCTTTCCTGGGGAGGTTTGAGAATAATATCCTAACCAATTGGTTACAAAATCATCAAAGACCCAAACCCCTGGATCTTGGAACAACGGAAAAATCAATCAGGTTCTTAAAAGAAGGATTTTATTTTTTTAAAAAAGGGTAAAAATCATCTCTGTAAAATCAGGATGGAAAATACTTTATAGGGTATTCAGATTCAAAACACAGAGGATCCCCCTCTGGGCAAAACCTTAAAGTTACAGAAAACAGGAATAAACCTCCCTCTTTATACAGGGAAAATTCACATAAAACAAAAGATAAACTAATCTGCCTTGCCTGGCTTACCTATACTGGTTGCAATATTGGAGAATTGGATTAGGATGGGTTGGAGAAGATGGATTTCTATCTGGCCTCTCTCAGTCCCAAGAGAGAACAACCACGTAAACAAAGAGTACAAACAAAAGCCTCCCCCCGTCCCAAGATTTGAAAGTATCTTGTCCCCTTATTGGTCCTTTAGGTCAGGTGCCAGCCAGTTAGCTGAGCTTCTTAACCCTTTACAGGTAACAGGATGTTGCCTCTGGCCAGAAGGGATTTTATAGCATTGTATACAGAAAGGTGGTTACCCTTTCCTTTATATTTATGACATCACAGCTTATCCCAGCTGAGCATTCCTTGGATGGTGGGAGTACCTGGGGATTGTGGGATCTGACCCTATTTATCCATTATGCTCTGGGCAGACAGCCTTTCCTTCTCTTTTTCTTGGGTTTCCTTTTTGCTCCAGGACTTGTTGATGTGCAGCTGCTTCCTTCTCCCTTCCCTGACTTTCAGCTGATTTGCGACTAGTAGCAGCAAATATCTCCAACAGCCAGTGATGGGAAACTAGACAGGGAGGACTCCAAGTTATTACAGAGAATTCTTTCCTAGCTGTCTGGCTGGTGGGTCTTGTCCTAATGTTCAGGATCTAACTGATCACCATATGTGGTGTCAGGAAGGAATTTTCCTTTGGGTCAGATTGGCAGAGTCACTGAGGTTTTTCACACTCCTCTGAAGCATGGGACATTTGTCATTTGCAGGTTTAAATGATAGATTCTCTGTAACTTGAAGTCTTTAAACCATGATTTGAGGACTTCAGTAACTCAGCCAGAGGTTAGGGGTCTATTACAGGGCCGGTTGAGTGAGGGTCTGTGGCCTGCAACGTGCAGGAGGTCAGACTAGGTGATTATGATGGTCCCCTCTGGCCGTAAAATCTATGAGTCTATACCAAGAAAAGAAATAAAGGTAGGAATAGTTACAAGCAAATAAAAGCGAAAACATGCATCTAAAAGTCCAACAATTAATCTAGCAAGATACAATCTTTGTTCAAGATGTTTTCTCTCACCCACAGTCTTCCCTCCAGCATTTCACTGGCTGGCGTGGCCACGATCCATCACAGAGATCAAATTGCTGGGTTTCTTTATCTCTTTAAAGTGAAAGAAGGATAACTTAGGGGTTTGCTCCCCCTCTCTTTTTAGTTCAGTGAATCTTTGAAATGTGTTCTTCTAAAAGGTACTTGCAGATAAAGTTGATTAGTTCATGGTAAGTAGAGGAGCCATGAAATCTGGAAGATAAGTCTCCATGCTAGTTCCTTCCTTGCTGGTAGTTACTACTATGCAAATTATCTCTGCCTGCTGCAATCCCCCACACAAGTGAATAACCCATTGAATTTGGGCTCTGCTTGATTTCAGGCATCTGCCTCTTTCCCTTTTTATTAATTATTATTATTATTATTATTAAGAGAAACCTGTTTACCAATTCCACCTGACATGCCTCATCTAAACACCTTTTAGTCACCTATTAGTGAGTCATCCATACTTTCACACAAAGTATTCTTACACATATTTTACAATGATATTATTTACAAGTGTGTTATTGGTTTTCAAATGACACTGCACAAGGCATCTTTCATACAAAAATCATTGCAGTAGGTGTGAATACCAGGTGCTTAGGGCCACAAAGGATTGGGGGAGGTTATGATACAATTAGATCTACAGACATATACATTTCTCATATAGATATATACCACTGTAATTTTTTAATAATTATAAATAGATACATAAATAGATAAATAGATAAATAAATAAGTGCCAGCTAACCTCATTGGCCCCTCAAGCTATCATTAATCAGTTGAGCTGGAAATATAATCCAGACCTCCCAATTACAAGTTCCAACTGCTGCCTGCTTGACCATAGTGCTTAGCTCTGAGATATTCAAATTGATAACAATTGTAACAGGAATTAAGGACACAATTGGGCTCTAAATACAGATTTTCATGCATTTAAGTTATGTGGTGGGGTAAATTCTCTTTAGCACCTGGAGTTCACCAAACATTACTGCCATCAAAGTGAAGGGAAAACACACTTAAATAGGATTCAAGGCTCACAAGTTTTGTTTTTCTCTCTTCCTCTCTCCTTTTACTTTCAGATAAAGTACATTTCATCTCCAAATATAACTATCTTAAATTCTTTGGAATTATATAAACATTAAGTATAACAATCTGGAATTATCTGGCTTGCTTTTCATCCTAACAGAATATAATACATGAATGCCAAGAAACTAGTGAACTTTGCCAGGTTAAATAACCCTAACGGGGCTTTTTCACCAAAGTTTGAACCTCTGCTATGTAGCTTGTTGCAGCTCTGTTATGTCCCCTCTCCTCCTCCAGCACCTCCCATACGACCACATTCCTCTGTAAAGAAACCTGGTTTTAAACAATTATTTGCTTTTCTGTTTTGATGTCAGCTCCATGTTTCGACAACTGTTCTCTTCTTTCTGGTTCCCTGTTATAATGTTTCTTCTTGACAACTCTTTAGTAATGCTTGACTTGAAATGACTGCCTCATGTAAAACAATGAAAATGTTAAATATTCCTGAAGTGGGAAAACTAACATCATTTGTTTTCGCTTAAGGAGCAATTCTCCATCACATTAACGCAAAAGTTACAATAGGAATTTCAATAAAAAGAAAAGTGTCTTCATAGAATAAATGCCCAAATCAAAACAAGTGACAAAGACTGAATGAAACTTCAAAGGAGGCCAATTTAACACTCAGTTTCCTGTAACTAATGCATATACCATACTGTAACATCTTGGAGAGATAGTGTCACAATTGTAAGTCTTAATATGTTCATTTTAAACTTAATTAACTGTTACAAAGTTTTTGAATAATAAACCTACAACCACAGTGCATGAAATAGAAAGGGGAAAAATAAGTTGATTTAAGAGGAGTCATTGCCAGCAAAGAATACCATTCATGTCCAGCAGGAGCCAGGTCTTGTTTTACATCAGGAACTGGGCTTCTAGCTAGTGTCTTCTTTCCATTTTAGAAAAGAGAAATTGTAAGCATTTCTAAAATTTCATCCACAGTGTATCAAATATTCAACTCAATACTCTTCTAATAGACAGGCAGTGTTCAGTCCAGTTTTAAAAGAACTGAATACCCAAACTATTTTTATTGGTGCTAGAGCCATTTGGCTAAGGGCCAGACTCTGCAACCTATATTGTCTTTACTGTATGAATAGTCCACTGACCTAAATGGGTCTACTTGTATGAGTAACACCTGCAGGTGCAGACCTTAATCAAGACACAGTGGGGAAGATTTGACAGTCTGATACCATTTTTCAAACCAAAGAGAGTAAAGTACAGGTTTATCTGAGACATTTTCTTATTACTAAGACAAGATGAAGATGGTGGCATGAAAAATGGATGATGCATGACAGAAAAGAGGGAAAACTGGCAAGTGAAAAACCAAAAACAGCAAATGATGCCAAAGTGATTCAAATATAGAAAGATGAAGGGCAAACACTACTTTTCTTAAAATTTATTTTAGCAGTTTTGAGGTTCATCTGCATACCATCATGAAACATAACTTTTCACTCACCAAGGTAGAGGTATGTGAAGCATCACCTGAGACCTCGGGTGTTCTTGTGATGTTTGGGAGTCTGTGAGGGTTACGAGCTATCGCTTGACACCAGCCCAACATTTTCTCCTTCCACTTATCCCTTCTCAATTTCTGAAATTCTGAAAATAATTTACATTCCCTGAAACATTGACACTTTAAGTTTGTTGCGTGCATGCCTTTACACAGCGCTTTAGACTGTGTCTAAACAAGGCAATAAATATTTTTTACAGAAAAATGTGTAGTTGAAATAAACCATGCAGATGAAAGAGAGCTGTATACTTATGATATGTATTACATGCACTAATATTATTTCAGTACCAGAAAATTCCCTTATCTAAAATTAAAAATATCTCTTGCTGAAACATATCCACCTTCTAGGGGAGGTTGTTTTCAGGAATTATAGCCTAGCTCTGAGAATGGTATTACCCCTATAGCTCCCACATTACCTGAAACAATCAACAGATATCAAATTTCATCCAGGAGCCCCAAAGGTGTGCAGCAAAGTGAGTACAAATCAACTGGGTGAACACACACACTTTCTCAGCCTGAACAACTGGCGTCAGACAGGAAGAGGAATTTTCATTACAAATAGCAAAAATATCAACACACATGCTCTTTTAGATACATTAGCTATATATAATACATAACCTGTATGGAGCAGAAATTGTACCTCACATTTGTTTTAGCTATCTTGTCGCTGTTTGACTGAACATTGTATTTTTATCTTGGAGATAACTGGAGATCCATCAGTGGTAGTTTTCTATTAAATGTGAAAAGTCTATAGGAAATGTAATATTTTCACTTCTAAAATTTTACAATCTACTTTTCCACCACATTGCCCAATTTGAAATGATATAGTTAGGTCTTTAGTTAAATCATTACACTGCCAATTAAATATCAAAAATAATTTGGAGTAATTATTTTTCACAGCTTCTGAAGCAATTAACAATCTGGTGGTTTATAACATTTCAGGATTTAAAATAGGCCATTCTATAGCATTATGAAAAGTAACATAAAAAGCTTTTGCTAACAGATTGATGAGTTATTACTACTCTTAATGAGAAGTGATTTGAATTAAATGGATCTGAACAATGTAAATGGGGAAATGATAAAGACCTTTCATGAAAATCAAGACCAAAATGTTTAAAAGAATTGCATTCTTAACAACAAAGAAAACTCTGTGTGGGTGTAATTCTATCCATTTTAGATTTCCCTAGAATGTTCATCACTGAAGTATCTAAGTGATGAATAGGTAAATCATATTTACCTGCTGACGATTATATCTTCACCCTTCTCGGATTCTAATTATTGTCCTACCAGTAGTCCAAGAATAGATCTCAAGACGTAATATTTTGATAGGCATTCACATATCCTGGTATTGCCATTCCCAAACCTTCTGCCTTATGTAATGCTTAATTAAAAGAATTAAATGAATGAGGCAGCATTTTTCTATTGGTCAGAGCATGGAATTAAGTCAAGACACTTGGGTAATAGCTGTAGTTCTGTCCTACTTGTGATGGGGTAAATCACAGTCTCTTTGAGCATGATAATACTTACCCATCTTTGTTAAATGTGTTGAGATCATCACATGAAATGCAAAGTATTAATATAAATAATTCATCTAATCAATGTAATATGCATTTAGTCAAATCCATTTTCACTTTAGTGAGAGAAAAATCTTTCTTGTAGATTCTTTTAGTGATCAATCCTTCAAAGTATGAGCAGTCTGATCCAGCAAAGGATTTACTCATTTGCTTACATTTAAGCACTGGTTAATCTTACATGCTTACAGATACGTATTATTTAAGAGCTGTGTTGGATAAGAGTGCTCAGCATCTTGCAGGATTAAGTCTTATAACAAACTATCCATTTTAAATCATGTTTCTTGAATAACGTCAAAAGTAATATATGAAATTGGCACAGTGTTGCTTCTTTAAAGTAACATGCAACCATACATCCCTGTGCACAAATTATTATTAAATCCAAAGTGTAAAATATGTAACAATCAAAACAGTCTACAGGTGCATAAACAGCTGCTGTCCTTAAAATATTAGATAATTAAAAATGACAATTTGAGTTCCAAGTTTCCGAAAATGATTTTTAGTGCCTATCCAAACACCAGATTGAAGGATTCATACACAGAATAGGTTCAGGATGAGCAGCAATAATGCAATCATCCCCATATTACCCGGTCAACATTCCCCAAACTCTAGTCTGGGAAAACTCTCTCTTGGTATGAAAAGACCATCCATAGTGTTCATATTCATTCTAAAGCCTTCATCGACAATGCAGTAAGGTTAATAATTGTTGTTACGTATTATGGCATTTTCTGGTGTTCTAGATACTGGTCACACAGCTCACCAAGCAATTTTGGAATGGCAGCAAATCTTGATTCCTACTACAGCTGGTCAAAAATTTTGACAAAAGAACAATAATTTAAAAAATTATTCAAAAAATTCAAAAAATGCTGTTTTGAGGAAAGTAAAATTGTTTTGTGAAAACATCTTGATTGCTTTGAAATTTCTTGTATTTTCAGTATAGTTTTTAAGATGGTTTTTAAAAAGTATCATTAAAAATGTTTTGCCCCACCGTACCCCGATTAATGACCGAGTTTTGTCACATGGCGCCATGTGTTGTTTTGTGATTGGACGTGGGTACCTATAATTACTGGGTAACAATGCAATTAGCTCCGTTGACCTACATGTGCCAGAGGATGAACTGTTGCTCTCCTTTTGATGGTACTTGGGGTTGGTCTGGGGTGCACTGTGTAACTGATCATTTGCCTGTGCGGTTTCCGATAAGGATGCTTAGCTGTAATTCCCTTCTACACCAATCTCTGGAGAGAGGGAATGGATTCAGGGCTGTTTTTAATTCTTCTGATCATTAAAATTGGTTGTCCCTTGGCTAGTCTCTCTGGGATTCTGGGTGGGTTGAATCATTTTGCTAGCGGGGTTCCCATCTAGGACTTCTTGGCCATGCCCCTCCAACCATGAATATGGATTTTGTTTCTTTGGCTGATTAACCATTTTGTGTCTGTGTCCATATGCATCTTTGGAGACTAGGAACAACCCAGCTTTTCTCCATCACCTACCCACAGCTGCACTGAGAAATAAACTCAAATGGCCTATCTTACAATTTATCTTCTGGGCTGAAATGTAGGAATTGATCCTCAAATTGCTTTGTTGTTTCATGTTTTTCCTTTTGACAGTTTTCAATTTGAAATTGGTGAATTTTTTCCTTTTATGTAAGATGTTTAAATTTAAACATTTCATTTCATGACAAAAATTTCAAAATTCTGAATTTTTTTGATTCAGCTGATATTCCTCTTTAATCAGAACTAGTCACTGCAGACTTGTATTGGATTTGAGAGAGTGATGTAGAGGCAGAAATCTTCATTGTTCATTAGACCCAAGATCTATGGTCTCCTAAATGCTTGTACACAGACAGTTTTAAGTCCCAGCTAGCCCAATTTTTTAAATCTTTTCAACAGTTCCAAAATGTTCACTGTTCCACTTATTGTGTGTCATTGTAAACATAAAACAAGATTTGTATCCATGAAGCCCTGTTTACCAAGTGTCTAAATAACATTTGACCCTTTGCTAAAGTTTAAATGGTCACTTAAAAAGAAAAAAAGCTTTACCCCACTGGCTATTCATATACAACTTGAGCAATTCAATGATCAGATTAGGAGAAAAGTAAATGGCAAAGCTGTTCATCCCTACAGCCATTCCATCAAGATCTTATTTTAAAGTTATCATGATTTCAACTAATAAATGCAGTGCTTAACTTTGCCAGTGCTTAGCAGGCCTGAGCCCCAGCACCTCTAGGCTTGGCAATTCATAGCCCCAGCCTCTCTGGGCTTGCCATGTCAGTTATTAAAGTTTAAAAAAAATTGCTTGAGCCCTGGCATCTAATTGCTTGAGCCCCAGCACTTCTTTCATTACAAATTAAACACTGAATAAATGGCCATGCATACTGAATGATATAAAAAGCTGAAACAAAAAAGTGAGCCCTTGAGCATGAACATATTTATATAGTGATGAGAGAGCTAAGCACGCAGATCTTATCTGATCAGCCTGAATAAGTTGAAAAAACTTAAGAGCAATAAAATGACTGGTGGCTGGGTCCCTGAGGCACTAGCCTTCCCTCACTCTAGGCCAGATCATGAACCCCTAATTCCCAGTGGAGAACAGTGACTCATATGAGCAGTCCTACTGAAACTAAATGGAACTACCCATATGAGTAGATGCTTGACATGGTTCACAGTCTTATCCTATGTGCTTAATACACTACATGGTTGCAGCCTTGGCTACAGAAATTTACAAAAGCCAGGAAAGCAGGCAGTTTAAATACATTAGTCACCATCTCAAAGGTAGATTACAAGGCTAGTATTTAAACTCTGAAGTTAATTACAGTCTAGCCACAATGTCAATAAATGTGTGTTAAGAAAGCAGCACTGAGACACAATTAGTGATCACAGAAACTAAGCTTTAACTTGTTTTTAATAAGCTACACTGAGCTTATTACACTATTTATTTATTTACTTATTACACTACTTACTACACTAAGGGCATGGCTACACTTGCGAGTTACAGCGCAATAAAGGAGCCCCGGGCACGCTAGCTCACTACCCATCCATACTGGCAAGGCACGCATAGAGCACTCTGACTCCACAGCTACAGAGCTGCTGGTACTCCACCTCGGCGAGTGGAATGATGTTTGCTGTGCCCCCGCTGGAGCGCCGTGGCGCCAGTGTGGAGGAAGTGTTGCATTACTATGCTCTGATCAGCCTCTGGAAATGTCCCATAATCCCCTTAAGTCAAGTGGCCACTCTTCTCATTGTTTTTAAATCACTGTAGGAATGCGGATATTCCCTTTGAAAGCACCGTTTCTGACAGCCAGCTGCTTATCTGCTCTGAGACAAAGCAACCATTAGTGTGGAATGCTGTGTGAGAGAGAGAGGTGGGGGGGGTCTGCTGCTGTCTGAACTTACAAGACAGCATGTTGACATGCTTTCAGCCCCACAAAAACCCACTCTCTCCCCCCACATACACACAACACACTCCCTGTCACACTTCACCCCACCCCCATTCGAAAAGCACATTGCAGTCACTTGCATGCTGGGGTAGCTGCCCATAATGCACCATGCCCAATGCCGCTGCAAGTGCACATATGTGGCCACGCCAGTGCGCTGGAAGCTGTCAGTGTGAACACAGGGCAGCGCTTTCCCTGCTGCGCTCTACGAAGGCTAGCTTAACTCAAAGTGCTCTACATCTGCAAGTTTAGCCATGCCTTAAGAAACTTAATGTTAAACTTATCCTGTCCTGTTTCAGGATGTCAGTCTGATACCATTTTTCAAATCAAAAAGAGCAAAAGTACAAATTTATATAATACATTTCTTTATCACTAATACAAGATGAAAATCGGCAGGGGTTCTCTTAGGATCAGATCACAGAACTAGGTTGGAAGTTTCATTATCTAAAGGCTCAAATTCACAAGACTCTATGTCAGCATTATCTCACATCTTAAAATAATAAAAATTGTGTCTGATTAATCAAACTATTAGGTACATTTTGATTCCCGTTATATTACACTGAAATCTATGGAATTACTGTAGCTTCAAAAAAGGTGTAAATGAGACATAATCGTGCCCTATATTTGTCTTTTCATACAAAGCATATGCACACTATACAGTGCTACACTGGGAACAATAATAGCCTAGTCAAAATAGTTTTAATCCATTATCTTAACAGTCTAATGTTATTGCTTTGGCAAACAAATGCACTTTAAGTATGGTTTTAACAAATACAAAATACAGATAGTTCATAAGAAAATTGCATGTGTGTCCTGGCTCAGTGGTTTAATGCAGTCATTTCAACCCTGGAGATCTGGTTTAAAATTCTAGTTCCATTGAAGTTAATGGCAAAACTCCCATTAACTTCAGGGGGCCAGGATTTCACCATGAATACTTATGTCACAGTAAGTGTTTTTGATGGACTTTACTTAATAGCGAACAATTATTTGTATCAATTAACTGTCAAATTTGTTCAATTGTCCTCTCAAATTTTCTTGAGTGGACTTGGCCTTGGACATAGTTGTTTTGCTACAGGTATAAGAACCCACACTATACCATACCCTTATTTATAAAGCACTGTCAATGTACACACAGTTTTACAAGACTAAGACATGGCCTTACCCTATAGATCTTACAATAATAAGAGAGCAAAGTTCACATGTGCTGATATACAAAGACATCAGTGTTTAGTAGACAAATCTAGTGAGGTTCTATGGAAACATGGGGCCTTAAGGAGGAATTTAACTGAAGGAGTTAATCACTTTTGTCAGTGCCAAATTCACACAAGAATGAAAAATAAAATATTTATAAAAAAACAAAAATTATGCTAGTTTATCTGTCTCTGCATAATCAAAAAGGATGACAATTATGTATGAGATCAAAGCCTTTTTAAACATCTTATGTTGTAAACAACATCAAGGAGGGTCATTTATTTAGGTAAGAAAGCTCATTTCACATCAAGCAGCACGTGACTAATGAACTTCTCTATTCTGTGAAATGTAACTGGCTAAAATTCAGTTATTTTGGTTACTAAACAATTTTTTTAGTTTGATTTTGGCTAAGGTTACAATAATATCTCATCAAGCTTTTATATTGCTTGGTTTTAAGATAGTTACCTTGGCATTAAGTCCCTGCCCACATTACACTGCATAGGGTCATTTTATTCTGATATCATCTGCCAACTCTGTAAGAATACCTCGTGGAAGTGCTACCAGAGTGAATTTTTCCAGGGATTCCTTAGTGTATGGGATTAAGGAAAAATCCAACAGCTCTAGGGAGTCATGTACTCATCATGCTTAGGATGCAAATTCAGCCTGAAAATACAACTTTACACATCACAGGTACACACATCTATCACAATACACAGTTTGTATTTGATCACAGATAAACTTCAAAGATAATATAGTCTGGGAAATATTGAAACAAAATTACAGTGCACAACTATATACTCTTGGAATTTGGACCTTGACGGAATTGACAGAAGACAATAAAACAAAGGCCACAGATGTGGTTCAGTGTACAATGTATCTCTCTTAAAAACACTACACTGTGACTCCTGAGGGAATTCTGCACAACTGCATACGCCCAGATTTCATATCCCTTGAGGATTTTTTTTCTTGGCAGAATATAGATTCTGCTGGAGAGGGGCTGCATTTATACCTTTCACCCACTGAGGGCTTCTATGCAGCCAGCTGGCAGAGAGGCTGCATTCCTCACAGCAGGGCAAGGCGAGGAGGCAAGGAACGGACAGAGCAGAGCAACATGGGACTGCTGGGGGAGGTCACAGGCTAGGGCTCAGAAGGGCTAGTGGGGGGGACAGACTGGGGCATGGACTCAGGAGCTAGTAGGTTGACAGAATTGAGCCAGGAGCTGAATGAGAGGGGGCTGCAGGGCCGCCACACAGGGACAAGGTCAGATGTGCCTGACTGAATGGAAAAGGCTAGTGGTCTGTATGGGGAGGCTCCCCAACTCCCTAACAATCTCTCCCCCCCCCCGCAAAACACCTGTTCCATACTTCTCCCAGCCACACCCAACAATCCTAGGTTCACTCCCAGGCTTCTTCTCAGCAATTACTTCCCTCCCCCTCAGCTCCTCTGTTACCCCTGATTCCCCCAAGTCTCTGCACTGTTGCTAAAGGGAAATAAGTTTCTGTACTGTAGTTTCAATAAATTGTAACTCACAGTTCTGTATTAATATGCCTCTTAAGGCATATGTGTCCAAAAAAAAATTTCTTGACTATTTTTGTCTGTATTGTTCCAGACATACTTGTTGGCAGGTATTTTGA
This sequence comes from Dermochelys coriacea, assembly GCF_009764565.3. Taxonomy (NCBI): domain Eukaryota; kingdom Metazoa; phylum Chordata; order Testudines; family Dermochelyidae; genus Dermochelys; species Dermochelys coriacea. Next base: position 68,126,541 of record NC_050071.1, read on the forward strand.
AATAAGTTACCAAAACAAATGAAACTGGCATAATTATATTCTTATTCTGACAAATAAAATATGCAGAATTTTTCAGAATTTTAAAATATTGTGCATAGAATTTTTTTTTGACAGAATTCTTAACTTTTTGGCTCAGAATTCCCCCAGGAGTATACTATGAGCATGATTTAAATATCTTAAGGAGAAAGTAGTATTTCAAACTAGTTAGCATATATATGAAACAAGGCCTAACATGCCAAAAACAATGTTTGTCTAATCTGGAAAAAAACTACAGCCCTCTTTCAGGACTACAATTAGATGTAGGCATTTTAACAAATGCTGAATCAAGACAAAATATATCAGAGGCTGCTGCTACTTCAGTCCTTGGTGAGATGTTATGAAAGGCTTAAAACATTAGGAAATGAAACACACACACACAGTGTTATTCCATGCATAAGCTAAATGGCTCCCTTCTTTGCATTGTAACGTTCCCTCTGGCAACCAGTGTGAAGGCATTTGCCCGGCACACAAACATACTGCATGACTTGGCACACTTAAAAAAGACTGCCAGAGAGGCCCAGGACTGCAACATTAAGTGTGTCTTAAATCTATACTGAGATGCACTGCCTGTGCTACCATATGCGAACAATACAGTACCTGTTGGTTATGCCTGTCCATAGCTTGCACCTTATCATTCCCTGACTTTCACGCACACATTAATCTAATTGACTCAAATAAAACTCGTCAGATTCACTAAAAGAAAAGGAGTACTTGTGGCACCTTAGAGACTAACAAATTTATTTGAGCATAAGCTTTCGTGAGCTACAGCTCACTTGCATCTGATGAAGTGAGCTGTAGCTCACGAAAGCTTATGCTCAAATAAATTTGTTAGTCTCTAAGGTGCCACAAGTACTCCTTTTCTTTTTGCGAATACAGACTAACACAGCTGCTACTCTGAAACAGATTCACTAAAACGCTCCAGCTGCATTGTGCCTTTCTGGTGACATACAGCAGCCATACATTTTACTTAACTAGCTAGCTAATCTTGGTTTAGACTGCCTTGCATTGCTGGAGTTAGTGCAAAGCAGCCAGAGCATAAAAGTGAATCCCAGCCCTGTATTTCTGAAAAGAAATCATATTTTTCAGGTTTGAAGATCATTTCTATTTTTACTCTCACTAATACAGTCTGTCAGTGACAATAGTCACTACTGTGAATTCATGCAACATGCAGCAACAGTTTTGTAATACCTTAAATCCCATAGTACGGTTTTGTAGTGAATTTTCTTATAATTAGAAGAATTAGCTGTAGTAAACCCAGATACCCTCAGTGGTAACCGCTGATAAACATTAACCTCCTAATGACAGCCCCAGTACAACAACTGATCCTCCAAATGAAGGATACGTTTTTTGAGATGTAGATAAGATCAGAATTCCTTCCTTCCTTAATATGGTTTTTAGTGGCCTCAATGGATGACTGCCCCAGAAAATTTGAATTACCCTTAGTTACCTTCTTCATGTCTGCTTTCTATGTTTAGATAAAGAATAAGCAAATAAATTACCAAAGGTTGCCAGCAACATAAATAAATCACTGAGAATGGTCAGAACAGCTATACAATATCAAATACCCACAGAGATATGATCTATCAAAATAGTTTGGTCAAGCCAAACTAGTTTTCCTTACACAGAATACTGTATGTCAAACTGCTTTGCACTGTTAAGTATGAATTGATTTCTTTAAGAGCTAAGGATCAGATTCTGATACATTTAATCACAATCATTAGTACCTGGCTCTGGGCGAATACTATTGGGGCTACTTGGGGAGTAAGGCCCTGATTCAGCAAGGTACTTAAGCACATACCTAACTTCAAACATCTACTTAACCCATTGGCTCTATCATGTAATTTATAACGGATGGAAATGATATGTTATTTAAAAAAATACTGTAGCATAGGTCTTTGGGGACATTTCCAATTGCATAAAGAGCAGACTTACTTTGTGCAATAAGCTTGAAACCTATGTATACCCTCTTCTTCCTCATTTGCTCCAGAACATCACTTTAAATATGAAGCAGGTAGTACATACTGATGAGACATTATTGGAAATGAAAACCTGGCTTTAAATCAGATTCAACAGATTTCTAGATATCCCCTTTTCTGTTACGTTGCATCTTAATAGGAATTAAGATAACATAAAACAAAAAACAAAACCAAAAAACTACTTAGGCCAGATTCCAATCCCTTTACTGATACCACCTTAGACCAATTCTGCAAGCTACTTTAGCAGGTGTCTAACTTTAAGCATGTGATCAGTCCCATTGAAAACATAAGGTAAGCCACCTCCTTTTGTAATCAGAAATGCCTCCAAAAGATGCATGCTTGAATATTTAATAGATTCAGAGAGTTTAAGAAGGGATCATTAGATCATCTAGTTTGACCTCCAGTAAGTCACAGGCCATTAAATTTTACTCAGTAACCTGTGTATTGAAACTAATAACATATGTTTGGCTAAAGCATATCTTCCAGAAAGGCATCCAGTCTTGATTTAAAGACAAAAAGATAGAGAATCTACCACTTTCCCTACTAGTTTGTTTCAGTGGTTAATCACCCTCCCTGTTAAAAATGTGTGCTTATTCTCCATTTGATTTTCTCTGGCTTCATCTTCCAACCAGAGATTCTTTTTATGCCTTTTTCTGATAGATTAAAGAGCCTTCTAGTACCTGGTATTTTATCCCAGTGAAGGTACTCTTACACTGTAATCAAGTCACCCCTCAGATCTTCTTTTTCATAAGCTAAACATATCAAGCTCTTTGTGTTCCTCACTGCAAGGCATTTTCTTCAGTCCTGGAATAATTTTTGTGGCTCTTTTCTGCACTCTCTCCAATTTTGCAACATCTATTTTAAAATGTGGACACCAGAACTGTAGGCAGTATTCCAGTAAAGTTTCACCTATGCCAAATACAGAGGCAAAAATCACCCCCCTACTCCTCCTCAGTACTTCCCTGTTTATACATCCAAGGATTACATTAGCCCCTTTTACCATAGCATTGCACTGGGAACTCATTTTGAATTTATCCACTATAATTCCATAACCCTTCTCAGAGTGACTGTTTTCTAGGCTAGGTCCCCCACCCCCGCACTCACACACATCCTATAGGTATGGCCTGCATTCTTTGTTTCTCACTGTATAAGTTTGAATTTTTCTTTATTAAAACACATTTTACCTGAATTGACCTATCTTACCAAGCAATCCAGGTGGCTCTGTATGACTGCCCTATCTCCACAATTATTTACCACTCTGCCAATCCTTGTGTCATCCACAATTTTTTAAAAATCAGCAGTGATTTTATATTTACTTCCAGATCATTGATGAAAATGTTGACATGTTGGCTTAGTACTCTCCCCTGCAGAACTACATTAGAAACAACCCCATTCAATGACGATTCCCCATTAACAACTCATTTGTGAGATTTGTCAGTTATCCAGTTCTTAAGCCATTTAGCATGTGCTCTACCGATATTGTGTACTGCTAGATTTTTAATCAGAACGTCAAGTTGCACTAAGTCAAATGACTTACAAAAGTCTAAGTATATTACTTTGACATAATTGCCTTTTTCAAACAAATTTGTAATCTCATCACAGAGTGAGATCAGGTTTGTTTGACAAGACCTACTTTCCATAAACCATGTTGACTGGCATTAATTATATTCCTATCCTTTAATTCTTTTTCAATTGAATCCCATATCAGCATTTCCATTATTTTGCCCAGTCTAATGGGTCTATAGTTACCTGACAAATTCCACTGCATTTTTTGAATATTGGCACGATGCTAAGAATCTCTCTACACTGCAATGTAAGCCCACAATTCAAACTCAAGCTTAAGTCTACACCCCACCTTCTCTCTACACACAAATCATGCTAACACAGGGCTTGGATCCAGGATCCCACAGACATAGAGGGTCCGAGCCTGAGTCAAGCTGGGACCCCAGGTTCAAGCCCTAGTGCTTTGAAGTGTAGAAGCAGCCACACTGGACTCGTACTCTGGAGTCCACCAAAAGTATCCCACAATCCTAGAAGCCAACATTCTTTGTCCTCTGGACAAAGTTTGGTGGACAGTCAAGTTTTTCCATACTACTCCACAAACAAAGGGCTAGAGTGGCCACATTTTGTGGGAGGGGCATTAGGAAGTCTGGGATATAGGTTGTTAGACTCAGACCTGCCTAATGCAGTGTATTTTCTGGAGCCCAAGGTTGAAACTCAGGGTTCAACAATTCCAAACCTGGGGTTACAAATGAATGTAGATGCTCAGGCCTTAATTAACAAATCCAGAGTCTGCTAACTCAAGTTCTATTAACCCTGGTCTTACATTGCAGTGCAGTCATACGATCACTCTTCCATTCTTCTGGAATCTCCTTGGTATTCCAAGATTTATTAAAAATTAACATCAGCGAGCCAGACATCTTTTCAGCCAATTCAAGTTATCTGGGCCGGATGATTTAAAAATATTTATCCCTTGTAGATATTGTTTAACATCCTCCTTAGTTGCTAATGGACTATAAAGTAGTTCATCATCCTCATGTGATACACACACTACATCCTGCTTCTTTCCAAATATAGAACACAAATATTTAGTGAACACTCTATTTTCAGCATCACCATTACAATTTTGTCCATCTCCAGGGCCTATACCATTGCTAGGATTTCTTTTGCTCCTAATATACTTAAAAAAAACCCTCCCTCTTATTGTCTGTAGCCCTGCCAGCTATGATTATTTCCCCTGACATCTTTAGCTTTCCTTATCAATGTCCTGCATTTAAAAACATCCAATTTATACGGACTACTATACATTTCCTTTTTTCCCTACATTTGTTATATATTGCTTTTTTATTTCTAATTCCTGCTGCCATTTTATTAAATAGCAGCCTAACATTTTCACCCCCTTTAATTTACACAATAGAACAAAATGGCAAACCTTACTCATGGAAAATATGTGATAACGTGAGGGAAACAAAAAACAATGGAACATGGTCCAAGGTGTACCAGCACCAATCATGTAATTAATATAGAAATCAAACTTCATTTCAAAATATTCTAAGCTGATACCCCACAATGCTGCTGTTTCTAGATTTTCTCTTTAATTCCTGTATTTACTTTCAGTGGAAGTCACTCTTTTGATCCCTGCTCTCCATAGTTGTTCAAATAATACTATATAGCACATCTGTATTCATTAACTTACGAGTTCAGAGAATTACAAAATGAATTATATGGAATTAAATACCAGTTCAGCTTTTATTTTGGATAGCTGATAAAACACCTAATTCCCTCATTTGTAGGAGTCCAAAATAATTGGGATTCATTAGTAATATTTGATCACTAGTAGAATTTTTGATACTGGAACTTGCCATTAATCAATTTAAACAAACAAAACAACAAAACGATACTTTGAAAAATATGATTAATTTAAATGAGGCTTCTTCAAAAGAAGGTCGGAAGAAAGAAAAAATTGTTGGGAGATCTGGCTAAGGACTGGATCAAATCTACTAATTACTCGACACAGTTCAGTTGGTGAAATCAAAAATCAAAATAAGAAGTTTGGGGAAACAATCATTTTATTTCTTGTGATTAAAAAATGATCTCAGGATTCTTCTGATTTTCTTTGACTCTATCTGCTCTGTTTCAGTGTCTTTCTCCCTGAACATAAGTTTCACCTTGAAGTGAAGATGAGTGGTTACCTCATGCTAAGGACACAATCAGCGGCACACGGATTCAAATTAAACATGCCAAAAAGTGTGTACACACATTGAAACACATACTAAAGCAGATAGTTAGAAGTGGTCTGTACAGGAGGAATATTGCATGGAAAAACACACATAGCAGAAACAGCAGTGATATGCACAGAGTGTCTAGTGTAAGTCAAAAGAAAAGGACTACTTGTGGCACCTTAGAGACTAACAAATTTATTTGAGCATAAGCTTTCATGAGCTACAGCTAACTTCATCGGATGCATTCCGAAGTGAGCTGTAGCTCACGAAAGCTTATGCTCAAATAAATTTGTTAGTCTCTAAGGTGCCACAAGTACTCCTTTTCTTTTTGCGAATACAGACTAACACAGCTGCTACTCTGAAACCTAGTGTAAATCAGAATTTTTTTAACATATATAGGTAATTCTCATTTTTTTCTTTACCTACCTACTTTCTAAAATACTTTAAAGCCAGTGTATCAGAAAAGAGAAGAGATTCTTACAAGTTTTCTTACAATCTTACTCAGAGAGGAATAGCCTTTACCTCAAAGTTTATGTAACCCAGTTACAATGAAGGCATGAGAATATTAAAATGTGGGTAGATCTGTCCTCACATTTCCTGAGCACATATTTTTTTGTATAATAAATCAATTGTAAATTAGAACGCAGTGTCTGGTACGCTGAAGTACCTAGAACTACATGCAATAGTCTAGGTTTGGTCTCATCTCATGTGACACTTAATAGAAACTATTCAGGTCTTTTCCCTTTCCCAGTAAAACCTCTAGCATTATTATTTCATTCTTAACTTTAGTGCAATCCCCAGAAAGAAACAACGCCTAGCTAAAGGGAGATAATATGGATATTAACAATCTAATGGCTACATATTTCAGACCAAATTCTTCCCTAATATATGTGGATGCTGCACCTTCTGATATCAATGAGAGATGTATCTGATTATGGCAGAGCTGATTTTAGCCCATTATGTTATATGCAATAAACTACTCAAACTTTTTCAACTGATGCGCCTTTTTTAAGGCTAAATAGAAACCTATATAGCGGACAGTGGTGGTGCGCTCAGGGAAGGAGGGGGCGACGGGTGATGGGAGCTTGGCTGCCAGTAATTTTTCCCCATGAGTGCTCCAGCCCCAGAGCACCCACGGAGTCGGCGCCTATGTGTACAAATATGTATGCAAAGTTCACCTGTAATTATGCATAAAATTATCACAATTGTCATGCATTGTTAGTTGGGTTCCTATTAGCTGTATGGGTGCATATTTATCCAATTAGTACATACAACTGTGATAGTTGTAACCCAAATGCGGGTGAACTTGGGAATGGATGTGGGCAAAAAAATTAGCAAATGGCTTAAAAAAGTAAAATAAAATTAAGAATGTTACAAAACATTCTCACAGCCTGTTCCTACTTCCCTGAAGTTATCTAACATTAACAGATTCAATTTTTCTTTTCTGTTTACCTAATTAAAACTCAAACTAAATACAGAAGATTAAATTTCCCAGGGCTTGTCTACCCATGAAAATTAATCCAGTATAAGGTACATTTAAAATTGATAACTATTCCTGATTAACTCCATTTGAGGACACACTTATTCCAGAATACAACTGTTCAGACATGGAATTAATCAGGAATAACTATTCCGGAATAAGCCCTCAGACAGAACTTTTCACCTTAATGCCCATTCTTTGGAAGTAATATTATGTTTATTCATAATGTGCCTGACCTAGTAGATGCTGAGCGCATTCTCCTGAAGCTAATGGGAAGACGTAGCTGCTCTTCACCTCTCAGGTCCAATGAATTGATGTTAAGAAAATGTATTTGTCATCCTGAAAAACCCATAGAGACTGAACTTAATTTTCCTGCTGAGAGCATTTCATTTTCAGACATTTCAGGTGAGATCAAAACTTGGTTATAATGGATGAGATCTTGCTGTTACATATTCTAGTATTTTTCCCCACAGAAAAGGTGGGGAAGCAGTGCATTGTTCAAAAATCAATACTTAGGCCCTGCTTCTGCAGATAGCTCTGCGTGGATGGACTCCTTGAAATCACTGGGGCACAATGCAGGTGCAGAGCTCAACCTGTGAAGAAACTCAGTGACTGTACAAAGTCCATATGTTGATTTTCTCAGGACATGAATCTTGGTCAATCACTGTAAACCACTGAATTCTGTAACACCATGGAAATTATAAATACTTACAGACTTATCCTACCCACCTTAATATACACTCAGGCAAGTTAACTAGATGGGATTTTAGACAGAGTTAGTCTATTTTTCTTTGTACAATGTCAAAAACTAAACAAATAATTCCTAATGTAAATATTTATTTCTTTTACTCTCACTGCATAAATCAATCATCCTTGCCCTATATTCATTGTTTTTCCTCTCCTCTAGATTGTTTCTAGTTTACCAACATTTTTCTGGTACACTGAAGGACTTTATTTTTAAAATGGAAACCTTTACCAAGCTGCTGCTGCACCTTCGGTAGCTCTCACTCCTCCTCAACTTCCCCCGCCTCCTTCCTGTTTCCTGTCCTTTCAGACTCCCAACAGCCAATGCTCCCAGTTCAAATAATTACAAGCAGCATCTAAACACCACATGCATGTAGCCAAAAACAGTACTGCTATTCCCAGTTGTGATACTGCCTTGCAACTTCATATCTGCTTTGATGTCCACTGCCAATTCTATGTCTTTTTTGGGGTTACTGTTTTCTAAGTATTTCCCTCGAATGGAGGTGAGTCTTTGATTGTTTTCCCTCTAGCTCTCATCATACTTCTGACTCAATACCTAACCTCATTAGCGGTATAGCCCTAGTTATGACTCAGAAGAAAGACTTGTCAATGACCTTTGTGCTCCCGCTCACTCAGAAGGTGTTTATTTTGAATTTGAGGCCAAGCCTCAGAAGCACTAAGCTCTTTGGAGAGGCTTGGCTACTGCCAAACAATTTCACACCAGATGAGAATTACCTATCAACACCGACACAATCATATCAACAGCCAGTCATGTTTTGCCACATCCTGTCTGCAAAAAGGACAGGGAGTAAACCAGTGTCCCCTCCTCAAGTTGTTTCTCAATGACACTTAATCTATTATTTATAATTCTATAGTGTGAATTTTGAAAGTTGAAGATAGTAAACTGTTGAGAATATGAACTTTTTAGTTTAGACCAGATTATCTGTTTGGGAACTGCATGTGATAAATCAAACATCTCACAGTAAAGAATTGCTTAGTAATTGCCTCTCTCTTTTGTTCCACCCTCCCCGACCCCCTCCCCCCCGAGACATACACATACACAGTTGCAAATAACCCTGAAGTATCAAAAAATTTATGTTGTTCAATGCAATTTTGATTGCATTTTGGAGAAGAAAGTAGAAAGGGATTTACTCAAATTCTTATTTTCACAGATTAAGAGTGACTATCTTTTTTGCAGATCATTAATAAAGATGTGGTACTAGACACCTGCTACAATTTGGTACATTGTAATTTATCACTACCCTTTCTTTAGTGTCCTTCAGCCAGTTTCAATTCATTTGACAGTGTCAATAATTGGAATTAAGATTTTGTGAAGCACAGTGTGAAATGCATTAATAGTATGGGCCAAATTTCAAGGTGCTTGTAAAATTAGATTTAGTAGAGATGGAATTTTCCAAAACAAAGAGCATGCAAAAGAGTCCATATTATTGACCATTGGCAAGAGATATTGGAATTTAGTGAAGCTGTGGATGAAGAAAACATACAATGGTGGGTCTATAAACTGTGCACCAGAATGTACCATTTCTCAATCTCATTTTTCTCCTCCTTTAAGGGCCGCTCTCTAGCTCACTGGCTAAATCTGGTGAAGGATCTCTTCACATGCCATTTCCCATCCCGGCAAGCCAAGATGTGAAAAGTTTGGAGGCTGTCACACTAGCTCTGCTGCAACATTGGCTAATTTCAGCTGGTAGCTGGAGTAAGTTATGAAGCTGAGATGCCAACACTCAAGGAGATGGAAGGTCCATCATTCCTGTATTCACTTTTTTTCACTGTCTAGGATTGCTGAAATAAAAAAAAAAAGATTTATTTTCAAAGAGCTAGGATTCTGGAATGATGGTCTTTTTTAAATTACATTCACTTTTTCCTTTAACCAGGACACTGTAGATTACTTTAAATCCACCATATTCCGTCTTTGCATTTCTCTAGCCATTTGTTCCAAAAGAAAAATGACTATGCTGTTTACTATAGATAGTTCTACTTTCTGTTAGGTGTTTATAGGTTCCCAATATTTGTTCCATTATTTCACTTGAAATTGTTTACAATATATAGGTATCTATACCCCTATCTATATACCCCTCAGGACAATTCTTTTACGGGTTTTTTTCGTTGGTTGGTTGGCTGGCTGGCGTGGGGTTTGTTTTTGAATGTTTTGCTTGTTTTTAGAAGATCAGTACCATAATGAAAGATTTAAAGACTGAGCCATAGTTTTCTGAAGTCATTCAAAAGACTCCTATTGTCTCAGTGGATTTTGGATGAGACTAAAGCTTAGTTTCATATTTCCATTTTCCTAATCCTCCAGTGACTCCTTGGTTCTCCAAGACTATTCAGAAATAACTGCCAGTGGTTCAGTAAGTTTGTGAGACCAGGGCTTGTCTTCACTACCAGGGTAAGTCGACCTAAATTATATGACTCTAGCTATGTGAATAACATAGCTGGAGTCAACATAGCCTAGGTCGACTTACCCTGGTGTCTTCACTGAACTGCATCGATGGGAAACGCTCTCTGGGCAACTTCCCTTGCTCTTCTCAGAGAGGTGGAACAGCGGGGTCGACCAGAGAGTGCTCTGCTGTCGATTTAGGTGATCTTCACGAGACCCGCTAAATCGACCCATGCTGCATTAACTGGAAATCATTTTGCCATCTTACTGTAAATGGTAACATTATTTAACATCTCTGTTATTTGGTCTGAATTAATACATAAGTTTAGACATGTAGAGCCAAAGTCTCTGATGACTTCAGTGGATCTGTGTCAACTTACACCAGCTCAACTTGGCTCAGCACTCAGTTTATTTATTAGCAGCTGATTGACATATCCAATTAATCCTTGATGATACCATAAGACAAGACTTTTTTTCCAAAATTCCTTAGCAGCTGTTTCTGGACATTTAATATGTTGTGTAAAGATGATAAATGTGATAATACCAGACCTCAGGGCTCAGTAGGATTGCAAACAGCATTGCTTTCTTCTCACTCACTTCAAAGGTGTCTATCTGCTGAGTCCTACACCCATCTCTTTGAATTTTTTGTCTATGAACATTCAAATAAAGTATTTCATTAGCATATATGCCCCACCAAATGTCTAGGACTTCACCTCAGATACAACATATGGTAGTATTGCACACTATTAGGGGCAAGTTCATTGCAGGTACTATTTATTATGGATAAAATAATTGCTAAGCAGCCAGAGTTTACTGCTGTTATAATGGTTTATAAGACTGAAGGAATGAGGGAGCAGTCTGAATATCTAATATTCCAACCCATGCAATTAAGCAACAAAAACAGCATAGCTCCAGCCTATTATTCTTTACTAAATATTTTCCACTTTAAATGTCAATTTTACATTTTTGTTTTGACAGATAAAAACAAGCCAGAGCTCGCAGTTATTGTAAGAGCAACATACTCCTTAGTCATAAACTATTGAGGCAGGTAGGTGGGTCTCACATTTACTGGAATACCCTAGCATGTGCCATTCCTAGCATAAACCGTTTTACAATATCAACCAAAAAAGCAATATTTTTGTAAAATATTTTTACTCTTTGGAAAAAACACACAGAAAGATGACAACTTTCTATTGCCAACTGAAGCCCCTAAATAAGGTATTAAATGGTCTTTTATCCATTAATATTTGACAGTCTACCTAAAATCTAAATTATGCACTAGTAAGATGAACTTCTAAGGATTTCCCGTATGTCTGATATCAACACATTTGAACATGAAGTTTTAAATTACAACTACTAAATCTGCAACAGCTCACAATGACCATTTCAGTGAAAGCAACAATATTAGTCATACTAGCAATAACAGAAACCATAACATTTAGACCATGGTTTAACACTGGAGGAACAACTTTAAGGCTTGATTATTGTGTAAGACACACTTACACAGTATGGAACTCTGTTTCCCATTAGTGCTTGGCTACACAGAAAGGTTTATGAGTATACTACAGCCTTGATGTGGCAGGCAGTGGAAGCTCATGCTTTTAGATCCAGAGGCCCTGGTTTCCAACCCTACTGCTGAGAATCCACCCAGAGATGTTGCATTACCATTACAATCTTCTGTTTTCTGGCCTCCATGCCATTCATTGGTCTGTACTAAGCTCAGCTTCCTTGACTGTCATTCTGAACAAGACATGTTTTAAACTAAAATTCAGCAAAGAGACTGAAGTAGGATTACTCACATGCTTGAAATTAGCCCTATGCTTAAGTACCTTGCTGAATCAAGGCCTAATTAGCTGCGCCTTCTCCACTGCAGCAAGTTCAAGTATTTTGCCATTGCCTGCAAGACCCTGCATAGTTCCATCCTTCTACTTACCACTCTGACACTTTTTGTTTTGTCCCTTTAATTCCCTCTGGTGCTCCTCTGACAAATACATCAGACATTCTTCAATGTTACTCCTATATCGGATACTCTCTCTGAGATGGTCCACAGGACCATTATCCTTTCCTCATTCAAAACCTTCCTGAAAACCCAAATCTACTGGGCCACTTACATGTAGCTAGTGAAGATTGTGTTTTAATTTATATAATGATCATTTTCAATTTCTTTTAATGTTTAATCTTAACTCTAAATTCTCTAGGTTTGCAATGCTTTGATTTTTCTATTTTTTTAAATCAGTCATTTACCATTAAGGTTAACAATACACTGACTCAATCTTAAAGTAGTATTTTATCTGAAAACTTCTCTCATCTAGGTAAGAATGGATATCTCCTTTCAAGCCCTGCGTCTTTCAGTGTATGCAGAGAAATACCCAATACTTCCAACAAACTTTCCTAAGACAGAACATACTGTTAGACTGTTGTGACCACACTGCAATATCCGAGTAAGCACACACAAAGCACATTTTTAAACCCTTATAACTAGGACAAATCTCAACCAATTTTCACCAGACCACCAAAAGTCACATCAGCAACCTAGGAGTATCTGACACATTTCAAGTTGCTACCAGTTAGGCACTGGAGCTATTCAAGGGGGAAAAAACCACCCACCCACACACCCACACACACACACACACAATGAGAAAATCAAAATAATATTTTTCCTCCCTGCTTTCATGTTTTTTTTAAATGGCTGAACCAATGAGCTCAAAACAAATTTGTTAAATATTTGTCTGAAAGCTAAAAAAATCGACAGTTATAAATTGCAGAAAAAGGCCCTTACTCAGTGAGTAGTCCCACTGAAATCAAATTTACATTTGGGAACATGAACGACTGCAAAATGAGCCTGAAGCAAAATCCTGGATTTAAAAACACCATAGGTAGGTGGCTGGACTGTATTCAATTTTAACATATATTTTAAAAGCTAAATTTAACTGCAGCCCAGCAACCTAGAAAACACAACATTTCAGGAGGAGCGAGGGGAAGAAGGGATGCATGGATTAAAAAAAAATGTATATAGTCCTTGGCTGCTAAAGTATTTACTTTTAAAAAATCTTAGAGATAGGAAAAAAATATTTTTAGCCTCTATTCTCTTTTCTGTGCGTCTCATTGCCTAAAGGACAACAAATCCAGATCAAGATCCTGATAGTCATATGGAAATAGCAAAAAGAAAAGGAGTACTTGTGGCACCTTAGAGACTAACAAATTTATTAGAGCATAAGCTTTCGTGAGCTACAGCTCACTTCATATACATTTTTTTAATCCATACAGACTAACACGGCTGCTACTCTGAAACATATGGAAATAGGTAATTACATTTCCAAATTTAACCAATGGAAATACTGCCTTGAGGAGGATTTGATTGGGACCCTGTAGTAGCAGAGGCTCTAAATTTTCTGCTTTAGATTATCCACCCGAATTATAAACTGTAGAACGTAAACAACACTGCCTTCTTGAATAGCTGCTTTTTCTTAGTTTCTTCTTTATCCAAGCAGCGATTCGCTAACATGTGAGCAACATGTTTACATCCCTCATTTTATGTCCCTTTTCCACCTCTCATGTCAAATCAACCATATCTTTGCACTCCTTTCTTCTACCTTCTTTGCACATGAATATTATGATTGGGGATGTAATTACATGACTGCAGTGGACAATGAGTCAGATTAATGGGAAAATATGTAACCTTAAATATATGATTAACTAAGATATAAAATTATAGAACATTTCTTTTATTGATATTTTATAGTGATTAATAGGTTTTGAGTAAGTTATCAGAATATAGTTAAGCTTACACAGATGTTCCCTATCAGGTTGTTTCATCATAATTCAGAGTTCTTATAACTCAACAACCAACCTTTTCATCCCGCTAAATTTGTGTGACTACAGAGGAGGCAGAGAACTACCTCTAAATTGAAGCCACATATGCCAAACTTCAGCAGAGGAAGTTTCTCTCACTAAGTTATAAGCCCGAGAAAAAAGGGGCTTAGAATGGAAGTGTCTTAGAATGACGTGCCACCTCAACCTTATCTACAATGAAGCTACTGCTCTGTTAAAAGAAGGATGCTTTTTCAGAATTTTCCATGAGGTAACAGATGTTCTTTACAGTAAAAAAGGACTTTACAATGATTAAAAACAAGTGCTTAAAGTACTAGCCATGCTACATAATGGAATATGTTCTGCTTCACTTAAGCAGAGTGGAAACTTGTTCTGTAAAGAGAATGCAAGCACAAAGAGGCACGGTATTGCAAGTGATAAAATAACATGCAATTCTCATTGCTATTACCAATAACAACCGTCAGCTTAAAAAAAAGGAGACAACAGAGTCCATTAAAATGGAGACATTCTCAGAAGTATTACTGAGTGTGCTTGAAATGTTCAGAGATTAGTGAAACAAACATCAAAACATGTAGGTGAGATTAATGTCAAGCACACCTTCAGTCACTGTGGAGGTTCAACACTTAGGCTCCACAGCTATACAGTGACTGCATTAAAGCCAGAGGATGCTAATTATATAAATGAAATTAAATATTAAGACAGTAGCGTAGAGCCACTTTATTGACAACCATTATTGAGGAAGTCCTTTAACAAGCTATCAAAATATCATGGGCTCTCAAAATACTGAACATAGCATTAGCAGTGGTAAATTTATCAGCTACGACTTAAAGTGATTTATATTTACTAATTGTTGGCCCTCCTCAATAAGAAAATCTCTGAAAAACAATTTCCATCATAAAGCAATTTGCATGCATTTGTAAAAGCACCTCTTGAATTACTAATCTCTTTCTTACGAGATAAACAACTAGCAGGTAACAGACCCACAGCGCCATGCTCACAACTTGCTGGCTTTAAATCCCCTGCTGATGGTTCAGACTGACTACTGAGTCTTTTTATTTGTAAGGATTAATTACCTTGTTTCCTCAGTCATCAGTGAAACACCAGCTTGTGCTTCTGAAATAGACTTCTGAAAATGAAGCAGTCTGTCTAGTTTCTGATTGGTCTTAATCAACCAGATAGAAATAACATGGGATCTGATAGCTTTGGGTAGGTTAATTCCCCAACAGCGGTTCTAACTGATCACAAGGCATCACTGCTAGTCTACTGTTTGCATCATTCTGTGCAAGAGACCCTAGATAAAGGGGATAGAGACAAATTCCAGTTCTCCTCAGTACAAAGCTAATTTGAATAATCTATATTTGATTTAATAACTGATTGCAAATTAACTGAAGTATATGGCTTAATGCCTCTCAAGAGGGAAATGGAATAGCTCAAAAAACTGGTAATAGTATACAGAGCTTTTTACATCTAAGTTAAACTCTGTCCCAGGATTGTAGTAACTAAAAGTCATTACTACTTAAAGGCTTTCAAGTATTGGGGGTAGCCGTGTTAGTCTGTATCCACAAAAACCAAGTTTCTGGTATAGGGTGGTGTTTACGTGACCATCACTTATTTGCACTTAGAGTCCAGGAAGTGGATCTCTTGTGTGGACTCGTCCAGGCTGAGGTTGATGGTGGGCAGTGGTGAGCTGGAGCCGGTTCACGCGAACTGGATGTTAAATTTTGAAGCCGGTTTAGAACTGGTTGTTAAGAGGGTGGGCAAACTCCAGCCCGCGGCCCACAGGAGCATCCTGTCTGGCCCGCCTGAGCTCCCAGCTGGGGACGCTCCCCTGGCCGAGAATCCCTTTTTAATTTTTACTCACCCGGCGGCGCTCCGGGTCTTCGACGGCACTTCAGCAGGGGGTCCTTCACTCACTTCGGGTCTTTGGCGGCACTTCAGCAGCAGGTCCTTCACTCGCTCCGGGTCTTTGGCAGCACGCCCTTCATTGCCGCCGAAGACCCAGAGCAAGCGAAAGGACCGGTTCTTCAGATTTTGGCAGCTCATTATTGATGGTGGGGTGGAAATTGTTGAAATCCAGGTGGAATTCTTCAAGGGTGTCCTTCCCCTGGGTCCATATGATGAAGATGTCATCAATGTAGCATAAGTAAAGGAGGGGTGCTAGGGGACGAGAGCTGAAGAAGAACTAAAATTCATTTGCAAATTTAACACCATTAATTTGGGCTTGAATAGGGACAGAGAGTGGCTGGCTCATTACAAAAGCAGCTTTGCCTCTCCTGGAATTGACACCTCCTCATCTATTATTGGGAGTGGACTACATCCATCCTGATCAAATTGGCCCTGTCAACACTGGTTCTCCACTTGTGAGGTAACTCCCTTCTCTTCATGTGCCAGTATATTTATGTCTGCATCGGTAATTTTCACTCCATGCATCAGAAGAAGTGGGATTTTTGCCCACGAAAGCTTATGCTCAAATAAATCTGTTAGTCTTTAAATTGCCACCGGACTCCTTGCTGTTTTTAGAGGCTTTCAGTGACTTAGGAGATACATAATAGTCTCCATCTACCTGGTTTCCTATGCTATGTCCATCATCCTGGTATCCAAGTACCAAGGAACAGTTTTGGTGTCTCTTGTCAGGAGCAGCTAATAAAAATCAGCCCCACGATGGGAACTAGTTTCAGTAAAAAGCTCAGTTACCGGAGAATAATCTACTCTCACTGCTAGGTGGTGTCTTTGCAGGTAGGGCTGAGGCACTCCAGCTGTGGAGGAAGTTTGCTGTACCAGTGCCTCTGCTGTATCTGTTCTGTGGATTGAGAGAGAACTTTATTTTCCAAAGACTGCCAATCTAGCCTCTTTAATAAGAACTAAATTCATTTAAAGATTTAAAAAGAAAATATGGTACAAGCCATTAAATTTTTCAGTTTTGCTGAGGTAACTGGCCAAATGCCTCCAAGACGTAACTCTAAGTAAGCATGGGTTCAGAATTAATTACATGTAAGTGCCTGCTACAGAAATAATCATCATATAAAGTTAATACTATAGATTTTGCCATAAATTTTTCATCTCAAACCAAGATGCTGTGGACTCAGCAGCTATGGGAACAACAGAATAATTGCTCTGCTACAGAGCAAGCTAAGTGAGCAAAATATATTCTTCATTCTTTTATCCACATTCCTGCTCACTGTGGATAAAAATGAACATGGTGTTCAGTGTTGATTTTTATAACCTACTAAGCTGTCTTGCCTCCTTTTTATAATTTTTTTAAGTGTAGATTTTATATAGACTGTTGCTTATTCCTCCACCTTTGCATGCCTGTCTGAGTGTATTGTGTAGGTCTTATGGGGCATATTTTCTCCAGATGTCTAATTGTATGTGATATTTTCCTTTGTATTGTTGGTT
The DNA here is from genome assembly GCF_009764565.3 of Dermochelys coriacea. NCBI lineage: Eukaryota > Metazoa > Chordata > Testudines > Dermochelyidae > Dermochelys > Dermochelys coriacea. Next base: position 68,144,127 of record NC_050071.1, read on the forward strand.
AAATAGAGATTAAATAAAGAAGTGGTGTTGCCACAAAAATAGATGCTGGTTATTTCTATTACGCTGCACGATAAGAAAGATTTTACGTTCTGATTTCAAGAACAGTATTTAGTTAAACTAAAACAAAATCAGCCTGCTTCATTAGAGGCAGCTGAGGTTACAGGTACTGTGTCCAACACTCAGAAGATGAAAGTTAGAGAGCTAATGGCCCATTTTTCAGACGTGCCAAGCACCTACATATTGCCAGTGAGTAGTGTAGTTGGCCCCTGAAAATCAAGCCACTTATTTAGGTGCCTTAGGCCTCAGTCCAGCAAAGAATTTAAGCCCATGATTAACTTTCACTTCAGTGTTTGAAAATTCTCACACAAGTAGGAATTTCATCACACAGAAATAGTAATCTATCATTAAAACAATCTACTATATCTTAGAGGACAGCTATTTTTGTACCTATCCTTCAGAAAAGACACTAATGGTGATCTTTGGAATTACAAATCAATGAACCTTCCTTCACTAGGAGGTAAATTATCTGAAAAAATAATTAAAGAAAGCTATACAAAAGACTAATATATGATAAGGACAAACTAGCACAGTTCTATAAAGGCAAAACTTGCTTCTTCAACCTATTAGCATTCTTTGAGGAAATCAAGAAAATAATGGATAAAGAAGGGGATATATTTGTGCTTTCATAAAGCCTTTGATTAAATCCTTCTCAAAAGACTTTTGAAGCAACAAGTAATGGGTGACAAAAGAAGTTCTGTAATGGATAGGAAATTTTAAGAGTCAGGCAACAGTAAGTAGGAATAGATGGTCAATTTTCAGTATGAAATAGGATTAACTCACAGATGCATAAAGAATTTATACTAGGACACATTTATTTGTGTATTTGTTACTTAGTATGCTACACGGGGGAGGGAGGAGCTACATTAACAGAACATTAACATGCAATCTTAATTCAACTTCCTTGTTGCATTGCATTATAATACAATCTTTAATTACATAATCATACACATTTTTTTCCACAAGATCCAATGAATGAGCAGATTCTCAATATTTTGTTTTCTCTGTGTTGTTTGATGTGTGACCTCACACCTTATTTACTGCTCTGAAGAGAAACCCTACTCTGAAGACAGAATTATTGATATTCTCATAGACTTTTCCATGGCATCCATTATAAAGTAACTGAATGTTTCACAAACACGAATTCGTTTATCTTCACAAGACTCTTGGAGAAGGAGAGAGAGATATTATCCCCATTTTACAGATAGGGATCTGAGGCACAGAGAGATGAAAGCAACAAATGTCCACTAATTTTGTGTGCCCAATTTGAGATGCCTAGGATCTGTTTTTTCAGAGCATGTAGCATTACACAGTACTTAATGTGCCCAAAATACAACTCCCATTGACTTCAGTTGTAGTTGTGAATTCTCAGCACTTCTGTAAATCAGATCCCAGGGTTTCAGTCACCCAGAAAATAAGAAACATAGACTTAGTTACCACTTGTGAAAAGTTAAGTTTAAGTGACTTGACCAGCATTCTACAGGAGCTCTGTGGCAGAAGCAGGGATAGAATCCAATTCCCTAATGCAGCATTCAACTGCCTTAGTCATGAAATCATCCTTTTTCTTCATTCAACCTGTCTCTTTCATTACACACCTTCCAATTTAGGCAACAAATGAAGTAGGGTCCTACAGACCAGTCTCCATTACTACACAATCCCGATTGATCCCCTAAGCAGGTCCATTATGTGCACTGAAAGAAGCAGGGATGACATTGAAAAAAACAGTATGTGAACATGTATCATAATGCATACACAAGTAATCCTAATTCTATCAATTCCTAACTTTTGAGTGCTTGACTTTACAATCTCATTTTTCTTACCCTGATACTCATTTTCCACCTCCAGCTCCTCGTCTCATTACTCAGGCAGCCCCTTTCCTCCCCCTGGCTCCTTATATGAGCTGACTCTCTACACATTCCCCTCCCCACTGGTTCCCAGTTCTGATGTGCTCCCTTCCCAGATTCCTCATTCAACCTCACTGTTCCCCACATGCAGTCTCTATTCCCAGCTATTTCTGTTCTCCCTCTGCACCTTTGCTCCTTGTCAGATTTGTCTCCCCTCAACCTCCTTCCACTTACTTTACTGGTTTCCAGTCCCAATCACCTTGCCCAATCGGTTCCAGTCTCCCCTTTTACTCCAACTCCTAGTTCCCCTCTTCTCTCCTTGCCACTAGCCTCTAGTTCAAGTCATCCCCATTTTCCTCACCCCACTGGTCCAGCTCTTGTCCCCTCTGCATTCAAATCAGGCAGGTTCCTCCTTTACACTGCCTGGGCCCAGAAGGGAGCACACTGAGAGCACAGGAGAGACAAGCTCCCTGGTCTCAGTTGCACAGCCCAGCACACAACAGCAGGGAACTGAAATTGCAAGGAAAGTCTATTTCAACCCTCAGCTGGAGCATGCTCAATATGGATGGAATCTTCAGAAATGGTAGCTGTGATGCTCTAAATAGTTCTACAGTTCTATTTTTAGTGCACTAGCTCCACCAAAATTAGCGCAGATACGCCTCCCCAAACTGGAATTTCCAGCTCCAGTATAGACATACACTATGGGATGACCTTTGTAAGGCTGCCAATGCCTGGTCTGGGGAATTATCCCCCGGACAGCAAAAGGGCTTTCCTGGTCCCTTTTTGCTGCTGTAGCAGTCTAAGGCCAGAATGGAGAGACTCCCCATATGGTATTAGAGGTATTTTCAAATATAAATATCTCTAGACTCCAAGAGGACTAGCAATGCTTATAAACCACAATGATAGATTATGGACCAGGGGCTCTCATTAAGAATGACTACTCTTCTGCCGGTGCTGTCATGCGCAGTAATGTGTGTACCCTTTCTTAATGCTGTCTAGGAACTACAAATGTGTAGGCTTGAATACCCATGGATCCTTGGCCCTGTACTGAAGTCCCTGGTCCTGCCCCTGACTATTCTGCATCCTCACTAGTCACAGTGGGGAAGGAAGCAGTATTTCTGTGACTCCAACCCATCTCTGGATTTTAAATTAGTTTGTTCCCCTCCCTGCATTTTTGCGCAGAAGGGGAGAGAACATATGGGCCTACTAAAGTAAAAGTTTCTAAGAGTTTGAACAGCAAAAGTTATTTGAATGTCAGATTTCACTATCACATTAGGCCTAATTACAAGAATCTGTTATCTAATCTGAGAAATGACTTGATGAAATTGGTCATCCCAACACAGTGAGCAGGACATTTTACTTGTACACTAATGGGAATACAGCTGGTGATTTTATGACAGTTTTTACAAGCTTTAACAAAATGTAGACTTCACCACTTCCAGCACATCCTATAAATTATGCCAAACTCCCTCACAGAAGATAAGATCATCAACTTCTAGAATTAAGAAATGGTCCAGTGGAATTTATCAAGAATGTTCTCAGAATATATGGGGGGACAATAAAGTCTATAAGCCATTTCACTATTTTCTCTCTAACTTCAACAACTTTCTGTTTAGGATAAGAGCATCATGGATAATTTCAGATAGAGCTTCAATTTCTATAATGCAAGGGGGAAAACCCTAATTGACCACATAACCGGTCTATAAAAAACACAACATGGATTGATTTAATTTAAGTTAAATAACTGCACTATATTGTATACTTTTCTGGTAATTGCTACATTTAAAGACACTGTGGTCCTAAAAACTATGTACAGGTGAGTCGCATCATATGCGCATTTAGCTTACGTGAATTCAAATATACGCGCTCAGCAAAAAAAAAAAAAGAAAAACAACAAGATACCTGTAAATAGTGCGGGTGATTCTGCCCACCATTCCACTCAATGAGCGTATGACCCGGAGTGAGCGTGAGATGGGAGACATGAATCTGCTGTTCCCTCAGTTGGTCTCAGTTCCCGCATGCTTCTCAGAGTGTGAGCATCTGGCCACGCTGAGCGTGATTCTAGTATTTAAAGATACATATTTTTCGTACAACATGGCCCCTAAATGCAAGCCAACCAACTACTGGTGCTCAACTGAAGAAACAGCGATCTGTTCCAAAGCTGGAGCAAAAACTGGCTGTGTTGGACTTATTGAGAGACAGTACGTCAGTCTCCAAAGTAGCACGTAAATATGGCCACAATGAATCTAGCATCCATGCCATCAAGATTAGAGAGAGAGAAATCCGTCAAGCCGTGGCATCAAGTGCTCCAATAACTGCTAAGGTGACGAGCCAGGTGCATGATAAGACTTTAGTGAAGACTGAAAAGGCATTAAACTTATGGCTGGAAACATGAACTGTAAACTTGTGCCTATCGATTGCAACACGTTGCAAGAAAAGGCTCTTAGCCTCTACGCGCTGTTCAAATCTCCTGCAGAAGAGGGACAGCCTTCTGATGAGAAGGAATTCAAAGCCAGTCAAGGTTGGCTTAACAGTTTTAGGAACTTCTTCAACCTTAAAAACGAGCAGACTACTGGTGAAGCTGTATCTGCCAATGAAGAGGCAGCAAAGCCTACTCTGAACAATTAAAGAAAATCATAGAAGAAAAGGGCTATTTTCTGGAACAAGTTTTTAATGCTGATGAGACTGGGCTCTTCTGGAAAAAATATGCCCAACTGCACTTACATTTCGAAATCAGAAAGACAAGTCCCTGGCTTCAAAGCAGCTAAAGACTGTGTGACTGTGTTGTTTTGTGGCAATGCGGCTGGGCATTTAATAAAGCCGGGCTTGCTCTACAGGACTGCAAATCCCCGTGCCCTAAAAGGCAAGAACAAAAATCTCCTGACTGTGTTCTGGCAATCAAATAAAAAGACTTGGGTGACGGCATTATTATTTCTGGATTGGTTCCACAAGTGTTTCATTCCAGAGGTCAAGCGGTACCTTGAAGAGAAAGGACTTGACTTTAAAGCGTTGCTGATTGTAGACAATGCTCCTGGCCACCGTGCAGCACTCTGGTTTGCACATAGCGACACTGAAGTCTTCTTTCTCCCCCCCAATACCACCTCAGTTCCTCCAACCTCTCGACCAAGGCGTGATAAGCTGTTGCAAGGCCACGTACACGAGGCTTACATTCTCAGGGATACGTAGCGCTATGGATTCTGATCCCAATCTTAATGTGATGGAGTGTTGGAAGTTCTTCAACATTGCTGATTGCATCACTTATATTAAACAGTAAATGAATGCAATCAAGCCTGAAACAGTCAATGCATGTTGGTGAAACCTATGGAAAGAATGCGTGAATGATTTTAAAGGTTTCCCGACTATTGAGAAAAAAGTGAAATGCATTGTTCAGGTGGCCAAGCAAGTGGGTGGTGATGGCTTCGTCGACATCCTTGAGGAAGAAATTGAAGAATTAATTGAGAGCCATAGAGAAACATTGACTAAAGAAGAGTTAGAGGAACTGATAAAATTGTTTACAGAAGACAAAGATGATGACAACAAACAGGAAGAGCCAGCAAGTTGGAATCTTCATTAATTTGCTGAAGTGTTCCAAGCAGCGAAACACTTGAATGATTTAATTTCTGAATACGACCCCTCTATGGAACAAAGCCTCAAAATCACATGTAGTATTATGGACGATTTGAGACCGTATCAAGAAATGTTTGAGCAGCTCAAGAGACAACAGTGACAGTTGCCGATCACCATGTTTTTCAAGGAAAAACAACCAGCAGCAGATGAGTCTATGCAATCAACTTCTCGAGCTGAATCAGAGCCAATCACTTCGTCTATGACTCGCTCTCCATCACCCAAGCTCTCTGTCACCTCCGTCTCCTAGATCGACATCAAGCCCTGATGACCCCCCTGTAATTACCCCCCCGTAATTAAAAATACAGTACTGTAAAATTATATTTTGCATATGTACTCTATTATATACTATACATTACTATATACATTATATATGTATACATAATACTGTAAAGGGTTGTATACATAAAACCACGTACAGTATACTGTACTTTATGGGCGATTTAAGGGATTTTCAAGGGTAATTTTTGCCTTATGCGCTAGCCTTTAGAACCTAACCCCTGCGAAAGATGCGACTCCACTATAAGTATTTAACCTTGAGGAAATAATAAAACCTTTATCTCCACACAATCATGGTTAGAGTTTTAACTTTAATACATATTTCAAGTGGACAATAAGTATTTTTATTATGACACACCCATGAGCTTCGTCCCACTGTGATCAATACAAATAACACTTCTTTTGCTATTGGACTTTGTACATGACTAAGAAAGCGCATCTTCAAACAATAAAATGTTTTTTAAGGGGAAAACAGTTACCTTTAGTTCTGATATAAATCAGCATTTTTTCTTGTATTAACTAGAAGTGAATTGGGCCCGAGTCTAATTTAGCACACCTCCCCAGTCTCAGCTTTTCCACGTTTATATATTTCATCAGATGTTGAAATCAGATTCCATAGATAAAAAGAGTTGTGTTGGCCTCTCTCCTGTAATGTAATTCATTAGATCATTAACTCATTGAACAGCATTTGAAGAATTAAGGACTTCTAACAAAGTATAAAATTGTATTTGTGTAATTCAGATTAAATCACTTCAAAGGAGCTTGTGCCACAGTGGAACAAGATTAAACCGCTGGCATGAATATATTTCTGGGCATCATCTTCTGAATCTCTTTGCTAAAGCCAGCCTCTATTTTTACATAGAGCATGATAAGAGTCTGCTTATAAAATTACTTTCACACTCCCAGTCCTTAAAAAATAAAATAAAATAAAATAAAATAAAATATACACTAAGAGAAAATATGCTGATGTATCTCCCGTAATGTAAGTTTAAAAACATTGCCTTTGTGATAGCCTCTGAGAAGCATAAAAGCTCAGAGGTCAATGCTCAACACACCCCATAGTCCTCCTGATTTAAACAGGCATTTACATTCTCTCTCACACTCACACACACTTCTGCTCTTTACATTCATATTCTTTTAGCTGATTTTTAGCTAACGCTCTAATTGTGATTCCCTAAGTAATTATAACTACCTGTTTTCAGTTGCGCATAACTATCTGAAATATTCACCTTCTGAGGTGATATTCAGAGTTTCTGACAGTTTTTTTTAATCTAGGGAAAATGGCATTTTTTAGAACACATACAGAGAATTATACTTGCTTGTGATATATTTTTGAACAGTATAAGAACAAATTGAGATAGAATGCTGAAGTTTGTCAGGAGAATGCTCCTTTCTTGAGGAGATATTAGTGTTGAAATGGCTGACTTATGGTTACACAGTGATTTCACAGGAGGGTTTACTTCATTAATTTTTACTATGACAGCTAGAGCAAAGGGGAGAGGAAAATGTTGACAAAAATTAAATTTTGAGCAGAATTAAAATGTAATTTCACTAGATGTGTTTGTTTTCCAGCCAGTTGTAAGAATAGTACACTTGATCAATGACTACTCAACATTATAAACAGAAGAACTTTCACTGCATTCAAGCACAAATACTTTTAAATCATAGTAAAAATTGTGATAAATTCTATTTCATTCAAGGTACAGTTACATGGCCTTTTTTGAAAGAAAGAAAGAAAGAAAGAAAGAAAGAAAGAAAGAAAGAAAGAAAGAAAGAAAGAAAGAAAAATAGGCAAATTTAATATACAGTTTAGCATGCACTCTTTCATTCAGGATCTAATCCTGCACCCCTTGAAGTCAATGGTCCATTGATTTCAACAGCGCAGGGTTAGACTTTTGCTGAGCTATTTCACATGGGTGCCTAGCACTACTGAAAATGGTGCAAGGCACGCATCTGTCACTGTGACATGTCATCCTGGTTTCATTTCTGGCATGGTGGTGTGTCAAGTCAAAATGTGTAGACAAAAAGCACAATCTGTCATCTTTTTGATTTTCTCTTTCCTTAAAAAAGAAAAAGCCTATGATATTCCATACTGAAAATATATTAAATGACCATGAAAGCTGAAAGATTAAGTGACCAAAAGTTAAAAAATGCTAAAGTTAGCCTGTGGCTTTCTTCTGAACTGTGACTCTGAAATTCCATTGTGGGAATCTATGCTGATTATTTCAGAATGACTTGCCATGAAATGTGTTCAGTTTGCATGTGAAAAGATGACTTTTCTAACTTCCAACCCCACAAATTCAACCTCAGCTCTGAAGAGAAGTTCCTTTTTTTTCATGCATCAAACACCAGCAATAAAGATTGTAAGCCAAATTATGCTCTCTGTTAAATCCTTGCAACTCTAAGGTCTTTGATGGTTTTTGACAGGTGTTACAATTTGGAGCTAGTTAAAAAAAAGTTAATGATATACAATAAGAAATAGAATCCAGCTCCCTCCCTCTTGTGTTTTTAGCTCCTGCCAATTTTAAACAAGAGTAAAACGTATTTTTGTCGCTAAAGACAATGGATGCAACTCTGAATGCATGCAGAGAGCACATCTGTGGAGTGAAAAGATTCCATTTTAACTCACTTTTAAGAGTAGAATCATTCTTCTCTTTCGTACATGCCAATTATGATACAATTTTTAATTATATGATCACATACTATTATAGTGAAAGAAACATGCATCATTCAATTAACAGATTTGAAAGTACATAAGGCAACAGACAAAGGGTCCTGATGATTCTGCAAAATGTTCTGTGCAATTACAAAAATGTAAATTCAAAGTAACTCCATTGAAGTACTACACATGCTTAAAGTTATGCACTTTGAAGAATCAGGACCTAAGTGAGGTAATACTATTAAATGATCATATGACAAAAGTCTGTGTCATACTTCATATGCTCAAAGGAGCCTGTTATCCAGTGTAGATTTTAAAATTTACACCAGATATCTCTTGGGGATGATCGGGCAGAAGATTGTAATTTATTTTCCAAGGAACAAGCCAGTTTCCAGAATGGCTGCTTTACCATTGATAACTGCTTTGTCCACTCACTTGTTTAATAAATGCTGTTCCCCTTTTTTTAATTTTTATATTAATGAGGTGAGGGCTTCGTAAGGGATGCAATTTTTCCCTCCCAAAATTCTGAACCAATTAGTATCAGTCCTACTTTATGCAGACAATATGGCTTTGCTGTCCCAAATTACCCTAGGCTTGAAGCAAATGTTAAAGGACTTTAGCTCTTATTGTCAGAAGAAGTGCCTGAGCATAAACTATCAGAAAACTAAAGTAATTGTTCTTGGTCACAGACTGAGGCTCCCTAAATGGATGATTGATGGCCATTATATTGAGCAGGTTAGATTTTCCCCTATTCAGGTATTTGTTTTGCATATAATGGCCAATGGCCAATAAACATATTGAGGTAGCAAAGAAAAAGCTTTACATTCTATGCAAGCAGTTCTGCATTTTATTGGGTCGATGAGCGCAATTTAATCACTCCAGCTCCTAGAGTTTTCAGAGCTAATGTCTGTATCCAAATACTTTATGATGCGGAAATCTGGGGCTGGAAATATCTTAGTAAGTAGAGATTGTGCACAACAAATTTTTGAAGAGAATACTCGGCCTCCCAAATTACATCCCAGATCAGGGCAGAGGTAGGGGAATGCGCTATTTTGACCAAAGCCCGATGCCTTTATATTAATCATTGGCTCCATATTCCACATATGAATCAACAGCACATTCCAAGGTTATGTCTGGAAGAACAGCTCAACGATATCCATACCCTAAAGTTCCCTTGGCTTTTGCAAGTTTAGTATTCCCTCCATTCTTTTGGGCTTTTTGGAATTTGACTTAGGACAGTAGGCAAAAGTATGAAAACCTGAAAATTAAGCTTAAGCTTGTTGCAGAAGATGTGTGCAAAAAAACTGGATATGGCAATTGTTCAGATAACAAATATCTCTTTGGCTTTCTCAGTTAAAGAATGTTATGAGAAATATTTGAATATTTTGAACAGCAGTATGTTAAGGAGGGCCTTTACAGATCTCCATTTCCAAACTCTGCAGACGGCCTATTCGGAAAGGAGATTACTGGTACAGAGAAATGTAATTGTCTTTGCCCCTGTGTGTCTGGTCAGTTTGAAGACTTAACACACTATTTATTTCCTTGTAACCTGTACTGCCACCCAAGAAATAAATGGTTATCTCCCTTGCTAGGCCCAGATGCCTTTAGCCATATCACTTCAGAAATCAGAATATTTGCTACACACTGAAAAATGTTTCAGATGTGCAGGCTGTCACCTTATTTACCTGGTTTGCCATAAAAGAGAAGCTACTCTTGACGTAACTGGAATAATATACTCCTAATATTTTTGTAAATCTTATTTTCACATATTGGTGTAGATATGATGATTTTACTGGTATAACTGATTTTAGGGAAGTGTTAATCTTGTTTTTAATTTGTGTTCTTAAAATTTGTATTTTTTTTTGGAGTTGTGTCAATTTAAAAGAATTATTGTATTATACGCAATGGCCTATGGCTAATACACTATGTTAATAAATTTCTAAACTTTATATGTTCATGAGGGTAGAGTTAAGGTTGAATTTGTAAACTTGATTTTGGCATTTCATTGTTCTTCAGTGCTTACTTGTGTAACATTAACATTTTCATAACAGCTTTCAGTATGAACTGTAAATTATTGCATCTTTATATGCATAATGCACAGCGTTAGGTAGTCATTGAGTTTGCACTTCTACTGTGTATATGCACACATCTGCATATGTACACAGAAGGTAGTATCAGACAGCACCCAGATATCATGGTGATGGGTAAATGATAAAATGAAATGCTAAGCACGGATTCCTATGATAAACATTTAACAATACAAGATGTCATCCTCAAATATTTCTGTGCATCATCCAACAGACTTTTATATTTCAGAGCTGTGAGAATGTCATTTTGAGATAGTCATGACTAATAATGACAGGCTATTATAAAAGGAGAAAAAGCTTAGTGATAACAATAAAATGTCACCATAGTGATGATTGCCACACTCTTATTTGTAAAAATGTATTGCTAGAAATAAATTATTTTTTTTCCTCCCTGGAGTCATTATTCTAAAGGTCTCTTGTAAGTTAAACCTGCTATGGCAGCTTTTTGGATATTTTTCCCTTTAAAAAATGTTGATCTTAAAACTTAAAGAATTTATTTTAAAATGACTGTTAAAGGCATCTCAAACATAACCTAAATTGTTGATTTCTCAAATCAACTATTTTTCATCTTTTCAAAGAAAAAGCAGTAAATATCTTAGCAAGACATGATTTTGAGAAAACTATTTTCTCCCTATAAATATAATCACAGTGATCATTTTCTCCCTTTAAGAAGCAGGGGATTATTCACTAAAACAACATACATTTTGGTTTAGAGCATTACGGGGGCTTTTTTAAGAAACTTGCATAATATGTGCAAACCCAATTTATCAAAGAAGGAAAACACAGCAACATAATGTTTCATATAAAATTGCTATACGAGTGTTGCAAGGTGTTTATCTGCAGCAGATTCTGTATCAAAGCTCTGTTGTTCATTATCAGCAGCACTGTGGGAATCTGCTGAATTCAAAATAAGAAATTGAGCAGATAAAATATACCAAAAGTATGTGTCACTTACTTTTTGGGACCAAAACAGCTGAAAGAAGTTGCAGGGTGTGGGGCATGACACATCAGAACTATAGATTCATAAACTAGAGTAAGATAATACTTAAAGTAACTGCGAGTGCATGATGCCTAACTCTCAAATTTTAATGAGAGTTACACTCATTCATCAGTGGAAAAGTGTACACTAAAATTAGTGATGGCAAAAATATTCCTATGTGAAGCTTTATAACTCCAAGAGTGGGGGAACTCAAAGACCAACTAATATCCTCCCCAGTGGCAAACAATAGAATATTATTTTCCCTCATGCCTCACTAGTTACAATTCAATATGAAATATGATGTTTTGTCATACAGATAGATCCAGGCACTTTATGATAAAATTAGACAGAGAGACAGATTGAAAAAAAACAAGCAATCTCTACCAGTGTCATTCAAACTAATGTATTTGTGATGAAAATCACATTATCTCCAGGTTAAATGATGTAGACTTGTATTTATCTGTGCAAAACAACTTGATGGATGTATTAGCAAAGTAGGAACCATGAAATAATTCTCCAGTAGCAAGCAGCTGAGATATTATTAAAAGAAAGTTTCTATAGTACGTTCAATACTTCATAGGTGTTGAGAAAGAACTGGGTTCTAAGGGACCAGTGAAGTTAATGGGAGCTGGATTGGACCTAAATAAGCATAATATTTCAGAGGTGGTTGCAAGGGTCATAGTCTATATCATTCTAGATATTTATCAATCATCCACTCATGTGTTATCTATGCATGATCATAGTACCTCCTTATTGAGTATTTGTGAAGTTGAAAGTGTTTTGGAATCTTAGAATGGTGAAAGTTGAATCAGAACAATTGCTTGGACACTTAACTATTTACCTTCTGCCACACAATAGGACCCTAAGAAATAGAGAAGGTCCTGAGAGTGTTCTCAAAATTTGAATTCACATGGGAAACATCTATCTTGGAGGCCCACATGTTGAATAGCATCTTTTCTGTTCTAGGTTTGGACAAGCAGCCAAAGATTTTTAGAAGTTTTTTGTAAGTTATCCACCTATCTGCACCTACTTGAGAGTCAGTAAGATGGAGCTGGAAATCTCATGAGAACAGGCTTTTCTTCAAAATTTTCAGTACTTCCTGGTCAGGCTGCAAATACCATCTGAATAACCTTCTTTTGAGCATTTTGGCCCTCAGCCATAACCAGGAACCACAAGGCAGCACAGCAATGGAAAATGATAACAAAAAGTTAACCAAACCTTTCCAAATCTCAACAAAACATTGGAGTTTTGGACAGTGGTTGTGGTCAATTCTTATTTTATCCAAAAGAGATCACCCATCCCTTTTTATCATTAGGATGAGAAAAAAATGGAAAGAAAAATACCCCACAACTCAGACAGCTCGGGTCCGTGACTGACAAAGTGCTATGAAAAATAAGATGCCTGAAACATCCTGGGTGTGTCAGATTACAGCAAATTGCCTGAACTAAATCTTGGGGTTTTTATTCAGTTGAAAGAAAAGGAAAATATTTCCACTAAGTTTTGTAAAGTGTGTTTCACATAACTCACATGTTTTTGACAACATGCCACTGAGTATAGTCTACTGAGTACTGTGCTGAGAGAATGCTAATCAGCCTTCCTTCATTCTTTAAATATGCAGCTATTAAAATCTATACTTCAGTGAATGACTGATAGCTGAGCTGTGGAATTACAGGAGGTTGTTTAACATCAGCTTGAATTCCAGTGTACGCATTTCACTAATAATATTTACATGACGACATCATACAAAGATTCTTGAGAACTAGCAAGGGAATGCACCCACAATAGTCACTTGTTCATACAGCCTTTAGCCCACTGAAATCTCCAGCAGCCTTCCTTCACTGTTCAGGATACATTAGTACATTTTCTAGCTACCACCAAACTGCACCTTCCTACTCATCCCACTCCCCCCCAAAATAAGAACCTGTCTCTCTCCTTCCTTCATTGCTTTAGATTGCTTTAGACCAACAACTCATCTGTAGATCAGATGCAGAATAAAACTAAACCATTGGGAAAATATAACTGCTCATAAAAAGCTATGCAGAAAAAAAAGAGGAAATGGAAGGATAACTATACTTGCAAGGGTAACTATACTTGCTGCTACAGCAAGTAATATCTCCTCAGGGTATTATGTAGGCAAAGGTGATGTCTGGTGTCTGCATATCTCAAGGGCCTTAAAGTTAGTCCTAGTGTGAGATGCTATTAAAATGTGTGTTATATGAGTATACTAATGGGGATATAGAGTTGCTTAACCTCTCAGAATAATTACACCTACTCTAATCTCTTGGAAATACGTTATTGTGGACCAATGAGAATAGAATATAATTTGGTTGGGTGTTTTATTGTTGTTTGTTTCATTTGGTTTTTTCAGATCATAGAGTCTCACTCTTGTTCTTTTTAATTTCTTTCCCAACATAAAACATAACATAAGAACGGCTATACTGGGTCAGATCAAGGTCCATCTAGCCCAGTATCCTGTCTTCTGACAGTGGCCAATGCCAGGTGCCCCAGAGGGAATGAACAGGACAGGTAATCATCAAGTGATCCATTCTGTCTCCCTTTCCCAGCTTCTGGTAAACAGAAGCTAGGGACACCATCCCTACCCATCCTGGTTAATAGCCATTGATGGACCTATCCTCCATGAACTTATCTAGTTCTTGTTTGAACTCTGTTACAGTCTTGGCCTTTACAACATTCTCTGGCAAGTAGTTGCACAGGTTGATTGTGCGTGTGTGAAGAAATACTTTCTTTTGTTTGTTTTAAAGCTGCTGCCTATGAATTTCATTTGGTGACCCCTAGTTCTTGTGTTATAAGGAGTAAACAACACTTCCTTATTTACTTTCTCCACACCAGTAATGGTTTTATAGACCTCTATCATATCCCCCCCTTAGTCGTCTCTTTTCCAAGCTGAAAAGTCCCAGTTTTATTAATCTCTCCTCAGATGGAAGCCATTCCATACCCCTACTCATTTTGTTGCCCTTTTCTGAACCTTTTCCAATTCAAATACATCTTTTTTGAGATGGGGTGACCACATCTGCACACAATATTCAAGATGTGGGCAGACCATGGATTTATATAGAGGCAATATAGAACTATCCATAATGACTCCAAGAACTCTTTCTTGAGTGGTAACAGCTAATTTAGACCCCATCATTTTATGAATTTTATGAATGAAGTGAGCTGTAGCTCACGAAAGCTTATGCTCTAATAAATTTGTTAGTCTCTAAGGTGCCACAAGTACTCCTTATCATTTTATATGTATAGTTGTGATTATGTTTTTCAATGTGCATTACTTTGCATTTATCAACAATGAATTGCATCTGCCATTTTGTTGCCCAGTCACCCAGTTTTGAGAGATCCCTTTGTTCACAGTCTGCCTGGGACTTAACCATCTTGAGATCCTGCAGAATGCATTCCAACATATCATTTCAAGGGAGCAAGCTAAGACATAAAAGTCTTTCCCATAGTTAGCCCCTCCTTTATCATGATAACTGTGCTATATATTTTTATTTGTTTAAAAACTTTTGAAAATAGGAACAATAATAATATCTAGTGTACTGTTCATGAATAAATGCATTCAGTAGGACTGTTCTTTATTAAAATTCTTTGTTTCTCTGGTACTATCAAAGCAGAAATGAAATCTAAACATTCACTACCCCGGAGTATTGACTCTCCCCAAATCCTTATGGCTCTACCACACAACTATGATGTAAAAGTGACTTAGAATATATCTACACTGAAGCTGGGAGGTGTGATTCCCAGTCCAGGTAGACAGACTCATGCTACCTCTGCTCAAGCCAGTGCTCTAAAAATAGTTGTGTGGATGCTTTTACATTAGCAGTGGCTCAGACTAGCCACCCAAGTCTAAGCCCCCATGACCTTCTAGGTCCCAGCTTGGATGGCTAGCCAGAGTCACCACCCAAGCAGCAACATCCACACTGCTATTTTTAGTGTGCTAGCTTGAGCAGAGCTAGTGTGAATCTGTCTCCCTCCACTGGGAATCACACTTCCCAGCTGCATTCTAGATATATCTTTAAAAATCTGGCCTTAAGTGCCTAAGGGTATCTACACACCTAAAGATGCAGAAAGCTGCCTAGTTGATTTTCAAAAGCATTTAGGCACCTATCTGCATCATTAGGTACCTAATAACTTTTAAAAATATGGCCTTAGGAGCCTAAATCTCACTGGAAGTTAATGGAATTTAGGAACATTAAAAAAATTTACCCTGTAAACTTTTTGAGTCAGGAATTGTTTCTTGTTCTTTACAGTGCCTAACACAATGGAACCCCAATCATGAAAATCCACCTTTCTTACTTGGTGATTAAGACTCTGCACACACTCACCTTTACATCTCTTCCTTTAACTGGTTTGTATTTTACCCATCCAATTTAGGGATAGATTGCGGCTTCACCACACCCACACAGAGTAAGGGGCAGTGTATAGTTGTGCTGCTTCAGGGAGAGCCCAAGGCCCAGACCGTAGACTCCATGCATCTGGTTCACAGTCTGGACATTCGTACTACCTCTGCCCTGAGGGAAGGTGGGGGAGCAGAAATCTGTTTCTGCCTTTATACCCCCTTTCTCTATTCCATGCCAGTTCAACTGCCCTGGCTAGTGCCTTACATCTATGTGCACATGTGCAGAGTCAAGGCTTCAGACAGACACTCTCCAACCCTTCCTGTCCCATCTGCAGAAAATATGGAATAGTGACTGCTTCTCCTTGTGGTACGCTGTGATATAACTAATCCTTGCAGGGAAGTTTGAGGTACCTTACCACAAAGCATTGATCTTGCCTCAGACTGTATTTTGTATGTGCCATGCAAGCCCATAGAAGCTGTTAATAGTAAAGCAAATGTAACCACTATTTGTAGTCTATAGTATTTGCCAAAGATGATGACAATGGGAATAAATAATGTAAGTTATATTTTAGAGAAGCCAGAGGGTGATTTGGAAGGGAAAATATTGCAGAGTACAATTGCTAATACAAAAAAAAAAGGGAGTAATTTCCAGCATTTCAGTTCTGCCACAACATGAATATGACTTTTTCTTAAATTATCTGTTCCAAATACTGTATATTCCCTGCTCTTTTGCTTCAGTGGCTTCTCTCACTTAGAGGAAGACATCCTCAGTAAATTCATATTGATGTTCATAAGTGGGCTGAGAAAGTTATACTGCTATTGTTTTCTCCTGGAAATGCTGATTGGCACCTGTGTACACCTTTAAATCATGGTGGAAAGGAAAGGAGGCATTTGAATAATAGTTCAAGGAAGTAATCATTAGCATTAATTTTCTTCTAAATAAACAAAATATGGTTCACCTTTTTAAGCAGATTTTTTGACAATGCTTCAATCTTTTGTGAAGTAAGCTGGCATTCTTAAACTTGACACCATGAATTTTCTCAGCTTAAACAGTGCCAGTCTCAACTGCCAGTGAGATTTCATGTTTTAGATGTCTTGAAATAATATGACAGTAGAAGCTGTATTCATGAGTTGGGTCTTGATGCTTGAGAACATTTAAATTTTAAACAAACCAGAGAGAATATCAATCTTCATAAAATAATGGCAGAAGCAGTTAAGTTTACTGAATGGGATGTGAAAACTCCTATCATAGCTTGGAAAAGGACTTAAAAAGAGGTGTGCATTAAAGGAACGAACGGGGGATGGTTGGGACTCCTATGATTGATATGGCAGGGAGCCAACCCCCCATTTTTATAACCCACCTTAGCCCTCCTACGAGGGTGGGGGGGATGGTAAGGTCCTAGCAATGGATTTGCCAGAGGGACATGGATGGAAAAAGAGGAGGACCTGGTAAAAGGCCCCTGAGTAATTATGGAATAAACATGGAGTTACCTGCACTGTACACTGTTATCTGCCGGGTAGTCCCAGAAATCTAATAAAGTTGCGGCCTGATTAAACCCATGTCAAATGTCTCCTGACTTCTTTCGGCATAACCAGACAATAGGTCAGACAAGTTCCGCATGGAAATGTAAAGACAAACTCTCTCCAACACCTACAGCTAGTTGGACAAGTATATTGTATCTGGCTGTAGGCAGTCCACAGTCCATAGTTCAAGGCAGCCAACTGCTGTTAAAATCACAGGCTGTCCTTCAAGGAAGCTGTTCATAATGGAAATGTGAAATTCTATGAACATTAAATAGCTATTAAACTTAAACGTGAATTCTCTGAATTGCAATAGTTTCTCAAGAATGGAGCCCTACAATTTAGTCATTTAAAATGTATCTGCATTACAAACAGGTCTGAGATATAAAAAGTTCAGATCCAGATCTGGATCTCCCAATACTCCCTAAATCCAAGGGGGGTTAATTTGTAACTTCATTCAAGATAATCCCTAACTCTTGCCACCATTGAATAATTTATCTTTAAAAGATAGCATTCGACACGTGATGCAAGACAACACTGTGGAAATAATCAAGACTGGAAGATTATGGAAATTTGCTTAGACTTAGAAAATGGCATTTCAAATTTGGGAGTGAGAACAAAATTAAACTAATTGCTACTATTCACTAGAAAAATATGCAAAGTATAACTAGCATTCAGTTGAATATAGACACATCAACACTGCCCTATTCGGCAAAGAATGTACATTTCACACTGTGGAATTTTGCTGAATAAAGCCAGAAATTCAAGAGACTATCTGGATTTTATTGAACACTACACTGTCTCTGGATTTTTTAATCTTTAAATTGATGAGAATTATAAAAATTACTGAATTTTTTTAAAAGAACTGTTTAGTCTCAACAACAGTCAGTCATGGAGGCATCAACCATGATTTAAGATTATTTCAGTGTTAAATTAGTTTTTAGTTATGGAGGGACAACAAAGTTTAAATGTTTATTAGGAGAAACAGAAAGCCAACTATTCTGAGTAATAATGGAGATGACTCCCTTGGTATTCTCTCTACTTTTCTTGAACTATGTTTACTATCTAAATTAATCTCCTTGAGGATTTAGGCATTTAGCAAACTAAAAACCACTGGAGCAAATCACGAGAGTGTAATCCATTATGGAATTAACATTTGCCACTATGCGGTGAAGCCAAAGGACCATTAAGCCTTAGTCAGTGTACATTATCCATTGCAATGTTTGTTTATATACATACTATAAGAGTGAAAAGCAATTAACAGCTAAGACAAAACAATGTTGTTGTTTTTTTACAGTAGGATGCATTGGTTAATCCCAAGGATAAATACTAGGACTTTGAGGATGTTTAGGGAAAATAAATACCTCCATAGAATCTAGATCACAGAAAAAAAAGGTTAAGTAAAAACAGCAGTATACTGAAAAGTTATAAATGTTGCATAGGTTATTTAAAAGTTTTATCTGAAACTGAAAAAAGAATTATTGTGCGTGGATGGAGAAAGTCACAAATATAATAATTTAGAAATTATTCTCCTTCCAACTATTATAAAAAATGAGTTGTAAAACTGTATACTTCTTTTAGATATATGCTCTAGACTGTAGGTAAATGTTATATACTGTAATTCTATAGCTATAATTACCAAACATCTTGTTTGGCTGAATATTTTAATGTATCAACACCTGCAAATGGGCTAGGTATTTCAAGCAAAAAGTGACAGCCTATTACAGTTCTGTAATATCATTCAGAATGATTTTGATTATATAACCAAAACCTAAGGCATGATCCATGATCAAGTCAAGTAAAATTTTTTGTCAGCAAACTTGCATAACATAATAAGCATAGAAGTGACTCTCTATTGGTCCACACCCTAAGAACCAGAAATGAAGGGACAAGTTGGAAATGCCACAAACTGGTCTCCACCCCATAAATGATGTGTTCCAGACCTGTTTCCTCCTATCACCACAAATGACCAAGGACCCCAAACCCATGCAACCAATCTCTCTCCAACCTCTGTATTCCCAGCTCATGCTACCATACTCCAGTTCCCATGGATTTCCTCATGTTAGGATTCCCTCTGGGACCTTTTTCCACTTTACTTCCCAAAAACTCAGTTTGACTCCAGACTTTATCACTCAGGTATTTTTATTTGGCATATAGTAACGCTTTGCTGAGTTCATCAGGCTCAAACACCAGTGAGGTGGATGCAGGGTACATCTCAGCTCCAAAGTTGCAAAGAAACTCTATCCCGTTACATACATTATGTATCTCATTGCATTTACTATAAATTACAAAAGATATTTTTGGATGGTTTAGTTACTTTACAAAAAAAATGTGCTGTCCATGCTTGACCTCCTCTTTACCACCTCTCTACATTCTTATCTTATCTTGTTCATTGTTATCTTGTTTGCAGTAAATGGTTCTTTGGGTATCCTCCCTCTTATCTTAGCTGGTCCAGACATTCTGTCTTTTTAAACAGATGATCTGTTTACCTCTCAAATTCTATCTTTCAGGAAATGGGGCCTCAGTCTATGTTAGTCACTCATGTCAGGCCATGCCTCAGCTACACCTGAGGGTGCATAAAATCTATCCCACCTTTCCCAGCCTCTTGGGCCTATCCTGGGTTGAAGAGAAGGTTACCAGTCAACACCATCCATCCTCAGCTCCCCCTCTGCCCATATGACTTCAAAGCATTGTGATCCAAAAAGAATCAGAAAGTTATTCAAAAGCAAGAAACAGATTAGATTAAAAATGCTGACAACACAAAACACTCTTTTATGCTGCAATGATGAAAAGTCTCAGTGGACTTCCTTAAACTTGGGGAATGAAGTAAAATAATATATGAATCATACATGTTATTCTATGCAAAGGATCCTTTCCCTAGGGCCTAGAAGTTGTGACATAACAATATCCCCATCCAAGAGTCCATCTCAAAATTAGGTTTTGCAGCTGGATGTATAAGAAGTTATTGTTATGCATCTGGCTGATGGAGCTGAGCATGATTATTTTTCCCTTCAGTCCTTTCAGTGTCCATTAGGTCCATTCCTAGTTTTGAGGCAGCACAGTGTCTCTACGTTTTAATGCCAAAGTAAAAAAAAAAAAAAAAAAAACCCATCAGCAACATGCCTGATAATCTAGAGGAAAAACATTGTGCAGCAACAGATCCTGCGTTTATCTTTTACGTTCACAGAAAGCACAGAATTCCAAGTCCATTAAGACTGGTCCCATTAGATAATTCTTTTTTCCCCCTCAACCAAATAAATGCCCTTAGGCTTCAGACTTAGTGATTATACATGATACTGGAGAATCATCAGCTCAAGCTGCAGAAATCACATTACAAAATATACAGAACGAGGGTCTGTTGCAGGAATAAGTTAAACCCCCATTAATATCTGTTTCTAGCACTGATGGATGAGACAGCAGTATACATTTCCAGGACATCTGAAGTCAGTTCAAGCAGTCCAGAGCTTGTTCGGTACCAGACCATATGCTCTAGAAGTGTCCATATAATTAACATTAGACAAATAACTCCACACTTCACAACAGATTAACTGTAGGATGGTTTTGGGTTTTTTTCCCCTGAGAACCACATAAAACCTTACAAGTTACTGAAGGTTTACAATCCATAATTTAAGGCATTTTGTTTCATATGGTTTAAACCATATCTGGTAAAGATTATGCTCCTGAATACGCCCATTATTCAAAATGGTGGAAGCAATACTTTGTTTAATTGAGTCAAAACTGTCTACAATCAGCATGCAACTCCCATCTGCCAGCCCACTCCGACAACGTCTGTAAAATCCACAGACTAATGCCAAAATATGCACCAAAAATGGCAAATACATGGAGTGGTCACTTATCAACACAGCTGTTCCCCTTCAGACTAGTACCTCATAGAAAGATGCAATGTTAATAAGCCTTTAACAAAAAGAAACAAAAAAAAATGAAAGAAACAAAGAAAACCATATTTAAGTGGGCTCCCACCAGTATATCAGATTTGAATAGAGAAGTTTTTGAAATCCTGGTTCAACAACTCAGTCATTTATTTGGCTATAGCTTGCTTTTGCAATTTACTTTAGAACTACAGAATTCATCTATGATTTTTTGTTGTTGTTAAGGTTAAGAAAATGCACTTTAAAACATGTGAAAAGTCAGAATGCAAATCTGCTGAAGAATGAGCATTTTGTTTTGGGAGAGTATTAAAAAAAATTAGGAACAAAGCCAAATTTTGCCCAAAGGATGCAGCAGTCCACCAGTTTTTCTTCTATAGGAAATTTTAGGAAAGCTTCTTATATATGGAAATGGGTCCTAACAAGTCTTGCAGGGCTTTTGCCTCTTGTTGTTCAGCTGCTGTGTTATCCAACTAATATTACAATGGAATGCTGAACAGCCATGCTTAACTTATATATGATACATTCACAAACTCAGAAAAGGCTAGGATAAAAAAGAGTCACGGTCTATGTCAACTCAGCTGTAAGTCTCTGATAGCTAGTCTATTCTATAGCATATTATACACACACACACACACACACAAAATCATCATCATTATGGTTGCAAAGTGCAGCACTCAAAAGTCACAAAATGCCAGACTTAAGGTGGTCCATGCAACCTTAATTTGGCTCCTTTGTGCATATGTATTATGAGGCTGTCTAATTACATAATCATTTTTCCACAGGATCTCAGCCTCATTCAGTGCACAGGATGGACAGCACTCATTGAATGGGTTCCTATTCAGTAGATCTTTCTAACCTCAATCAATGTATGGCCCCCTGCATTATTTACTGAATGCCATCCAAACACTGTAATGCATACAGAATTATTAATTTCCTCATGAATTTTTCTACGCTACTCATATCTGAGTTCTTTACAAACAACTAATTTAGCTTCACAACATCTGTTTGAGGCAAAGTGGTGTTACCCCCATTTTACATGTAGGAAACTGAGGCTCAGATTAATGCCAAAAGTGTCAACTAATTTTCGGTGCCAACTTTGAGACATCTAGGGCCTCACTTTTCTGAATACTTAGGATTTGATCAGAGCTGAGCTCCCACTGAACTCACATGCAGTTGTGAGAGCTCAACACTTCTGCAAATCAAACCCCCAGTGTCTCAAACAGGGTGCCCAGAAAAGGAGGAACATACCATGGTCACCTGTGAAAATTTTGGCTTAAGTGACTTCCCCAGCATCACATAAGAACTCTGTGGCAGAGGCTTGGAGAGAATCCAATTCTCCAGGGCAGCATTCAACTGCCTTAACCATGAGACCATCTTTCCTCTTCCTGTAATTCCCAGATTCATTCACTATAAACCTTCCAACCTCTGCAACAGA
The DNA here is from genome assembly GCF_009764565.3 of Dermochelys coriacea. Taxonomy (NCBI): domain Eukaryota; kingdom Metazoa; phylum Chordata; order Testudines; family Dermochelyidae; genus Dermochelys; species Dermochelys coriacea. The sequence goes on from NC_050071.1 coordinate 68,166,856, forward strand.
TGAGATTGGATCCTATAGAAAACAGCCTCCTTCACTACACTAATCTGAATCACCCAGAGGCCAGTCCATTTTTTGCACTGAATGAGTCAGGGGTCCTGTGAAAAAAATAGCATGTGATCATGTAATTAAGACTATCATAATGCATACTCACAAAGGGACCAAATTAAGGTTGCACAGATAATCCTTATTCAAGCATTTGAATGCTTGACTCTGGCAACCTTAATGTCCTTCAAGTATTTTTTTATGTAATTTTCTAAAATTTTTTAAAAATTAAAAATGAGACAACGCCACCACTATCCCCTTCCAAGCTTCTAACTGTCCACCATTCTGCTCGACTCCTGCTCCTCCCTCCACATTTGTTCTTGCCCATGTTTCCCCACCCACAGATCTCTGCCCTTCCCCCTAACAGCTCTGCCCCTTTCACCCTGCTCACACTCCTTCATCCACAGCTTGTCCTTCTCCCTCCTCTCTTCCTAGTCCTCATCTTCTGCCTTCTCTCCCATCTCCAGTTCCTAACTCCCCTCCCCTCAAGCTTCCATCCCTGTCACCCTGCACTTCATTCCTCACCCTTCTGAATTCAGGTAAATTTACTTCCTCTATCTCGCTACCTGAGCACCAGCAGACAGGGCAGTGAGAGCACAAGGAAGACAGTCTCCCAGCTCTCAGTTCCACATTTAGTGCCATAGCAGCAGGAGCAACAATTGCATGGAAAAGCCTGCTCACACCCTGCTCCTCTCAGTTAAAACATCTTAGCCGGTCCAGGGGGATGGTTTACATGCAGTCCAGTCAACACATAGGAGTTGAGAGCATGCCCAGTGCAGATAGGATAGTTAGAGAATTTAGCTGCCAAACTAATAAGTCTCTAATGAGCACGTGTACATTGCCATTTTTCCCGAGGCTTCCAAGTTGCCCAAATTTGGATATATTTTCATGGGAATGGCAAAAGTCCCTGACATAAAGGCAACCTGCTGCCAAATTTCAAGTCCCTATGCAAAAGCATAGAGCTATGCCACTAGAGCTTCTCAAAAGAAATCCAACAGTTGTACGTTTCTGTTTTATTTTGTTTTTTATACGTGGACTAAACATATTTCTGCTTACTCTTAATTTGAGAAACAGATAAACCATTTTAGCTGACTTCCCCCTACCACCACCCCCATGCAAAGAAGAAAAAAAAAAAAAAGCTCAGCCTGCGGCAGACACCTAGCATGGAAAATTTCAGACCAGACAAAGTTGGCAACATTATTATCAACTAAAAACTAGGTCTTTATTAATGGAACATGTTAGGTAGCCTTAACAATAGACATTGCTAACTGCACCTGTGTGTATATTTTCTGGCTTCTTTAAAAAATATTATTTTCTCTTTTAGAGGCACTATTCACTTATGTGAAGAAACAGTCTGACCTTACTATAACAGCAATTATATTTTACACGTAATAATAGAACTTTGCCCTTTCATCCGAGGACATCAGTATACTTCACAAACACCAGTGAATTTAGTTTTTAAAGGTCCTCTGAGATAGAAAGAGGTTATTGTTCCCATTCTATAGATGATAAAACTGAGGCAGGGATGTTAAGAGACTTGCCCAAACCTACACTGAAATCCCCTGGCAAACTTGAGAATAATTGAACCCAGATCTCAACCCCCAATCTTGTTCTTTAACCTTATTTGTCTCCCTATACATTACATCCTCTAAAGATTTCGCACTGTAAATTGTACAGTGAAATACATAAATTAAATTACCACAGCATCCAAAACTCAAGGTCAGCAGCTAATTAATATGATGGACATATTTACAATTACCATATTGTGATATAATAGCAGGTATTATGATACTAGTAATGTGAAATAAATATACATTACTTATTTGTCCTGAATCACTTGATTCGAAGTCTGCAGCCTATATCTAGAATTTAGTTAGTATTTTTAAGTTCCACTTCTAAAAAGACTAATGGGAAGTAGGATACAGATTCTATGCAATCATTAAAAATACATAATCAGAATGAGTGAGATCTAATGAGGTGACATTTAGAAATGCTTATCAACAAGTTTCCCATTTATTTATTCCATGTACCTAGTTGAAAATAAAAGTGTACCTTTTAAATACTTGATAATGAGCTTCATTCTTTCCTGTTCCATAGAATTTTATCAGCTTTATTTATTTGACATTGTTCTATTTTTAATTGTTTTCAGAGTTTGAGTCCATGCTTACAAGATAGACATTAAAAGATGAAAATCTGAACAACTGAATCCAGTTTCAGAGATTAGCTTCACATGCTCAAACTTTTCATGACAATAGATAATGGAAAGAATCAATCCTCCAGAAATGGCCCCCTTAAAGTGCCATTCAAAACAACACTATAGACATCATTCCTTTGGCACTTATAGAAGCTCATATTGATTCTGAAACGTGCATGTCCAACATGCTGGCTGAGTAGCATCCCGACACCAGGGTTTAGTTGCATTCACTCCTCTTTGTGCTCACCATGTATCTTGAAGTCATACCTACTTCCACCCTCCAATGATCAGACAAGGAAAATTACCAAGATTGACAGTAATACTATGACTCAGAGCATTGCCAGAATGTCCATTGATGTCAAAGAGGAATGGGTCCCAAGAGCATTATTTTCTGCCTGGCTCCTCAGTTCTCCTGAAATGGAATTTTTCAAAAGTTTCCATCCCATGGAAAAAGTTGCATTTCTGAACTTTCATTCCAATTCAGAATGTAAAAAATGTCAGAAATGCGACATTTTCCATGGAATGTAAATTCCAATTTCTGCACAGCTTTATATAATAGTTTTCATTCTTGGCAGAGTTAACTGCTTAACTAAAAGGCTCAATAAAGATTTTGGAATTTCAGCCTGACTTTAATCAGGCTTCTGTTTTTGCACCCACACGTTTGCATTTGTTTGTAATTTATAGATGTGATTGAATTTTAAGTTTCTATATACCTGATTTTGAGGTGCAAAAATGAGGGCCTGTGCTTAATCTGTGTGCCCTTTGTGTTCTTAATAGTGCACTAAGTGGCCAACTGGTAAAGTTGTCCTAATGCACAGTACACAAAATGGTACTTAATGTGTTTACCTCTTGGCCCAGTAGTAGCCCCCATCCCATGACTTAATAGAGGTGAAAACAATGTGGGCTACCCCTTTGGCTATTTAAGGAGCAGCAGCACTTCTAGATGTTTATTATTTAACATTTATATTGTTATACCGCTTGAAGACCAACTACACTTCTCTTGGATCTGCCATGCAACAAAAATCATGTTGGTGCCCGGAGATGATCTGAAACCATATTGGGATTCTGGAAGGACATCTTCAGCAAGAGGGAGGAGACCGTTCAAAAGGATACGAGCAAGGATCTTCCCGGCAGTGGAGGGGGGGCAATACCTCAATAATTCCCGCACATTGACTCGTCCCCTTTCTCACAATTGTCACAATATTGGCATTCTTTAGGTCAGGTGGAATTTCCTCATTAACCCAAATTCTAACAAGAAGTTGATGACGTTTTTGCATGAGTACTGTCCCACCAGTTTTGAAGACCTCCATGGGGATCCATCTGGGCCTGGCGCCTTATTGTTTCTAGTCTGAATGATGGCTCACCAGGTTCTATTACTGAATGCTGAGGAATGGACTCAATGGCAGCAGTTGAGACTTCAGATTCACAATTCAACCAGTTTATGGCATTTACTGACCTAACAAGGTCTTTGATTCCATCAATCGTGAAGCATTATGGAAGGTGCTGTCTAGGTTCAGTTGTCCATTGAAGTTCATTCACGGTTACTTCATGATGGGATGACCGCCACCATCCTCAGTGATTGGTTGAAGATGGAACCATTCACCACCCGTACTGGTGTGAAGCCAAGCTGTGTTATTCCTCCAATCCTTTTTTCCATCTATCTTGCCACAATCTTGATTCTTATTCATGACTGCCTTTTTTCTGGAATTGGGATTGAGTATTGTATGGATGACCAGCTCTTCAATCTGCAACATCTTCATTCTAAAACTAAAAAGTCACCAGGATTGTTCTTACCTACCTTCAGTATGCTGATGACTATGCTATCCTTGCACACACTGAGGCTGATTTGTAAACCACCCTAGATCTCTTCTCAGGTGCCTATCATAGCCTGGGACTTTCCCTCAACGTAGAGAAGACTAAGGTGCTCCACCAGCCTGCCCCAGCAGACGTTGTCCCTATTCTCCCACAAATTGTCATCAGTGGTGAACCTCTGAAAAATGTTGAGCATTTCCCTTAGTATCCACCTCTCCCACACAGCCAATCTTGATATGGAGATTGAACATAGGATCCGTTGTGCCAGTGTATCCTTCAGAAAGTTGCTCCATTGTATCTTTATTGATAGAGATCTGCGGATGGAAACTAAGATCCTGGTCAACTATATAGTAGTCATCCCCACTCTTCTTTATGGGTGCAAGACATGTATGACATACTGAAACCACCTTAAGCATCTGGAGTGGTACCAGCAGCATTGCCGTAGGAAGACTGTATCAGATGTGAAGACTGTCACACCAATGCCAGTGTTCTCTTTGCAGCTAACATCACCAATGTTGAGGCAAAGATTATGAAACATCAACTTTGCTGGGCTGGTCATTGGGTGCGGATGGCTGATATTCATCTTCAACAGCAAGTCCTCTTTTCTCAACTTAGTCATGGTAAGAGAACCCATGGGGAACAGAGGGAACACTACAAGGACAACCTGAAAGTCTGTCTTAAGAAACAGGTTTCAGAGTAGCAACCGTGTTAGTCTGTATTCGCAAAAAGAAAAGGAGTACTTGTGGCACCTTAGAGACTAACAAATTTATTAGAGCATAAGCTTTCGTGAGCTACAGCTCACTTCATCGGATGCATTTTATGCATTTTATGCATCCGATGAAGTGAGCTGTAGCTCACGAAAGCTTATGCTCTAATAAATTTGTTAGTCTCTAAGGTGCCACAAGTACTCCTTTTCTTTTTGTCTTAAGAAAGGAGGCAATTCCCCCAGGAATTGGGAAGAGCCGGATGGCAACAGACTGCAATGGTGTCGCATCATGCATCAAGCCTCAGTCCATTTTGAAGATAATCGCTTTGCTCAAGAGACTGAGAAATGGCAGAGGAAGAAGGAAAGGGTACAGCCTCCCAACCAGCAGTTGTGCTTTCTCCAAGCAACCACCTGTCACATATGTGGAAAACCTGTAAAGCACAAATTGGACTCCTCAGCCATCTTAAGTCTCATTAATGAGTTTCCCCCTAGAAGACATCATACTTGTATAGCCGACGAAAGACCAACTAGCAGGGTCCCATTATATTAGGCATTGAATAAATATATAGTAAATGACAGCCCCTGCTCAACATGCTTACAATCTCAAAATCTTGGAGCCAGATTTTCAAATGAACATATTTACGCCCACGCAGCATCTGATGTGTGCACATATATAACAGGGTACACACACACCATTTATACGGGCACAAAACTGCTTTTAAAAACCTGATTGTTTAAACAGTAGCACTGATAGCCTCAAGGGGGAATCCAAATTGAGCACCCCTCAACTGGAAGAAGGGTGGACTGATGAGGGGTCTTACCAAGTGAAAGATAAACCACCATTTACATTATTAACGTATTTGGTCCCCTAAACTCCTGTTGAATTCAGTGGGCATTGAGGGTGCTCCGCACCTCACTTTTGGATTCTTGGCCCAATTTTTTTTAACGTTAATGGTCTGAATCCTTGAGTCTAACCCTCTTCAGCTTCACTGAGAGTTCATCGCTGGCAACAGTGACCAAATGTCACTGTTCACAAATTTCTGCAACACATATTGGGTGAGCTCCATGCAGTGGGTCACTTGGGGAGATACCACTGTAGGATCGAGGCCTTAGTGAGCAAGGCATAGTCGTGTGCTGCCTGTTATCCTTGGAAAACTGTAATTAATCAGTGGGAGATTTCTGAAGCCTCTAAATGCCAACAACTCAGTTCTCTAGTTTATGCCAAAAATATTTACCCGTCTGTTTAAAAAAAATGTAAAAAATTGTCATTTTTCTTTTCCTATTTTTTCCAAAGTGCCAAATTCTTCCTTAACTGCAGTGTTGAAACCAAAGTGTTCAAAAATCATTAGTCATATTCCAAAATTCATGAGATTGTATTTAAAAAAAATATTTTAAGCCATTTTGGATTCTTTTTATTTGCTGTTTTTTGAACTATTAGGGTTCATGTTTTCTAATTTTTTTTCCATAAGTGCTAGGGCTAGAAAGTTACTTATTTAAATAAAATAATGAAATCGAGATTCTTATGTGATCAACTGACTCCAGGAACTGAAGCTTTAAGAAAAGCACCAAATATATCAACTCTATATAAAATTGTGAAATATGGCAATTGTAAATTATGACAATTGTAATCCTTAAAGTGATAATGTATGGTCCAACAGTCTTTCACTGTAAGGCAGCCTGTTTCGGGGGGGTGGGGGGTTAAACGAGTAAAAGCGCTAGAGGTCAGCAATTTCACCTCTCTGTGTCTATAAATCTAGAACTTTGCTTCCAGGTCAACTCAGCTCAGTGGACTAGGAAGTGTTTAACTGCAGGAATTTGAGCTGCCTATAATGCCTGCATAATGCCTTTTGTTCTCCCAGAAGATAATATCACCAATTTTTCAGGTTTCAGAGTAGCAGCCGTGTTAGTCTGTATTCGCAAAAAGAAAAGGAGTACTTGTGGCACCTTAGAGACTAACAAATTTATTAGAGCATAAGCTTTCGTGAGCTACAGCTCACAAATGCATCCGATGAAGTGAGCTGTAGCTCACGAAAGCTTATGCTCTAATAAATTTTTTAGTCTCTAAGGTGCCACAAGTACTCCTTTTCTTTTTATCAATTTTTCAGTAATTTTATCCAAAAAAATTCCCTCCTACTATATTAAGATATATGATTGCCTTTTGTAGAAATATTACAAATTTTAGTTTAAATATTATACATCTGATTAGCTGTACTTGAAGAAACTGAAGCATTTAGCAGAATTATTTTTTCAGAATACATTATTATGCAATACTACTGTACATGGTATGTTTTTTCTTGCACACTCTGCTACTCTGATCCTGTAAGGGGCTGAGTGCTCCTGTGCCAGATGGAGAATGCCAAATGAGATTTGCATGTGTTCAGCACCATGTAGGATCAGGTTCCATATAATGCTGTCCATGGAAATAGAGTGTCCTACCGAGGATATAAGTATCAATTATGTTATAATCAGTCCTGATTCATTCGTATTTGATTTATCTGCACATTAGGTTAGTGTACCTGAATATGTACTATATATGGCAATCAGTCTTCCAAAAATCCACTCTCTGCACCATTGATTTAGTAAACTGAAGTAACCAAACTCCTCAACTCCCAGAGCAGGTGAATGAGGAGCAGTGGGGAACAGGTGGAGCTTTGACTCCATTCTTCTACAGACACACAATGCACTGGCCAGCACAGGTGAACTAGCACAATGGATATGGTATGGGCCAGCAGCAAATTACTACTCCCAGAGCAAGGAGATTTGGATCTCTGAGAGGTGTATCTAAGCCATAATGCTTCCTGGAGGTACTGCTGGGGTAGGGAGAGTGAAGATTATGCATTACCTGTTGGTTGGGGCTATGCTAGAGGCAAAATCTTTCTTCACATAACACACTAAGCAATGAAACCTCTAAACTACACTGATGTCACAGATATCCTAAAGATATCCTGCCTTGGTTGGAATATCAAATATAGTTCCTTTGTCCAATACATGACACAGTTGTAATGAAAGAGGCAACTTGGACATTCCTTAAATCCCTGTGTCAATATAAGGATCTGAGGGTGCAGGTCCAGAACCCAGTGCTCTGGAAGATGCTGGTCTCCGACACTCCCATGCTGCCAGGAAGAGAGACAAATGAAGCAGCACCTCACTACTCCTGGAAGGTCAGGCCCCACAGGAAGTCCTCTCAGTTGGGGTTGCCGGTTTATCTCACACCCACCATTTAAGCCAGTATGTGACCCAGTTGGCTGGTTTGAGCAACTGTGCAGACTCCCTTTTTCTGCTGCTTCAGATCCCATTCTTCGCTTATCTGCTGTGATCACATCCAACCCTGATTCCTGCTCCACTTCCATCCAGTTCCTGCCTTGCTCCTGGCTCAGAGCCTGAACCTTGCCCTAACTCTGGTTCATACTCTACACCTTGATCCTAAACATCAGCTCCAATTTTGGCTATGACTCTTGGCTCCAGCTCTCACCTGTAGTTCAACTCCTGACCCTGCCTCTGGCATTCAGTGCTGCCCTGATCACTAGACCTGACAGACACTGCTCCAACCCTTAGACCAGACCAACTGCATTCCAGTTCCTAACAGTCATAGGCTCTAAATGACTCCATCATGGTCCTTTGACCTGTCTATTCTTGTTCTGATATACAATTTTCTTACTTATAACTCTCCAACAAGGCTGGGTTTATTGGTGATGCCACCTACTGGATAGGTCACTGGGTCCCAATTTTCCCTCATCTCCAGCATCCCCCTTTTGGTACGTAGTGCCTTGACACTCCAGCCAGGTCACCAATTGAATTTGCCCATTCTGGGGTAACAAAGTCCAACAAAATATATGCAGTCCAACATCTCCACCAAAGAAGATTCTTCAGGCCACCTCCAGACTGCTGTGGGTTGTACACCCTTACCTTCAGGTACAATGGCTTACAATGTCTCTGTTCTCCTTATCTCTAGGGTGAGGAGGGAAGGCATTTTTGTTCCCTTCTTCAGAGGATGGTTGGTGGGGCTGCCCCGGCCTCCTTCTCCACTGGGCTCCAATCTGGAGGCAGTATAAGACATAAGATGCAATGATATCAAACATCCTGGTGCTTTCCTACTTCTTGTCCAGCCAATCGCTCAGACAAAAAAATTTGTTTACATTTTCAGAAGATAATGCTGCCTGCTTGCTGTTTATAACGTCACTTGAAAGTGAGAATAGGCATTTGCACGGCACTGCTGTAACCGGTGTTTACATAAAGATATTTATGTGCCAGATGTGAAAAAGATTCATATGTCCTTTGATGCTTCAACCACCGTTCCATGTTGATGACGGGCTCTGCTCGATAACAATCCAAAGCAGTGCGGACCTACACATGTTCATTTTCATCATCTGAGTCAGATGCCACCAGCAGAAGGTTGATTTTCTTTTTTGGTCGTTTGGGTTCTTTAGTTTCTGCATCAAAGTGCTGCTCTTTCAAGACTTCTAAAACAATGCTCCATACCTCATCCCTCTCAGATTTTGGAAGGCACTTCAGATTCTTAAATCTTGGGATGAGTGCTGTGGCTATCTTTAGAAATTTCACATTGGTATCTTCTTTGCATTTTAATCAAATTTGCAGCGAAAGTGTTCTTAAAACGAACAACATGTGCTGGGTCATCGTCTGAGACTCCTATAACATGAAATATATGGCAGAATGTGGGTACAAACATTTATAATAAAAAAAATATAAAGTGAGCACTGTACACTTTGTATTCTGTGTTGTAATTGAAATAGATACATTTTAAAATGTAGAAAAACATCCAAAAATATTTAATAAATTTCAATTGGTATTGTATTGTTTAACAGTGCAATTCATCATGATTAATTTTTTTGAGTTAAATCATGTGAGTTAACTGTGATTAATCAACAGTCCTACTTTTAACTAAATAAACCAAACAGGAGTTTAAATGGTATCTTCCTAACATAGTTGTCAAACATTAGCTCAGTTCAGTTCTCAAACTGGCTAAACGGACAGAACTTAAATATGTACGGAGAGACAAAATCTGGTTCCCTCATTCAAAATGTAGAGACATGGCCCCAACTGCTAAAATCCCCCACAACTCTTTCATTGTGTGAATGCTAAGAATGAAAAGTTGTGGAGGAATTTAATATCTTGGGCTAAAATGGATTCTAGACTCCCAGTCTGCCCAGGCCAAATGCAATCTCTGCACAAGTTTACAAACTCTAAAATTGGCTTTGTTAACATGACAGTCCCTACTGGACATATGCAAAAGCAGCAACAATTAAAGCATAACAAGCCAGTCTGGTTGAAGGGCAAAAACCAACCAAAGCACAATGTGAAATTCACTTTGGGATGGGGGTGGGAATCCTGCCTGATCTCAAACAGCAAATAACTGAGCACAAAGCACACTAAAAAAATTGACAGAACAAACATAATTGACATGTAACTACCAACTCAATCACAGTGAGCACGATAGATCAAGAGGCACCAAACAATGACAGGATACACCCAGGAGAAGGATTTAAAAAAAGCCAATGGGTAGTCACAAAATAATGAACTCCCTTGTTATTGCAAATGGCCAACCACAACTCAAAATTGGTGTGATAGTCAAGTGTTCGTCTCATCCTCTAACCCAACTCCATGTGGAGTATCTAACACCAAAAAAAGAGGATGAAGGTCTCCTCACCCCCTTCAAAGCTTCAAGAAGGTGTCCTGCCAGCTCAGGTCAAAAGCGCCATCTTAGTGAGTGGAGTAGGCATTTACTTGCTACTACTCTAACGACTCCAACCAGTTTGCATTACTGTTCTATGAGCATCTGCAATAAATATTGAAGTCTAAACCTTTTTGGCCATGTTTTCAAATGTTGTCACTTACTCTGTTACAACAGATTTTGAATGCCCAGTGGGTTCCCAAAAATGTTTCTTCCATTTTAAAAATTTCTAATGGTTTAAGAGATATTCCCTATTCCTTAAATAAGAAGTAACATTGGAACCTGTACTGTCTTTCAAAACAGAATTTTTTTAAGTGTGGCCACTGTATTGTAGACACAAATACAACTTTTCTGTAAGAAAATAGAAACTGAGGCCCACACTGCTTATTTTTATAAGCACAAGCATGTTTGTGTGAAAAATGAGTATGTACACAAATTTAGTAGGAAAAACTTGGCCCTCCGATCAGAACAAATGGCCCAGTCAGTTCAAGGAACATTCCCACTATTACAGTCGGAAAATAAATGATTTTAAAAAGGAAAAATATCAGAGAATACTGTGCAAAACTATTAATTTTCCACTTTGTTAATGTAAAAATGAAAGTTTCTGCCAGTTTGTGAGAATTCACTAATTTGGTCATGGGTAAAATGTCACCATTTCCTCTAGTGTATTGTATTCATAGTGTGACAGGGTCGGGCCAGACGGCTACAGGAGAGTAATAGAAGGCAGATATATTAGCTCCAGATTAAGCAGGTCCCTTTTCCCTGGATAAGTTAACAGGGAAGGTTCCAGAACAATCAGGAACTTTCTGAAAACAATTAAGGCAGACAGGATTATTAGAACACCTGCAGCCAATCAAGAAGCTGCTAGAATCAATTAAGACAGGCTAATCAGGGCACCTGGGTTTAAAGAGGAGCTCACTTCAGTTGTGGCATGCGTGCGAGGAGCTGGGAGCAAGAGGTGCAAGAAGCTGAGAGTGAGAAGGCGTACTACTAGAAGACTGAGAAGTACAAGTATTATCAGACATCAGAAGGAAGGTACTGTGGTGAGAATAAAGAAGGTGTTGGGTAGAGGCCATCGGGAAGTAGCCCAGGTAGTTGTAGCTGTCACGACAGCTGCAATCCACAGGGCCCTGGGCTGGAACCCGGAGTACAGGGTGGGCCCAGGTTCCCCCCATCCCTCCAACTCCCTACTTGATACTGGAGGAGTTGAACTGGACTGTGGGTTCCACCAGAGGGGAAGGTCTCTGGTCTGTTCCCCAATCCGCTAGGTGGACCAGCAGAGACTGTGGAGATTGGTCTTCTTCCTTTTCCCCAGGTTGGCCAGTGATGAGGCTAACTGAGGCAGATTTGAGCCACGGAAGTGGCCAAACTGAGGACTGCCGTGAACCTCTGAGGCGAACAAATCCGCCAATAAGCGCAGGATTCACCAAGGCAGAGGAGGAACTTTGTCACAATAGCAAAATGGACAAAATTCTGTTCTGGGAGGAAGTCAGGTTTTCATGCAGTAGTCTCAGGCAAAACATTACTATTATCATTGAAAAATGGCAGTTTCTCTCTCTCGCTCTCTTTCCTTTTCCTCCTCACCTCATCCCCACTGCCCCTCTAGCTCCTTACACTGTCTTCCATGAGAAACAAAGAAACTATAATATCTTTTAGATGAAAGCACAAAATATTTACCTTTTGATAAAAATTGCAAAAATACTTGAAATGTTAAATAGAAAGTATGAAATGTGCCAACAGATATTTTTCAAATACCATTTTTGAAATTGTAAAGATAAGAATAGACTAGGGATGGGGAAGCAGAGGCTGACTGGTAAACCTTGATTGCTGTCCAACATGCTGAAATTATTCATACAGTAGTAAATGTTTGTGTGTAGAATTTGTCAGGTTTACAATAAACGGAGCCTCATGAAAGAGCAGGAAAAAACCCAAAACCACCTCTAAGTGATAGGAAGCTGCATGTCATATTGGTAGCTTCCACTGAGAAAAAAGTGAATATACCAAACTTCTGTGCTTAAACCATTGCATCGGAAAAAGATAATGCATTAGATACAGAGACAAATTTTTCAGTGCCGGGCTCAGTGGATTATTCCCACACATCCCGTTATTACTAACAGATGTTGCAGTTCTAAGCTGCAGTATACAAAAGTGAAAGTTTACTCCAGAGATTTCTTCTGCTCTAAGAATAAGTATCCCACATGAACTCCACTCAAGGAGGAATTGTAAATTAATTGTAAAAAACACTAAACTGGAAATCTGTTCCCTTAGGCAAAAGGTTTAGAGCCTGATTCAGCACCGATTCAGACCTGATTTCTACAGTGGAGAGGGTAAAACTCAAAACAACAAAACAAAAATGTGTGACTTTTCCTTCCATTTACATACAGTAAGGTGAGTAAATACAATCAATAAGGTGATGAAATACAATCAGTTAATAGTTTGCTTTTCAAATTTTTTGGTTACATATATTTTTCTGTAATTCGTAAAATGTTACTTTTTAGGACTGTCAATTAATCGCAGTTAACTCATTCAATAACTCAGAGTTAATCGCAATTAATCACATTTTTAATCAAACTGTTAAACAGTAGAATATCAATTGAAATTTATTTAATATTTGTGGATATTTTTCTATATTTTAAAATATATTGATTTCAATTAAACACAGAATACAAAGTGCACAGTGCTGACTATTATTTTTATTACAAATATTTGCATTATAAAAATGATAAACAAAAACTAGTTTTTTTTCAATTCACAACTGCAAATACTGTAGTGTGATCTCTATCGTGAAAGTACAACTTACAAATGTAGATTTTTTTTTGTTACATAACTGAACTTAAACACAAAACAATGTAGAAGTTGAAAGCCTACAAGTCTACTCAGTCCTACTTCTTGTTCAGTCAATCACTCTGAGGAACAAATTTGTTTACATTTATAGGAAATAATGCTTCCCACTTCTTATTTACAATGTTTACCTGAAAGTGGGGCATTCATATGGCACTTTTGTAGCTGGCATTGCAAGGTATTTACATAGATTCATAGATACTAAGGTCAGAAGGGACCATTCTGATCATCTAGTCCGACCTCCTGCACAGCGCAGGCCACAGAATCTCACCCACCCACTCCTACAAAAAACCTCATCTATGTCTGAACTACTGAAGTCCTCAAATCATGGTTTAAAGACTTCAAGGAGCAGAGACGCCTCCCTCAAGTGACCCGTGCCCCATGCTACAGAGGCAGGTGAAACCTCCAGGGCCTCTCCAATCTGCCCTGGAGGAAAATTCCTTCCCAACCCCAAATATGGCGATCAGCTAAACCCTGAGCATATGGGCAAGATTTTGCCAGATATGCTGAATATTCGTATGCCCCTTCATGCTTTGACCACCATTCCAGAGGATATGCTGATGACGCTTGTTAAAAAAATAATGTATTAATTACTTAGGGGAGAACTGTATGTCTCCTGCTCTGTTTTACCCACATTCCGCCATATATTTCATGTTATAGTAGTCTCGGATGATGACCCAGCACATGTTGTTTATTTTAAGAACACTTTCACTGCAAATTTGACAAAAGACAAAGAAGATACCAATGCGAGATTTCTAAAGACAGCAACAGCTCTCGACCCAAGCTTTATGAATCTTAAGTGCCTTCCAAAATCTGAGAGGGACAAGGTGCTTTTAAAAGTCTTAAAAGAGCAACACTCTGATGCAGAAACTACAGAACCCGAACTACCAAAAAAGAGAATTAACCTTCTGCTGGTGGCATCTGACTCAGATGATGAAAATGAACATACCGCTGTTTGCACTGCTTTGGATCGTTATCAAGCAGAACCCATCATCAGCATGGATGCATGTCCTCTGGAATGGTGGTTGAAGCATGAAGGGACATATGAATCTTTAGTGCATCTGGCACATAAATATCTTGCGACGCCAGCTACAACAGTGCCATGAAAACGCCTGTTTTCACTTTCAGGTGACATTGTAAACAAGAAGAGGGCAGCATTATCTCCTGCAAATTTAAACAAACTTGTTTGTCTAAACGATTGGCTGAACAGGTAGGAGGACTGAGTTCACTTGTAGGCTCTGAAGTTTTACATTGTTTACATTGGTCTGATGCTTTCTAAATGCTGTGCTCAGTAGCCAATACAACAAAGAGAAGGCTGTGCCTAACTTGTTCTAGAAACAAAACAAAACACAAGCACAGGGAATGGGGATAGCGGAAAAGGAAGGAAGGATTGACCAGAGTAGAAGCCCCCAGAAATAACCTTATCTGGGAGCCCTTAAACCCAGTCCAGTCCTTAATTTGAAAAAACTCTTTAGCCCCTTTTACTCTCGTTTCTCTGGAATATTCTTGTATTCTAGCTGCACTTTTCCACCCTCACAAAATATGAGGTGTACTAGGTTTGAGGCTGCACTTCAAGAATCCCCTATATAGTTGGTACATCATTCAACACTGAAGAGATTTTTAAAAACATATATGTAATTGCTATATATAATTTCCCACTTCTAGTGGGGAAGTTTCAATGTATGTAATTAAATAATAGAAAAGCCTTAAAAGTAATAATCTTGCTAAAGTCATGAAAAACACCTCACCATTTCTGTAGCAAAGGTGCAAAGCACAAACAAATGGATTCAAACCTCCCAGTTTGTTCCCAAAGCTGGAGTTATTGTTTCCATAACAAAGCTGTTTATAATGGGGAAAGAATTGTGGGTAGTATGGAGAGCACATTACCAGCCTTCCGATTTCCAGATCAAAACAATCAAAACCCAATCAAAACAGCTCCACTGAAGAGCCAGATTTACACACTAAAACAGTGTTTGGGGTAGACCTCAACTATGCCCTTGCCTAGACCTTCAGGCCATAATCAGCCATAATCATAATCACCTCTCTGAAATGCAAGTGAATGAAAGAGCACCGTCTAATATAAACAAAAACATATGTATTAGCTAATGAGGGGGAAAAGCTTCCACCATTTATCAGCAAAGCAAGTATTTGTTGTGCATATGTGGACAAGCAAACTTTTCCTTTTATTGTTCTTCTTACCATTGACCAATTTATACTGTTATTCCAGCAAAGCACCAAAATACACTATATCTCAAACTAAGGAGGAAAATACCATTTGATCTTAAAACTATTTAAAATCTCAGACAAATGTTGAAGTGAAATCTAAATGAAAGTAAATCCAAAGTAAGGTGTTCTTCATACATTTTTAAACTTAGACTGAACAACCTACTTCAAGTGAATGCTACTGGGAGTTCCAGAGCTATCAGGAATTATAACTACAGGCTTTCTCCACAAGGCTTGCAGGTAAACTTTAGAAGCAGCAAGAAATACGCCTCATCAGATTTTAAGCACTGACTATTGTGGGGCAAGGCCAGATGGCTATGGAAGAGTAGTGGGAGATAGATATATTAGCTCCAGGCTAAACAAATCCCTGGTACCAGGATAAGTGAAATGGCAGCTGCTCCAGGTCAATTAAGACACCTGGGGCCAACTAAGAACTTTCCAGAAGGCAGGGAGAAGGCTAAGTTGATAGGGACACCTGAAGCCAAACAGGGGCTGGCTGAAACTAGTTAAAAGCCTCCCAGTCAATCAGGTGGGTGTGTATGTCAGGAGCTGTGGGAAGAAGTTGCGCGGTTGGAGAGGCTGAGTAGTACACACCATATCAGGCACAAGGAAGGAGGCCCTGAGGTAAGGGTGAAGTGGAGCTTGAGGAAGTGAGGGCTGCTGTGGGGGAAGTAGCCCAGGGAATTGTACATGTCATGTTTCTAAAAGGTCAGCTACCATAGCCGATACTATTAGGGTCCCTGGGCTGGAGCCCGGAGTAGAGAGTGGCCCGGGCTCCCCCCCACACACACACACACACCTTTACCCTCGATTAATCACTGAGACTGGGAGACAACAGAGACTGTGCAAGGAAGGATAACTTCTCCTCACCTCCCTCACTGGCTTATGATGAAAATGGCTCAGTAGACTGTGACCCTTGTCTCTAAAGAAGGGTTACATGGAGGGTCACAGTGAGCCTCTGAGGCTAGCGAAATCCGCCAGGAAACGCGGGACCCACGGAGGCAAGTACAGAGCTTTGTCACACTATGAATGTAGAGAAAGAAGGTAGCTAGTGAGATATGGGCTCCAAAGTTTCAACTGTTTATCAGTGAGAAACGCAAATTTAAAAATCAATACTCTTATTTGGCACACCCCCAATACATGATAACTCAAATTGGTGAAAAGTGCTGCTATCACCTCCTTTTCATAAAGAGCCTGACTGTCATACTCGGTAGCCACTGGCATTTATGTAGTCTTATCAGGCAAAGCAGCCAGGAGGAATTGTTATAGTTCTACAGGAAGCTAATAAAGGCACAGGAAACAATCTCCTATTTCCTTACTGCTAACTGAAGAACTATTTGCCATTCAAAGGAATATCAAGCAGCAACAAGGAGTCAAAAATGGTTAGAACAAAAGAACTAAGTTTTCTTTTTTCAGTTTCATGAAATTTGCTGACATCCAGGCCGACCATAACTGACCAACGCAATACAAATACCAAAACTGCAGGACACGAATTAGAAACTTTAAATAAGGATTTACCTTTACAAATCTAGAAGAATCCTAAGTACTTCACAAACTAATTTACACAATATACTTACTTTAATTACAAGAAGTGATTGTAACTTAGCTACATAAAACTACATACAAATTTGGTCAGGAAATGGAGAATAGCTTATAATTGCAGCTACAGATGGAATTCAATGTAACAAGATAATCATTGAAATTGGAATGTATCCAAGAAAATTGGGCTAACTCCCCAACTCTTGTGAGAAGTGCCATAGGACAACAATAGATGTCAGAGATTTGGTTTTATGTCTTATCTAAAAGATGGCACCTCCAGCAGTACAGTATGCTCTATACCAGGCTGGAGCATTTGCTCACCACAGACTAAAAAGAAATAGTGTTGCCTAGAGTTGCCAACACCATTTTCTGCAACCGTAGTTAGTATGTCTGAGTACTTTGCTCTATCCCCTCAGATAAAAATAATCATCTTCGAGTGTTTGTGATTTTGTAACCCTTGACCAGCTGGTCTACGAAGATAATAAAAACTCCAATACTTCTGGTAACTAATTTATATGAGTTAGCAGGCAATAAATGTAGGAAGGCAACAAGGCTGCCTGTTAAATTACACAGATGCCAACACTGGGAACAGAATTTAAGAACTTCAACAACACAAGTATCTGCCATCTAAGCTGAAGAATAATTTCAATAATTGTCAGTAGTATTAGGGCTTTGGTATCCTTGCCCACATGCTAGAAGGTGACAAGCATCAACAATTTAGCAGGCCTGATTCCATCCAGCAGAGAGGACAACCATGGTACTCTGATATTACCTCATTTTTATTAGTACCTGATTAATTGCATCCGCAATTTTCAATAACCTAATTTAGGCATATCAGAAGCTGCTCTGATTTTTTCCCCTTTAGTAATCATTAAAATAGTTGTTACTATTAAATAGTTAATTACATAAGTAAGTAAAACCATGTACCTCTTCATCTTAAAAATTACATTTAAATATAATTTATTCTAATTTTGCAACTGACAGACAACATATATATTTGTGATTTTTTACTACTGTACTTGTTTTCATTAACGCTGAAAATGTGACAGGTTTCGAGGACCAAATAGTTCTGTATGTAGTTCCCAATTAACAGTGAGAATACGGTACAGATGCACATGAACACATCATTTTCTTTAGAATGCAGCTAAATATATGCTACTTACCAAATATTATCATTGTATTTTTAAAAGGAATCTTCCTTTTTATTTGAGTAATTGTAGCTTATGTAAAGGGAATCCAATTTATGTGCAGAAAGAACATTCAGCTACCCATCATCCTCTTCACAAAGCTTGTTAATAACTTCTAAGCTGTTTGTGAGCTTTAAGGTAAATGTTAGCTGTTACTTTAGCTTGGCATTTCAAATAAGTGTTAGCAGTTACTCTAGGTTGGCATTTGCAACCACCATTCGATGTCAGCTTGATTTCTCACTTGAACAGAAGAGATCTGTTTAGAAAAATAGTATATGCTCTTTACACTAAACTGATGCAAAACATTTCAGTGACAGACTTATTAGAATGCAATTCTCTTTTAAAATACAGATATAGACTTTATAAAAAACGTAACATGTTCAAATTCAAATATCATACTGTCTCAGGCTCCCTGATGGCCAAATTCTGCCCTTGCTAACATGCCAGAGCTAAAAAGCTGCAGATCTGTCACCATTCTGATGTATATGAGATTATATGGCATGGGAGAGAAGCATTGATGGGACACAAATGGGGACTCAGCATCCCCTTTGCATCACAGAATAACGTGCTGATATATTCCATGATAAACCATGAAAGAGAGATGGCACTTATACTGATGGATGCACGTGTTCCTATAGACCTTGGGTTGTCGTCACAGATGTCACTGATGTTCCATACCCTGAGGGTTAAATTGGTGCGGAGGAAGGGAAGTTTCTTCTTCCCCCACCACTAACCTCTTTACAGCAGTGGGTCTCAAACTTTCTTACTGGTGACCCCTTTCACATAGCAAGCCTCTAAGGGCGATCCCCCTAATAAATTAAACACACTTTTAAATAGATTTAACACCAATATAAATGCTGGAGGCAAGCGGGGTTTGGGGTGGGAGGCTGACAGCTCACGACCCCTCATGTAATGACCTTACGACCCCGAGGGGTCCTGACCTCCAGTTTGAGAACTCCTGCTCTACAGGAATTCCATGAAAAGCTTTGTCCAGGGGACTAGTTTTTGTCCTGTAGCTCTGCCTGGGTAGCATAGTCTACAGGAATATTAATTTGTAGCAGTCTTAAGTATAAAGTTAACATTTACCAGTAAACTCCAAACGGTATTTCTTCTTTGCACAGAATGGAAAATAACCATGGAAGCTCTAATGATGTGGTATAGCAATTGCTTGTAAATGTTAGCTGTTTAATGATAGCTACTATACCATTCTTCAGGATCTTTTGTTTATTAATCATCATGCTAAACAATATATTTTAAAACAATGCTTCACTTTTAAAGTCATTTATTGCAAACATTTTACAGCAATGGCATAATTTAACTTGCAAGTTACTTTGCGGTATATCACAAGATTCACTGACTGATGTCTATCATTTTCTTACTGTATGTATCAAGGTATCTTCTAATATGCAGTTACTCAGAAATAAGCTCATGTTATTTTTGATGTATGCTGATGGGCAGTCATTATGTTAATCATTTTAATGTTATATGTTCTGCAATATTCTATTTCCAGAAAATATTAGCTGAGTCAGAAATGTAGTAGATAGGTACAAGATATCAATGCCAGGGAAAAAATTTGATTTGGTTGTGGTTACCATTTTTTCTGGTCATATCATGCTACTTATCATTATCCTTTATAATTACAATTCACACATTCACCCAGTAAACAAAAAGAGTGAGAGTTTGTTTCCCACAGTAGCAGCAGTAGCTTGCTATTCTCTGTAAGCTCTAGACTGATGTTACATATTGTGTCAGATAAGCTTCATTTACTTGCTTTGGCTAAACTACTCTAACACATACAAATTACATTTTCAAGCTCTTTTTCCTCCCTGGAGGCAATCCATGCCTGTGCAAAGTCAGGCACAGATGGAGACTCCTTATGTTTAAGCCTAAGCATAGGCCCCCGGTTAGTCAAAAGAATTTATCATAAGGGAATGTAAGCATCTCTTGCTCATCTACCCTGGGTTTTTGGAGACACATCCATAGCACTTCTTTAGCCTGTCGTCACAGGAAAGGAAGCCCAACAGCTCTCCAGCACAGCTACACAAGTACTATCATTAGGAGGTCTATTCTGCCCATCTCAATTCACTGATGCCTAGATTTTCAAAAGTTTTGACAAGTTTACAGTGCTCAACGTCAGATAGCGGGTCCCTGATTTTTAGGACTGTTGTGGAGTCACAGCTTCAATTGATTTTAACAGTTCAGTTGGGACAAACACACACTGAGGCCTAAAACATAACTGGACTCCTCTGAAAACATAGGCTTTAGTGTTTTCCCATTCGCATGTGGGATGCTGCACATACAAGTTAGGCATACCTAGGGGTTTTTGTTTACTTAGAGTTTTGGGGGGAGGGGTTTGAAACGAGTGCACAGAAATTTTATATTCTGTATATAAATCAGAATTCTAATATAACTATTGGTCTCTCAGGGCCTAAAATATATAGTAGCAAATTCATCTGTCTTGCAATTTCCCTGAATCCAATGGAATTACATCCAGAAAGAGTTTGGCTTATTCTCACACACAGGCGTAAGGCAAAATATTTATTTGCACTCCAGCTTTTCAGAAAAATGTACGTTGTGAAAAATCAATGTAACCATGGAATATAAAAACACACAAGTTTTACAACGGCTGTCTACAACCACCAATTCATTCCTCATTATTTGCAAGTACCCTTTTTACACAGTGTTGGTGGAGGAATAGATTGAGGAGAAGGACATGTAAAACTTGCTCAACTAAATTTTTTGAGCCTGTCCTGCATTTCTGAATGCAAAGCTGCCCTAAAGCTAGTGGAAGGTTCTCCTTGCCTTGAAGAGATGTAGTACATGGCTATTATGGTAGCTCCGGTAAAACCCACCTCTCCGTGCCACAAGCGCATGGGATTGGCTGTGTAAAAGAGGGTGTGACTATTTCCCCCCCCCCCATTCCCTGAAAATCCCTGGCTGTCAGAATAGTCCCTTGGGGAGCCTTCAGGAGACTATAAATTGCTTCTCGGAACAATACCAGTGCCCCATGGCCTCAGGATTGAGATGGTAGTGCAAAAGTGGCCCAAAGCCACTTTTGTCCTCCACTTTTCTCCTGAACTGCACAGTGTGCACAAAGAATGGACCTGGCTCTTTATTATTTACATTTTATGTAGAACCCTATTGCTAACCATGTCTTCAACAATACACAGTGAGGCAAGCTGACCAGAAAATGTGTTATGTGGCTAAAAAAAAAAGTTGAGTATCTTTGAATTGCACCCATACTTTTACTCCCACAAAGAAATAGCACATTACGCTCTCGAGAGGCAGGCCACTTTGCAAACATATCCTCATATGTGTATACTGTGTTGGTGCTCCCAATATTGCTAGAATATTCATGTGGTTGAGGGCTCTAAGTAACCCTGCGCTTAATGATATTATTGAGAATGTCTCAGTATCAGCCAACCACCTATCTTAAAGTGAAAAATCCTTTACTGAAATAAAATATTTGGGGGAAGTGCTCCCAGGAGAGACTAGAAACATGCAGCAGTGCCAGCAGTGGTGGGTCTTGAACTTTGCATAGTCCTGAGGTCCTTCTGTTGGCTTAACCAGCATACACCTGCCCTTCACACTACTATACACTGTGAGGCTTCTCTCACTGCAGCCAGCCACGTGAATAGACAGGAACTGAAAGGTTCCTCCACCATCTCTAATGCAGTAATTGGGGAGCCCAAGGGAGTTCCCTACCAACCATTTGTTAGAGGACATACACCTTTTATGCACACATACTAGCCAGGGATTACAGAGCATCTTTCGGACTCTACTCAGGGAATAAGAGGGCGCGTTTCCCTGTTCTACTAAACTAGCCTTCTGGTTCTACCACCCAAGAAGATCTTTCTAATGGCTAGAGGACAGTGGCTTTCAAAGACACTTTCCCATCAAATAAAAAACACAACCTGCTGGTGGAAAAGGAGGGGAAGTAGTTACTCAGAGGCTCCTAAAAACCCAGAGGAAGGATAGAGGGTATCAATATACCTCATGAGCCTAGCAGGAGGGGAAGGCTGCTACTGGAGACAAAAATAAGATGTGGAATGGGATGGGATTGAGGAAGGTTTCTAGGTGAGAGTGGGAGAGAACAGAGGATAGAGAGAGAGAACAGCTGGGAGGACAATGGACCTTTTCTGTGAACCCAAATATTAGCCTACTTCAGTACAATGCTGGTGAACCTAATCAGATACCCACAAACACAGAAGAATCCAAACCAAGCATACATTTCAGATATGCTTAGGGTTTTATTGGAACAGTTTCAATTGCCCTATTCAAGGGCCTTCAGCTCTGGAAAGACATCCCTACCACACGATCTAAAGGAGAATCTCCATTAGCAGTTAGTAGTATTAGGTCTTTTATCCTGCGTAAATTGTGGCCACCGGACAGAGGGAGGACCACAAAGTTGAGCAGATCAAACCTGCTGTCCAGCAGAGGGCAGTTTTGAATATGCATTTTACTCTGCAATATGCAATACTCTGCAACAGACACAATTTTTTGTAAAAAAAAAAAAAAGTAAAAACTAATTAAACTTTCATGAACCTAATAAATTCTGCAAACTAGTGTGCTCTTCCCAACTACACATCTGTATGAAAAACCTGCAAACATTTGTACTCAGAAGTATCTGATTCTTTCCAAAATGATTTGATTCAGCCCTTCACAGGACAAAAATCACCCATAGTAGAGCACAAGACAATTCTACTGATTCTAATTAACTCTATGTGGATGTTAAACAAATGTGTTACTCTGTCAAAAATAATTTAAATCAAAAATTAAAGAAAGCCAATTTATTCTATGTATCATTTTACATGTTAGATTTTAATATATGAAATCTTAATTTGAACACTTTCCACTTCAATCTTTATCACTATTATGGAAAAAATTAAAATTTGTTCCAAGTACACAAAACTCTAGGCATTATCCAGTTTGATAAACACTGATTAGCACAGTGCATTTGGAAAAAGATACTTTTTTTCACTTCTAGGGAAAGGACATTTTTAAGGACATTCTTCGCTGAAATTTAAAATCAGAAAACAATGACTGCTACATTTGTCTTAAGCCAATTACCAGACCAAAAGAGTTTCTCAGTTTAAAATCAGTCAATAAATTAACCAGTATTTTCCACCATCACACACAACCCTGGAAACATGAGTCATTTGTTGTTCTCTAAAATTATTTCTTGAAAACTAAATCATACAAATGATTAAAAAAGGGAGGTTGTAAATACCACTTCTCTTTGGAAATTCAGTGAACTTTATTACTTTTCTTCCAGTTCATCATTAAAATATTCTCATTTGTTTTCTCCACACCCACACTTGTTTTCCAGATAGAAAGATTAACATCCAGAACAGAAAAAATGTTTGTTAAAGATTAATTGGGAATATATACCAAGCAAAAATTGTTTAAGGGGGCTGGGCAGCTTTAGCTGCTACAGACTTATTTTTTATATCATCTCAGCCTCGCTGTTTTGTAAGGTGTCACCTACTCCTGATAGGTATTTTAAACTAGAATCTCTGCCGCCCACCCACAAAACACTTTTCAAAACTTGGAAACAATTGTGTAGATTTTTACATTTTATGTGCATTTTTTTCATTAGATTATGATCCAAGAATATTCTCTTAAATAGGCGAAACCTGATTATTAATACTGGTGGAATATTTGTTGCTTTTTAATCATCTTTTTCATGAAAGGCAGGGGACAATGGATGAAAAACAAAACAAACTGATGCATTTTAAATGAAAATGTAGACTAATTTGTAGGCTATAGGCCTATATTTAACACAAGGAGTACATGCATATTAGTGAAACAGACGTTAGCATTAACATAATAAATATGTTTTCCCTTAAAGAGGAATCTTTCTAGGCTATTCCTCCCCCCTCCTCCTCCCCGCCAAGAACTAGGAACAAGAAACTAAAATGTTCAAACTGCCTTGACATCTGAAAATCTGCACGTGTATACGGAATAATATCCATTGTCTTTCAATGCTAGTGGGCTACATAGCTCATAAAAAAGTTAAACATTTAAATATTTAAATGAAACGTAACAAAAACCATGCTATTGGCACTGCAATTTGCAACCTCCTCTTTCAGCAATAATCCCTAAATATTTATAACCAGCCCCTCCCCATAATTCAGAAATGCATTTTAGTATATTGTTGTTAGTTTTATAGGAATTCAATTTCGGTCTACTAGAGCATGCTGTGATCAGGTGTAGTGCTGGTCCAAAGCCACAGCACAGTACATCCTGTTGAGCAAACAAAAATGCTAGCTACTGTGGACTGGCTTTTCCTATTGTATCAAATCAAAACCTTCCTCTTACCTCGACTTCCTTGCTCTTCTCTTTGTTTCTGCCCATTGAACTTCTCCCATTGCTGGCGGTCTCCCGCGCTGGGACTACAGAAATCTGTTGGAGGGGCATTTTGACAGTGCGGCAGGTTGCCAATACCTGATTGGATGCCTTATATCTTCACTCCCCCTGAGTAAAAAGAAAAGGAGTACTTGTGGCACCTTAGAGACTAACAAATTTATTAGAGCATAAGCTTTCGTGAGCTACAGCTCACTTCATCGGATGCATTTGGTGGAAAAAACAGAGGCACCTGTTTAGCCCACCTGTATAATTGTTCATATCCTGGCTTTGCCAAGCTCAGTTTCTAAACAAAAAGGGGAAAATATTATTTGAGACACTGTAGCACAAGCCAGTCTTCCATCAAAAAAGTAAAGCAAACCACATTTGGGAAAGAAAAAAAAACTGCACAACATCATAATCCAGAGAGTTTTGCATTCTCAGCCAGACGAGTTACTGCGAGTAATAACTACTCTGCCTTGTCACTGGAGCACCCCTTTCTCCCCCCTAGAGCATTGTGGGAGACCATTCAATTTCTGTGCTTCCTAATAACTGTCATGGAAACCAAGGAAACCTAGGTCTCACCGGTCCTTATTAGCAACTGCTTCCCTTTAATGGCACAGACTCCCACATTTGCAGCGGCTGCCACTTCTGCTTTTGTTTCCAGGCTGATTCCACAGGAGTCCACTAAGCACCCAGAGCCACTGCGTCGAGCTGACTAGGTAAATAGGCATAAGTCTGAACGGCTTAGTGTCCTATTTTGGAGCCAAATCTCCTCCTTGAAAAGCACGGACAGCTTGCTGTGTCCTTCGTGCGTCCACAATAATCTGTTTAGGTCAAAGGACCTGCCTCGAAGTGAAGCGCAGCAGTGAGCGAATGAGATGTAAAAAGGAAGACAAGACCGGGAGCAATTGCAAATGTGCCTTTCAGTGGTTGGTAGTAAGAAGTTAACCCTTTCCCATACCTTTCTTTCTCTGAGACAGCACCAGAAGCAAGCTCAGCAGGATAAGGCACAGGCACAGAGCAGAGCACACATGGCAGTTTTACACTTACACATGCATTCTGAAAGACCATTTGCATGAATGTATTACACCCAATAGCTGCTGCTCCTCTCAGGTTCCAGAAACAAAACCAAGGGAAGGGTTTCTTCTCCCCACTTTAAACTACAAAACAATAGAAGCAGTCCCCAAGTGTCATATTGCACAAAAGGGTATGGAAATTAAAGCTGTTTTAGAAATTTCTCCCTCCTAAGAGTGCTTTGTTTGATATATCTATTTTTAAAAACATTTTTTTAAACTTCTTAAGGTATAAGAAACAACTAGCCTAGAGCAGAGCAAATCATATTCTAAGTAGTGTTTTGATAACATAGTTACAGATGCAATAAAGAAAAATCTAGACAGAGCAAGCACCATGGTCTTTTATGGGCAACTTGCACATTAAGTAATATGTGAACAGGCTGTACCACATGTGTTTCAAGATGTCCTGAAACAGGTAGTTGAGTTTTTACTTATATCAATTAGACAGCTTATGCATATATATTGGATCACATTATTTATAATTTTGTGAAGAGATTCTCTTAACACCTTTTTCTTTACTGGGTCAACTACTATCTCTCACTTTACTGGATTAAAATAGCCTACTGGAAAGAACCCAAAAATAAAAGTTAAGGCCTGGTTTACCATTCCATTACTCCGGTTGTGCACCAGTGATTTCAGTGGAGTTACACTTGCATAAAACTGGAATAACGTGAAGGTGAAAGTCTCTTAGCAGTCCTATTGGAAGGCATACATATGTGTTACACCCTTTCTGTGGGAGCTGCACAAAATATACTGATATGCAGTGAAGTCACATTTACACTAAATACAAATGAAATCTATTTGCACTCCCAAATTTCCTTTAAACTTTTGATTCCTTTATTGGATTTCCACCTATTTACATTCAATTCACATATTTTACATTTTAAAATTAGTTTGAAAAACTCAGACCTTGAAACACATACAACATCAGAGGGGGATCTTTTCTGAACTTGGAATATAAACTAGAAAAATATGGGCATTTAAGCAAAGCACAACTAGAAACAGTTTACGAAAACAGTTCTATACATGGATCAAGTACTTTAATGGCATTTTGAGACAAGTAATACAGTTTTCAGAGTAGCACCCATGTTAGTCTGTATTCGCAAAAACAAAAGGAGTACTTGTGGCACCTTAGAGACTAACAAATTTACTTGAGCATAAGCTTTCGTGAGCTACAGCTTACTTCATCGGATGCATTCAGTGGAAAAATACTGAATGCATCCGATGAAGTGAGCTGTACCTCACGAAAGCTTATGCTCAAGTAAATTTGTTAGTCTCTATGGTGCCACAAGTACTCCTTTTCTTTTTAAGTAATACTGTGTATACCATATTGTTGAGCTTAGTGTATTCATATTAAGTAATACTGTTGTCTAAGGTTAACAAATCTTTATTAGCCTGTCAAAAGTTTTAAATCTCTAGACAAACTAACTTCCTGCTCTTAAAATCTATAGGATTAGGAGAAGCCGTGAATCTAGGTCTGCTTTGTCATAAAAGTCATCCACCTCCTTCTTAAAGCAACAGCAGAACTTTATTATTTGTGTGAGGGACTTGAAAGTGAATTTTCTAGTAAAGAGCAGAGTCCACATCTGCTTCTTTAAGTAAAAAAAAAGAAATGCTAACTTCACTTTGGATGCAGTACCACTCTAATTCTTCATTTTAAAGAATCTGTATTGAGATTCAAATCAGACATGTCTAGGTTAACCAGTAATCCATTAAAGCCTATGCAGATCTCTCTTAGTTAGCCAGAAAAAGAGCTTATAGGGTATGACAAGCAGTTCTTGGTAAGCTTGACTTTTTCCCCTCCCCGCAACCTATTTAGTTTATGAACCCCCAGTTTATTCTAAAACAGAAAGTCAGATCTAAAATCGAGGCAGATGCCTTTTATAGGCACAGGTTAGTTGCTGTACTGCAACTAATATACACCCCATCCTCCTCTTTTTCCTGAAATGCCAATGACAGATTTTAGGATGGAATATTTTACCCTTTCAGTGGCTGTCCCATTAATAAGAGGAAGCCTTTTGTGACTTCTTTGCCATGTGTACTGTTGTGGGGTCTAGAGCTGATGTTCTACCCCAAATCACAATCCTTTGGTCCAGCTTTACTTTCTCACTATGTACAGTATTTGTTCACAAATTGGAAAATGTAATATTTCAAAATATATTAAATATTTATTTCTAAGAACACCTCATGATCTCTAAACAGCAATATCCTATCTAAAAACTTCTTGGAAAGATAATATTGATTTGAATTTATAACGTATTTTAGCCAGAGTGACTCTTGGCTTTCTGAAATGATTTACAGACTTACAGATGCACCCAAGAATCACTTCACATCTCACTGAAATGTAGTTTCATCTGAGGTTAAACACTACACAAGAGAAGTGCAGGATAGGAAGTGCAACTACAAGGGAAATATTAGGTAGATGATATGTAAACTCTGTGCTAGATTTGGAAACCCTTCCCCAACCAGAATAGACCCTTATGCCATGAACAGGCCCACTGAAATCATTGAGACTTAGGGTGGCCAGATGTCCAGTTTTCTACCGGAAAGTCCGGTCGAAAGGGAATTTGAGGGTGTCCGGTCAGATCTACTGATCCGACACCCAAAGTCCGGTTACTGTGGGTGGAGGAGGCACATGGTCATCAACCAGGCCAGCCCCTACTCAGCCAGGGTCACCTCCCACTTGCATCAGGCAGCTGCAACTTCCAGCCCGGGCTCTGCAGGCAAGTCCCTCCTGACCCATGCAGGGAGAGGGGGAAAAGCATTGAGCGACAGAGGGAAGGGGGAAAAGAGAAGCAAACTGGAGGAGGGGCCTCGTGGTGGGAAGTGGCAGTGCAGGAGCAGGGCCTTGGTTGAAGAGGTGGGGTAGGGGTGAGGCCTGGGGTAAGAGGCGGCATAGGGGCAGGTCCTGAGGGGGAAGGGAGCTTCCAGCACTCCTACTGGAGTGTCCGGTTCTTAAATATTACAAAGTTGCCAACCTTATGGAGACTACTTATAGAAAAAGATGTTGTTAGTAGGATTATCAGCACCTGTTCTTTAGTTTCCCACATTGGAACTAGGCTAGAAGATGGGAATTAACAACACTGCTTTTACAAAAAAAAAAAAAAAATCAAAACACTGCTTTGTGCCATATGTCCGGCAGATTCTGGCTGTGTAGTCACCATAACTAGACTCAAAGGGCCATGCTAGTGCAAGAGAAGTGTAGCTTCCAAACAAGGTGTGGTTATAGGAGAGGGGCATGACTAGGATGCTCTGACACTGCTTCAGCCTCCTGCTGTGGTTGCAGCTTCTTGAAATCTTTAGTAGCTGCTTTGACCAGCCTTGCACTCAATAGTTCCAGGAGAAGGTAAATAGAAAGGGGAAGTTTAAGCCACTTTTTGCAATCCCTCCTTCAACTTGTTCTATTCCCAGTTCAGATGGACCAAAGTATCTGCTTTAGAACTTCCAGTTGTCCAGTGCTCTCAACAGTATGCTAGGGTATGTGCTTGTTAAACTGACCAGTCATCATAGGACCAAAACCTTGAACACAAAGGAAACCATAAATCACAAGAAGTCAGGCCTCAATCCTGGCTCCACAGAAACCAGCACTGTTCATTGTTCAGAGGGTCTGCTTCGTTCTTCCACATACTGAGCCTTGGACGGTGAATACCAAGTCAGGACTTATGGAGAAGGAGTGTGATTCATATGATTGAGGTTGGATGTAATGGATGCTCCTTTGGCCACTACTTACACTCCTATGCTTGGATCAACCACACTCTTAGTAGAAGTAATCAGATTTACAGGAACACTTGCGTGGCCTGAATATTTTTCAATGCTAATTTACACCTGTTTGGAGAGCACAAAAGAGTGAGCTGAAATTCTAATTATGTTCTCTCACTGTTTCTACGTTATACTGTAAAAACATGATTTTCCTCTCATACCCCTTTACATCAAGAATAACCTTGGTGAAATAAGAGGAGAATTAGGCCTATTATCTTGCAGGGTGACATCATGATACTAAATAATATCAATGAGAAGTTAGAAAATCGAAACTAATACCCTTTTAAAATTAGTTAAAAACACAATTTGCAAGGAAACATTACAACTATTGCTTTCCTGGAAGGTTATTTGCATGTTCTATCTTATTGCTATTATTTATAAAAATGGCATGTGTTTGCATGTAATAGAAAGATTTCAGAACAAAGCAAATTATAGTAGTGGCAAGTAAAACAATTTGATTTTTCTCGACGTCCTTTCATTTTTGGGCAGTAAAAGCTAGGCACAATGTAGTAGATTTTCAGATTTGGGGCTAAATGCTCAAGTGGTGAAAATCTGCACAGCTCTGTTGAAGTCACTGTTGCTACACTGATTTACATCACATAAGGATCTGGCTCTTTCTTTTAACAGTAGTTAAATTAATTTATACTCAGTAAAATTATCTTTGGGCAGAGGGGGCTGCCCAAATTCCCAAATTCTGGAATTTTTTTTTAAAGGCAAACTTCACAGATGCTGAAGAAGTCGGTTTAGACTCTGTGTCAGCACTTCTCTTTATTAACTACCTAAAACTTCTGCAATAAACTTAGTAACACATCTCTACAAAAAGAAAAGGAGTACTTGTGGCACCTTAGAGATTAACAAATTTATTAGAGCATAAGCTTTCGTGAGCTACAGCTCACTTCATCGGATGCATTTACTAGCTCACAAAAGCTTATGCTCTAATAAATTTGTTAGTCTCTAAGGTGCCACAAGTACTCCTTTTCCTTTTGCGAATACAGACTAACACGGCTGCTACTCTGAAACATCTCTACAAGAGTTAGATAAATGCAGCCCAGATGATGTTTCCAGGGTTTGACTGCAAAACCTGCTGCCAAAATTTTATGCATTTTGTTCCAGGGAATCTGTGGTTGCTCCATAAATACCCAGGGTCTACTTGCAAAATAGAAGAGCTAAGCACAAGTAGCAAAATGCTCTCATTTTGCTCTCTACTATTTTATCTCCCTTAAATGCTGTTTTTCTATGAGAATTTGGCAACATAGCCTTTTTTCACATGGAAAAAAGTAGTGAAGTCCAAAATTTCACATAAAAGTGCTGTATCAACTACTTCGGGCTTTTTGTGCATAGAGAGGGGGAAGGAGGTTAGTTAGTTAAGTAGAGAGAGACTTTGAAATTTTATTAAAAACATTGCTCCCTCTTTCTTTTTCCCTATTCCCTGCAACTAAGGTATTGATTAAATCACAGCAGTATTTATTTTATAAATTTCCAAATCCATTCCTTCCTCTTCATCTCTGCCACTAAAACCCTGGATCCATGCCCTAGTCACCTCTTTCTTCAGCTACTGCAGTATCTCCTTCGCTGGCCTACTGGATTCAGATATTGTTTCCTTCAAATCTATTCAGTGTGCTGCAGCTAAAGTAATCTTTTCTCACTGCTCTGACTGTCTAGTACCCCTTAATTCCCCCTTCTCTCCATACTTGAATTTCTGAACTGCTTTCCATTTTCTAAAGGATCAGATTCAAACTCTTTATCCTCATCTTCCAGGCTAAGCTTAGCAATCTGCCCTTTCCTAAATCTCAATAATTTCTTCTTTGCTGCTTGTACTCTTCATTCTGCCAGCTTACTGTGAACTGGTGCTCCCCTGATCTTGTCATCTCATAAGTGACTCCAGATCTTTTATTATGCTGCTCTCTCCCTATCCTTCTTGACTTCTACTCTTCACCCTCAAGTTTTCTCAAGAGACGCTTCTTCCACCTAGCCTTGAACACTGACCTAAAAAAAAAAATCATTTAAAACAAACAAATGTATTTAACAAGAAATGTATGAAAAAACAGCATAACTCAAGATCTCTTGTGACTGTAACATTTATCTTCATAACGTTATTGAAGAATATCAACAAGAAAAATAATGTTTTAGCTAAGAATGAGCTGGGCCTTCAAGAAGAGCTCACCTCTGTCTGGTTTTATCCCAAATCAGGAGATTATGGGCTACAACAAGGCCTACTGGGATGAGGAAAAGAGCAAATCAAAGGTAGACCCTATTCCTCAGTAGAGTAAAGGAACCTGGAAAGAGCAGCAGTTTGCTTAGTGATCTGGGCTACAGATCAGCCTGGTTCCAGTCTGTAAGGGATCTGGGGAGAGGAGCTAGGAGCATGTCTGATGTACAGTAGATGTGGGGGAGAGTGACCTAAGAGAAAGGCCGGTAAACCAGGGTTAGAAACAGCCCAGGGAAAGACTGAAATGGAATGCACAGGCTGGAAGAAATGACTGCTTCCCTGCAAGGACTAGGACATACCAACTCCAGGGAAAGGATTGTGGCCCAAGCAGGGTAAAGGTTCTTGCAGAATCCCTGCCATGAGAAAGATTTCCTTCCCCCACCCCCATATTTGGGCATTCATTTAATCTGAAGGAGAGGATTTAGTTTAACCTGAGGGCTAACCTATCCTATCAACAGAGGCAGAGTGCAGCCCTGGGCAGAGAAAATAGGTCATTACTGTGACTGGACAGCAGGAGAAAAGCAGTATCCTCAGAATTTTGTAGGTGGAATATTTTATTTTCCAAATCAGAACATTCTCTTTGAAGGGTGAGGGAACACTTATTAAATTTTAAAGCCATATTTTTAGAAGGTGAAGGGACTAATTTTTCCTTTAATATAAAATATAATACAATATAACTTTCACCTCTCTCTGGTGGGGAAGAAGGGAAGGCAAATGCATGGAATATTTTCCCCAAGAATTTTGGAGAGTCCATCTCTAAAGGGTTTTTGTTTGCTTGCTTAATTATAAGAACTGTGAAATCTTGAGTTATTTAATTTACCAGTGATCTTATTATTAAAACTTCTTTTCAACAGTAGAAGTTCAAAAAATAAGAGTTTTATTTTGCCATTTTTCCCCTGATGCAACTTTGAACACTTCACATATAAACTGATAGGATTCCATATAAGCAAATTATAGTACAGAAAATCAGTAAATTTTGCTGTGACCCTGGGAGACCCTCAATGCCAACCGGCAGAGGGCCCCCTGCCTACTGTAACTCACATCAGGCCTGACACATTCACTTCCCCAGCACACTGTTATCATAAGATATATATCCAAAGGCATCATGTAAGTGATCATATCTAAACTGATGACACACTGGTCTTAAAAATCATTGTGTGATGTATGTAGTGGTTGTGCACAATGAGTTATAGATGTGTGCTGTTAATATGTTCATAAAATGTGTTTGAGAGATCTACCCTAGACAAAGGAATGTGTATTTACCTGTCTTACTGGCTTGGTAACAAGCAGAGGACAGTGAAAATATATTTACATATAAGGTAAACAAAGCCATCAAGCTAAACAAGTGGGAGAGACCATTTAACAATCACACTGGGGGACAGAATCTGCTCCACAGGAAGCCTTCCTGGCTCTTGAGACAGAGACAATGGACTTTGAGTAAAATGGGGTTAGCAAAAAAAGCGTTTTAGTTACTCATCACTTAGGGGTACATAAATGGACAACATCCTTTGAGCCTATGAAAGCTGGACCTCTTGAACCAAAGGCAAGAGTTTCTGGAAACATGATGTAAATGAGAAATCTGTTAAGACAAAACTAGCTGAAATTAAGTTTTAGTCACTAGAAAGCATGTTTTGATTTGTTTTGTTTGTAAACTTATCTGTCTAATTGATTCTTGCTTCCTATCACTTACATATCTGTTCTTTATTTATCAACTCATTCTTTTTTATTACACAATATTCATCTCAGTACTATGTATTAACAGTGGAGAGTGAGTCCTCAGGTAACCTAACAGTTGGTGTGTACATGGTCTCTTTGGAAGTAGCAAACTTAACTTCTGCGAGTGTGCAGTGAGAGAGACTTTATACTGCAGGTAAACCTGTCTGGGAAACTTGGGATTTGGGGTTCCCTGACCATCTTGCCTAATAGCCACTGATGACCTCTGCTCCACAAAGTTATCTAATTGTTCCCTGCAAAGCAAGGTTTGGACTGCAGAGTCCTGGCAACCGGACAAGAAGTAGCAAAGTTCACTCCTGTTGAGGCGAAGTGGCAACACAGTGGCTTACAGTTCTGGGTGTCTTGCGCATCTGATGAAGTGAGCTGTAGCTCACGAAAGCTTATGCTCTAATAAATTTGTTAGTCTCTAAGGTGCCACGGGTACTGCCTTTCTTTTACAAACTGTCACATCTACCAAACAGCAGCAGTCTATTTCTACAGACCTCTAAGCTTGCTTCCCCAATAGTACAAGGACTAGCTAGCTGATGATACAAATTCCAGGTATATTTGGTTATCAAAGGCAATTGAAATTTTTAAAGAACTACTATGTTTAAGGTAATAAGTATGTGTGAAGTTGTATAATTAAAATATTACCATGTATATCATTGTTGGCACCACTGTTATACAATAGCAACATATCTTGTACAAAGTAGGTCATGTAAGGTGTCATTTGAAAAGTTATGATTTGCTAAGTATGATTATCCTGTTTATATGCAAGTATAATTTTTAATCTGAAGTTATGAACATTGGCTATATACCTTTATTTCAAATGTGTCTGTGTAACGCCGACAGACCCCAGTCATCGGTGGGCAGCATAGAACCAGGGACCACTGGAGCTTAGTACATGAGCTAAAAGCCAACTGACTAAGGCTGTAAAGCAGACTCATTTTATCTCTTTCTCTCTAAGTGGTCTCGGAGCCACCAGATAGGACACAACACAAACACTGCACCCAGGATGTGTGTGGGTTACATACTTCCCCTAGCTGAGGAAGAGGGTCCTGAGCTTCAGAATATTCCCAGTTGAAATCCCAGAAGAGCCCCTACTTGTAACGCTGACAGACCCCAGTTATTGGTGGGAAGGATTGAACCAGGGACCTCTGGAGCTTAATGCATGAGCCTCTACCACATAAGCTAAATGCTAACTGGCTGTTAGCTAAGGCTGTAGAGCAGACTCATTTTCTCTCTCTATAAGTGGTCTTGGTGCCACTAGATGGGACACAACACCACACCCAGAAGGTGGGTTACATATGCTCCTGGGGTAACATCCTCAAGATAGTTGCATCCAGTCTAGCCAGCACATTGTGAATGGACTATTCAAGTTAATGGCCAATTAAAGGACACTTAGCTCTCACAATGGATGTAGAAGAAGCTTGTCTCCCCCCGCCCACATGGTAAGCCTCTCTGGGGGATGTTTTAGCCAGAATATGGGTAATGGCTGCTCCTATGACTCATCAAAGCACACAAAGACATGTGACCTGCTCATGTGACCCTGGACTCCATCTTGTGCCTGTAATTTTCAACAAACTAAGACTGAGAGCATCCCCTCCACATGGGAAAAAGGTATAAAAAATCCTGAAAGTATCTCCATTTTACCTTTTTCCTACCCTAATCACTGGACTATGCATTTACACTAAAAGGAGCATTCCAACCAAAGGACTGAGGACTTTCCAACCTTTTGGAAGTTACCAGAGCCTTTACAAGCCAGCAGTTTATTCCATCACTGCCTCAAACCTGATACAAGAACTTTGCACTGAGTTATTTGTTTTCCTTGTTCATTTAACTTTCTCCTCCTTCTTTTGTCTTATAAATAAACTTCTAGATATTAGCTACTAAAGGATTGGCAACAGCAGGATTATTGGGTAAAATCTAAATTCTATATTAACCTGGCTATGTGGATGATCTCTTGAGATTAAAAGAACCTTTTGTTTGATGAAATTGGTTTTAAATAACCATTCATCATAAAGTCTAGTGTCTGCGTGGTGAAACAAGGGCTGGGATACCTAAGGAGACTTCATTTCTGACTTATTAACCAGTGTGTTTACTTTTGTTACTGGATTGGTATTTCTTATGGAAGAATAACCATAAGTTTGGGGTGGGTCTGCCATCAGTTTGTCCTGGTATTCTCAGCTGTGACCCCCTGTGGCATGGTGACGGTATGTAAAATAGCAATTTGTGTAAAGGCAATCACTGTACCTCTCCCCTGTTATTCGTGAGTGTACCTAGGCAATACTGATCTGCACAAACAGCAGTTACAAAATTACATAGGACTAAATCATAGTATAACTAGAAATAATGCCAGCTACAGCAGAGGAGTTACAGACATTTCCCAGCTTGCTACACATCCATTTTAATAAAGAATAATGTGTGCACTAAACCACTTGTAAGTAAGGCTAGGACACTGTTCCCAGGATCACATATAAACCAATAATATTACTGTATATGAAAATAAACTTGGTCAATAGAAGTGGCAGCAGATTTAGAAAGAATTCCCAGACAGGTTCTCAAAAAAAGGATGCTATCCACAGTTAATATTGCTTGGTTCTAAATAACAAACCTTGCCTGATGGAGATCACAATTGATTATGTCAGATATAGAAGTTAAAGTAATGAGAATCAAAGCAAAATAGAATTATTCCCACCAAATTTTTGTATCAAAAGATAACAACTCTTATTCAGCTACATAAAACAAAAGGAGAAAGAGGGAGAACAAGTGAGAAACATACAGGGGGCCTGGCATCTTAGTGGGTTTATACTCCAGAACACAAGTTACCTGCTGTGAACTGTAGCTTCTCTCACATTTGCACAGCTTGGGTGGAGAAGCAAGTCTGCGTGTTGGTCACTGCAGGAGCTGTTGAACTGAACACTTGTACTAGATTATGGTCAACTTCATAAAACATAGCTACTTAAAGCAGCTGAGACTTCAAATCCCTCAAGCTGAACATATTGTTAGCAGTTATTTATTGGCACACAACAGAAGGGTCTGAAGGGTCTGGTCAGCAGTATTTGCGGCCCTCGCCTTTGCGGAATTCTCAGCCCCTGACAATATACACAAGTCCCACTCTTCTAAACTGGCTCTGAAGAGACTACGCTGTACAGGTTCTTGTACCACTCTCATCAACATGGTATTTTTGTGCCATCCAGTAAGGCATTAAGCATCATGACTATCATCTGTCATAGGTGGTTTATTCTCACTCTCATATTCTCCTTAGGGGGAGATTGTGTGTCCAGGGTACATTGTGTTTATAATAAATTTATTAATCTCTAAGGTGCCATAAGTACTCCTTTTCTTTTTGTGTTTAGTTTGGGTTTTTTGAACATCTTCATGGCTACTATCCACATAATTCTCTTATACAGTCACCGCTGCCACCAAATGACATCAGAGATTGGTTGACCTGATGCTGGGAACATTCATGATATGCTTGGACCACACCAAACTTAATTGTGTTGATTAGGTTATTCACTTCTACCAAGCATGAGAATAGTGTTGAAGATTTTAAAATTGTAAATCCGGGAACAGGGACAGGATAGTGATGTTCCTGCCCGATGTCACTGATGCACAGGTTACTCTGAAATGTCCAGTGCTTGCTGTGTGCAGATGACAGTGCCCCCTCAATCATTGGCCTTCTTGTACTAGACATTAATGGAGGAAGATCTTTCTCCAGCAGAGAAATGACCAATATCACTTCACAACATTATTGTTCATCAGCTTTATATATCAAAGAGCTTTAGGATAACATGTACATGCCATATCATAGGATCCAGGCAGGCTGATCTCACTGGGTCTGAGTGCAGTGCATGTAAAAATGTTGTGTTACTATATATTGTTCATATTATGGGCAGGGACGGAATTCAATGATGTCACCAGCTCCTGCTTTTTTTTTTTTTGCAGCTTTCCCCTCCTTAAGAGCATAAAAATGGCCATATTGTATCAGACCAATAGTCCATCTAGCCCAGTCTTCCAACAGTGGCCAGTGCCAGATGCTTCAGAGGGAATGAACAGAACAGGACAATTATAGAGTGATCCATCCCCTGTTGTCCATTCCCAGCTTCTGGCAATCAGAGGCTTAGGGACTCCAGAGCATGCGGTTGCATCCCTGACCATCTTGGCTAAGAGTCATTGATGGGCCTATCCTCTATGAACTGATCTAATTCTTTTTTTTGACCCAGTTATATTCTGGCCTTCACAATATCCCTGGCAGTGACCGTGCATTGTGTGAAGAAATACTTCCTTTTAAACCTGCTGCCTTAAACTCCAAAAGGTGGTGAAGTGCCGAGTAAGTCAACTGAAGTGCCACCTATGGCACAGAGACTCAGCTCTTGGAAGGTATGTGGATTTGCTGCCTGGTCTTTTGCTGAAAGCATGGACACAAATGTGGGAATCAACTGAGATGAATGTCTTTGGAAAGTTTTTTCCCCTCTGTTGTGCATAATGTATGTACATTACTACACATCAATTCAGCATCAGCATTACTAGTTTATTTACAATTCTTCTTCTTCAACAGAGACTAAAAAGGAAATCAATGCAGTTACAGAGAAGAATAATGCACTTGTCACTTGTGAGTCTGTCCCTACATATTGCATACCTGCAACATCTCTCCATCTCCACTGGACATGGAAGCGGTAAGTCAAAAAGCAAGTTTGAAAATATGGAAATACAAGGTGTGCAAGTAAAAACCCAAAGACGTGTTGCATGATGTGATGGCCCATGACATTACGTTAAGTACCATACATTGCAAAGTTGTATCTTAACAGGAATTGTCACAGCAAGAAAAAGAGTGGATTGATGCAGGACAAAAAGTTCCATAGTGTAATTTTCAGCAATGAAACAATAAAACTTCCATGGCACATCATGTCCTTCAGTCAGCTTGAGTATCACACTATGAAGTCACTGGCACAACTTACATTAGAACTTCCCTTATAGTTTAATGCAGCTCTGCAAGTGGAGGATGATGGTTTAAACCGTGCCTCACAATGTCTAGGCTGACTCCTTTTTCTGTATTTCAGCCATTGTGAAAAGAAGTATTTTGAACAAATTATAGGCTGTCTGGTGCTTTATATACAAAGAAAAGTGAAACTGGCAGCCATAGTTTACTTTAAACAATGGCAGACTGGAGTGGGCAAAGATTGGTAGAGAAAGGAGCAAAGAAGGGCCTCCAAGTCAGGCAGTAGTGGTTGTGTTTCTCCACATCATTTGCTGCGTCCTGGGTGGATGGGGATTTTCCCTTGCATGCTTCAGAAAAGGTGGGTTTGGAAATGGCACTGCTGCATTTAAACTTGTTATGTTCTGGCAGACCCAGCTGCCTCAGTGCTTTGGCGTGCCACATGCACTGCCCTCCTGCCAAATGCTCTCTCTCAGGTCATAATGAATATCACAGGAGTTCTAAATTCAAACACCAGAGCCACAGAGGACATCCTGAGATTGCCTCAACTCCTGCGCCTTTTCTAGTGGTGGATGTGACCGGTTCCACCCTTAATGTCGCCACCTGATGTACTGGGATACCACTGGGCCCCATCTTTTCTGCCAGCGTGGATCCCCTTTACCCTGTCTTGCTGAGGCAGGCTCTTAAGCCTCCCCTAGCACACACACAGGCAGGGCCACACCCAGCTGCAGAAAGACAGACACTGAGATCAGCTCTGGGAAGACTCAGTTTACGGGATTTACCCCAGCACTCAGGTGTCCACCTCCCTTGGAGTGCAGATCCAAAGGTATATTGTCTTGTGTGGTACAGAAAGATCTGCACAGCGCAAGCTTATGAAAATTCTCCCTCTCCCTCAATGTGAAGAAATTGTACAGCTTCTTGCTCCCCAACCTCCCCCAGATATGGATTGAACAAACTGGGTTATATTATAAACAAGAAAAGTTTATTAACTACAAAAGACAGATTTTAAGTAATTATAAGGGATAGCAAGTAGAAAAAAGCAGATTACTGAGCAAATAAAACAAACACGCATACTAAACTTAAGATCTTAAAGAGACTGGTTTCAAGAAGTATTTCTCACTGCAATGTTATTTTTAAGCAAGTTGCAGAGTTTCTGCAGCTTAGAGTTCCAATTATTTCTTCTTACAGACTGGACCCCTGTCTCAGTCTGGACTCACCCCTGCTTTTTCCCACAGGTCCCTCCAGGTACTTTCAACAGTCTTTCTTCTTGCGTAGGCAATGGAGAGCATGCAGATTAACCCCCTCCTCAGCCTTAAAAAGGATTTACCTAAAGCAGGAAAACTTTTGTTTGATCCCCATCTCCCTACAGAGGAAAAGTACCAGCAGTGTCCAAGGTGGTATTTTGTATCAGGTGACAGGACCACCTGACCTGGTAGTGTCATAGCTATGTCCCAGGATGCTTCTCAGGAAGGAGAGAGATTAGTATCCTCACAGTCTAATGGTTTCTTCCTAATGGCCCATCAAGGCTGTGATGGCCTGTTCTCTGGTGGATGTCTCCCAAATACACACCCAGTTGTAACTGTTATATAGTCAAAAAAAAAGGAGTACTTGTGGCACCTTAGAGACTAACAAATTTATTAGAGCATAAGCTTTCGTGAGCTACAGCTTACTTCATCGGATGCATTTGTGAGCTGTAGCTCACGAAAGCTTATGCTCTAATAAATTTGTTAGTCTCTAAGGTGCCACAAGTACTCCTTTTCTTTTTGCGAATACAGACTAACACGGCTGCTACTCTGAAACCTGTTATATAGTCAATATCCCTAACTTTAGATACAGAAATTATACATGGATACAAATTGGATAATCACATCAGTAAACCATAACTTTTCAAATGATACCTTACAAGACCCATCTTGCATAAAATATATCTTTGTTAGGTCATATTTATATCATAACCATATTTCTATTAGCAATGCCACAGTGGGGCGCCTCACCGCAAATGGATCTAAGTTCCACTGAGCCCCCATCCACCAGGAAGTAGATCCACAAATCAAATCTGTGTTTAACCTGAAATTGATTGGAGGGATCTTGGAACACCTAAATCCAGGGGCCTCCTGGGAAATCACTGTTATCTTTCCAAAGGAACCAAGCTAGAAATACTTGCAGTTAACACCAATAGATAATTAAAATATATCATGTAATTAAAAATGTAAAATTCAACTCCTTGAAAGACATTTGTGCCCAGCAACTGTATGCATTACAAGTTAATCTACACAAAAGTTTAACTCTCTGTAAAAACAATGAACAACAACAATAATAATAATAATAAAATCTAACAAACATTTATCTACCTGCAGCTTGGACTTTATGTGATAGTTATGTTAATGACAAAACAGTGTTAAAATTTTATAAAATGTAAGCAGTGGGTATTAAATCTGTTGTCTGCCCACCAGAGTTTTAAAAGCACCAAGATCAAAACATTTAGCAAAATTGCTTATGTTAACAGTACCTTTCAAATCCACTGTTGGGAGTTCACTTTGTAGATGATGATGATGTAAATGATGATGGACACATACAATCCAGTAACAGCACCAAATTTGCTCTCATTTGAAATTCACTCCTAACTCACACATTTTATAGGTTGTTGACATAAAATACCAACTAAACAACAAGCATGTCTTTATCATCTATTGTACTACAGTCCCCCAAAATGGGTGAGCGAATGAAGGTTGAGAGTTCTAATGCTATTCATAAATGAGAACTATTAGGTGGAAATTGTATTTTTTTTAATCATAATATTTATAAGAGGCATTGCAGTTTGTGACCCAGAGGTATATACAACCTATATCCTCACAAAAACCCACATAACTTTGAGTGAAGGTTGGTAGACATGTCATACCAACTCAAGCCACAAAGCAAGCAAGCAAATATTCAGTTAAGTTATTCAAACTTCCCACATACTATTATTGTGCATTACTGACTAGGACACCATTGTGCCAGGCCAAATTATGACATAGAGGAAATGAATGCTCTCCAGTGATTGCAACATAGCAGGGTCTGTTTGTACAAAATCAGAGGTTGGTCAGATTTTTGTTAATTCCCTTATCATTTCCTTAATTTTTTTTCTCTAAGAAAATAAGGAGCTGAAAATTTAAATGCATCCATATCATTCAAGAGAACTAATGATGTTTTTCAATGAAAAACACAAGTTCACAAGAAATTGACATGGTCTTCTACATGAGGGTCAGCAACTCGATTCACACTGTTACGCAGATACTTATAAAGGAAAACTAAGAACTTTAATGTAAATGAGCCACTAGAGGGAGCTCATATAGCCATATGAGTGTAGTAGAAAACACTGACACTAGCAAAAAGTTGTTTCAACATTTTTTATAAGGGCTACTGACTGAATTCAAACAAAGCAAATTCCCTAGCCCATAGCAACTCTACATACAGATTCAATTGATTATGTTTTGTTTCTTTAACCAAAGGAACTGTGCTGAAAATTGGTTTAGTCAAATGAAACATATTTTGCGGGTGATAATTAAGTTGGGAAGTGCGTGATCCATACCACACAGAAAATGTGACACATACTTTTTTTTAAATAAATGTAGTCCCTAAAAGATTCCGAATTACTAAATGTCTAAATATTTTTGAAGTTTATATAGTTTTTATAGCTATAGAAGTTTCAATGCAATGTAGTGTAGCCATGCTGTTCCCATGATACCCCCACTTCTGGCCTTCAAACAACTCCCTACCATCCCCAAGCTCCTGATCAGAAGCAAGCTCCCCACAGACCAGGACACACCAACTCAAGCAGCAGCCCCGGCCCTGCCAGAACAATGGATGCGAAACCTGCAAACTTATATCCACTGCTACAATGATCAACACCTCCTACAACACACCTTCGAGAGGCCATGGATCCCACCATGTGGTGTACCCCATCCAGGGCACTAAATTCCCAACAACAATTTTATGTGGGTGAAGTCAGACAACCACTACACTCTCGAATGAGCTCACACAAGGAAATGATCAGACAAAAACACCCATCCCTGTGGGTGAATACTTCACAAAGCGATCACTCTATATCTGATCTATCAGGCTTCATCCTCAAAGGAAACCTGGACAACACTTTCAAAAGACAAGCCTGAGAGCTTAAATTCGTAACTCTGCTCGACACCAAAATCATGGACTGAACAGAGACACTGGATTTATGGCTTATTACAACTGTCTGTAAGTCCCCTAACTCTTCTTTTGACCTATGACTGTAGAGTTGATAACAGACCACCTCTACCTTGAATGGTGCCTTAGAATATGTGCTAACTATTTATGCTAAACTACTTATTGCACCTTACATTTTGCTGGGATGCAGGGAATACCTTCTCAAACCTGAAGACGAGCTCACCAACAGAAGTTGGTCCATTAAAAGATAAGGAGTACTTGTGGCACCTTAGAGACTAACAAATTTATTAGAGCATAAGCTTTCGTGAGCTACAGCTCACTTCATCGGATGCATTTGATGGAAAATACAGAGGGGAGATTGATATCACACACAGAGAACATGAAACAATGGGTTTATCATACACCACTGTAAGGAGAGTGATCACTTAAGATAAACCATCCACCAGCAGCAGGGGGGGAAGGATGGAAAACCTTTTATGGTGACAAGCAAGGTAGGCTATTTCCAGCAGTTAACAAGATATCTGAGGAACATGTGGGGGTGGGGTTGGGGGGGAGAAACTAACACATGGGGGAAATAGTTTACTTTGTGTAATGACTCATCCATTCCCAGTCGTCTATTCAAGCCTAAGTACTTGTATCCAGTTTGCAAATTAATTCCAATTCAGCAGTCTCTCGTTGGAGTCTGGTTTTGAAGCCTTTTTTGTTGAAGGATAGCCACTCTTAGGTCTGTGATTGAGGTGACCAGAGAGATTGAAGTGTTCTCCACATGGTTTTTTGAATGTTATATTCTTGACGTCTGATTTGTGTCCATTCATTCTTTTATGTAGAGACTGTCCAGTTTGACCAATGTACATGGCAGAGGGGCATTGCTGCACATGATGGCATATATCACATTGGTAGATGCGCAGGTGAACGAGCCTTGATAGTGTGGCTGATGTGATTAGGCCTTATGATGGTGTCTCCTGAATAGATATATGGACAGAGTTGGCAACAGGCTTTGTTGCA
Organism: Dermochelys coriacea; assembly: GCF_009764565.3. Taxonomy (NCBI): domain Eukaryota; kingdom Metazoa; phylum Chordata; order Testudines; family Dermochelyidae; genus Dermochelys; species Dermochelys coriacea. Next base: position 68,210,317 of record NC_050071.1, read on the forward strand.
AGGATAGGTTCCTGGGTTAGTGGTTCTGTTGTGTGGTGTGTGGTTGCTGGTGAGCATTTGCTTCAGATTGGGGGGCTGTCTGTAAGCAAGGACTGGCCTAGATCTCTATCATGCATTACTACTACTACAATACCCACTTGCTGAAGTGAAGAAACAGATTGACAGAGCCAGAAGAGTACCCAGAAGTCACCTACTACAGGACAGGCCCAACAAAGAAAATAACAGAATGCCACTAGCCATCACCTTCAGCCCCCAACTAAAACCTCTCCAACGCATCATCAAGGATCTACAACCTATCCTGAAGGACGACCCATCACTCTCACAGATCTTGGGAGACAGGCCAGTCCTTGCTTACAGACATTATGTCACATGGGATTTTTTGAGCTATGTTAGAATATAAACCTCAAAGCTATCCAAAAGGGACCTCTGATTCTGAAATCTAGACCTATATAGTTCAAATATGTACATCAAGCATATTGGACTCCAGTTCAGTTACATATGCTGGAAATATCATTCCTAGCATATCTTCTGTCATAATGCCCCGAGATGCTTTCAAAAATGTCTGTATTTAAGACCAGGATAAACTCAATCCTATAACAGTCACCGGGCTAACAAGTAAGTGACTCTCAAATCTGATTTTGCATAAAATTATGGCTCCCACCAGCCATTCTTTGTGCTCAAAAAATAAAGAGTGCTTGGAATATTGGAACCTATCTAAACATAATAAACTGGAGCAATAGAAATTATGTACAATGATGTAATTTTTAGAAATGATGTACAAGAACATTGCTTTATTTGGCTGAATGAATTATGCGTGTTCAAATCTGACAAATCTTTGTAGATCTGTATGTGGAGCGTATACCTTATATATTTCTGTACAATCTCTACAAAGTACAATTTGGCCCAAAGTTCTTAAACCTTAGGTTTCTATATGTCATTCATTGCCCAGTTCCAAAAAGTTACTAGAGTAAGTATGAGGGCCAGAGGACGTTTACGCTCATTTTGTCTCTCTCTCTCTCTCAACTCTTCAGGGGATACAAGATGAATCTCAGTGTCCCATGACATTAATTTGCTCTCTTAGGATTTCAAATGCTACTCAGAACTTTTTGTCTATTGGAATGTTTTTTTTTTGCTTAAAGACAATATAAAACATCTTGGCATATGGCCAACATAAAAACTAAGGGTGGATTTTACTCCGTATCCTTAAGCAGAGCATCCACACCAGGTTCTAAGTATCCCTTAAGTCTCACTTAAAACCCATCTAAAGAGGCTTCCGCTGACTCTAAGAACGGAACTTTGGATTGACCTGAACTTTCAACCAATTTTTCAGGTCAATCCAAAATGATCTAGAAAAGATCAAAGTTGACCTTTAAAGGACATTCTATCATTAATACGTCTCATTCCATTTTTCCTGAGTATTCATGGACAAAATCAGCACAACACACAAAATGAAAGCAGCATTTTTTAGATAGTTAGACGTGATAAACCAGGATCACTAGTAGAAGTAGAATATGTTAAGACTTTTACCTCATACTATCCCTGAAACCAGTCTCTCCTCCATGATGTGTACTAGTTAAGGTTCCTTTTATTTTGCTGAATATCTCACCAAGTGTTTAGCTATCATGAAAATTTTTGCTGCCGTGTACTTACGGCCAGCATATATGGGATATCGCTTAACATTAAAAATGATCAACAATAAATGACTAGAGGAGATCACCAGAAGAGAACTAGGTCCTGGACTTACTTGTAGATATTGGAGTTATTTACTTCATATTATTCACGCTAAAACAGAAGAGAGAAAAATTTTACCTCTGTGCAAAGGCCTGCACAAAGCCTATGAACCCCTAATTCCTCAATACACAGTTTGATGGGGACTTAAGTGGTGAGTAGGCTTTTCCCTATAGGGCTGAATTTCAAGACTGGTTTACATATACGGTATCAGAATGACTTTATTTACACACACAAGTCCACATTCTGTCTTTGACATCAAGCTTTCAACTCAGTTTTACCAAAAAAAGAACAAAATATTTTCTTTTCCATCTAGTCATTTAGATGGTATGTATTACCATGGTATCTGGGCTAAATAGCTGGTAAGTAGCTAAGTAACATGGTAACTGGACAATGTTAATGCATTTTGTACCTTCACCTTCCAATCAGAGCATTTTGTTTGTTTGTAAAGGAAGACTTTGATTTTACATTCTGAGCGAAAGGCATTGAGATTGAGGTTTTAACCTCCTCCTTTGTCCACATGAGCTATGCCAAAATAAGTCCTCTCTTGGGAAGTTAGGACTCTCACTTTCTTTCTCAGATTCCAAGTAATTACAATCTATTTAGTTCTCAGTTATTTTTAAAAAGTTACAACTAAAGAAAAAAATATGTCATGTCAAAATCATGTCACCGCAGCATATAGATATTGAGTTTCCTTCATTCAGGGCTAAAAATGTGCCATTGGTTTTGTACAAGCTACATGCTTAATGTGGGGTCAAGTGAAAACTGCAATTTGTGTATGCAATTACCTAATTTGGACATGCATTCTAACCACTTCAGGACCATATCCTGCCTTCAATTTACAGAGAATTCCTAGTAGCATAAACATTTCATCCAGGGGCCCTTAGTGATCACAAAGATGTACAGCATGAAACATAATACCAATGACATTTACCTTTAAAAGATCATCTAAGAGTCAAAATTTCAAGAACTCTGTACTGACAGAGCTCATCTGTAGAAGAGGAGGTTTGTTTATATTTTTCTCAACACACTCTTAAGCAATGTGAAATGTACCAGCTGAAAATCATTTCAAACTGCCTGGAGAAACTAGCAGGCACTTTGATGTGCAGACTTCTAAAAACCGATCTATGGCATAATCTGCTTTAAAATAAAAGGGCAAACCAACTTACTACACAAAATGACAGCTATTTTTCCAGACAAGGAAATCACAAGACAGTTGAACACGAACTGAAATGAAAATGGTTCAAAGGGAAAATAATGCCTTAGGACACCACCACCAATGCTAACACATTATGTAAAAGTTGGAAAAACAAGTTTAGTAACTAAACAGAAACTAATAAAGAGCTCTTTGCAATATCAAAAAATGTCCATGTGGGTCTAACTTATCAAGGTCTGATTCTGTAGCCCTTATTCATGTGAGTTGTCCCTTTCAATTCAGTAGTTGGGGTTGCTAAATACCTCTAAAAATCAGGTCACTTATTAAGTGCCTGGGTCTGGAATTAGATATTGGATTTTCAAAATGGAACTAAGGGAGTTAGATGCCCATGTCTCACTAAATAGTTGGGAATTGGGCACTGTGACCCTAAGAACCCTTAAAGCTAATTGGTAAAGTTTCACTGTTCCATACCAGTAACTCCTGACAGGCCTGAAAACTCACTGCACCAAACACATTGCTTTCACAGGTTTCAGAGTAGCAGCCGTGTTAGTCTGTATTCACAAAAAAGAAAAGGAGTACTTGTGGCACCTTAGAGACTAACAAATTTATTTGAGCATAAGCTTTCATCAGCTACAGCTCACTTCATCGGATGCATTCGGTGGAAAATACAGTGGAGATTTATGTACACACAGAGAACATGAAACAATGGTTTATCATACACATTGTAAGGAGAGTGATCACTTAAGATGAGCTATTACAGCAGGAAAGGTGGGAGGGGAAGGAGAAAACCTATTGTGGTGATAATCAAGGTGGGTCATTTCCAGCAGTTAACAAGAACGTCTGAGGAACAGTAGGGGGTGTGTGGGGGGAGAAATAACATGGGGAAATAGTTTTACTTTACGTAATGACTCATCCACTCCCAGTCTCTGTTCAAGCCTAATTTGTTAGTCTCTAAGGTGCCACAAGTACTCCTTTTCTTTATTGCTTTCACAGTAATTATCCAGAGAGGGTCAAATGAAGTATCTAATAAAAGCACATGTCATACTAAAGGAGTACTTGTGGCACCTTAGAGACTAACAAATTTATTTGTTAGTCTCTAAGGTGCCACAAGTACTCCTTTTCTTTTTGCGAATGCAGACTAACACGGCTGCTACTCTGAAACATGTCATACCGATACCCATAACTGTTGAGAGAGACATGCACGGATGACATTTAAGTTGTGTGTAAAACACATTTTCAGTACATATAAAATCTTTTATATAAATAAAATATATATATAAAATATATAAAATCACCCAAGGCAGAGCTGACAAACAGTTTTGGGTCGGACAAAGGCTGCTGATTCACCTGTCTTTTTGTTGGCCATAGAGATTAAACATTATAGGCCAATAACAATAGAAGCCCAATTTACATGTGAGTCAACGGGGAAATGGGAAGTCAACAGTAGACAGGACACTGGAGAATAAACCTAAGGTGGGGGTATCATCCTGACTCTGGGGCAAAACAATGAATTTTGGGGGAATAAGAGGATGGCAAAATCCTCTTCATGCTTCAGTGAGGAAGCAAAATGAACAATGCTTTTTTGCATTCATGAAAGGGGGATCTCAGCCATGAGGGTTGGAATCGCTGAGAGGTTGCTTTAGGTGAGATAAGCTCCGTTAGACAATGGTTTTTAGCCTGTTTAAGTTGAGTTTAGATTCTAAATGTATTATACTTTTTATTTTATATGGAAACAGAAATGGTTACATTATTATCCTTATTCACTATCTCTTAAATCTGAGCCTTTGATTGTATGAATGTCTGCACTATAAATATATCAGTGCTGTGATATTACACTGGAGCTGATCCTCGGTTATATCAAACAAACTGATGTGAACACTGTTCTTTTGGGGATATTTGCACCAAAATTGGAAAGTGTTGACCCTTACATTTACTTACTGCAGGATTACATAAGATTGCATATGGTTAAAGTGCTATCCTTAATAGCTCCTTTGCCAACTTGCTTTCTCTAAAGGTAGGCAACAATACTGAAACACAGTCTAGATACAGCTTACCTAGTTTGAAAATTTCTTTCATGTTAGTGATGGAAAGAACCAGTTCAAATAAAATAAGTGACCAAAATCTTTTTCAAAACTCAAAATCAAACCTTTTCTGAGATTTTCAAAATCTTAGTTAGTGCTGCCTCTCGCCCCCGCCCCCCACTCACTTTCATATCCATACATACCTCTTCGTTTTCTGGTTCTTGAAAGAACTGAAAAGTGGAAATGCAGAGAAAGGATAGATACATTGCATTTCCATCCTGACCAGAATCAGGAAATACCAAAATATCACAAACAAAAAGTCTTTTCCCGTGACATTTCAAGTCCACTTTTTTGGACTTTGAAGTCTGGATGACTGCTGGATGCTTACATGAACTAAATTCCTGAACTTCCCCAGTCTGGGTCAACACTAAGGATACATCTATACTACCCGCTGTATTGGCGGGCACTGATCAATCCAGCGGGGGTCGATTTATCGTGTCTAGTCTATTCATATAGCTGAAGTTGCATAACTTCTTCTTAAGTTGTCTTGCAACAAAAAAAATGTCAACAGACCTAAACAGTGTGCTCAGTGATGTCAAATAAAAATTGTGAACCAGGTAAAGGCAAATCCTTTAAATTCGAGACTATTCACTGCATTATGTGATGATATGGGAGTTGATCATAAACAGCTCCTATTGCATGCCAATGTACATTGGTTATCAAGGGGAAAAGTCCTGTCAAGAATATTTGAGCTCTGAAATGAGCCTGCCGAGTTTCTTCATGATAAAAAACCAAATTGGTCACAACTGTTCCGAGATGTGGATTGGATAGCCAAGCTGGCTTATTTGGCTGATATCTTTGCCATCATTAATGATCTCAACACCTCCATGCAGGGAAGGATGGCTTCGTGTCCTACACTGGCAGACAAGAGCAACAGACAAAAACGAAAGCCAAAAGCATGGAAGAGTCGAGTGTGAAGAGATTGTTATGACATGTTTCACAACTTAGTGACAATCATCGCCGATGCAGGGGAAGACCTTGATGTTACATCTCTACGAAATGTCATCAGTGAACACTTGGTGAATTTGACAGAACGTTTTGAGTTTTACTTTCCAGCAGAAGAAGATCCACGGAAAGGGACTGGATGGATCCGAAATCCATTTATTCCACTGAAAGATGACTTAACTGTCCCTATGGAGGATAAATTGTTGGAGCTAACTGCTGAAGAAAGATTGAAGATGAGTTTTGAAACTACAACATCACTTGCTTCCTTTTGGATAAAAGTGAAAGCAGAATATCCTGAGCTTACTGAAATTGCTCTGAAAACTCTTCTCCCATTTCCTTCAACTGTGAGACTGGCTTCTCAACCATGAGTGTCATTAAGACAAAGTATAGGAATAGTATGGATAGTCATTCTCCATTGCATGTGGCACTGTCCTCAATTGAACCACGACTTGATAAACTGACAAAGAAGAAGCAGGCTCACCTTTCATATTAGTAAAGGTTGAGATTTTAACATGCCTATTATTGTGTTAATAATTTTTTTATAATATCTTTGAGGAGACTTTGCTAGTTTGATTTTTTTAATATTTTTATTTGTATTGTAATATTGTATTATTTGTTTACAAAATAAACAAAATAAAAATGTCTGCCAACTTTTATTGTATTCATTATATTGTTTCTGATATAAATTAATATTACTATGAATGTTCAAATAATATTTTCTTGGATCATAAATGAATAATAGTAATTTTATACTATCCGCAGAGACGCACAGCCTTTCAGTCAGTCTTCAATGTATTTAAATGGGAACTTCTCCGCATGTACGCCACAGTCCCGTTCCAATTAATACAGTGAAGAATGTTAGTTTTTCTGATGTGCTACGTGCCTATGCGAAAACGATAATAATATGGCACAAATATGGTACCAAATATGGTCCCTGGCACATTGGGGGAAAAAAACTGCCGGTCCACCACATCAGATAGTTTGAGAAGCACTGATCTAGAATCATGTAGCACAAACTGTTGGCAACATCTGTTACCCTGGTCTCCAGTTTCCCTGCTACTTCCTTTCTCTTGTATCAAGTGGCCAGACTTGTCATGCTTTTGCAAAATGAGCTGTACTTACTATTGTATTAGATTACTTATTTTGCTGTAATAAGTGACTGCAGGAAAGACATCAAGAAACAACATAGCTGCTTTCCCAAAACAAGCTGGAGTCTGCAGATATTATAAAGATTATACCAGATTATACCAGACCTTGACTCATATTTAACCTGGCCTGAGCACAAAAGTGAAAAGAAATCAGGTTGAAAGTGACCTATTCAAATTTAGGGTTTTACATGCATGGCATTCTGTTTCTTCCCACCCATTGTGTGTCTTGTAGACTGAGGCATATGTGCTACAACTAGCACAATGGGATCCCATTCTCGATTGAAACCTTTAGGTAGTACCATAATACAAATAAAACCACACTCTAAGTGTTACAAAGTAGGAAAGTAAATACACTGATTCCAAAAGGAAAGAACTAGAAAAATCAGTGCCTCATGCCATTCCTACTTCCCACTCTCTGCATAAGAATAATGTTGAAAACACAATCTGAAAGTATAGTTATGTTCTTTTTCCAATGAGAACACACCTAAGTATGAAACTACATTAAACAGGTCTCGGGGTATATTTATTATAACAATCCTATCAGACTGTTCCCATGGATCATTTAAACACAAATCAAGGAAGCATATTACATGCACATTCTAGCAGGCTAAATATGATGAGCTCATTAGAAAGTCCTGGAAAACCCAAAATTTTGATTACAAAAATTAAACAATTTTTGGGGAAAAAGTCATAATTTCTCTCTCTCTCTCTCTCTCTTTTTTTTTTTTTTGAATCTTGCACAATGAATTATAGTACAAATGGTTGACATGGGATTGCGATTCTCATGGTGAATGCTCCAACCCTTTTTGTCTGATAGACCAGTTTGAAATCTTTACAATGTCTTTGTCAAGGTTCCTTCCCCACTCTGAACTCTAGGATACAGATGTGGGGACCTGCATGAAAGACCCCTAAGCTTATTCTTACCAGCTTAGGTTAAAAACTTCCTCAAGGTACAAACTTTGCCTTGTCCTTGAACCCTATGCTGCCACCACTAAGCACGTTAAACAAAGAACAGGGAAAGAGCCCACTTGGAGACGTCTTCCCCCCAACTATCCCCCCAAGCCCTACACCCCCTTTCCTGGAGAAGGCTTGATAAAAATCCTCACCAATTTGTACAGGTGAACACAGACCCAAACCCTTTGATCTTAAGAACAATGAAAAAGCAATCAGGTTCTTAAAAGAAGACTTTTAATTAAAGAAAAAACCTAAAAGAATCACCTCTGTAAAAATCAGGATGGTAAATACCTTGCAGGGTAATCAGATTCAAAACATAGAGAATCCCTCTAGGCAAAACCTTAAGTTACAAAAAGACACAAAACAGGAATATACATTCCATTCAGCACAACTATTTTACCAGTCATTAAACAAAAGAAATCTAACACATTTCTAGCTAGATTACTTACTAACTTTTTACAGGATTTCTGAGCAGCATTCCTGATCTGTTCCCGGCAAAAGCATCACACAGACAGACAGACCCTTTGTTCTCCCCCCTCCAGCTTTGAAAGTATCTTGTCCCCTCATTGGTCATTTTGGGTCAGGTGCCAGCGAGGTTATCTTGGCTTCTTAACCTTTTACAGGTGAAAGGGTTTTGCCTCTGGCCAGGAGGGATTTTATAGCACTGTGGACAGAAAGGTGTTTACCCTTCCCTTTATATTTATGACAGTCTTTTATACCAAGAGAGATTTAAAAGATCAGGATTATTTACCTTAGAGAGGAGATGAATAAGAATAAAAGGTATATAATAATTGATGGTATACAGAAGATAGACAGGAGACTTACATTGAGGGAGAACAGAAGAACAAGGGGACGTCCAGTATAACTCAAAGGTGGCAAATTCAAAACTGATAAAGGAAGTTCTTTCCCCCCATAACATACAAGTAGACTGTAGACTTTATATAAACAAACTCCTTACATAGTATCTGTACATACATTTCACAATGATATTAATGAGCAGCATGACCCCAGCTTGCACTGAAGACCTCACATAATGTTCTTGGTGACCCACCACATACATACTACAATCAGGAACTTCCTGTAACGCCCTTGCCAGATAGCATAGTGGGGGTTCTTGGGTTGTAGCAGCAAGGCAGTGGGGGAAAGATTCTGGCAGTTCCCTGTTGGTGGAGCCTTTCCACTGCAGTGAAGAAAGTCTCTGGCAGTGGGAAGGCAGCAGGAAAGGCTCACCTCCGGCAAACTGCTGGAAGCTTGTTCCCATTGGCCTCCCTGCTGACGGAGCCTTTCCTTGCAGCAGGAGGCAGCGCGACACTACATTGCTAAAATAGCAGTTTTCAGAGTAGCAGCCGTGTTAGTCTGTATTCGCAAAAAGAAAAGGAGTACTTGTGGCACCTTAGAGACTAACAAATTTATTAGAAGCATAAGCTTTCGTGAGCTACAGCTCACTTTCATCGGATTGCATTTCCGATGAAAATAGCAGTGTTGTTGTGGGAAGCACTGCTTGGGGATGTACAGAGACACGCAGGGTACATAACCTGGGGATTCAGGCACACGGCCATCCCATGAGGGGGTGTGGGGCCCGGGTCAAGCCCATCCCCCCAAGCCCCTGCCTCACCTCTTCCTGCCCCTGCTCCACCCTGCCTCTTCCTGCCCCCTGCTCTGCCCCCTCCCCACCCCCATTCCCTCAAGCCCCCACCCAGCTTCCACCCCCTCCCCCAAGCAACACTGGGAGCTGGTGGGATGGAGCGGAGCAGGCTGGATCTGGGTTGCTCACTACTGCTGGCACCAGGCCCCCCTACAACCCCCCCCCCGCCAGGCCGCCCTTGGCCCTGCGTCCCCAAGCACAGAGCCCCCCCAAAGCACAGTGCCTGGGGCGGTTGCACTGGACGGGACGGCACTGTTTAATCATGTCAGACACACTACTTGCCTAAGCCAAGTTTCCCCATCTATACTGTTAGTCATACCTATTGAGTGACTGCAGTGTCTATAGTGTAGCCACAGTCTAAGAGGACTTCCTTAGATTATCCCACATCTTCCAAGTTATTTTCCTCTGAAGCATCTGGTGCTGGTCACTTTCAGAAATAGATACTGGATTAGATGGACCATGGGTCAGATCCATATGGCAATTCCTAAATTACTATGTTAAAAATTATAGCTGGTATTAAGATCCATTCTTCCTGAGTAGGTAAATTTCACAGGTGAATCTAAACTGGTGTAAATTTCTTTTAATCCCCAGACTTTCTCCATCTGTCATATGCATTTGTTACTAGTATGTATTATTATTCTATTGTGATAGCATTCAGACACTCAGTTCAGAACCTGTGCCTCATTGTACTAGGCTCTGTAGAGACACAGTCTTAAACTCCAACAACTCTCCCTTAGACTGGTATTAGACTACACCCACTTGCCAGTGTGAAACTACGATCATCCCCGTGAAGAGCAATTCTGTATTTGATCCATTATAGTCTAAAGCAGTCTAAGTTAATGTAACTTGTATGTAAAGGAGCCAGAAGAGAGATGTCTAGCAAGAAATGCAGCTAATAGTAGAGTGCACAATGCATAGGTTAAAATAGCCCATCAGCTACTTTAACCAATGTTGCACCTTCTCTGGCTCCTCAGCACATAATGTCCCCTCTTTCCTTCCCCCCATATCCCTAAACAGGTCTAAAGGTTAGACCAAAACACGACTTACAGATGATCCTAGGTTTCAGAGTAGCAGCCGTGTTAGTCTGTATTCGCAAAAAGAAAAGAGTAGTACTTGTGGCACCTTAGAGACTAACAAATTATTAGAGCTAAGCTTTCGTGAGCTACAGCTCACTTCCTCGGATGCATTTGGTGGAAACCAAATTGCATCCGATGAATGTGAGCTGTAGCTCATGAAAGCTTAGCTCTAATAAATTTGTTAGTCTCTAAGGTGCCACAAGATGATCCTAGGAATTCATCCCCTGATTGGAGGGCCCACTGTGAATATTGAGTAAGGCCCACATGTTTCTCTTCTGCACAATAACTCATGCAGAGGAGGAATAAATTAGTATTTACTCCCTAGGCTACAGTGGAGCTGAGAAATCTGATCATTTCCCCCTCCCAGTTTGTAAAACTCCCAGGTTGTGCAGAATAGGCAGGGATAGCACCTGAAAGGGTGGCAGATCTCTCCTCCTCCCACCCCATCTTCTACCCCTCAGTTGGTACTTCTTATAAGTCTTTCCTTTCTCTATTTTAAGAATTCAGCTACTATTTTCAACCATGAAGCAATCCTACTTAAGAGAAAACAGTTCAACATGAAATGATCTTACTTAAAGAAAAAAAAGTGAAAGAGACTGTAATATAACAGGAGAAATAAGCCAAAACTATTCCAGCAGCAAATGTAGTTATGTTTGGTTCAAAACATCATTGTTGTTGTTTCAAAAAATAGTTTACAGTGTTAGGACATGCTACACAATATGAGCTATTGTAATTAATTACTTTCTTTTTGTCTAGTAAGCAAGTGTCACATTCTTTGTTACATTTGATTGCAGGCAGAAACAGGACAGGATCAGGAAACAAAGATCAAACTCCTCCAGTATGCCCACTAACTACACCTTTCCAGGGAAATGTAGACATTGGCAAAAGGAAGCCCAGCTTGATCTCAGCAAAGATAAAGCTGGGTGAATACTGGGGGTTTGTTTGGCATTTTTTTAAGCCACAATATTGTTCCACTTAAAAAATAAATCTGTTTCAAATGTATACACTTTGTACTCACTTTGTGTGAATTTTACAGGGAGTGATTTTAAGTGGAGATTTTTATTTAAACTGCAATTTTAAGTGAATATTTAGAAATTCTAGGAGGAACACATTTCAAATTCATAATTATGAATTTTTGGATCATATACCTGATTTTAGGAGAATGTTCATCCAATCAGGGGACAAATACCTGTGTGCCAATTAAAACAGCTCAATTTTTGAATATCAAAACTTTGCAGCAAATTACTAGTGGACAAACTACAATCCAAGAATTCATAGCAGAAAACATTTTAGTGAATAATTCTAAATAATAAAAACATTCAAGAAGATTGCAGTCTGTTTGTAGACAATTCACATCCAGAAAGAGAAACAATGTGTCTAGAGAAATTGTTCTATGTAGGAGTTGT